>NC_084804.1:31164952-31871452 GCF_963583255.1 Pyrus communis
TGTCCTGGTGCTTTTGCAAACTCTTGAGCATGGTCACTTCTGTAAATGGTGAACCGGATATAACTCACTGCAGGGATCCGAATTTACAGATATTGATCTCAGCAATCAATCTATCATCTTCAAACAATGTGTTTTCCACATCCAGTTGAGGCATTCTTCTGCAGTCCCTGAAGGGCGACCAAGCTGCCATGCAAGTATCTTTTGTTGCTGCCAAGTAAGGGATACATTAGCGTTTGAAGTTCCATATCAACTTTTTTCGGTGCTGGAATCAGAATTATATTGCTTACCCATTCTCGCACAAGTGGTCCTCCAGTTTTGAGCTGCAAAACATTCATGATCTCCTTCCCATTCAGTAGTGGTTTTACATCCCAGACTTTAGCAAGACCTATTGCACCAGAATAAACATCAGAAATGGCATCTGAGCTGTTTCCCAAGGATTAAGCAAATCTTAAAGGCAATCTACTTGGGACTAAACAAACTGGTTAGGCATTGAATCCCAGGAAAAGATCTACACTAGATCCTACAAAATATCATAAACACACACACATAGTCAAGCACATTTATATACCATATTTGAGGCCACCTGAGATTGCCATTTAAGTTTCCCCAGTGATTTTGGGACATTTTTACGGGAAATATAGAACGAGTGGAATTATACTATATAAGAGAAGAATAGAGATTATTAAAGTTCATCCTGTTGAATTTACTCTCCCAATGACAGCACATTCTGGCATAGAAAGAATGGAGATAATGTTTAACAGTTAATGACACCGACAGATCTCTACTCACGAAGCGTTGTTTTCAAATTGAAACCCTTAGCGACAGCAGAAGTCTGGACCAATAAAATCAGGTAACCTGAGTAAACTAAAGTAGATTGGAAAGTTGGCAGCGTCCAAATTAATTTCAAAACTAATAAACATAATCATATGAAAAATAAATGTTTGTTAAAAGAGCCTTTCGATACCTAGTTTAAGTATGGCATCTTCAGCTGCTTTAAATAAGCCTCTTCGTCTTTCCAGTTCAAAGTTCTTACTTAGAAGATCTTTGGTACAATCGATGTTGGGGGGATATAACAATGTAGACATTAGCAAGGCAACTCTCCAAAAATCTTTAATTTCTCGTAGAAGAAATCCTGGATGGTTGACAATGCAAAACGAACAATAAGAACATTAAATGACAAAAGAATCAAGCAGAGTACATGTTAGTCCATAATCAAAGCAAGAAGTGCTACATAAAAGAAATACACAGATGGTTGGGCTATAATTAAAAAGCTTCAAATTGACTTTTATAATCATAAGGTTCAAGACACACAAATCTATATCCTGTAGGATTTCCCAAAGAATTAATCAAATTATGGAAATTGCAGTGACCACATATGCAATCCCTCTATTAAGCACATACCAGCTTTCAGAGAAATTGTTGTCAAAAAGCACAAGGGAGAACAACATCTGCAGTTACAAAACAAATTCTGAAAGTACAACAAAACAAACAAATTTTGAATCTTTTGGGATTAGCCCAAGTGGTGAGGGAGGGTAACAGGTTCAGGGGTTCGATCCCCTGTGAGTTGAAAACCCACAAATAGCACAAAACAAAAGACAGTTATGACTGTCAATAAACCTAGAGAGATTATATTCACACACCCCAAAACTCAATGCAGATTGATGAAAGATATATCACAATGCATAATAAGGATTCAAAAATGACCTTAACTGTGCAGTTTATTTTTCTAACAAAACACAGCAAGGACACAGAAACCTCATACCTGTTAATAGCCAGGGTTTTGAAGTAAGAGGTGCATCAACAGATTCTCTTGCCCAATTAACATCAGAAACGAGTGCATCCTCATTTGATGCAAAATAAGGAATCAAAAACAAAAACTTTTCCATGGCAAAGTGTACATTAACAACCTGTAACAATGAAAATCGGCAAACATATTTATATAAACGTGCAGATCACGAAGTCTTGATATAATTACCAGCTTAGTGTTTCCACATAATGTGTAAAAAGGGGGAGAGAAGTGGACTCAAACACACTGTTTCAGCATCACTGGCTTTTCGCTTAAGGGAGTCCCGGAAAATGTAGTTCACCATGGAATCTGAAATTTGAGAACAGATATTTAGAATCAGAATTCAAGGTTGACGAACAAGTGAAGTGGACTTGATGCGGTATTACAAGTATATACATGTTCCAAGAATAGTCATGCTAACTTTCAGACATATTTATCCCATGATGATTCAAACTTAAATTTTTCTTCTGCAAACACTAATTATAATTAACCCTTAACTTTTTGTTACAAACAGCTAATCATTAACCCTAAAACTTGACATCAGTAAGATTATACATATATACAGGCCAACATAAATGCGCCAAATGGAGAAGTCAAATTTAAAATGAAGCGATTCCGTTCACCAGTTTGGTCCAGTTTTTCACCAAAATGCAAAAATAAAAATCACACCAAGCTATCCCGTCCAGTTTGATCAATTTTTGGGTCTAAAACGCTCAGCCCTAGTTGCCTCTATTGGTAATATCTCCAATAACATTCCTGATTGCACATTTTGCTACAAACTAGCATGCCGTCTTTGCACAAAGTTGCACAACTGCAATGCAAAAGGCTCAATGCTAGTATGCTTACAATCTCATACACAAAACATGGATAATTATCTCAGGAAACATCAAACACATGATATACCAAACCAAAGGAACCATACCTTTTTTCCTCTGTTATCTTTATACATGGTCTTCCTAAGTGGAAGGAACATAGCAGCATACAAAGAAAGCCTTCTTTGTTTATCCTAAATTCACAAGTCAGACGAGACGGTATTAAAAACAATACGCAAGAAAATAAAATACACAAGCAGAATTTAAATTAACACACTGACCACTGCAAGGTATATAGGAGAAAAGCAAGAATATTGTTGAATTTTAGGTCCTTATCACTCACAGTAAAGTTAGACAGGCCAATTAATTGAATGAGGTTCCACGTTGCCACCAAGTAAGAAACACAAAGCCTACATTGGGTGAAATAAATAATGAATTACCATTGAAAGATTTATTTGTCATTCAACCTACCCACCCATGCATGATGTTATAGAAATAACCACGCTTGGAAACTATCTTTTTCCTTGAGCAACCATACCTGTCCCATCCTTCCGATACTTCAGGCTCATGCTTCATATGAAGACTGAAAACGACCCAAAATAACTTCAAATCACTAATATAGGCCATAGCTTGGACAGGTTGATTCCCAGAGATCATTACGTCAATCTGAAAAAGGAGAAACAAGGGAAAAATGAGGAGATAATTCCCCTGTACCTTTGGGACCCAGGATGAGTTTTTCCAGTAAAAGAGCTAGAACAGTGTTATCATAAATCAAATTATAATCAAACAATCACCACTTGAGGCATGTAAAAACAGGAATTTACTTCAGTGCCAATGCGCTCTCTGGTAATTTTAACTGAAAGAGCAGCTTTCACTTCATCGCAGGCAGCAGCTTCCTTTAGTTCTTCATCTAATATGAATCCAAACCTTGCAACTGAGCTCAAGACCAGATATTTCAATTTTTTGGAGATGTTTCCAAGTAATCAGTTCTGTGAAAGAGAATCTTGGTTTACTCGGAAAAGTTCACGCAGGATGTTGTTGCTAGCAAACATGATCAGCTAAGAAGCCACGCCAATATGAACTTCAAAAAGGCAGAATAGGGTAAATAGATACTTAAGACTACTAGAAGATGCATGAGAATCTCAATGTGCAAGTATATATGACAACATATCCTCTGCCTAGTATGCAGCAGTTAACAGAAATCTTCGATGAGAGACTAGTAAAATTTAAGATAATCAATGTTGCAGGATATATAACAACTATTATTACTAAAACATTCTAATGTTACAAATAGAGTAGGCAAAATGCAATAATACCACCCTATGAATGTAGAGGAGCTTTTAGAATTCAGTTTTATACCATAATGTTAATATAGGCAGAAGAGAAAGTCAAACCAATTGGGTAAGACGAGAAAAAGTAGCATATAAGGCTCTATTATGACTAGTGAACACCAACAAATACCAAAGTTCAAACAAGGTTAGCACAAAACAAATCTGAAAAATCAGCCATGGAGAGCTGAATGTGCAGAAAATTTAGAAAAAGATAAAGAAACAAGTACCGAAACAGATAGCTCCAAGAACTCGTAGCAGATCATCCATAAATGTGGCCTTTGGTGGTAGAGGAGTCACTATTACACCAGATGTAAGATCTTCAATTCCTGGAAAATACAAATGAACATCAAAATAACTTCGATTCTAGGTAATAGGACAAAACAGTAGAGAACGCGCCATATGCAGAAAACAAACCTCTTTTGGTATAATCTTCAATTGAGCTTGTATTTAAATTGTAGAATAAGCTGTCCAACAAAAGGAAATCCCATTAAGAACCAATGTTTTAAAAGGCAAAGCCAATGCGTTCCATGGATAGCCTCACCCAGGCCATCGCCTCAGGTGCCCTGGGCAAAGGAGTTTCTTGATAGCCCCACCCAAAAACCGCCTAGGCTAGTCTCAATACTAGTTTTTTAAAACATTAACAGAAGTCTACCAATCAAATATACAAAAAATTGTAGCAAGAGAAGTAGAGTTATTAGTTACAAATAGATGCTAACAGAGCAGTATAGTTCTCATTTAACCATCCTATTTCAGTTCCAGAAGATTCTTAGGGAGAATTCACCTGTTAATAGTTAAATCCCTCCTATATGCATCCTCTTCGGGTGTCCCATACTTATGCTGTAAAAACAAAGTGCATTATAAATTATAAATTTAACAAGACTAGGCTAGACTAGACTTCAAAGTTGATTCAGCAAGTTTCACTAACTGTTTGTCCAGCTAATAAGGGAAAAACTAACAAGATAAAGTTATTCCTAAAATGAAAGGAATACAAAGAGACCAACAAACACTAATCAATGCAAAAGTATTTACCACAGTAGGAATGCGGCTATTCTCACAATACTCTTCACACCTTAAGTTGACAAAATCAATCCACCAATCACATATGTGCATCCTCGCGGTTTCCAAATGTTTGGATTGATCAGGATTGCTACACCAAAACATTAACGATTTTTACATCAAATTATGAAAAGAAAAAAAAAACACTGAAATGGAGTCTACCGAGATAAGAAATGGCAAAGCCAGAGCCATATACCATGGAATTACAGCGATTCCCTGAGCCTCTTCCCCGACGTGCAACAAATAGTCTTGAACCTTGTCTACAAATTCACTCCCCAACATGTTGTCCAAGGAAATATCAATGTCATAGCACTCCTTTCCCAGAAGCTGCAGAAACCCCAATTCCCAAACACGATTTTCAAACCCAAAATCTATTTACACACACACACACACACACACATACATACATACATATATACATACATACATATATATATATATATATATATACTGACGGGATTTCATGAATAGGCACGCACGCACCTTATCGCGGACCCATCCGCCGGCAACGCGAAGCTGATTCTGTAGGCCGAAACGGCGGAGCGTCCCGAGTAGCCGGTCAAATATTTTCTGCTCTGTTTCATTGAGTTGGACGTTGTCCCTGACTTGTACGGGCGGGCGAGACGGCACCGCCATGATTGCTCTGCAAGGGTAAAACCCGAACCCTAAGGTTAGGGTTTTGGTGGGAAGATTACGGGTGTGGAAGGTTCGACGGAGCGCGGGAAGAAAGATAGGGTGGCAGCAGGTGAAAGCGGTTTTGAAAGCTAGTCTCATGCTTTGGAGTATGGAGCTTAATTTAAAGGGTAGGAAGCGGGTGGGCTAATTTCATTGTTTGGAGTTCGATTGCGATGTGGGCAATTGTCTGTGCCAAACCTGTAGTCTGATCAGGTGGCATCTGTCCCTTGAATCAACCGTCACTTTTGGTCCTCACAAGCGCTAAATATAAGTTGTCAAATATTTTAAGTTTTTAAATCTAAACTAATATTATTTTGTAGTTAATATACATTTGATCTTCAAAAATCTTCAAAATGAGGACCTTAACTCATTGTAGGTATCCTGTTTACTAGTATAATTAGTTGACATCTAGTGGTTTGCTTTGGTTGGGATATGAATGGGACGAAGGAATTAGTTTGGAGCTCAGAGTTTACAATCTCGCATAGGGATAGGGGTGGGCATAAAAACCGTGGAATCACAAAACTGAATCGAACCGCGACAAAATAAACCATAAAAAATCGTGTTGATCAAAATAAGTCAATTTTCATTTTTTTTTTTTATTTTTGGGTTGAAGAAACATTCCATTAATGTAAGGAAAATTACAACTTGTGAAAAATGGGCTTAGGTCCAAACAAAACACAAAACCTTACATAAAACAAAGCAGGACATAAAAGATAAAACAGCCCCAAGCAAAGTAGAGCACCAACCCAAAACACAAAGGGAGGCCCATACATCATTAGGCCCGTAGGTAGCAAAAGCAGAAAAGCAACAAAAACCCTAATCTTTAGCATCCAAAAGACCGTCGTTGCTTCCACTGCGAAAAAAATCGCTGCCCTAAAAGAAAAAGAGAACCCGAACCATAAACTAGATCTGAGAGTATACGACAAAATCCGCCCACAAAGAAACAAAGCCTCCACATCCACACCTGCAAGGAAGGTCACAAAACGTAACAAGAGGAGGGCGAGGGCAAAGGGGGTGTGTAAAACACCCTTATTCCGAAGTGAATCGTTCCACACTTCGCCCAAATTTTCCCGCAAGCCGGTTCGGCAGTGGGCTGGGAGGGTTGAGTCTTGTGTCAAAATAGAGCCCAAAACTCCAAGATATAAATCGTGATTATGGGTTTGAAAATAAGACTGGGAGCAAGATGAAGGACGGAAAAATGGGTGCAAAGGTGAAGGGAAAAGGGGGAGGCAGTAAGCATTTTCTGGGTGAGAAGTAGGGAGAGATCTGAGCGGTGATGAACGCCAAAAAGGCATGCCAAGGACCACAAACCGGCGGAGCCAATTTGTAACGGTGGGAGCTAGAAAAGGGTGGGGGAAAGGAGGAAAGAATATGTAACAACCCGTCTCAATTTTATCGGAACAAAGGGAGTATTTTCGTGAAATTTCACCTTGGGCTAGATCTTTTTCTTTTAAAATTGGTTTTTGGCTCTTAATTGGTGAGCCCAAGGGGCCCACCCCCTGTTTTGTCCCTTGGTTCCCTTTCCCCTTTTCTTTTATTTTTTCTAAAAGTCTCTCTCTCTCTCTCTCTCTCTCTCTCTCTCTCTCTCTCTCTTTTTTATGTCACAACTCATTCACCTTTCTCCCTCTCTTCACTCTCGAACTCCCTCTCCTCGAGCTTTCATCACTCTACAAACCCACCATCCTCCTCTTTGTGATCACAAACATGCACCACCACCTGCACACCTGGATGGAAGAGCCCCAAAAAACCCCAGGTCGAGAATTGGAGCCCCACAGTGAAGTTATCATTATTCATCATCTTCTCCGACGTGTTTCATAAATGTTGGTAAGCTTCTAGAAACCCTTGGGTTGTGTGTTAGGGTTAGATCAAAGGTTGTTTTAAGTGGTGTATAGTGTGAATCGCAGAAAATATCTCAGAGTAGCTTTTCCAAATTTTCCGACGAGCATCGCCCCTTTTGAGGTAATTTCTGGCCAAATCATGGCGAGTTGGCCGGCATGCAAGGTATCAATCTCTTCGTCTCGCGCGAGTACTACAACTTTCCTTTTGTTTCACCCAATTTCATTGAGTATTGAAGAAGTTATATCCATTTGAATCTTACCCAATTTCCGGCGACCTCCGAGGCTTTTGAGGTGTTTTCAGGCCAAACCACGCCGAGTTAGCTGTCATGCAAGGTACCATTCTCTTCATCTCTTCGAGAAATATGACTTTCGTTTTTGAATCACTCGATTTGGTTGAGTAACGAAGAAGTTATGAGCCTTGGAAAATCAACCTAGAAACTAACCAAGAGCTTGGCCTGAAAACAAGTCAACCCAACCCGTTTGCCTTGAAACCCAAACCCATTTGGGCTGAGACCTAGCCCAATTACCCCAAACCCAAATCCTTTTAAGTCTAAGGCCTTCGGGCCATTCCTGGCAAGCCCAGCCCAACCTTCTTTTATTTTATTTTATTTTTTTTTAGTATATTTTTATTATTTGTTTTAAAGGCCTTGGGCCTCATCTGTGAAGGCCCTGAATCCAAACCCATTTTCCCATTTCAGTTCTAAGGGCCTTTGGGCCGTGTTGTTGGGGGCCCTAAGCCCAAGCCCTAAACCCATTTCTTTTTAAAAAACCCAAAAGGCCTTTGGGCGATTTTCCTTTAGGGCCTTAGGTCAATGCATCCTAAGCTAACCCGTTAAACCCCATAACCCTAAACCCAATACCCTTTAAACCCTAAAACCCATTAGACCCAAACCCTTTAGGCCCAGACCCGTTAACTTTGACCCAGTCTAACCGTTGACTTTTCGGGTGCGTTTGTTTGCCCTCACTAGCTATCACTGGACTGGACTGGACTAACACTTAGTCCAGTCTCGTGTTTGGTACTGGCAGGGACTAGTTTTAATGAGATTAGATGGGACTCGCAAGGACTAACGACCTCGCTAGGAGGTCTTAGCGAGACCCCCCAAAATGCTTCGAACTACAAAGACCGTCTCTTGCGTTCGCCTTCAACTGGGTTTGACGGAAACAAATCCAAGAAATCCAAGTCTATCTAGAATTTCTACAAGTGAAGTCGGAACGGCCATGACAAAGACTTCGAAGAGGGTCATGCAGCCCCACAAGAAATCTAAGCGTTCCAACCCCAAGCCACCGTTGTCTTTCACTCCCCCAACTCCACAAACCCCGACTCCCCACCAGTTACCTCACCAAGCCTCTGAGAATTGCAAAAATCCCAAATCTGGGAATTGCAAAAATACCACATTTGGGAATTGCAAAACACCCAAAGAGAAGGGCAAGAGGTGGAAAGGGAAAGAAAAGGTTTGACAAAACTTGAAATTGGGAGAAGAAAAAGGAAAGGGAGAGAGAGAGGACAGAGATGCAGAGTAGAGTTTAATTCGAGGGAAACGATGGGATACTGAAAGGAAAGATACATAGAGTGGAGAGAGGGTGAGTGAGAAAAAAAAATTGTAGATTAATAATTGTAAAATATTAGTAAATATGAATTAAAATTTGAAAAACAATTGAATTTTCAAAAAAAAAAAAAAAAGCAAAAACAAAAACAAAAAGAAGGTTCATGCCTTAGTCCGACACTGCACCAAACGCTTCACTAAGCTAGTCCAGCTTAGTCTAGTCTAAGCCAGTCCAGCTTAGTCCTTGAAGCTAATCCAGTCCGAGACAGTCCGGTGCAACAAACGCACCCTCGGGTTTTCGTCTGGGACCCCTCATAGGCTAATTTCGACGTCCTGAACCCATTTCTGACATCCGTTTTCCCAAATTAAGTTGTTTGAGTAGAGTTGACTAAATGTACCCTTTATGTGCATAGGTGAATTTAATAGTGGCATTTCCGTTATTCTTGTTTGGTACGGCTTTGCACCAATGGTGTACAGTGAGTGAACCCCTTCTAAAAATGCATGTTTTAATAGTAGAAATGCATACATGAAAAACATGATTTAATGATTACATTTTACAAAATGTTTTACGAGATAACATGCTTACTCAGGCTAATTTGAATTATTACTATTTTTCTTATAACCCGTGTTCTTTATAGAATATCTGATGGACGACGATATAATATTTAGAACATGTTTCGAACACTTCTTTATAGTATAGATGATGGATGACCTTATACTATGAAGTTGCTTTTCAATATATGTATGTTCAATGGTTTTGTACTTACCTAGTGGTCCCAATTCTGCTACAGGATGATAGATTCTGGTCCGTCCCAAACAACGATTACGGTGTTGGCATAGGGCTTGAAGTGTTTTTCCTCTGGCAATTAACACAAGGACGGGAAGTTGGCACGGGGCTTGGGGGTGATTTTCCTCTGGCAAATGGCACATAGGCGGGGAGTTGGCATGAGGCCTTGAGGGTTATTGGACATTCACTAGTGATTATTATATATACGAGATATGTTTTGAGACATTGCACGGCATGCTAGGTTTCAAAAAACCTATTTTATCATGATATATGTGTTTTCATAAAACCTAAACCTGGGGGTTAGTATGTTGATAATTGTTTTATTTTATATATATATATATATATATATATATCAACTTGGTCCACTCATATTTGTTTTGCGTCCCCTTTAGGACTTAGAATCAAGGCATACAATCCCGACATCAAGGCACTTCCGCATCGGCATCTTTGAGTCCTCTCGGTGTAGGATCCATCCTTTGTTTCAATCAATTTTATATTATTTCTTTTAGTGTTCTAGTTAGTTGTATGCTCGAAACACGTTCCTTAAATGTATATTCATTATTCTTTTATATTTATAAGTCTTATCTACCCCTTGTTTTCAGCATTTACACTCAATAAATGGCTTTCGTCACCCTCGGATGTTGGCCAGCACGTGCCTATCCTGGTATTCGGGGAGTATTGGGATCAAGGCGTGTCAGAATAAGAAGACAACAAGAAAGACAGTTGTGGAAGGTGTAAGAGGGTGGGGAAGAGACTAGGAGGAAGAGAGGAGAGGGTGCCGCCAGCCCAAGCCATAGCAAGGGCCAGCAGTGCCATTGAAGCTAGGGTTTGGTGCTCTTTCAGAGAGAGCTTTTTTATTTTAATTATATATATATATATATATATATTTTTTTTTTTTATCAAAATAAGTCAATTTAGGTTCAAATACTGGATCGACCTATTCATATCGGTTTTGATTCTTATCTTTGCATAACCGCCAGAACCAGACCAAACCGTTTAATTTTTTTTTTTTTTAAGCACCCAATTCACTTAACCCATTTTATATATAGACCCAAATGAAATTTAATTAAGTCCAAGCATGAAAGCCATAGCTATACCCTGATGTTTAAAGCTGGCAGTATTGGTTTTTTGTCATCTCTTCCTCTCTTCTTTTGCGCCGCACCACTTTTTCATTTTCTTCAGTTCTTCTCTTCTTCATTTTTCTTTCTTCAGTTCTTCTCCTCATCCATTATCCCAACATGTAGCCTCCATCTCATAATACCCCAAACATGGTTTTTTCTTTTTTATAAGCTCTGCTTGATGTATTTTTAATGGTTTACCAATATTAGAATTTATTTTATTTTATTTATGAGTGTTGCAAGAAGTAGTATTGTTAGTCATTAGTTGAATTTATTTTTCTTGCTGGCACAAGTTTGTGTACGTATGGTATGCTCGAGATCGATACTGGGATGGAGTAAAACTAACCTTTTTTGTTTTTTAAATACATCGATATTTTTACACTAGGGAAAGAGGGAGTTTGGCTAAGCTACACAATGGGCAACCTAATTTGGTATCGAATTCAGCATCCACAAGATTCGAACCTAAAACCTTTCTCACTTCCAAGTAAAGAGGAATACCACCAAACCGTAGTGCTGAGCGGCGGAGTAAAACTAACTTGGGGTGGGCATAAAAACAGGGAAGTAACAAATTTGAGTGGAACACACTGAACTGAACCGTTGATATTTTTCAACTCTAGTTCTGATTTGAGAGATAACTAGGCCTAACCGGACAGTGCCCACCCCCTACATAGGGATATAATATCAACAAATCTTCTAATTATTAATCATTATTATAAATAACGTATAACTGGTTGACATTTATAATATTTGCATAGTAGTAGCACCTTCAAATAATTTACAATATATTAATATTAGTAAGTAAGTAAAATAATAATTAAAAAATATATAATTGTTCAATTTGATTTTAATTAATTTTAAAATTATCAAAAGTCAAAATTGTACTAAATTAAAATAAATCAGTTCGATTTGATTTTTAAATTATTCAACTAGATTAAAATTCAACAAAGTGTCACTTAATACTACGGTTTAGTAGTATTGCTTTTCAATTATAAGTGAAAGATTTTAGTTTTGATTTTCATCAAATACGAATTTAAACCACATTATTACTAATCGAATGTAAAAATGAACCCAAAAAAATCCAACCAAACGGTCCAAACCAAAGCCATCAAAACCGTTGAAATCAATTGATGCCCACTCGATTTGGGGTTAGACTCCTTTAAACTTTTACATATAAGAAAAGGGCATATAATAAAAAATAGAAAGAAAAGGAAAATTAAAATTAAAATTAAAATTAAAATTCCATTGAATTCCCTCCTCACTCACATGAGGATCAGATTCAGATACTCAGTGCCCTCTGCGTCTCCGCCTCTTTCTCTCCCGCCCTTGGAAGCTCCGCCCTTCTCCCACAAAATACACCAAATCCTCCCTCTCTATCTCTCTCATTCCATTTCTCATTCATTGCTCTCTCTCTAAAGAGTTGGCGACAATGGAGAGCTTCGCCCTCCACTCTCTCTCCTCCTCCACCTTCCCTCTCTCTTCCCGCGCTTCCTTATTCCGCTGCTCAAAACCCCTCGTCAAATCCCCACCGTCCATCCAATCATTTTCCTCACTCCCCACCCTCCGATCACCATCCCTCTTGCCCTCAAAACCTTTCATCTCCTTGTCTCATTCCTCAAAACCCAGAAAAACCCATTTCCCAATCCAAGCCTCTCAATCCGCACTGCCCCAAACCACTCTTGCACCACCGCCGGCACAGCCGCTTCAAGGCGCCAAACCAATCCCCTTCATCATCTCCATCGCCATAGGCATTGTGGTCCGCTTTTTCGTCCCCAAACCAGTCCAAGTCACCCCACAAGCCTGGCAATTGCTCGCCATTTTCCTATCCACCATTGCTGGCCTGGTTCTGAGCCCGTTACCCGTCGGCGCTTGGGCCTTTCTTGGCCTCACCACCTCCGTTGTGACCGGAACTCTGTCCTTCCCGACGGCCTTCAGTGCTTTTACCAATGAGGTGATCTGGTTGATTGTCATTTCCTTCTTTTTCGCTCGCGGGTTCGTGAAGACGGGCTTGGGGGATCGGATTGCAACCTACTTTGTCAAGTGGTTGGGGAAGAGCACACTGGGATTGTCTTATGGGCTGACAATAAGCGAGGCACTAATTGCTCCGGCGATGCCGAGTACCACGGCCAGGGCTGGCGGTGTTTTCTTGCCCATTATCAAGTCGTTGTCCCTCTCCGGCGGGAGTAAACCGGGTGACCCCTCCAAAAGAAAGCTTGGTTCTTATCTGATTATGTCTCAGTTTCAGGTTGGTGCTCGTTCAGTTCCCTAATTTGTAGATATATGAATTCTACATCTTTAACCAATGGATTTCTTCAGTATTTCATATATGGGGTACGGACTCGATAAGATCTTTCATTGATTGTCTCTTTGGATACCTGTAGTATTGTGAATGATCTCACTTAGATAAACTCAGTTAGGAGGAGATTTCTTTTGCACTTTTACTTAAGCTGTTGTTTGTATATCTTAATTCAGTGCTTCTCTTTATTTGAACCAAAAGTTGTGGTAAAAATATGGAAAACGAAATGCTCTTGATGTACAATACCCACGGATGCAGGACGAAGAAAACTAGAGCTCTGCAGGGGGAGGAGGAGGGTGGGGAGTTATTGTCTAACTGTTCTTTGCACTTTGCCTTTAGTTTATGCTGAATTTGATGGGAAGAGAACTTTTCCTTTTTCTTCGAAAAACAACTGCGCTTCACTTTATTATTGTTGAATTACCTGAGAATAGCGTTTTCGTCATTGTTCCTCCTTTGCTCTAGTCGTTGTTGAGTTATACACAAGAGAATTTCCTTTTCCCTCTCTTCGTTGCTGTACCATGCTTTATATTTTTAACTTTTGTCTCCTCCTGTGTGTTTGTTTGAAAACAAAAAGCTTAAGTTCCCTGGTAATTAGCCAAAGTGCAGAGAAGAGCATAAAACTCTTTCTAGTCATGCCCTACATCAGTGGATTGTATTTAAAAATATAGATCCTTTAACCTTTGTTTCATAACCTTCTGGCTTCTTTTTCTTTACTCTCCCTAAAAAGAGTTCTGATAGGTTCTTAGTAGCCAGTAGTGAAATGTTTCCTCCCACTTGTCAATTAATCTCTGGACTCGTAAATGGTGGATGTCCTTTTAAAATAAAAAGTAAATAAAACCACTTCTGGTCTAATTCTTGGGCAATCATTGAGTTGGGGCCTACTATAAAGTAAACCTCGGCTACATAGCACACTAGCTTCTCTAATCAAACTTGGATTTAAATCTTGCTTATTATCCGTACAATTGTTTGTTGAAAGAAGGGTAGGAGCTCTCATGTGTGAATTAAGAGATCCAATGTACTAAACAACAGTTTTTTATATTTTCTCTATTGCATTAATTCAGCATAATGTATTACTGTATTAAATATTCTTTCCTTGCTGATTCTATTAATATATGTTATTTGTGTCATCATGTGACTCATGCATCTGTGTTTTCTGATGGGTGACAGTCCGCTGGTAATTCTAGTGCTCTTTTCTTAACGGCTGCAGCTCAAAATTTGCTGTGCCTTAAATTAGCTGAGGAACTTGGGGTGATTGTTTCAAGCCCTTGGGTTTCTTGGTTCAAGGCTGCTAGTTTACCAGCATTTGTCTGCCTTCTAGCTACTCCGCTAGTTTTATACAAGCTATTTCCTCCAGAAACCAAAGACACACCTGATGCCCCTGCCATGGCTACAAAGAAATTGGAGAATATGGGTCCCGTCACAAAGAATGAATTCATTATGGTTTGTACAATGCTTCTTGCTGTCTCTTTGTGGGTCTTCGGGTAAGTAGCTTTTCTGGCTTTGGACTATTTACTATTAATTTTACATGTCCAGTGGACCATAATTGCATATCCTTATTTTTTGCAATCTGATAAATTTTTCACCAAGAATAGGACTTTGCTTGGGATACTGGGATGTTTCCATGGACTATATAATTACAATCATTGAGATTTTTAATGGAGATTTTTATCTTTCATTTAATCTCCTGTTTCTGTTCCCAGCAATGGTTATTTCTCAAGGGCATCTTTAGTTGGTCAAACATAATTTTGTAAATATGACTCTTTTGGGGGTTAAAGAAGATGAATTTCCTCGACCTGTATCTCCACAAACTTATTTACAGTTTGAACAGGATGAACTTTTTTAAGTGTTATTATCCTTAATGTTACTGGTTGTAGTCACCAGAGGTGAGGTAACGTTTTTTTATCAAAGAGGTAACGTTTCTTAATAGGATAAAACCTACCTATTGAGGTGCTTACTTCAATATGTTTCATCTATCAATATAGTTGTTTTCCCTTAAGAAAGTGACTCTTCAAATGTTACCTACTTTGGCATAACATTATGAAATAGGAAATAGCCTCTGTACAGTTGGGTACATTAGACCTCTCCAAACCTGGTGCACTTGGCTACCCTTTCTTGAAGAATTTCTTGTTCAAAGTTTTCTTTCATATCTGAAATACTGGGTTTTGTCTGTCCATTTCACTTTGCCAGCTGTGTCTTTTGGTGTCTTGCTAATCATATTGAGTAGAATATTCTGTAACTATTCTTCACATACAGCAAAGGGAAAAACAGAAGATAACAAGAAAGCATGCCTATTCAATGTCTTACTTTCAAAAGCTTGCTATTACCAAAGAATTTGACTTGTGAGTTCAAGGATGATGGCTAGTAGTTTTGACCATATGACCTTGATTGTTTGGACTTATAGATGTATTGCGTGTGCCCTCATGTAGTCCATACAATGTCGAATTATGTCATTAGTAATGTTTATTTAGTTTTTTGTTATATAATTTTATCCAAAGAGTCCTTTAGTGCAACATTTTCAACCAAACCACATATTCTTATAGTGATGGTCGACAGTAGCAAACACATTGTGTGTGTCTGTGTGTGTAACTTCTGTTCATGATTTCCCTGGGAATGCATTTTGTTCTACTAGGGTTCTAAATCTTCTGATTCACCAATTCCTTTCTTTGTTCCCTTGCAGAGATGCTCTTGGTTTAGCAAGCGTTGTAACTGCAATGATTGGCTTATCTGTACTCCTTTTGTTAGGAGTCCTTGATTGGGATGACTGCTTAAGTGAAAAATCAGCATGGGATACATTGGCTTGGTTTTCTGTTCTAGTCGGTATGGCTGGCCAGTTGACAAATCTTGGTATTGTAAATTGGATGTCTAGTAGTGTAGCCAAGACGCTTCAGTCCTACTCTTTAAGCTGGCCAGCTGCATTTGGCGTTCTTCAGGCAGCTTACTTCTTCATCCATTACCTCTTTGCAAGTCAAACCGGTCATGTGGGTGCTTTATACTCTGCATTTCTTGCCATGAACTTGGCAGCTGGGGTACCTGGTGTTTTGGCAGCGTTGGCTTTAGCTTACAATACAAATCTGTTTGGGGCTTTAACACATTATAGCAGTGGTCAGGCTGCTGTATACTACGGAGGTATGCCCCCTTCCAACATCCCATTCATAAGTTTGGAATTTTTTTTCCGTAAACAATTACATTTCTGTAGTGTTCATTTTCCTTTTCAGTGACAGTTGCTTCATTTTATTATTTTATGGTCTTTAAAATTAGGGAAAATTGTCTGTATGTCTCTTGAATTTATGTACAAATTTCATTGTCACCTCAGAAAAAGAAATTTAAGAAAGATGTCCTGTTAATTTTTCAAAACCCATGACAACCTCACCCTGCCAAGTTCTCCATTCAAAACATGGCATGTGCGTCGCTCATTCAGGGATATTTTTTACTTTTTTAAGGCAAATTTTAGGATTATTCAGCAGTGAAAGGACTCGGTTTCATTTTTTGGATAGAAAGTTTGAAGGAGTTAGCATGAGGTTACAACATGAAATTGGCGTGTTGTATAAGTTGATGTGAAATTGAAATCTTTTGCTTACATTTTGATCGCCTCAAATTTTTTTATTTACCTTCCTCTATTTGTATGACCCTTGCTCTCTCCCTCTCCCCCTTTATTGTTTTGACAAAAGCGCTCAGAAGTCAAGAACATGAAAAAAAAATGGATTGTCTTTATCAGAATCTGTTTCGGGCGACTACTGATAAGATTTTGTTTGTTGTTTCCAACAGCTGGTTATGTTGATCTTCCTGATGTGTTCAAAGTTGGCTTTATAATGGCTCTTGTTAATGCTGTCATCTGGGCAATAGTAGGATCCTTCTGGTGGAAATTTTTGGGCCTCTACTGATTTTCTTCAGTTTCCTTGTAAGTAGATTATTTGGTCTTCCCTGTTATATCATTATTTTCAGGGCAGAATTGAGGCCGTCATTGAGAGGTGAACTATTGTTTTGGTCTTCCCTGTTATATCATCCTTCTGGCGGAAGCCGATAAAAAATTGTGAAACCATAGGTTTACAGATCATGGGTTACCCTTTCTCATATTGATGTTGTTATTCGAGTTCCTCGCAATCTAAACAGGAATTCCAGTGAAATGCTTGCTATGGTCAATGAGATTCCGAGCATCATTCCCGGACTTGAAAAGGGCTAGCATTGCTACAAAGTTATTCTCATACCTTTCTAAAGGTTTGGAATCCTGAGTTTCTCTCCTGCGCGTGACCAGAATTCAATACATGGAGCAACTCAAACGATACGAATGACGATTGAGATTGAATATCCAGATCGTTTAACACGTTATACTGATGTATTGGTATAACAATATGTGCGAACTATTGATGCAATATCTAATATATGAATGTCGGCGTAACCAGGAGTATGCTGAGGTTCATCGATTACAAGAGCCACTTGCGCAGGAGAAAAAATTAGTCAAAATCGTTGGGGGACAAAGAAGGGACGGGTGGGCAGACAATACAACCTTCTTTAATCCAGCAATGACCCCCTTCAAATGTGGGTTGACGCGAAGGGATCTTTTGATTGCCCAGTGCAAAACTATTTCCCTCATTCAAAGAGATTTGCAAAACTAGGTATTCGAGAGATTAAAAATACACCATATACGTAT
This sequence comes from Pyrus communis, assembly GCF_963583255.1. NCBI lineage: Eukaryota > Viridiplantae > Streptophyta > Magnoliopsida > Rosales > Rosaceae > Pyrus > Pyrus communis. The sequence continues at coordinate 31,182,841 of NC_084804.1, forward strand.
TATAAAAACACGTGAAAGAGATTTGCAAAAGAATGCTTGGTAGTTATCACGTGGTGTCCTTCCTATCTAACTCTTCGTGATCCATTTCTTCATCTCTTTCTACAAATTCCTTGGAGTTTAAAAGTATCTCACCCAAACATACCCTGGAGGTTCTCTTGGATGGAGGATTTATATTAAGGAATTTGCTGATGATGGGATAAGAGAGTGAAGGGATTTAAGATGATGAGATTTTGGAGTTCCTTGTTTTGGGTATTATGGGATTAGTTGGTGTTGAGTTTTAGTTTTTTATTTTTTATTTTTATTATACATGCGATATTACTAATTTAAACTACACATGAGTGGAATGATCTGAACGCAAAAAACAATGTCCAACAAGGCAATCTATCACTAGCAGTTGGCGATGAGATTTAAATTGATGGGGTTTCAAAATTACTAATTTTGCTATAATAGGATTAATACAAATTAACCGAAAAATTGAAATCTATTAGCAAATTACTATTACGGTGAAATCTCTTTATAATGACACTCTATCTAGTCATAAGAAAAATAGAGTTTTAACGAAATACTTCCGGTACTATTCACTTTTAATAAAAATGATATTTTTACTCTAAAAAGTCACTTTTGGTACCTATTATTCACTTGCAACACATTTTTGTCATTTTGATTAAAACTCAAATTTTTGAAGTTTTTTTCATTAGTTTTCCTTAAGAAAAATCTAATGGTGGATTGCCTTTGGTGATTTGGGAATTCATTTTCAACTTACTGCGTCTTATGTTCAAACCCTCCTATTTCCCCTCTATTAATGTAGGGTCTTTTTGGACCCTGACAAGGCCGAAGAAACACGGGCCTAAAGGAACACTAAAATTAAGGCCCAATGAGTATAGAAAGGTGAAGCCGAGTACTTCAAGGGGGCCCATGAGTTGGTCTCCGAGTGTCGTGTCAACAATCAAGTTGAACACTTCTCCATAAAGCGCTTTCCGAGCATCAAAAGGTAAGTTGACCATTGGCAGCTTTAAGGTACGAGGTCCCAAAAATAAAAGGAGCAAGCCTAGTCAGACGTCAACCTTAATCCACATGGTGGCTAGAATAGAGGCTTACGAAGGGACATAAAGGCTGACATGTAGGACACTCGGGTACAAGTTCCTACTAACTCTAGGCTAAGCAAGGCGCTCGACCGCATTATCCCAAAAAAGGACACAAGTGAACTTGCTCCAATGTCCCCTTATTGCCACATGTCTGCCAAAGAATGAAGGGACAACTAGCACGTCTAATATGTAGATTTGGCACATTAAATGCAAAGGAAGTGATAGATTCGAACCTAAAGGTTTCACAGGACAACTTGTATAAGAAGGATAAGTACTCTTTAGAATGGGTCGGACGAATTGAGATAAAAATTGTACTATTCTAGCCGAGCGCTATTTGTAACCTTATTCTCAATCTATAAAAGAAACTCAGTGGATGTAACCTAATTTTGAGGGGTGGACCACTTAAATCATGTGTCTATTCACATTTGTTTGCAAAGCCCAAATCCATCAAGGACAAACACTTGAATCAAGTGTTCAACTTTTGTTAGCCTCATCAGTTACACCCTCACGTGCAATTCTTTCAACTGTTGGTAAGTACTGTAATTATCAACCCCAAGGGGCTAGTATAGTAAAAAACAAAACAAACAAAGATTTAGAATCCCCAACCTTAGTTCGAATTCCTACGATGCATTCCTTGAGGCACCGATGATATGCTCTAGCACCATTTGACCTAGAGGCCAAAATTACGTTGACACCTTATAGTGTATGGGGAGGAAGATTAATTTGACATCAATTATGCTGAAATACCTTTTGTATTAAAATTATATTATTTTGACAAAAAAAAATATTAATAATCGAATAAAAATATTTGATAATTAACTTAAAATAAGTTTATCTTTTGGAAAAAAATAAAACAACTTAAAAGAAAAAGGTTCAAATAAAAAAAGGATTAAGTACCTAAAACCCCTAACCTTTTAGTGTCATTCGAATTGGTTTCAACATTTTTAGACATTCCAAACAAGTATCTAACCTATTGAAAATGTCACTTCCATTAAGCCTCAATTAATTTTTGAAACATAGATTTTAGTCAAAACCCACCAACTTGATATATTATGGTCAACATTAATAGTTGCCTCAATATCTAATTTCAAGCATAGATTCTATAATATAGAACCCAATGATCAAATTGGTATTGTATTGAATAAAAAATGGACTCAACTTGAAATTACATTAGGAGGGCAATCTTCTAACAAAGGAGAGGGTTAAGAATTTAGATATGGTTTCACAGAGCTTGTTTCTGCTCATGTGTTTTTCCTCATACGCCGATTCTCAACTTGTAAAGCTTGCAATTCTTCTTTGTGGGTGGTGAATAGGGTGATGGCCACATCATGGCAGTCCATACCATTTCAGCAACCTCCATGACCTTCTTCTTGATGTTAGAGGCTTGAGTTGTACGGTGGAGTTCATAGCCAGCTCTGGCTCAATGTAAGCAAGGTGACTGTCCGAGGCCCCAAAAAATTGGGGGAACCAAAAATATTAGAGTACTTTTATATGAGTTTATGTTATATTTGTATAAATAGAAAACAAGATGAGTAATAATAATCAAAGTGTTTCTTTAGCGTAAGTGGCCCTAGACTACAGTGGTGGAAAAATGTTAAGTCATTGCATGACGGTGTGAGTTCAATGGCTAATTTAACATCTAATCTAACAAAATCTTATTGTTTGACAAAAAAAAGTGTATGCAATTGCGTGTTTGATCCCTTGTAATGTCTCTCTTTTCTTTATTTTTAATTATTTAAAAAAAAAAAACCAACAAATGAACAGTCTTCCCTTTTTTAAGAAAAATAGTAAATGAACAGTGCCACATTTCTAAAAGAATTTAAATTTAAACTTTCTTTATTCATCTCATTAGTGATTCAACACCAATTTTTTTTCATGACTCATCAAATTAACATCCAAACTCAAAACCTTGTCATCTTGATTTTTGTATTCGAATTAGGCTTTGATTTTAAAAATTAAAAATTGAAAATCATAGAAGAATTGATTTAGTTGATCAATGAAGAGAGAAGATGGAGTATGTTGCTCCTTTTGGATTCGATTACTCAACAAATAGGAATAAGTAAGATGACCATTGCAAATCCACTCACACCTCTGACATGACTCAACTCATGTGCACAACCCCTGCACAACTTAAGACACATAACATAAGAACAAATAAACACACAAATCAACATTAAAACAAAGGGTCATATGCACAAATGCTTATGTCTTTTGTACAAATCTAGGATTTGAGCGTTAGAAGGTAGGGCTGGGCAAACGGGTCTTGGGCCCGCGGGTAGGGGCGGGTATAGGCGGTTCGGGGCGGGTACGGGGCGGGTCCTGTTTTTAAATAGGGGAAACGGGGCGGGGCGGGCCTAGGTAATGGCATTCTAGGGTCGGGCCGGTTCCAGATTTATAGAAAAACGGGGCCCCGGACCGGCCCGTTTTTAATTGAAATGGACGGTCCAGATTGAAAATAAACATATCTTCCAATCATGACCGTCGGTGTTTACCCTAATTGAATATGATTCAGTGAGAGTCTTTACTCTCTCTCGACAAACTCGACCTCAACCTCGACGGCTCAACCTCTCCGTCTCTGAAGTCCGACTGACCTCGGCCTGAGCCCCTCCCTTCCACGGCTGATCTCGCCCTGACGACCACCCCTTCCGACTGACCTCCCTTCCGATTGACCTCGTCCTGAGCCCCTCTTCCGACTGACCTCGCCCTGACGAGTGACGACCACCAGGTCCACCACGGCTGATCTTCTTCGTTCTCCTCGACATCTCATCCTAGAGCCAGGCACTCGCAGTCTCGCACCACCCATCTTCCCGATTCTCGTTCTCTCTTTCCCGACGACATCACCGCCGTCTCGATCACCAACACTCCATCGCCGTTGCCAGTTCAGGTTAATTCTTGAACCTTTTTATTTTTTTTTATTTTTTTTATAGGTTCTTTAACCTCTGATGTATATAATATGTGCTCAATATATTGGGATGTTCATGTTTGTTCTTGCTGATTTGGTGGATTTTCTGATTTTTTTAGCTTGTTTTCGCATCCAAATGTTGAGTAGAAGTCCTTGTATTTCACATATACTCTGAAGTATTTCCAAGCATATTGATTTGCAATCCGGAGACATCCATTATATTTCTGTTCATTTTTTCAATTTTTAATTTATTTTCATTGCCATATTTGTTAAAGGTTTCAAATTAGGATCTGAGAAGCATATAACAGAGGTAAATCGTAAAGAAATCTGGTGCACTGAGGGTGACTTCTGGGATTGAAGGTCAAGGACTATCTCTGCTAAAGACAACAAAGGTAATCTTATCCAATCAAATTTATATCTAGGTTTTAAAAGTTGAAAGTGTAATGTGACAATGGATATCATAATCAATTACTCTGTGCATAACCAAGAAAGGAATCTGCCGGGGGTGGGGGTGGGGACCAAAAGCTAAATTGATCCAAAACTTCATCTACCCTGAATAATCCTAAAAACTCATTCTGTTTAACTCCATCCATATGATCTAAAAAACTGTCATGCCCTTCTACACGTAACAGATTTGTGTGCGAAGTGTAACTCTTTCATCTTGGGAGGATTTTAGGTCATCTCATCAGTCTAATCTTGATTTAGCTTAAATTTAGCATCTTTAATTGTAATTAGTGTTAATTAGGTTGTCATTAATATGAGGTTTTGAGTTTGGAGGTGGAGGAGAAATTGGGAAGGATAAAGTTTAGAGATTTTGTTCTGATTGGATGGGTTTTTTGCAGCAAGGGAACTGATCCCATCAAGTTTGAATGCGCAGATCTGACTCTTTTTACAACATTTTCTTTGTCAAGATTTTAAGTTGCATAAGACCCTCGTAACATTTGTTTTGGACCGCCTAACTTGAATGAGCCACCTTAAACAATTTCTACCAGATCTTTATGGAGCCTTCTTTGAATCTGATTACAATTATTAATTTTCCCTTTAGCCATCAGCAATGCAAGCACTTGAATCTTAAGATGAATTAATTTTCCCTTTACTACATCTAATGATCTTATTTATGAATTGTAGGAAAAAGTTGTCAAGTTAAGCAAACAATTGAGCCATTTAAAAAGTTTGGTGAGTATCTTATGTCTTGGTTTGTGTTCAAGCTTTGAGGTAGCCTAGCATCCAATCGCCTTTGGTTGAGCAGAGCCTAATCCAAATGCATATTTCTCCAAATACTATTTTGTATGTTGATTTGATTTTTAGATGTTGGAAGATGTAATATTATTGTTTTGGATGTATTGTTAATCTATGAACTTGGATGTTGGACTTTGTATTTAGATTGGATGTGAATAATGGTGAATTTGTGCAAAATCTGCATAAATGCAGTATGTGACTTTCTGCAATTGCAATCTGTGCAAATCTGTGCAGTTTGCACTTTGCACTTTGCAATCTGTGCAGTTTTGTGCAGATTGCAAGCTGTGCAGTTTTTGTGCAGATTGCAATCTGCAATCTATACAATTCTTTTTTTTTTTTTTTTTTTCAAACAACCAAAAAAAAAAAAAAAAAAAAAGGACCCGTGGACCCGGCTCGAACCGGCCCGTTTCAACCGGGCCGGGTAATGTCCGGTTCTTATATTAGAAAATGTAATCCTCGGCCCGGCCCGCCCCGTTCCCTTTGAACCTAGGTCCGGTCCGGTCCCTTCAAAATTGGGCCCGGCCCGGCCCGTGCCCAGCCCTATTAGAAGGTATTTATCTATCAATCTGTAGCTCTCCAAATTATTTTATTTTCTTTTAATCTTGGCATTGTTTATGTATTCAGTCGTGCTCTGTAGATTGCATAGGTTTCCTCCCTTCGATTGTAATCCTTTTTTAGTCCGCATATTATTTTCTAATCATGATATTTTATCATTGTTAATAAAATTAGAGAACTGTTATTAACACTTCAAAAATCTTATTCTACACTCCTCACAAGTGTATTTTTCCTTCTAATTATAGAAAGTTTGGAGTGCCAAATGAGATTTTTGGAGTGCTAATAACAATTCCCTAAAATTAATTAATTTGTAAAAAGAATGTTTATTAATCAATCTACAAAAGGCACCATAAATTTCGCCCTGGGCATTTGAAAACTCAGAAATGGCCTTGGTGGAGTTGGTGGCTTTGTGTTGAGTTTGGAGGTGATGGCATGTGGGGGTGGTGGTGCTAGGTAGTTGGTGGAGGCTATGTTCCCATGACTTCTATTTTTTTTTTTTTTTTTTTTTGTTGTTTTGAACAAACGATATTATCTACACTAAGGGAATGAGTGGGCTTAGCCTCATAATAGGCTAGCAATAATATGATTCAAATTCGTCTTTGGCGAGAATTGAACCTAAGACCTTTCACTTACAAGTGGAGAGGAATACCACTAGACAATAGTACTAAGTGGCTACTTCTATTGATTTTGGAGACAAAGTAACTCCTAGATAATTTGACAGATTTTTAACTGGAACTGAATGGATGTGACATTTTAATAGGTTAGTTACTTGTTTAGAATGATTAGAAAAGTTGAAACAAATTTGAAATAACACTAAAAGGTTAGGGGGGTTTAGGTACTTATTCTAATTTTTTTAATTTGAAATAACTAAATTTGGGCCGGCCCGTTGAGTGACATGACCCAAGGCTGCGGAATCCATGTCAAAGCAGGGGTATTTTAGTCATTTGAAGTCGGAGCATGAAAAGCCCTAGACCCACATGCTAAAACCCTAGGCCATTCACTCGTTTATTGTATTGGAAGCCGAAGCCACTCTTCCGCCAAAACCAACACTCTCTCTGAAAGCTCCTCCTCCTCCTTCCTAAATCACCCAAAAAATCATGCGACCTCCCAGAGGCGGCGGAGGGTTCAGAGGCTCCCGCGGGCGCAGTGGTGGCGGTCGCGGGTTTAACAGTGGCGGTCGCGGTTTCTTCCGCGATGAGGGCCCTCCTTCCGAAGTCATAGGTCTGTTCATTTTTCTTCCAAAACTTATTTATTTCAGCTTCTGTGTTTCCGTTGAATGGAAACTTATTGATTTTTGTTAAATTTTTTGGGTAGTTCTTCCATTTTAGTGGGGGATTTGGGTTTCCGTGGAGGTTTCAAATCTTTGTTAAGTTTGTCATGAAACTATATGTTCAACTTCTGTGGAATTTCTAAGTTAAGTAGAAATCTTGGTTGGTGAAATATGTCTCACCCTCTGCAGAAGAAAAAACAAAACACCCAATTTGCTGTTTTAAGTATTATAATGCGATGAATTTTGTTTGATTTTATTTATTTATTTATTTTGAATTCCTCAACCAACATGTTATGTTTTCTGATTTATATTTGCGTTGTTCGGTTGTTATTTGGAAAGCATGTAGATTTCGAATTCTGTTACTTTTGCACATTAGATGGTTTATTGATTTTTGTAATGTTGCATTTTTTGGTGTGCAGAGGTTTCAACATTTGTTCATGCATGTGAGGGTGAGGCAGTCACGAAGCTCACGAATTCGAAGATACCCCACTTTAATGCCCCAATCTATCTGCAGAACAAGACTCAGATAGGGAAGGTTGATGAAATATTTGGTCCGATCAACGAATCTGTGAGTCCTCGTGTGCGCTGTTTATGATGCCAACTCATTGCAGCTTGTTTTTTAGGTTTGGATGTTTAATATGGTTTCTTTTGATGCAATTGCAGTACTTTTCAGTTAAAGTTATGGAAGGCATTGTGGCGACTTCGTATTCCCAGGGAGATAAGTTCTATATTGACCCAATGAAGCTTCTTCCTCTTGAAAGATTTCTTCCACAGCCAAAGTATGATTTCTTACTTTCACATTATTTACGTTGAATTTCATGTTTGAGTTGGGATAATGACAAGGTTCCGTACTTTAATTAGACAACACATGCCTTCTAATGAACAACTGCAAGTAGTAATATCATTCCGTGTTACTTCGTGCCCCCTTTATTCTTGGAAGGGGTTTATTGTTAAGATGACAGCGCCGTAAGTTATTTTTAAGTGTGGCAGCATAAACTCGTGTTGTTACTAAGATGACAAATTCAGTCTTCTATACTGTCAACTTGAGGTCAAGCTTTGTTTCCAAGCTAGGACAAGCAAAATGCTAATTAGTCTACCTTAGTTTTGGTCACATTGCTAGACCAAATTCTACTTATTATAGATAATAGATATCCCATTGGTTCCTTGGGGATTTTCTCAATGAACTCTTTATTCTTTTTCTTATCTTCAAATGTTATGTTTGATAAAAACAGGAGTTGGCTGATGGAATGTTTTTTATTTCAAAATACACATGACTTTCAAGATTTTTGTATGATCTTTCAAAAGGCTTATTTTGAACTCTGTTATTTTTATTTGACATACAATGTCGGAAAATTCTCTTCAAAATGGCTTGTTGATGGACTTAACTATGCCATTCAGTGAACACATGAGCTAATTTTATGTGTGATCCTTGTCTCTGATATATTCATATTCATCAGGTCCTTTCCTTGTACTGTGTCGAGTGACAATTCCTTGTCCCTAAAAAATTTGGACAGTTTACTTCAGTTTACTTTAGTAGATGCTTCTTGAAGAGTTCATGCTCGGCAGGGTATGGTGCTCTCATGGAAGAAAATTCACGAATTATATATTTAATCTCGTTGATGTCCAATTGTCCACAAAGAGGTGCTTTCGTCTCAGATGTACAATAAATAAATATTCAATTTTTTTTAAAAAAATAATCCTTGTGATATTGAGATGCCCTCTGTGAGTTTGCTTCATTGTTGATGTATTTAGATTTTTTTTCTCCCTCTAAAAGTTAAATTTTGGTTCTTTCTATGAACATGGTTTTTTGTGGTAATCTGTTTTTAGTTGTGTTAGAAAGGTCTTCCATTGTTCATCTGAAGTAATTGTCATATTATTCTCATTATGAATTCTTGCAAGTGACACATGTATGGGTGGTTTTGCTGCAGGGGACAGAAGCCAGCATTTTCTCGAGGCGGAGGCCGTGGAAGGGGTACTCCGAGGGGAAGAGGTTTTTCAAGGGGAAGGGGTCCTCCAAGGGGAAGGGGTCCTCCGAGGGGTGGTAACCGTGGTGGCTTCAGGGGGAGAGGGAGATTTTAGATTAACATTTTGTAATATTTCTAGTGCCCTACCCACTTTGCGTCGTGGTTTTAGCATGCGTAGGGCTCACAAGAATCACAATTTCATGCTGATTATGGTGGTTGACATGCGGTTGATGGACTATTTATTTTCCTTTTGTATTGTAGTTTTATGATCCTAGGCTCCTGGCTGCAACCGCGGTGGCTTCAGGGGCAGAGGGAGATGTTTGTTTTGAATTTAAGAATTCTTCTATTAAAATGATCCTCGTCTACAATGCCTTCGTAAAAAACACAAATAGATTTCTTTCTAATGAGGAGATTCGATAATTTGTAAGGATTACAAAGTTATAATGGGGGAGAGTATGGCTAATCAACATTGTTGTTGGTGACGGATGTATATATTGAAAGAGATAAAAGAAAGAACAACACCCTTTAAAAGACAAAGTACTTGCTCAATGCGTTTGGGATGTAGAGGGGAACGCTAGTCAAATGTGAGATTCTCGTGGCTAGTTGTATCTGAGAAGTAGTTGGAAAATGGGTATTAGGAGAGCTCGAGAGCAGTTCCACCGGACACAAAATTGCCTAGCATCCTGTCCAAAAATCAGCCCAGTACCCTATCAATCTGCTCTAGCCCGCAAAACAGCCTGGCACCCAGCTCAAGCTAGGCAACAGACCAGCCCATTTCGGACAGACCCAGAGGTCGGCCTATTTGGCTGGCGTGTGTAGCACACTCGTGACTGGGCGTGAATAGGAGACAAGGGTGCAGGCGGCGGGGCCCGCTTGTCAGCCCACTTGTGTTCACCCGGATTAGAGCTACGTGGCCCTCCTCAGTGCCGTTGGATTTCCAACGGCTAGTTTTTGTAGACCGTTGGATTTCCAACGGTAAAAAAAATTTAAATTTGACTTTTAAAATGGACCATCCGATCATAGATCAACGGTCCACGTTTTTTTCACCAAAAATAAAAATAAAATAGATAAAAAAAAAGGCCCAACGGTCAGAATTATGACTGTTGGCCACGTGGTAACGCCTTGGCTCTTGGATTTGAATATGTGGAACCATCAAATTTGTGCAGCCATAAAATTTTGGCTTATTTATTGATTTTCCTGTTAAATGTCCATACTGCCCTTTCATTTTAACGTCCATGAGACAACAGTGACGAAAATTGGGTGTAATGGTTTGATTTTGGGAATTCATGAGGCAATTGAGACAAATCTAGTTTCAGGCCAAACCAATAAATATGCCTAGAATTTATAGAAAAGTAAGAGATAGGCTTGGCTCCTCAAAATGAGGAGTGCCACCTCCTCTGTTCATTTTAATGGCAGATTCTCAAAATTTTATGTTTATAATTAGAATCGTTTATATTATTTATTATTTTGTAAATACCATCTCGACAAAGAAATCAATAAAAATTAAGGTTGTTTAGTCAATCAATTGTAACAAATAGATTGACGGCTCGTAATTCTTTTATCGAATCTGTCCATTTGTTTTATGCAATTTGATGACTAAACGATCTTATATTTTATTGATTTTTTTTACAGAAAAGATTTTTACAAAATGAATTATATTATAAACGGTTCTGATCATAAACATGAAGTTATGTAAATCAGTCCCGTAGTGAATTGAGGTGGAACTCCTCGTAAGGAGCCAAGTTAAATCCGAAAACTAATGAATAGGCCCTCAAACTTTATTTTAAGCCAAAAACACCGAATGAACTTTTATTAATAATAAGGAACCAAAAAAAAAAAAAATGAGGCGATGACATTTTTATAAATAAGTTGCACTTTGATGGCACTGATAACTGTTTCTTAGTTGTTTAGGTCAAACTGTATTAATAAATAGTTGAATGCTACCAAAGTTAAACGTATTTACAAAAATGACCAACTATTGGTTTGGTTATGTCAGTCCACCCTATCCACAAGAAGTTGTAATTTCGAATTTGGGATGATGCATAGATGAAAACCCAACACCCTATTCACAAAGAGACCACATGCATGGGCGAAGCTTACAAGAGTTACAACTTCTTGTGGAAGCCATTATTTTTCTTTACTAGCAACTCACATTAAAAGATGTCTTCCAATTGTCTTAAAAGAGAGGCTAAGATACCAGGACCCGACGCGAAATGATACAAAAACAATTGATTTTGGATCAATATGTAAACTAATCGGGTCACCCGTTAATAGCGGGTTCTAAAAAGGACTACCCGTGGGTAACCGGTTTCAAGTCGGGAAGAAAAAGGTTAATTTGGTAATTTTCAACTACTAAAAGACCTTTACTACAATAGGCATAAAATTAAGGGAATTTTAATGAAAAGCTCCCGGTACGGTTCATTTTAACGAAAAATCATATTTTTACACTAAAAAGTCAATCATGTTACTATTCACTTTACCCTTTATTTTGTCCTTATCGTTAGAACTCAAAGTTTTCAAGTTTTCAAACCATTTTCATTAGTTTTTCATAAAAGAAATCTGATATAAGTGAGATTAAATCCTTACCGTTGGATTTTTTTATACCTCTCACTCTATATGATAACTCTCTCAGCCAGAGTCCAGACTCGCAGTACCAACTCTGTATTCTCTCTGTCTCGGCTCTCGACGCTCACTTTCTCTTTCCCATTGCCATCTGTCTCCGTCCAGCCACTACCAACACCACATGCGTATCTAATTTCGTCGTCCAAGTCACTACTATCAGGCACCACCGCACTAGTGATGAATCACGACCAGCACCTTTGACTTTACTCATAACCCAACTGCAAGGTTTACGAATCGAGATACAAATTCCCTGCCAACATTCATATTTGACCACCAATCCTCCTAAATTAAGGCAATTTCTTGAATTTGATTGTAATATCTTCCAATTCAAGAATAAATTAGGGTTTCGTAGATTTTGGGATTGTATAATTTCAAGTTAAGATTTGTAAAATTTGGTATTTCTTGATTAGAATTTAGAATTTAGCACTTAGGGTTGCCATTGTCAAGGTTCTGACTTTTTGAGGAAGGCTCCATTAACTCGAAAAAAAACGAGTATTTATCAAAAATAACAAAAAATTAACACTTAATTTAAAAAATGTCACTTTTTATAAAATGTTTCAAATATATCCAAAATTTCAATACCCTCAAATTTAACAATCAAATAAATTAAAGGCTTTTTAGTCAAAATGATTTGTGACATTGAAATAATTTCTTAATCTAGTCCTTAACAATTAATGATAATCAATAGTAGTGTTTTTGAATTTGTTCATCATGAATCATTTTAGTCTTTTTTTGAATTTGTCCATCGTGATAATTTTAGTTATTTCGTGAAAAATATGTTAATTGCTCTGTTAGTGTGATGATGCGGCACCACATGGGTCTCACAAATATATTCAGATAACGGCATGTGGATTAACTTTAAAAACTATTTTTATATTTAAACCTAAAAATGATATTAGTAAGAAAAAAGGCATTGAAGGCATGATTGAAATTCTGCTGTTCCCACTTGCGGTAACCGTGACGGTGCTCAATATCGATGATGAGGAGGTCGAAGGGGATAGGGTTATGGTGGTGGAGTGTAGAAGTGAAGGTGAAGTTGGATCAGAGCTTGAGGCAACAATAGCTAAAAAGCCTTTAATTTATTTAATTGTTAAATTTGAGGGTGTTTGTGCCTATTTAAGTGAAATTTTGGATATATTTGAAAGTTTTTATTAAAAAAAGTGACATTTTTGAAATTAAGAGTTAATTTTTGACTATATTTGATAAATACTCAAAAAGAACTCCCTTTATTTGCAATTTGCATATCCTTGTACATTTAATATTTTGTAGTAGTGTACTAATGTTTTTTCATGAGGCTCTTATTTTGGGATATGTACTTGAAATACAATTGTGTTTTTATGTTTTGAAGTATATTTATATGACAATATGTGGGGTATGTAGCTACTAATTTAGTATGAAGTTTTCATTTGATTACTGAAGTAAAATATATTCTCTTTAACGGGTCGAGTTTGGGTCATATCATATTACCTATTCATTTTAGCAACTTTGACACGACACGATCTGTTAAAATATTGGATATGTCACAAAAACGACACGATCACTAGATCTATGAAGCACTCTTCTCTTAGACCTTACGGACTAAGTGAGAAAGAAAAGAGAGCGAGTTTTCTCTCTAAGACCCAAGTAGAGAGAAAATTAGAAGAAAACTCAAACACCATCACCAACATTATAGCTGTTCCCTTCCCTTGAGGGTGTCCTAGCTTACACTCTTACTCATTCTCCACCCTCACCTTAGTTATAGAGGTGAACTATGGCGTTTGATCCACGTTGAAAACGAAATACGCAGGCAACCGAATCCATCGATGGGTTTGGTGCAATTGAAAATCTACAAAGGTGGTGATGGAGCATACAAACAAAGGAAGAAGACCCTCACTCAGGGTGAACAAAAGTGATGAAAATCAAGGTAGTGCTCCTAGAGGTATAATTATTTATTTTAAAAACAAGTACATCAACCCTAACATTAAAGATCTCGAAGGAAGGTTGTTTGCATGTTTAAGTTCGTAAAAAATTTGTTTTTCACCTTGGATGATGGAAATCGGTTTCCACAATTATTATTGGCTTCATTCAGAATAGAAAGAAGAAGAATATTAATAGAAAAGTAACAATGTTTGCGTTTTGAAAACTGATTCATGTGCATGTACGAACACAGACTACTACTACTCTGCAAAATTATTACACCATTTATTAATAAATAATAATTATAATTTATTTTTTAATCAATACTAGGTAAACTGCATTGATATATATATATATATATATATATATTGCAATATGATCACGACAAGCAGAATTCAAGTACGCATGCAAGTTAAGCGGTCAATGGTTGGCGTCTGTGTCATGCATGATGATCAATCAAGGAAAGCAAGGTGGCCAAATAGTCACCAGAAGTATCACCCTTAATATCCTGAGCCAAAGAGACACCATTCTTGAGCTGGTACTGTTCCAGTATCTTCTTCATGTCGACCTCTGCTCGAGTCACTATAACTCTCGTCAGAATCTCCTCCGTGGTTCCAAGGCCTTTCATTGACAGTCGCAGAGCCTTCTCAAAGTACTTTTCAGAGCACGTCAAGCATTTTATGCTGGCTCGTAATAACCTAAGGTATTCATCCTTTGGGTTTTTCTTCAGATCCTGCATGGATGCGTATATATGCAGCTAGCCCATATTAATATCTAATCGATCCTCTAATTTTAATCCTATGACTAATTAACAGTCAAATACTGCTAGTAATAACCAAACATGCATGCAATTAATTGATTAAGCATATACTCAATTATATCAGGGATTGCAAAGTTTGAAGATCAAAACCGTCTATTCGCCAGGTCCCAAGTATCCCACGCAATGATCTATCATACAAATGCCTAACCAAATTCATATAACAATAACCTATAACGAAGTAGAGAAGTATGTTTGCTTTACGGTAAATGACTTCTCTAGGTTACATGGGTAGTTTTTCTTAGGGAAAAGAATGATACATTTGATCAGTTTAAAGTTATCTGCACAAGATTGATCAATGAACAAGTGTCTAGTCATAACAGTCTTGGTAGAATTTGATCTGATCATCGAACTGAGTTCGAAAACTCAGAATTTTAAGACTTTTCTGAGAATCATGGAGTCTAACATGAGTTCTTTGCTCCCATCACGATTCACACCACACAGAAAAATGTAGTAGAAAGGAAAAATATAGTGCTTATAGAAATAGCTAGGGTAATACATACAAAAAATCTTGCTAATTAAGGAAAATGTGAAAAACTAAAGTAGAACGATAAAGTGAATTATAAATTATTATCTAACTATTTCAGTTTGAAAAAGTTATAGCTTTTTATTCTCACTCATTCATTGAATAGTTCTGTCAAAACCGGTTTTAAATTTGCGGTGTCATAGATCCGCCATCAATATATGTACCCACACGTAGGTACCTTGTTAATAGGATGGCCAAATTGGTCGTTATAGTGTTGGAGTGTTGCATTCAGTTGTGCCTTGCTCCTTGTAGTTAGAATTCTGATGATCTCCTCATGATTATAAGCCTTCTCAGAGATTTTCTCATGAAGTATGGTAGCCTCTGGGCTTACCAATGTCATATCTACCTCAGCTCCCTCGTACCTGTAAGCACTCACAAGAGGTACCAACAGCTGCCCACCAGGGAAAAACAGTAAAAATTAGTATAATTCTGCAATAACGTGCAGTATAATGTGTAGAATTATCATCTTATGTTGTCAAACTGCTAGCAATCGTAGGTTGGTGTCACCTGTTACATGTAAACACAATTACCTTGCGAAAGTCTCCAGTTGTGTGAAAAGCAACATCTCCTTCGAGGGATCTCTTGTAGCGGGCATGGTAATCTTCCCTCACCCCGAAAAGATCTCGGGATGTTCTTGTACAAGCGATTTCCATTATTACATAATGACGATGGCCGGAGTTGTCCTTCAAGATTAGCGCTTCATTAGCTAGCCATGCATCACGTTCAGCAGGATGCGGTGTCCACAGAAGCATTGCCCTCTGCATATATAGCCACACAACTACTTGATTAGAAAGTTAATGACTGATTAAGCCCATTAATTGAACTAGAGAGAGAAAGCATAGAGGGCTAGCAAGTCATCACCAGAAAGTCCCCAGAAAGTTCGTCTTCTAGAGCTTTGGATAACTCCACTCCATATTTCTCAGCATAAGTTTGTCGAATCAAACAACGTTGCTTACCATTCCTATGAGTCAATATGTTTATAATAGTATTCTCATCTGTTCCCCATCCTGCACCAGCATGGATATATATCAGAAATTATTTCTTTTAAAATTAATAATGTACTGCACTTTTAGCCAGTTTTATTGACGAGCATATCGATCCACAATGTATTGAAGGCGATACATACATACATATATATATATATATATATAGATATAGATATAGGAGTGCTCAAGCGCTAAACAATTGGTAACTTATTACAACGCTAACTACTCATGCTGGTTTGCTCGACTATGTTTTCATAAGTAGTTAAGAGATATAAATCGAAATTTTGAATTAGATGTTCACTAATCTCGATCGATAATTTAGTTTGATGATGCTCCCTATTTAATACTGAATGTCCCTTGCCAAGACTCATTATGTAGTTAATTTGTATATTCATTGAAAGTTATCGTATTCCCAATCAACGCTGGAGGATAATTAACAGAAGAAAGAAAAAAAAAAGGAAAAAAGAGAAGTAAATTACTTGGATCTAAATAAAAGAAGAAATAACATAGATCAAAACAAAATCTAACTTTGGACGTATAATTAACATAGAAAATCGACAGAAAACAGATCCAACACAATTAACCACGGTATTTGTCGACGATCAATTTTTGTTGGAATGCTTTGGATCCTTTCATGTAGAACATGTTTGTAGGATCACATTCAAAGGCTAATGAGAGAGAGAGAGAGAGAGAGAGACCTTGCATAGCTTTATGAAGCTTCTCACAGTCTTCAGCCACCGGAGGGACCGGTTGCGGTACTACAAGCGTAGCCATTTTTGTTCTCGTAACGGAGAGGAAATTGTGTGTTTTTTTCAAACTTATTGCAAGGAATTTAAAATGCCCTGGCCCTGGTTGGGGTATCTCTCTCTCTCTCTCTCTCTCTCTCTCTCTCTCTCTCTCTCTCTCTCTCTCTCTCTCTATATATATATATATATATATATATATAGAGACGCGTGCACATGGAGTTCTCTTAGCATTTTAGATGATACACAATTAGTTGGGTTGAGAGTATAAATCCTGCGTCGAGAAAAAATGAACTTTGTATGCGCTTTTAATGAGTTTGGCTATTGACTATATTGCCAACTGGTTTTTGAGTATGTGGAACCTCAACTTTCATATGTAAAGCTTCCTCTCACTCAATTTGTGCTATTCAACTCTTGATTGAAAATTGGCCATGCGTGAGAGAGCAGGTTAAGAGTATAAATCCCCTATCACGGAAGGAAATGAAGTCTTTAAGCACGTAGGAGACGTCCATTATGTTGCGATATATAAAGATATATCTTTAATTTCTTCAATTTTTCCTTTTATACAGTATATTTGCATGTTAAAAACCTTCTATGCGTTTGTACGAATGACTTGCCAAGTCTTTAAGCGAGCAGGAAACATCCATTATGTTTCGATATTAAGAGTATAAACCCTTATCGGGAAAGGAATGCACCTTGTATGTGCCTATAAGTAATTTGGGCAACTCTCCACGTTACCAATTGATTTTATGGTAAAACCTCAACTTTTTTAACGTTATTAACCGAATCGACATTTTACCAATTCGCAGGAATTCTTAACGTTATTAACCGAATCGACATTTTCCCAATTCGCAATTCCTGCCGTCTCTTTCTTTATACAGATTCTCTCTTATCTGTGAACAGAATATATAGAAGGGGGGAGTAGGAAATAGAGGGGTGATCTCCAAACATCTCAAGTGAAGTGAAGCAGAATTGGAACCAAATCAATTGGATAACCGATTACTGATCGTTTTGCAAATGCTGCAGCAGCAGCAGCTCACATGAGCAATTTAACAACAAACACTGAAATTTTAACTCAAAACATACGGTACAAATTTGGAATCAATACTCGGTTTCCAACACGCCGTCGATAAGCCCAAATTCCATAGCCTGGAATTTAAAACACAATAAATAAAAGGGAGGTTAATAATAGTTGAAGCTCGATATAGGTAAGTAGTACAAGAGTATACTAGCTGCGGGAAATTGAAAAGGTAATTTGGTTAAAAGACGCTTATGGTACTTCTGTAACTCTACACGGGTCATAAATTATGCACTCGATACACAGAACAAGAAATTTGAGAGACGAGTTAGCAATGTTACCTCAGAAACAGATAAGAAACGATCCCTCTCTGTGTACTGTTGTACTTTCTCTAGAGATTGTCCAGTAAATGCAACATACATTTTGTCGACTTTCTGCATCAAATTTATCACGAGTCACGACACAAGACCAAATTAAAAGAATTATTATGGAGCAGACGGAAGTCTAAATTTCATGAATAAAACGAACAAATAGCTGTAATGGGTACATGTTGAGCACAGTATTGATACAACCCTAAATCTCAATTTCCTGGAAATCGAAAAGCAATAATCACAGATGCATATTCTTTGAAACATTAAAAGGAGCTGTCCAGTGGATGAGGATCCTGCCAATGCAGGGTATGAGTAGTACGTATTTTCTCAAAGGTTTGGAGAATGCTTTCGAGTTTTTGGAGCAGTAAGTGTTCTTAGAGACGCTCTTTATTGTACGTGCTTTTGCTGACAATAGATCCATGCATATTCAAAAAGGTGATCACGGATTTACTATCTACCATTAACGGCCCTTGATGACCAAGGTTTGTCTGTCAATAAATGAAGACTAAACTAACGGCACAGTGAATCCTCGAACAGGGCTGAACCTAAATTTAAGTTGTCCAAGTAGCACTGTGAAGCAACAGCTCTCGACACCCGCATGCAATTGTAAAACTATAAAATATTAAAAGAAACACCACAACAAAACGAGATTTCCTTGGATCCTAAGGTTGGTATGACATTAAAAGACGTTGCGACTTATGCAATTAATTTATTTGCAACAACCCAGTCCCGAATAGGGTTGAATCTAATTCTAGTTTCCCTAGTAGCCCTGTGCAGCAGCAGGTCTCAGCACACACCTTCAATTTGCAAATGTATATAAGATTTCAACTTTGACTTGATTAGAAAATTATATAACAGAATTGATTATTCTGCTCGGTTTGATTGAAATCAATTAGGCTGCAACATTAACATATATCCAGAAAGATTTTCAAGAATATAACTAAGGGAGAAGAGACTGACATGGCGAGTTTGAACTGCTTCATTCACTTGCCGCCTCACATCTTCCACGTGGCCCTACAATAAGATAATGCAAAAATCAATCCACGGATTTAAAACAAAACGGATCGTGTAGTAATTAGTAATATAAGAAATTAGTTTTGTTTACGGAAAATAATTCATAAATAATCTAAGAATTTGAAACTAACAGTGTTAATGTCTCATACTTTCAATTTGTTTCAAAATACATGGAAAAATCAACCATAAATACCTGAACTAGCATATTACTATGAAAATTCATGCAGTTATGATTACAGAAGAAAATAGGGCAAGAAACAAAAACGGCTATAAAAACTAGATTAAGTCACAAATTGGATATGAGATTATTGACCAAAAATCCATGCAGTTATGAGACCATTGCTGGTTCAAGAATGTAACATAATATAGAGGTATTTAAACAGATTGAATATAGAAACTAAAACAAGAAGTTATGTTCTCACGGTAGTATTCCTTCTTCACACTTGTATTTATTGTTTTGTTGGAGACCTTCACACTTTCAAAAATACATCTACGTTTTGATGGTACAATTTGGTCAAACTCACAACACACCTTTAGTACCGAACCATCATACATAACCAAACGCTTGGTAGAACCAATAATAAGAGGATACAGAATTCAGTGTTTCCATCATCATCTAAGGGCCTACTGAAGCCACCAAAATTTTTATCATCTCAAGCAAATGCAAGGATAAAAAAGAACATTTAAGAATTTTCAAAGGCATTAGTTTTAGGACTAAGAAATAACATGCTTCATGGTCAATAATATCAATCAGAATTGAACATAAGAAAAATGGAGACCTAGGCCACATTGCATACACGATTCTAAGGGATCTGTTAATATGAAACATTTTACTCGAACTTCAATTTAACACAAATATATAATTGGGTTTTTTTTCCTGATCAGTATAAAATGAAAAGAAATGTAATCAAGTTCCATTTTCTAGCATGTCCATACTAAAAATTAGTGGAACGGTGGAAATGCAATCTACAATCCTAGAATCCAACCTACCATAGCCATTCCAATTTCTATATTCTTAAATGCATGCATTTTGGAATGACGACAAAGTAAAAAATGGTTTACAAGTAATCTAGAATCCTTGAATCCAACATACCAAAATGCCAGGTTAGAATAACCAAGTTCAAGTGTCTAGAATGTCCTTGCTAAATTAATGTTGCGATGCAAATGCAAGGATCGAAAAGAACATTTAGGCTGTATTTAGGTCAGAAATTTCCAAGTCCCAAGGGATTGAGAAGTTAGTAAGGAATGGACCATAAAATGTTAAATAGGAGGGATTAGAAAAAAAGGACACGAGCATTGCAAAGGCATATATGAGGGATTTTGTAAATGACAACTTCCAAGTTGGGATTTGCAAATCCCTCTAATGTAACTGCACTTTGAGATTTCTATATCATTATTCATTACCAAACTTTGAATTTTATAATCTTAATGACAATGCAGAATTAATTAACATATGGTACAAAAAGAAGTTAGGTCTTCTCCATAACCAAAACTGATAACAGCACAAGGTAGGAAAGACTTAGGTGTCAACTAGGATAATAGACCATCAAAATACAATGCAATTTTACTTCTTATTATATAGCCCATTAATTCACATCATCCTACCCTATTATAAGCATATTCTTATAACAAAATAGGCAAGCTATACCAAAAAAAAGTTGATTCATACCCCACATCCACTCTGTGGTTGGTGTATCATGATCCGTGCATTTGGCATTGCATAGCGCATTCCCTTTTCTCCCCCAGCAAGAAGAAGTGCTCCTTGGCTTGCTGCTACTCCAAAACATACCGTTCCTACCTTAGGTTTGATCTGATAACATAAAAAAAATCATTTAACGCCAACAGAACTTAACTCATTAATAAAACTATTTCTTCATTGGTGCACTCTATGGTTATAATTTTCTCCATGGTTTCGAAACCACAGAAGATTCAGAACTTTTAATTGTGAGTTATTGGACTGAACTACCAATATATTATGCTAGTATCGTCATTAACTGCGATGAAAATATAATGGTAGCTCGATCCAATACCAGATTAAATGTCCCAATATGCTAGGTTATCAATACAATACAG
Organism: Pyrus communis; assembly: GCF_963583255.1. Lineage (NCBI taxonomy): Eukaryota > Viridiplantae > Streptophyta > Magnoliopsida > Rosales > Rosaceae > Pyrus > Pyrus communis. The sequence goes on from NC_084804.1 coordinate 31,203,922, forward strand.
AAGAACATAAGCAGTCTGATTGCAGCAACATGATTTTGTAACCAAGTGAGGAAATATTCAACATCCATGAACAATGAATTTACATTATATGGACTTGGGTGTTTTAAATTTCTTGATATTCAAAATCCATTAACTGTGGCTATTAACTTGCTCATTGCATATGTCCTAGAAAGTCCTGGAAGATGTTTTTGCAATTTAGGAGGGGTTTGATTCCCTCTTGCATTTCTGTTATTTTGTTTACTATTGTACTTGAACACTCCTTTTCCTATGTTGTTTTATTGTCTCTGTTGCAATAAAATTGTTTTCTTTTTTTTTTTATCCACAAGCAAAGAAATGTGATAAAATTGGAAGAAAAAAAACCCCGAAAGATAACGAAGCTTCATGACATTACCCAAGACATGCAGTCATAAATTGCCAAAACAGAGTATGTACTCCCACCAGGGCAGTTCAAATACACCTGAAATGATACAGGACAAAGTCAGAATCTCTGAAAGAAACCGACTTTGACATATTAAAACTTTAGCCATGGTGAATCAATTGAATGAGGGGTGCAGAAGAGGAGTGGAGAAAGTGTAAGCTCACCAGTATATCTGAATTCTCATCAATAGTAGCCAAAGTCACAAGCTGGGATATGACTCGTTGAGCCACCGCTGAAGTGACTGGCTGCCCAATGAAGATTATACGGTTCCTGAATAATACAGACGAGAGATCTAATGGTCCACCTGGGGTCATCACAGCTGGGAGTATGGGTGGATTCCCTTTTTTGGCTTCTATTGCACCATAACTAAACAAATTCATAGACTTAAAATCCCATCTAAACATAATAAAAAAACATCATGCAACATATTAGGGGAGTAGAATTCAACAGCCTTAAGTAGGACAGAGATTGATAGGATTATTTTCGGATTGAAATGGGGTTTGTGAAAATCATTTTCCAAGATAAAATTACCGGGTCACAAAAACAATATCATGTGAAAAACAATACAAATATAGTCCGAAAACACGCTTGAAATAGAATCGAAAACAAATTCTATCAGTTATGCAAAAGGGCAGAGAGTTATAGACCTTGTACTAGTATCACCAAAATCGTTGCCGTCAAGCTTTAGAGGTGACCCACAAGTTCTGCTAGATAACCCTGGAAAGAGCAATACGTTTAGAATTCAAACTAGTCTGCAAAACTGAATATAAACTCTAAATAAATAGCCAAATACATGAACATAGTCATAAGTTATTCAAAAAAATGACCGAAATTACGGATTAAGCTAAAGCATTGAACTGAATTTTGAACAATTGGGTACTCTCACTCTATGGAATTTAATTTTTACCAGTTGCTAAAGAATCGCCATACGGACTGTGCAAGGCAGAGACTGTGGACTTGGGCGTTGAGTTTCTGCACCACCACCACAAAACATCAACAAACAATAAACAAACATTACTATACAACAACGAAAATTAAAATTGAAGATTAAACTGCGTCCTGAGGTCAAACCCTCCCCTCCTTCTAGTTATTAGCGTAAATTAATGTAGAATATCGCTCGCATTAAAAAAATATTGAAAAACTGGCTGCTCGTACCTGCGACTGAGAGGCAATAAAGGAAGAGATGATGAGTTACTACTCCGGCGAGAAGCCAATGAAAAGCCCAGAGGGGCTGAGAAACCAGCTAATGCTCCCATTTCGACTCACTCACGGAGAGAGAGAGAGAGAGAGAGAGAGTAGAGGACTTTAGAGGAGCACATCTGTGGGCTGCAAGGCTCGGCCCATTGAAAATGGAGCGGTATTAATCCAGTCGACCAGCCCAGAGTCCGGATAGGGAAAACCCGACCCGAGTCAGTACCCTACCCCACTCCTCGTCTCCCTATCACTCTGGGTACCCAGGTACCCGTAATTTGGCTCGTACGATCGATTGGCCTGGCAGGATTCGGTTTCAAATTTCAATGGAAGGCAATCGGAATTTGAAACGTCCCTTCTTCGAAGACGACAGCTCCGGCAAACCTCCGGCGTAAGCGTAGGCGTAGGGAGTATTTATTTATTTAGTTGCGGGTGTTGTTGTTTCTGAGTGAGGTTGGAAATGTGCGTGCAGGCAAAAGAGGGTTCGGTTCCCTAAGGGGAAGAAGGCGAGGCCGGAAGATGAAGCGGCACTCAAATCCATACCTGTGGAGGCCATTGGGCCGACTCCGGCGGCGGCGACGGACCCTCGGGCCGCCGCCAAAGAGCGTGCCAAGCGCCGCAGCCAAATCACAACTGAGCTCTTCACTGAAGACGCTGCAGGCGTTCTCAGCGATGTCTCTGCTGCTGAAGTTACTTACAAGGTCCATTCTTCCGTCCACTCCTTTCGATTCTTTCATATTTGCTGCATTGTTTCAGCTTTCTGTGCATATTTACACACACACACACACACACACACCCACACCACACCACGCTCTACACAAATTCGCATATCTTTGTTACTCACCTTTTGCTTCGGGTTTTCGAGTTTATGTATCAACTACATTTGGTTGCATCCCAAATGAGTTTCGAATTTTCATTTGTGTTGTGGCTACTCCAGCTAACATTTTTGCTTGATGTAGCAACTGTTCAGTGTCGTGGCTTAAGATGTGAATCACGCAATTTAACTGATTGTGGAAACTTTATATGTTGTTGCTTCTCAATAGAGGCGGTGCCATGCATGTTCTTGGTTAAATTAATAGAGTACATCTGTAATTTGGAATGGTTCTTTTCTTAATTGGCAGCACTTTTGTTATTCGAGATGATTGCCGGATACTTCTGTTAATTCAATCAATGGAAACGATAGCCATTGATTAGGGTATCTTTTGGCAGGATTACGAGGACTTTGTTGAGGATGGGATTCGAATAGAACCTTTCAACTTGAACAAGGAGAGGGAAGAAGGTTATTTTGATGCAAATGGAAATTTTGTTGAATATGCCAATAAAAATGAAGTCAAGGTAAACATGTTTATCATTTTTGGCAAAAAGCTATTGTCCTGGATCGATGACATGAAATAGGTTTTGCACTGTGGGTTGCTGACTTTTAGTGTGAAGGACAGACTTAGTTATGTTTTCAGTTTCTATATCTTAATGTTGTAGGATGCATGGCTTGATAGTGTTGAAGTTGTTACAAAATATGCCGGAAAAGACATTGTAGTAACAAAAGACTATGACGATGTCCAAGATTTATCTTCTGATGACATTGGGAAGATAAAAAGACGTATTGCTGATGTGCTTGAACCAGGAGAAACGGTAAACTCTCATTCATCTGACCAGTTCTTCTTTGAATTAAGCTTTTTATTTAAAATTTTAAGTTTGTGTATCACTAAATCTAACATTGCCTGTGTTATTTGAGAATTGATGATTTAATGTGCTATTTTATGAGTTATTTTGTTCTAATTTCTGATTTAGCTTTGGAATTGATTAACCTGACAAAGGTGAAATTTCCGAATCACTAAATTGATGTAGCTTGAGCATATGCGTATCTTCGCACCATATCCTGGCATTTAAACACATCCATTTGGTGTATGAAATATGATGCACTATGACAAGTACAATTTCTTTTGGTTGAGTACTTGCTCTAGTTAGTCACTAATCGTTTTGTTGCATTAAGCGGATGCATACTTGGTCGTAGAAAATTGAAGACCAATGATGGAAAACTTGATGGATTTACAAAGTTTATTTTTGAATTATTTAGGATTTGTGTTGGGTAGTTCTAGTTTAATGCAGTTGTTTTATGAGAAGGTTCAATTTTAGGGCTTTTTGATAGAGTAGCTATAGCTTAGTTTGAAAACAAGTATCCTCAGTGAAGGCCCAGGCCTAAGTTCATTGGGCCAACTCCAAAGCTAAGAACATTTTATATGGTTGATCCTATGATTTTAACATTAATTACAAAAAATATAATTTTTATCAGTAGCTACAAATTAATGAATCTAAATCAAATAGCTATGAACTAAATTTACTATTTACTATTTACTAATCTGGTGCTCAGTGATATATATTGTACACATTGTAAAGCGTGAAAAGTTGATCCTGAAATGTAGGGGCCTTATACTCGGTAATATCACATTCTAGGAAATGGTACTTTTACAGCACACATGCAGAAGTGGAGATGTGAATATGTAGGGGTGCTTGTTTGAAATGCATAAAAGACTGTTATAAATAATTCACATTGGTTTTGGTGACTTCATTTGCACTAAAATGACAGTTATTGGTTTGATTCCCCGGCACTGGAAACATCATTAAAGTAAAAATTTCTATTACAACAGGTTCTACACGCTTTGAGAAGATTGAAGGGAACACCTAAAAACAAGAAGGAGAAGATGTCAGCTGAAACGAAGATAGTATTTGACCAGTTAACTGAAGATGCCATGAACCTGATGGATAACGGTGAATCCAGTTAAGTTCATTTTGCTTCTGGGTTTAGATATAAATTGCATAAGTATTAGACAATCTGTCATGCGTGGTTGTTCAGTCCTCAAATTTAGTCATTAAACCTTTAGTAAGGAACCAGTGTCTTCTTTGGCAAGTGCTTATTGTTAAAGTTTTGTTCTGCAGATGTTTATCATGAGAAGAAGGAGATTTTTGAGCGTGAGGCAGGTCTGTAAATGGTTCACTTTTAACATTTCTGAAGTTAGTTATGAATTTTCTTGTTCTATCCAAACTTTTAATCTTGGATTCATGTTCCATTTTTCCGATCTTAATTCGATTATGAGGAGAGGTTGTAGTTGCAGTCTTTTTGCTGTGACTTTGGTTGAGTGTTTGCATGCATTAACATAGCTATGAATCCTTGTCTGCTTCTTTGTCTAATTTTCGGGCATGCTAGTGCACTTTCCATGTTATGGTGATTTGTCACCTAGGTCATGCATACATATTTCCTTGGATTGGATTTTCTTGGTGTTTTAGATTATTCATTGACCTTAAACCAGTAAACCCTGAATTCATTGTTTAATTCTATTTTACATTAGTTCTATTTGCCAAAAAAAAATTACAAATGTAAAAATTTAAAAAGTAATAATAAAAGAAAAGAAAGGGGGTCGCTGCATCACAAGGAACAATCTTGAGGAATAGCCATTCTAGAACAATCATTTGGGTAGGTTCATTCTTTAACTGCTGCTCTTCTCCTTTTTTGTTCATTTTTTTTTTTATATAAGAATTAAGCTTTTGTTAATTAAAGAAACATTACAACACAAGGGCCAAGTTGTCCACTGGACTAACTTGACTGCACAGCTGCAACCGCAAAGTGATAAAATCATGATACAGTCACACATTATGTGAATGAATCTAAAATAAGCAGCAATCGATTAGAACCTAGCTATGCTGCTTATTCGTAATTATAATTTCCAACTCTCTTTTTCAGAAGGATATGAGAGTTTAGCACGGGCAAGAAGGGAACCCACATCTATTAGTGTATATCAAGAGAGATCTGTTCTCGGCATGGAGTGGGAGTCCTCTGATGTAACAAATCCTGGAGCACCCTCTTCAATACTGCCGGAAACTTCTGTGGCTACATCCAGTTCTAATGCAACCACTGTAGAAATCTCAAGTAATGGTGATGATGCATTTGATATGTTTGCAGAAGATGATGAACATGCAATTGCTAAACCTTCTGAAGGAAGTAATGTGATTTCTGACCCTAATTCTTATTGCGTCAGCTCACCGTCATCAAACAACCTAAACAATTATTCAGAGAGTAAGCTTTGTAATGTTGATTTTGGAAAATTGACATATTGGCATAGCAACTGCTTAATAATTTTATTTTACATTTTTCCAGATGGAGTTTTGCAAAATGATTATGTGTTTGATGAGTCTTCTGGGTACTCTCTCTCTCTCTCTCTCCCCTCCCAAATATTATGTGTTCTGCCTTCTGTGTGTATATGTAATACCCTACTTCTTGATAATGACTTGTCACATAATAGATATACAGTAGTCATCTATTCTAAGTAGACCTTGTGGAGAAGTGCTTTCTGTGAGGGATGGATTGGGACTAATTGAAATGGTTTGCTAGATGGCATTTATTCTTTTGTATATAGGGAATTGTTCTCTTGTTGGAGAGTCTGGAAACATGAATAAACAGTAAGTCAATATATATGGGGAGGACTTCAAGTACGGAATTTTGCAGTACGGTCTAGCAAAATTTACAAAGACGGATCCTTTGACTTCCACCATATATGATTTAATTAGTGATAGTAGCATAACTATTGCGTACATAAGTCCGTGTTCTAGTAATCCTTTGGTTACTAAATATTATTTGTAGTTCACTTGTGTATTTAAGAGTTCTTATTCTATTTTCTTAATTTCAAATTTTACTTTTTATATAATGATGCTATTATTTGTGTTTATGAAATTGAAAACATAATGTTCTGATTACAATTGGCCCACTGGTCCCACTAGTGATCCTTTGCTCAGTTGGTTTTCCGTGATGCTAAATAGTTAAGTTTTTCTTTTTTTTTTTTTATCAGTAAGACTGCAAATAGCTATCTGAACTGGGAGTCTTATATGAACAGTATCTTTTTGAAATAATTTTTTTTTTTTCTGTGGGTATTTTGAATAACCTGAGTTCGTTTAATCTTTTTAGGTACTATTATAGCAGCAGTTTGGGATATTATTATGACCCATCTACAGGACTCTATTGCTCTGCTTCATCAGGGCTATGGTAAATAAAATTTGTCCTTGTGTTTAGAATTTTTTGTATATATTGCTCTCTGTTCTTTGCGCAATGTTCTTTTTTGGTGGATAACTCATTGTACTAGTTGCTACTTTTACTTGGATGTGTCCCGGTTCGTTCTCATATCTTTAGATAGTCTGTACATTTAAGTGTCAAAAGTTTCTCACTTATGTCCCTTAAATTCTTAAACCGCCCAATTAGTGTCTGAGATTTGCCCAATCCACTCCAATCTTAGACACCAAACGAGCCATCAGTGTCTGAGATTTGATGTAAATTCCATTTGAATATATCATTATATTTCGTTGGTTGTATTGGTCAAACCATGGCTTAACAATTACAAGTTATAGCAACACAAGACATGACATAGCAACGGCGACTTTCTGGATTTAGTGATAATGTTGGGAATAATAGTAAACAATGGCTCCGATTTTAATCTGATTTTAATGAAAGTTTGTCTTAACCAAGCACAATCTTATGAATGATTGGAATAGCAGTGAGAGGAGGTCAATGGGTTAGTTAGCTTGGTTCATGTAATTGCCATTGATGTGTCTTGCAACCTGATACGTGTTTCTGTCCAATATAGGTACTCATTCAATGAGGAAACTGGTGTATATGATGAGATTCACCAGACTACAACCACTGTGAGTTGAAACGGAAAGTTTTGCTGCTTCGTCGACTGTGTACAGACTATAGAGGAGAAGTTTTAGGGTTAGATAACTTTACTGTAATGTATAACGATTATCCGGTCTGTTGTGATTATGAAATATAATGGTTGCAAATGTGCTCTGTTATTTTTGAATTTTTTGTGTCGGATTACAATCTGCATGCACCTTCCGAATGCTGCAATTTAACTTTGCGGGTCCATTTTTACACTAGTAAGATGTGGAGGGTTGGTCCATGACCCCTGATGTATTGTGGAGTCTGTGACTGGACAGTCCCACTGAGACCTCTTGCTTGAAAGGTAAAATGGCAAAGGGACCTTTTATTTGGGGGAGGTTTAGATCTGTCAACTTCAAACGGGGGAATATTGTGTTGGGAAGATACCCGTTTCTGCCTAGGACTTACTCGGCACGGATACGCTCACAATGGCACCTTGTGAAGTGTAAGTTTTTGTGCACGCATCTTTTTTTTATTGGCACATAACTAGTAGCGGTGTGTTTGTGTCATGTAAGTTGTTCTAATCTCTCACAACCTCACCAAGCAAGTCTCGTAATTATAAATGACTTTGAAGAATAGTTGCCTTGCTTGCCCATAAATTGCCTTGGCTTTCCCAAAATTGTTTTTGTTGAGACTGAATCCTACATTGATAAGGGTAAAGAACGTGCATGCTACCCTGATCATCCCCCCACACCCCCAAATTGGATTCTCTCCTCCACCCCACCTTAACCCCGCAAAGCCACTTTTTCAGGCCATGCGTTGGACTTGGGTGAGTGATTTTCATGTCACGAGATTGAAAGCAAATTATAAAACAAAAGAAATGTTGGATAGAGGAGATTATCGAAATACATTGTGAATCTTTTTAGGTTAGCTACCTTTATAAATTAGGGCTTTGCATCTAATCTACTTAATGATTTTTATATTTGTTTGTCACTATAGATCAAGGGAATATTTTAGCAGTCACTCATTACTACGGTATGCTAATATTATTCTTTACTTGTAAGTGAGAGGTCTTAAGTTCGAATCTCGTGAATGACGAATTCGATACTAATTAAGCTTAGCCGAACTCTCTTCTTCCTTTAGTGTAAAATATATCGTTATGGAATATTTAAGCCCATGTCTCGCTATGACACCATAGTTCACAAGTTTACAAGAAGATAAGGGGTAGTGCTATTCATACATCTATTTTTACTTCTCACACATTTTTATTAATTTTTGTCCATTGATCTTCTTTATTGTACACAATTTGACGATTGAAAATTAAAAAAATGTATAAGAAGTAAAAATAGGTGGTGCTATAGCATCACCGCAAAATAAATCGCCAAAACCTCCAACCCTTATGACGAAGCGATGTCACTCCTTGGACCGGCCCGACGTAGCCCAAAGCTAAAGGAGAGCAAATCATAACCGGTTTGGACCGCCCGGTTAAATTGGGGAAGCCTGGACCGTACATACTGATGCACAATTTTACATTTTCCAGATTCGTACGTTTATAGCCAAAATTAACCAAAAAATTCCCCAACAATTTCCTTTGAATTTAACCAAAAAAAACCCAGACAACAATTTTCCTTCACTTTCCTCCCATCCAAACACCCTCCCTCCCTCCCTCCCAAAATCCCACTCCACCATTCCCCAATCCCAGTCCCTTCCTCCCTCTTCACAATTACACAAACTCTACACTTGTTGTCATTGATCGATGGCGGATGAGGAAGGCCCCGAGAGGGGCGAGATCAATGGCGGACCGGCATCCATGGACTCCATCGAGTCGCGGTGGGTCTTTCAGGACGAGGACGACTCCGACCTCGACGACGACGATGCAGAGGCACATGCGATGCATCGGACGGTTGTGGATTCGGAGGATGATGAAGAGGAGGACGATAATGCCGATCAGCGATTGATTCGCACTGGCCCTCGCGTCGATTCCTTTGACGTAGAAGCGCTCGAGGTCCCCGGCGCTCTCCGAAACGAATACGAGGTGCTTCAAACTCCCAATCTCTCACTTTTGCTATTTACTTTGTGATGAGATTACGACTTGCATTTTTCGATTCGGTTCGAGTAGCCTCGCTCTTTCGGCATTGCTTTGTGAGATGTAGATCAATGCTTGTATTAGCTTTACTTTCCTATATTGTTGTGCTGCATACATACATACATACATTCTTTCTAGCTTGGTGGCTAATTTACATTTTGGGAGATTTACTTATTGGACAATTATCGGTTGCGTATCTAGAGGTGTTACAACAGCGATTGACCGTACACGTGAAGCTGGATTTTTCGGTTTTATTATCCCTGTTTTTAATAATTATTTTAGTTCTAATGGATGCCTTACAATGTTGACGCTTAGGCTCTAAAGGGACATGTTTAGCGTCCTACCCAATCTAAGATATTGTCATTTTTCAGACCTTGGAGTTTAATTTTTTACTTTGTGAACGGTTACTCTTTTTGGCTAGCTCTATTTCTGGTATAACGCAGTGCTAAAAAAAATGAACTGCCTAAGCATTTACGTCATATACATTTTAGGATTATGTGCTTTTTCTGCTTTATTGAAATTCTGAATGTTATCTAAGGGCTCATGAGCATGGTATGAGTGGCTTTGTGAAGGTAAATGAGTAGCTGATGTTCTAATTATGGTAAACAATTAAGGTTGGATTATTTTGAATCTTTTGAATCTTTGAGCAGAACTTCAAAGCAGTTACATAATGTTGGGGGTGGGGATAGAGTCATAGAGAGGAGTATGGAAACTCATTAATGCAAAATGGCAGCTTTTAGTGAACGTAAGTTACATTGTCACAAATTGCATACTTTTTTACCATTCTAAGTTTGGAATTTGTGATGATTTTTTACTTCCTCCAGAACCTTCTTTATGAAACAGAATGCTCATACATCAATCACATACACCATAGGAAGTACAAGTCATAAATCATCAACACCAAAGTTCAAATGATAAGCAATTATGACAATGTAATCATGCTAATCCATTCTTCTCCTCAAATGGAACCTTTTCTTGAACCATCTCAATTGCTTTGGACGGCTGAGTTACCTAGTAAGGTACATATGTATACGTGGATAGGGTCAATAAATTTTGGTATTATCCTTTGTCAGGGACCAGATTAGTTTTCTATGTGCGATAATGGAGTAGAAAATGTTGATTATATATTACTTCATTCCCCAGTAGCTCTTGGATTGTGGCAGAAGCTGAGGCGGGGCTGAGTTGGCTGTTTTTCTAGGGAAGGAGGGGAAGGGGATAGTTTTTATGGGGTAGGGTGAGGCTTTCAAATTTCTTGCTACCAATGGTAGAGGCTGTATTTAAAGATTTCCATTTCTTCATTCTTCATTTGGATTGGCGGCTCCAGTTAGTTGATTTTGGGAGGGTTGTTGCTGGTGGATAGGAGTTGTATACTCCTGTTTCTAAGATTTTTTTTATTGTAAGAAGGTTTGCTTGGTGGTGAACCTCTTTTCCACTGCCAGGCATTTCTTATGTTCTTTCTGTAACCATTGAACTTTCGCTTAATAAAGACTCTTATATACTCGATGCTGTAAACTGATTGAGTGCTGCAATTTTTCTTTTGGGGGATAATGTGCTGAGTTTTTATGTAGTTCTGAATATAGACTTCCCTTTCTCACCATTTATGATTTTAATCTCTTTGGACCATTATTTAATTGGAGTAGAGTAGTTAGCATTGGAAAAGACCTACAATGGCAGCAACTAGAGACAGGAGGAAGTTTTACTCAATAATTTTCAAGAAACCTTGGTTATCTTCTTATGTTTACTTTGTGAATATGTCAAGAAGATTGAGATCTAGTGTTTAGCAACTTGGTATTGTCACATTTGGATGATGATAATATTTAGAAACATTAATTGTAATCGTAACCCCATGAGTATGTTGAACTTTGACAACGAACTATTACCTAGGCAACTCATGGTCACTTTGAAATTGGCTTCACGAAAGCAGTTAACTTGCATTGTCTATGCTCACTGGAGAAAGTGGCATTTTTCTCCAATATGGATTGATGGATTAGTCTTCCTTATAGTTCATCGTCTGCATTATATTGAGTTTGTAAGAAAAGTATTCTATTATGAATTTGTACATAGCTAAGGTTTGAAATGAAATTTTAAATTTCTACTGAAAGAGGGAACGTTGTTACAAAAGTCCTTACTTGGAACACATATCTTCCTTTTTCTTTTTTTCTGTAGTTGTGTTTCTTTTTCTTTTTTTCTTTTATAATTTAGAATTTGTCTTTTTGCTAAACTATTGAATTATGTTTATGTCACAAACTATTTTTCACATTTGAATTGAGTCGAGCAATATTTTTGTAAGAGGTCAATAAAGAGAGATATTAGGAAGGGGTATTGACCTTGGTTGGAGAGGAAAATTGTATTTTTTTTTTTTTTTTACCTTAATTGAAGAGGAAATTTGTTTTGATTAACTTATGCTAATGACCATTGACCTATGCCGAAATAAGAAGTTATTTAGTGACCTAAACCAAGTTTCCTTAATAATGTAATTTTAATTGCAGGATTTCAGTCTCGGAAGGAAAATAATAATTGCTTTTCAGACCCTTGGAGTTGTCTTTGGTGATGTTGGAACAAGTCCATTATATACGTTCAGTGTCATGTTTAAAAAGGCACCTATTAATGGAAATGAGGATGTTATTGGAGCAATGTCATTAGTCCTGTACACGTTAATCTTGATCCCCTTGCTTAAGTATGTGCTGGTGGTTCTTTGGGCAAATGATGATGGTGAAGGTATGTGGGATTCAGTAAATTAAGTCGTTATTCTCTCTCTCTCTCTCTCTTCCCCTCCCCCAGGCCCCCTTCTCCCTTCTCTCTAACAGTACAAACAAACCTATTGTGTATGCAGTTATTGCAGTACAAAGTCAATGCTTGGTTGAATGCATATTATCTATTTCATGGTCATTTAACTTTTCCAGGTGGTACATTTGCTTTGTATTCATTGATCTGTCGACATGCTAAGGTCAGTCTTCTTCCGAATCAGCTTCCGTCAGATGCCCGGATATCAAGCTTCAGGCTAAAGGTGCCATCTCCTGAACTTGAGAGATCTTTAAAAATCAAGGAAAGGCTTGAGGCTTCACTGACTCTGAAAAAGCTTCTTCTGACGTTAGTTCTTGCTGGTACTGCAATGGTGATAGCTGATGGGGTTGTTACACCAGCAATGTCAGGTATTGCATAATCAATTCTTATTCTGTTTAACTTGTCGCAAGTTGCAACTGATCAACCTACTACTGATGTGATGAAATGAGGAAATGCTGCAGAGCTGTTTTAGATGTATTGTTCTTGCTTCAATTGTTAAGAGTGGGTGTGCATAAATTCTTTTATGTTTTATATAACCTTTGCTTTTTATTTTCTTAATGCAGTAGTATCCGCTGTTGGTGGTCTAACGGTTGGAGTCGAGGCAATTAAGCAAGGTATTGTTTACCCCGTAGAGCAAGTCTAAAAAATTCGTCTTTGTCTACTGTCATAATTTTGTTGGAGGGCCTACATAGTCTTGGTAAATTTTGGTTAGAGGAGATGGCTTGCACAGTGTGGTGTTGTAGAATAGAACTTTAACTTTTGCAAATCTAAAATCTTCTAGTTCTTATTTAAATTACAATTTTTATTTTGAATAAAGTTACAGTTGATGTCTGAACTTTTTAGTATGATGCGTATATTTGCATATGCGTTTTATTTCTTTCTTAGCATGTTTTGCTAGGTGGCAGATTTCATATCCACTATTTTTGTAATTCATGCTATTGTTTTAATAAAATGTTATTGTTTCTTCTATAAATAAACTAAACCACACTTTAATATTTACCTCCTTTTTTATTGGGTGCAGATGAAGTGGTGATGATTTCAGTTGCCTTTCTTGTTATTTTATTCAGTGTACAGAAATTTGGGACAAGTAAAGTTGGACTGGCTGTAGGCCCTGCCTTATTCATATGGTTTTGTTCCCTTGGGGGCATTGGGATTTACAACCTTGTTAAATATGACAGCAGTGTCTTTAAGGCATTCAATCCTATTCACATATATTACTTCTTCAAGAGGAACTCCACTAAGGCTTGGTATTCCCTTGGGGGTTGTATTTTATGCGCAACAGGTAATCAATCTGGAAAAACTTGGACCTTGGGGATGCATGAGAGTTGCTATCTTTCTTTTTTGTAAATTTTCACAACCTTCATAATGAATTTTATTGTCATATTTTAGCCCACACATGGATTTTATACTGGAATGAATTCCTGCAATATTAATTTTTTTTCCTTGTAAAAAGTATACAAAGTATCTTGAAGTATGATACCCTCACAATATCAAATTTTTGGTTGATATTATATGGTGAACTGGGAACCTATATATTATTGGTTATCACCTACTATTTTCATGTTCTTTACTGATATATATAGTATGTATCAGGTTCCGAGGCAATGTTTGCGGATCTTTGTTACTTTTCTGTGCGATCAGTCCAGGTAAAGAATTGAATAATAATTGGTTTCTGGACCATTGTTTTATTCATTTTAGTTATATGATGCATCAAGTGTCAGAATATGCGGTGTCAGACTGTCAGCCTTCAGATTGTTTGAACTGTAATTCACTGGGTATTTGTTCTTTTCAGCTTACGTTCGTTTTTCTTGTTTTGCCCTGCCTTATGTTGGGTTATTTGGGTCAAGCTGCATACCTTATGGAGAACCCAGATGAAGCTGAGTTAGCTTTCTTTTCTTCAATCCCAAGTAAGCTTTACTGATGCATTTATAGATTCCAAGCAAATTATTCAGTTAGGACTTTCTACAAACATGTCAGTAGTCATACTTATTTCACTGATTCTGGAGAAATAATACCATGTCGTCTACAGGTGGTTTTTTCTGGCCTATGCTCCTCGTTGCTAACATTGCCGCATTGATTGCTAGTCGTGCAATGACAACAGCCACTTTTTCATGCATCAAACAATCAATGGCACTTGGTTGTTTCCCTCGCCTTAAAATCATACATACCTCTAGGAAGTTCATGGGGCAAATTTATATCCCTGTCGTAAATTGGTTTTTGCTGGTGGTTTGCCTGGTGTCTATCTGCACTATTTCAAACGTTGATGAGATTGGAAATGCATATGGTAATACTCATCATCTTCCAAACTATTTAGTCTTGTTATCTGTTCAGTTTTTTTATTTTTTTGTTAAAAAAAACTCTAGGTTTTAAATTTGGGTTTCTTGTAGTTGTCATACTAAATCAGCTTTTTCGTGAAAACAACTGTTCAGGTTTGAATTCACCAAACTCTGAAATTTTTTTTTTGGTATCCCCTCACCTAGTATTGCTCACCAAATGTTTTCACAGTTTACTCGACAAACTTCATCAATCGAATTTCTGTCTAGTCAAACATTGTTTGGTTAGACAATCTTATTATTGTCTTTTGGTTTTCAACAAAATATCTGTTGCACAAAAGTGCCTTGTTGGAATTATGTTATTCCAAAGAATATAATTTTTCCCACTTTTTATTCATTTTTATGTCAACACTATTTAGTCTCCTCTTTCGTACTGCTTGGGTACTTGCTTTCGTTATTTTTTTGTAATTTTATAAGATAGTTATCCTATTTCTTCTGCTTTTTATTCTTGTCATCGCCATAGCCCCCAAAGTTAACCTTTTTCCAATTACCATTTCTATATTTTTAATGTTGAAGAACATATATCAGGCATTCCAAGTGCCTTAATTTACACTTTTTATTAAATAAAATTATAATTGATCACAGTATTAAAAAAAAATTATCAAGATATACAAATTGGTATTATAAAAAAAATAAAAAAAATAAATTGTGATTAAAATTATCTAAGATTAAATTGATATTTGCAGTCTTTGCTCTTTCTGTTACATGCATAATAAGACATCTAAATGTCATGGAATGATTTCTCTTTGTATTTGGTGAATAGGTTTTTTTTTTAACCTCAGTACTGTGTTATTTTTCTTAGGTTAGATCTACCTGACGGGACATTCTAAATATCTGGCTTTACCCACTTGAGAAATAACATACAGGCGTTGTTGTGAATTATTTCAACAGATAACATCATTTATATGTTTCCTGTATCTCCGTTGTTGAACTTAAGTTTTTCATAAAATCAATTTACGTGCGGGTTTTTAAATTTCTTGATACGAATCCTCTTTTACTACAGGCATTGCTGAGCTAGGAGTGATGATGATGACGACCATTTTAGTAACAATTGTTATGCTTCTTATATGGCAGATAAACATTATCATCGTGCTGAGTTTCTTAATAATTTTCCTGGGGTTGGAGTTGACCTTTTTCTCATCAGTTTTGTGGAGTGTGGGAGATGGAAGTTGGATAATTTTGGTATTTGCCATAATTATGTTTTTGATAATGTCTATCTGGAACTATGGAAGCAAGCTTAAGTATGAAACTGAAGTCAAGCAAAAGCTGTCAATGGATTTGATGCGGCAATTGGGTCCCAATCTTGGGACAATAAGAGCTCCAGGCATTGGTTTGCTTTATAATGAGCTGGTGAAGGGAATTCCAGCAATTCTTGGCCATTTTCTGACCACACTTCCCGCAATCCACTCGATGATCATATTTGTTTGTATAAAGTATGTTCCAGTTCCTGTAGTACCTCAAAGTGAAAGGTTCCTTTTCCGGCGTGTCTGCCCAAAAAACTTCCACATATTTCGTTGTATTGCCAGGTAATATTCTGATTTGGTAGGGTACAATGATGCCTTTGTATAATCTAGTGCAAAGTTTAGATCCATAATGTAAAATCGCCAAGCCAGTCATCAGAAAATATTCAGCCTTTGTGAGATGTGTTACTTTCTACCAGTGCACTTGACAACAGACAGTAGAATCATTCATGTTTACATTCAAAGTGTTTTTTCTTCCGTTTTCCTTTTCATTCTATCATGTCTTGTTGCCTTCTATGTCTGATGTTATGACTTCAACAGGTACGGCTATAAGGATGTTCGTAAAGAAAATCACCAAACATTTGAACAGCTACTAATTGAGAGCCTTGAGAAATTCATACGTAGGGAGGCTCAGGAGCGGTCACTAGAGAGTGATGGGGATGATGGTGATACAGACTCAGAGGATGAGTCCTCTTGCTCAAGGGTTCTTATAGCACCCAATGGAAGTGTTTACTCACTTGGCATTCCTCTCCTGGCTGAGTTCAAGGAGACGAGACAGCAGCCTACATCAGAAGCAAGCACATCAGAGGAGGTGAAGCCAGTGTTTCCAACAGATCCAACAATTTCTGATTCTGAGCAGAGTATTGATAGGGAACTATCGTTTATACGGAAGGCCAAGGAATCGGGGGTTGTTTATCTTCTTGGTCATGGTGATATTAGGGCGAGGAAAGATTCATGGTTCATTAAGAAGTTAATCATCAATTACTTTTATGCCTTCTTGAGGAAAAATTGCAGGAGGGGCACTGCGAATTTGAGCGTGCCCCATTCGCATCTAATGCAGGTTGGGATGACATATATGGTATGAAGGCTGATTTTGCTACGAAAATAAGGCCAACTTGAACTCTTACACCGGAGTCCGAGACATGCAGCTGGTGTTATGTCACAAGTGGTCTTCATGTAGCGCACGACTTGTTCATTGCTGCAGTTGGAAACCACGAGCTTCTGGAATTTCATTGCCCGATTTGATTGCCGGCCATTTTGGTCCACCACTCGTTTGAGGATGTCGCATGGCTGAAGTTTTGTTACTTTGTACTCGGCTTGTCTTCCAAGCATCGATTTTTGCGGTTATGCATCTGGAAAGTGTGCTGTAATTACGATGTCAAAGTTTGTGAATGTGATTTGTAATGACATCCTTCATCTTCAGATTGATTGACATTGAAATGACTATTATTCCCTTCCCGTTCATATAACTTGTATGGACATTATAGGAAACTGAAATTACATAACCTGCTTTCTTTTTTGATATTGGTCATGTGAGTATATAACCTAATTTATCCGTCTTTAGCCGTTTTCACTATGATCAATTACGTACAAATGGGAAATGGTAAACACCGTTTTTAGCCTCGCACACTTTTGTTTAATGTTGTCCGTTTTCTTTTATTTATTCAACCGATGACCAAAAATAAGTAGGGGTTGAAAAAGGGTGTCGTACAACCCTGAGCCTCTTCTCTGTTTTTACCAATTGGTTTTTAATATGAATGCCCACATTCTAATAGTATCAGAAGCACTGTGGCTGTTTACATTACTCGAGGAAGTTAGAATGTTCAAAACTTGGTCCTTTCCATGTCATCAGGAAATGGAGCTAACAGTTTTTCCCTTCGCTAAAAGATGGATTAGCAGATTTATCGGAAGGGTGTCTCCCGAATCATTAACAGATGGGATACGAGTCAATTTCACGGTTCGGTTCAGGTAGAGAATTCGTTAGTAACCTATTGAATCATTCGATAGGAAGGAGACAAATGTACGATACATTGATTTGATTCGTTTTAAATTCGTTTGAAAATGTAATTCGGCTCTAAATTTAGTTCGGTTCAGGTAGAGAATTCACTAGTAACCTACTGTATCATTCGATAGGAAGGAGACAATGTACGATACATTGATTTGATTCGTTTCAAATTCGTTTGAAAATGTAATTCGGCTCTAAATTTAGTCGATTCATAAACCGTTACAAACGCAGGGTCACGAGCAATCTCACTTCTTTTCCCCAACGGGGACCTAACAAAGATAAATATCAGTACCCATTAATGATAACTAATGTAAGTAGTAACGGTTTCGCCCATGTTGAGTTGTTCTGGCATTCTCGGGCAATGAAGTTTGCAACAGAGTGCTTGTGGATGATTTCTAAACAATTCAACCTGCTAGCATTTTAGCATTTATTCAATTGCTTTGATACACGTTTTTATGCATTTCACATAGACATATAATCACTGCTATAAAACACAAATAATTCCTTACAATAAATAAATAAATAAAAATGTATAAAATGTATCATTTTAAATATTTTACGATCAGACCAAATTATACTCTCAAACAAGTTTAGAATGAATCGAGCCGAAATATCATGATGTCTGTCGACTCCCTATCGAATAGCTACAATAGGTTACTAGCGAATTCCGTACACGAACAAAACCATGAACTCAACTCGTACCTCGTATCCGGACATTGTACCAGAACATACTGCAAGAAAAATACCTTCACTACTCAATTTTGAACTTTTATCTAATTCTGCAGTGGATTCCTAAATTCACTTATGCAGTATTGAGTTTGGTCGTTGACCCTTCTTTCAAAAATCTTTTTTCTGAAAAATGAAAGGGTTTGGAACCTTATTTGAAGCCAAGTTATGACCCTGCTCCTCCACATCTAGTGGCAGAACTCGCAGAAGCCAATCTTTTTGTTGGTTGTATTATTCTTTCCATTTACCATCAGAAGGAGGATGCTCTTCTTCTGCACTTACGTCGATGAGAAGATCGGATTCCTCATTAGTTTCGGAGCGAGCAGATCCACTATATTTTTTTTCCTGTTTAGAGAACTTGTATCTCAGAAACAACGAATTTGCCATAACCCCTACAGAACTCAAGCCCATGAGGCCTCCAGCAATTGACGGCGTCAGAATGGTCCCAGTTACTGGAAGCAAAACTCCAGCAGCAATTGGAAGTCCTACCTGTAAAATTCTAGTAGCATAAGACCGGGTATTGCTTCTATATAAACTTCGTAATAAGCTTGTGATATTAACAGGCTCTAATTCCTGTACATTCAGCAGAACGAAACACCAGGAATAAACAGAGTATCGGGCTATTCTTAATCCATACAAGGACTTACAATATTGTATGCAAAAGCCCACCACAGATTTTGCTTCACAGTCTTCATAGTTAGCCTACTTAGCTCCAATGCATCAAGTAACTGCAGGACATTATGAAGATCAAATATCCTACACAACAGTACTTATTATATGAAAAGAAAGATAACAAATTTTTCCATCAGTGCTCCAGCACTCAACATTATGCATATTTTTCAAATAATCTTTCGTAGACGGTGAAAAGATTTGCGCTGCATCCTTCAATTATTTATTCATACTTGTTGATGGTAAAAGTCTAAAAGCAAATTTTGATACACGACAGCATGTAATCCTCTACAGTTTGGTTTCCAAAAATAACACTGCAGAATCTGCCACCTATTTGTGCTTTCAAAAACAACCCGGGGTGTTTGTGCAAATAATCGTACTACAATGTTATATTTTTAAGAAAATTACCTGTGAAAGTCTGTTGCCCAATAGCACAATAGAAGACACCTCACTAGCAGCTCCAACACCACCACCCATGGCAATTCCAACATGCGATGAAGCCAATGCTGCAGCATCATTAATTCCATCACCAACCATTGCTACAATGTTCTGATCCTTCTGAAGTTCCATGATGAACTTCTTCTTTTCTGTCGGTTTAACACCAGATATCACCTGCAACCCACAGCATACGCTATACAATTAAATTCGATAGAGAAAAAAAATCTGGGATCGAGTTAGACACTGGGCAGCTTCATCAGCTTCAAATGAGTTTAGGGATTGAGTATTCTCACTCTTCTATAATGACGGATGCGTTAGCAGCTGTGATTAAGTTTAGGTTTCAAGTCTTGAGGCTTTTGTATTATAGGCTCGATATACAGATTGTGGATACCTTATCCAAAAGTTGTATAGTTTATGATATTATTAAAAATCTGTTTCATTTCAAAAAATAAATTAAAATAAAAGAAAGAGGACAAGCTTTTGGTGTTCTGCTTGAAGTTGTTTCACTATTTTTTACATTTTTCCAAATTGATAAAAATTTTGTTTCCCATCAAAGAAAGAAGTAATTAAGAACTCCTTACCTTCTCTTTCGGAATACCAACAGCAGACGCGACGTACTCCGCATTATTTCTTTTGTCCCCAGATAGCATGTATACATCGATCCCTTGCTTAGATAAAGATTTAACAACTTGTCCAGCATCTTCCCTTATCTGATCCTCAAAATAAATGAGACCGGCAAGAATACTATCAATGCCAACATATACAATAGATTGACTTGTATGGGCTTCTACTTCTTCAAATGGATTCTCAGTAACTCCATGCCTGCATATATTTAGTTTTTCAATGGGACCTCAATACATGATCCAAGATTAAATTATTTAAGTCATATTAAGAAGGAAAAAAATAACAGAAGAGATCTTATTTGGAAGATGAAAACAACTAAGCCTTTGGTTCCCAAAATTAATTTCCATGGTAAGCAAAACAGTCAATCAATCTTCTGGGGTCATTCAAGACTGCAGCAAACAATCAAGAATAAAATTGAGAATTGGTCCATGAACCAAAAATCTGTTAATTGAGATCCCTAAATTTAACAAAACATGCGCCCTTGGTTGCCTTCAATATACCTTCAATTCCCTAACACCAAATGAGCCCTAAAAGTTCTCTAAGATTCTACATATCTTTAACGAATCTCTAGGATTTTCTTTTAAAGTCGTTTTGATGCGAAAAACCTTCAGAAAATGAGCATCTGTTGAAGTACCTCTATATCTTCTTAGTCTCTCTAAGCTGCTTCTGTTTAGCGCTCCTGTAAGTCGAATCTGTCAAGCATTACTTCCATTTACATTGTTATTTGTATCCTAAAGAGTTCATCGTGATCATAGGCAGCACTCTCTTTATGTTGTCCTATATGAATCTAAATTTTCAATAATAGGATTCTAAATTCCCTTAACAATGGTCCAGGGCCAATGCCTATCAGCATTACACCTTTACAAGAAGCAAATTCACATTCAAATATGCAATGATACAAACTATTATATTCCATTATACCCTGTAATTACCTTTGAACCCATTCCAAAGTCCCAACAGAAACCTTTTTGTTCTCAATAGTTGCTACAGCACCAGAGCCAGGTTCTTCCAAGAATGTTCCATCCGCAACCTGTCATAAAGTGCACAGTTTAGATCTGAGCATCATGATTTTTTCGGAACCTTATCCAGCTAATGCATGTACTTAATGATATGATCCTCTTCTAGAACACCAAGGATTTGTTCACGGAACTGCATTCTCTCTTTTTCTTTAAGAGCTGATGCTCATATAGGGGAGAAATTAAATGCAGAACTCCAGCACCACTCTATACAAAAATCCAGCCCAGTTCAGACAAAAGCACACTAAGGGGACATCCTTAAAGTGCTTAGACCAAAGATTCCCAAACAGATACAATATCTAGTTGTCCCAAATAAAATCCATTAGTTAGAGAAAATATAACCTGTAAATAGAAACAACCACAAGCAACACCTCACTCGGCATAACTTGCATACCGATCCATCCAAAGGAGAATAGCACAGTGGGTTTTTGTGAATATAATAGAAACTTGAAACGACGACAAAGAACCCCGATATGCAATCATCAAGGAGAAAAAAAATCATAAGGTTCACTTCTTAAGAAACTTTGACTTGTATTAAATCCCGTATGGAATGCACTCCAGAAAATTATTTTGCAAAACACTCAAAATGCACATCAACAGTCTATGGAACCAGATATATTCAGTTAAGTTAAAGATAAAATGATCCATAAGAAGCAAATTTAGAAATCTTGAGAAGAAGGAACCTTCATATTCTGACAATTAAGAGCCTGACTAGCTTCCACAATAGCTTTTGCAACAGGATGAACTGTATTCGATTCTACTCCAGCAGCAAACTTCAGAACATCAACTTCTGACCAAGTATGGTTTATCTTTTCTCTGTTAAAATAAAAAAAAAATCACTCCATCTTTTTTCTTAGTGGCAAACCCTAGTAAGAAAATCTCTGAATTGGAAACAGTCTGGATCTGAGCTAACTGTAAAGACTTATTCTTTTTCAGACAAAGATAGTGTTCTAGTACAGGGTAATACGTGGTTATCTTTCTAGTCACTAGAAAGATGAGTTGTTTGTTCGAGTTGTGCCTCTAATAATTCAAATCCCAAAAACAAATCATGCATGAAAATTCATTTGGATCCTCAAAACTGCATAAAATTGTCGCAGAAGACACAAATTTAGTAGTACAGGTAAAATGTGAAACAGATCAAACAAATGCACTGTACCTAGATACAGATATGATTCAGCATGCAAAGCCACTGGATAGTTTTCCAATCCAGGAAAGAATTGTTAATCCACAAGTCACTAAACCACCTAAGCACATTCATCAACACATGTAGCTAGATTGCAATCTAGAAGCGACCTGACTTGAGAGTCTAAGACACGGCTCAACTATGCAGGACGAACAGTTTCAGTAAACTGTTTCCTTGTTGACTTTTGTTAATTCCCTTGGAGACACGTTTCTGATTGTAAAATGGAGAAATTCAAAGCTTAAAGGCACCCAATATATAACACAAAGTCATTGCGTCAACATGTTTAGCACAGTCCTTCTAAAACCTTTTTACAAAATTAAGTTATCAGAGAAGTTGTTTAGGGTTTAGGTATTGATTAAAGAGATTTTTTTAGTATGATTGAACATATTTGTTATTTTATTTTACTTGTTCCACACCATCGCCTGATTTTTTTTGCATTTTTTTTAGGACCTGGGCTATAGGAAGTTAAGAGTTGTGAATTCCCTAACTATAAGCTGGTAAGGGTCGATGAGATCCGAGAAGCATAATGAACTCCTTTTGATATCATGGAAAATTAAAGCAACCCTTTTTCTATGTCACTGGAAAGCTTCAAATAAATTTAATATCCTTAAATGAAACAGTAATGTGAGAATGAAGATTTGTCACGACTCAACTTTAAGTCAGTAACTTTCGAACGTTCAGGAGTCACAATATTAGTCACAACAGGTTTGCCCACTGTCAGAGTCCCTGTTTTATCAAACACTATAGTGTTCACCATTGAAAACTTCTCTAAAATACTACCGCCACGCAAAAGTAGTCCTCTTTTAGCTCCCAACGAAGTCCCAACCTGGAAAGAACTCAATACTGAAGATAAATTTGACATATCATAAGCAAGAAAATTCAAATTTAGAACTTATCAAACAAGTTTAAGGAGGTAAGGATTTTGTTCAGATAGTGTGTGCCTACCTTACCTGAGGTCGGGTGTTGGGAGTAGTATCTTTAAAATTCAATTGCTTAAATGCAAAGTAAATTGCGTTCACAAGTTAGCATATCCCTCCTGTTCTATTTATCATTTTATGGAATCATATATAGTTCTAATTCAAACATAAAACAGAAAGAGTTGGATTCGAAATCTGAGGCCTTAAAAGTGTTGCAATCAAAATTTTGAATTGGTTAAAGTTTAAACCATTCTATTACAAACACAACAGAAATAAAAATTTAAGGTCTAATAAGCACAAATCATTTCTAAGTTGGTAATGGCCGAAACAGTTTTTTTTTTTTTCAAGTAAGAAAAGTTGTGTGGCAGTGATTAGAGTTTGCAAAGAGATTACCAGCACAGCTGTAGGTGTGGCTAGCCCAAGAGCACATGGACAAGCAACAACCTGCAATCACAAAAACAGAGCTTCACCAAAGGCTATTTTACACTTATGAAAAGTAAAACTTAATTGCAAATAGTACCTATCTTGTTTTTTTTTTTTTTTTTTTTTTTTTAATATATGATTCCCTTCATGGCATTCAAGAATCAGGGTCCCTTTCAAAATTTTAAGCGAGATAAATCATAAACCTCTAATTCATACCAGTACACTGCAAGAGAGTTGCAATGCTAACGAAACTGAATTTCCTCCGTGAAAAGCAGCAGGTAAAATATGACCACCAATCAAGCTCCAAAATAGAAATGTAGCAGCAGAGAGTGTCATTACTCCATATGTAAAATGTCCAGACACCTGGTGAAACCAAAGAAATCAAAAGATGAGCACCATTCTAATAATCAACAAATTATATTACCACAATGCTAAGCATGTAAGTTACTTGGTTATACTTGATTCAATTTTTTGGCTCTGCAACAAGAAAAAGAATATAATAAAAACAAATAAGAGAACACAAATATATATATATATACACACGAAAGACAAACACTAGTAAGCCATACATTGAATTAGAAGAAGATAAAAGTTATTGGAATACCAACTGACAAGTGTATCTAACCTATATCCAACTATGTCGGTTCAAGGCACAGTTTGGGGCCAACACCAACCCAAGCCAACCCATGTGCACCCCTATACAATATGCTAGTTTTATAACAATACCTTATTTTGGATATCTCTACTGCAAAATTGCAACTGTAAAATACTCTGTCCAACTACTGTAAGAAAGAATGGATAACCTTGTCGGCCAAGCGCTGTACAGGAGCTTCCCTACTCTGTGCTTCTTCTACCAAGCGAACAATGTCTGCCATAGCAGTCTCACCACCTGGTCTCTGTACTTCAACTGTAAGAGTGCCATTGAGATTTATGCTTCCGGCGGCAACTTGACTCTAGCATAAAGATAAAATTCTCCAACATTGTGATAACCTCATATCAGAGGTAGCTTTTATGATTACCTAAGTGAATTTAAATATGTGCATAGAAGATAGGGGAAAAAGGCACATGTTCATAATAAGCAACAACATACCCCAGGTAGTTTGGTTACAGGCAACGGCTCTCCTGTAAAACTTGACTCATCAATGATACTCCTACCAGCTTTAACAATTCCATCTACTGGAACACGGTCCTAAAGCAATGCAAAAAGGAAACTATAACTGCATGCCACAGTTCGGAATTTTAAAAGGATATATAATTCACAACTATTTTATCCTTTGCATCAGAAGCTGGGAGACTAACGATCCACAAAATAAAAGTGGCATCCAACAGAAAATACCAAATTTAGCAAAGGGCAAATCAAATAAGAGTTTAACTGATGTAGTCATGTAGAGGTGGTAGGGGGTACAGAACATCAAATAGCAAAAGCAAGATTGTATCATGCTTACTTCCTCCAAGTAGGGCTGAGATGATTAAAAACATTAAATACGAAACGCAAGATGATGTAATGCTTACTCCAGGTAGTACAACAATTTTATCTCCAACAGAGAGGCTGTTAGTAGAAACTTCAACTACTGATTCCAACTCTTGTTCACCGTTATTGACCAAAAGACGTGCTTTTGACGGTACAATACTAAGAAGTTCAGTCATATCACTGCTTGCTTTGATTTTAGCTCTTTGTTCAAGATTCCTCCCTAACAAGACGAATGCTATCAACATAATTGGTTCCTCGAAGAAAGTCTTCCAGCCCTGCGTCCAGAAGGTCCATTGAACAAGGCTACGGAGTTAGCAAGCACAATGCACATTTTTTTATTAAGAGACATAAGTTCCCTTTTTTTTTCTTTTTTTTTTTTTTTTTTTGTGTGTGTGTGTGTGCATGTGTTAAGGAAAAGGATACACATAAGTTTAAGTGAAATACAAATTTAGCCAAGTCTATCAAATTTTGAGTTTATGAAAAGAGAGGGAGGCAGAAAGGGAGGGCAACGGAAAGGGGCAAATTTACTTTTTTTACAACAGAAATATAGACATTGTTGGGTCGTACACAAACATAGGGCGAGTAATTAGTCTAAAACCAAGTGTTTGGGCCAGGTCATCCAAACTTTAACCTGTTGAACCAACATGACTTCAGATATTATGTACTAAAATAACTAGTTAGTTGGAATTGGAGCCTAATTGACTTGACAGCCTAAACAGTTAGAGCATAAGATTATTCCTCAAGAATGCATCTGGGAACAGAGATAAACATATATCATCCCCTTCTACACATTCAGTTACTTTCTAGGCTACACCTTGCAAAGATCAGCAATGAAACATTTGTAATGAGTTTACAAACACGGATTTTACGCTGCAGGTGGATGCTACCATTAGAGAATAACAGGCAATATTAAATAAGAATCTTTGTTCCATTAAACGGTGAACAGACCAAAATTCTTGGTATTGAAACAGTTTTGACTATTCAAAACACATGACAATAGTATATGCATCAAGCCAGTCTACTTATAACAGAGGATCCTTACCCATCTACCAATAGAAATTAAATGTTGCAGATCTGACTAGATCTGGAACCCAAAAAATATAACAAGAAAGACCAGCACTAACCAGTTTTGGTATAAAGGCAGCTAATGAACTGACAGTAAATGACGATAAGGCCCCTAGACCAACCAAAGTATTCATGTTTGGAGCCCCTTTAACAAGACTCCTCAAACCATCAAAGATAAGTCGACGCCCAGGACCAAGCAATGTAAATAGACATAAGGACAAATGGAATCCTGTCGAATGAAGCGCATGGATCCATGGTGCCTTAGCCCCAAAGAAATGAGATGCATGGCCAATTAGGCAGACAGCACACAGAGCCCAAGAGAATGCAAGCTCATTTCCTAACAAAAGAAAAGGCAAAAATTAGTTGCACGGTGTATGCATATTAATCATAAGTGCTTAGCGACATGAAGCCTTGATGTAGTTTACAAGAAGTTTAGACACACTTAAAAAAATATAACAAGTAAACTACAGATGCTCACTACTTAAAGATGTCTACCACTTTCTTTTAGGCGTTTACGCTTTTCTTCCATTTTCCTTTCAAAAACTTTGAGAAAACTGTCTCGTCCTGAATCTGCACACAAGAATAACCAATTAGTTCAACCACTACACAGAATCATTTTTTATTTTTTTTTGTCAAATACACAGAATCAAATTAGTACATTGGGGTAATAATCAAGTCCTCTTGCCATGATGGCGATTAAAGATGACTGACATGAAGAGCCATATCTTACAAGAATGTATGTTTGGGGTCTTGAATTTGGTAAGTATCCAGTATTTCCAATCAAAACATGAATCTAGGAAAGAAAACACGTCTTCATCACACAAAGCAAAACCTAACAGATTGATAGAATCTATTTGCCACAATAGACTAAAATTTCCACGTTCACAAATAGATGGTGCATAATGGACAGTGTTGTTCACACCAAACAACAAAAACAAGATCATATATTTGAAGCACTGAAGAAAATAAAAAATACAAAGGGATGACATTCATTTTCCATTGCCAATATTCTTTTCAAGAGAGTCATCTGTTCCCTTTCAATTTACGAACAAAGAACTTCCATGGAAAAACGGATTGGAGATGCAAACATCTAGGTAGAGACACAAGAACAGCTTACCAAGCAGGGATGGGTAACAGCCAAAGAGCGGAAAACTATCTAACTGTGTGCCTAAACAAAAACCATCTTGTTTTCTCCATAGACGAAAATTATTCTCTTCCTCTAAAACTACATTGTCGGAATGGAAGGCAGAACTGCATGATGCAAAAGAGTAACACCCTTTTTGGTTTATCCAGCAATTTAGGTCGGCAAGGAATAGGAGTTTCTAGGCACATCATGCACTACACCTGGAAACTCCTTTTTGAAGCGTCTTGTAATTTTTATTTCACCATGAACTGCCTACCAACAAGATCTTGTACTTTAGTTCAGAGCTTGTACTTCACTGCATTATGACTTGAAGAAAACTAATAAAGACGAGATAGAACAGCCCCATTTCTGTACCAAACACTTTGACAAAGAGATAAGCCTTGGAGAGATGTATTTCCAAGGGTACCATAAGGAAGATCCTCAAACAATCGCCCTTGACAATACAATTTGTATATGCTCCTAATGAAGGAACAAGGAATCAACTGGAAAAGCCACTGACCATTTATCTAACGCTTTATTTACTTTCCACGTGAAGTAGGATTGCTGCTCAAAACTGATTGTATCAAGGTAACATCTGTTGTACTTTTATGCGCAAACGGAAGTGAATTCTAACAAAGTACCAATATCAACGTCAAGGAATTTCACTAAACAAACGGAGATTACGAAAGTGTTTAAGCTCTCACAACCCAAATCCCACAAATTGACCCTCACCAAATTGCCACACAAAAGAGCCACACAAAATACACTAACCCTAAGGTCTTATTTATGGTGCATAGGACTTAGGTTACAATAAGAATCCTAATAGGAAGTAAATACAAATCCTAATCACATAGGTAATTAACAAAATCTCTCCACCAAGGAAACCAACTAAGAAGTCAAAATCCAAACCCAAATAGGACACCAAAACCAAATAGGTAACACAAACCTAATTTTTGCATCATCCTAATTTTGAGCCGTAAAACCCAACAATCTCCACCTCGGCGAGAAATTAGCAAACTTCCAAATCACATACACACTTCAAATTTGGGATACCAAAATACAAACGCAAATGTGCACCAAATTCTTTCGAAACTGATCTCCACTTATAATCAAAAAACCAAAAGTCTTCAAACTTGAAATTTCCTCCAACGCCTTCTCCAACAAATTCCATTACGGAAACTAACAAATACGAAACAAAATCCAAGCAAAAGCTTGAACGTACGAACAAAAAGTGCGAATTGCACTCCACCCAAAGGGTTGAGTACCAAGCTCCACCTCCTCACATAACCTTTAGAGGAGTTCAGAACAAAGATCTTCTACAATGTTTGCATCAACACTAGCAAAAGACTTATCAAACGGCTTCTTTTTGCCCTTGAGTTTAGGGCAATCTACTTTCCAATGACCTTCCTTATAACAATAGCTACAAGTGTTCTTTCCAAGTTTGCTCCTTTCCTTATTTCTTCCTTGAACTACCAAAGCTCCATCTTGTGTGTCAGACACTTTATTCTTTAGATCTTTAGAATTCAAAGCGACTTTAACATCTTCCAAACTAAGACTTTGTCTACCAAATAGCATGGTATCGACAAAGTGTTCATATGAAGGAGACAAAGAACACAACAAAGTTATCGCATAATCCTCATCACTAATTTGGTCGTCCACACTTTTCAAATCCATCATAAGTTTATTGAATTCATCAACATGCTTATGAATTGACGTACCTTCATCCATACGAAAAGTATGCAAACTTTTCTTCAAATACAACCGTTTAGCCAGGGATTTGATCATATACAAGCTCTCCAATTTTAACCACAATTCCGGCTCAGATTTGATGCTACCAACTTCACACAAGACTTCATTCGATAAAGTCAGCAGGATTGCTCCAAGTGCCCACTCCATAACATCTTCTTTTTCTTCATCAATCCATGAATTCGGCAAAGCCTTCCCACCATTTAGCGTTTTAAAAGCCCTTGTTGAAATAACAAAACACGCATCTTCAATTGCCAAATACCAAAGTCATTGCTGTCGAATTTTTCAATATCAACTTTCACCGAAGACACAGAAGGCTTCATAGTGACTACCAAGCAAAGCCCAAGCCGAAACCTGGGCTCTGATACCACTTGTTGTACTTTCATGCGCAAACAGAAGCGAATTCTAACAAAGTACCAATATCAACATCAAGGAATTTCACTAAACAAACGGAGATTACAAAAGAGTGTTTAAACTCTCACAACCCAAATCCCACAAATTGACTCCCACCAAATTGCCACACAAAATACACTAACCCTAAGGTCTTATTTATAGTGCATAGAACTTAGGTTATAATAAGAATCCTAATAGGAAGTAAATACAAATCCTAATCAAATAGGTAATTAACAAAATCTCTGCACCAAGGAAACCAAGTAAGAAGTCAAAATCCAAACCCAAATAGGACACCAAAACCAAATAGGTAACACAAACCTAATTTTTGCATCATCCTAATTTTGAGCCGTAAAACCCAACAACATCCCCCCTTGTAAAGACTATCCTTCAACCGTACATACCTCTTAGTTGTTCATTTGTGTCATTAGTTATAAATTTGTAGTGAGCCGACTTTTAGGCTTGTATAACTACTTTCCTTTACTTTCTTTTATTATATGCTCTCTTTAAAATAGCTTTTCCTTGAAGAAGAAAGAACCAGCAAATTATCTAATTTACTTTGCCTCTTGATGTAGGACAACTGGAATAGATAAGAATATAAGAAGAGATCTGAATTCACTCCGACCTAGTAAAACAAATAACAGAAACAAGGAATAAGAAATACAAGGTCAAATCAAATAGGGCGTAATTTATTCCTTGGTTTGAAGGATGCTTACATCAAAAGAAATTTAGTCTTTGTAAAGCGACACCTACCACGAAGTACAGATTACAAAAACAGAAGAGAAAATATTGAATGCTTTCCATATTTGTAGACAAGCATATACGAACACTAGCAATGCCTATGGGCAAACGATCAGTCTAATTCTCAAATATCTTATGCATAGAATACAGCCAACTTATAGAAAGACAGGAGTCCTCGATTTCCTAATGACAACCAAGGAATTGCTAAGCTCGGAGAGTAGAAGTGGAATCGAAAATCCTCCAAAACCAAATGGGTGCTCCATAATAGAAATGCTGCTCAAACTTATCCACCAAAATAAGCTGCTGGTTGAGACTACCTAAAGAAGCAAGTAGTTCTGAATCAACAACGATTTTCAATCCTCTTTTGTTACATCTGATAAAGCGGAGAGATGTAAGACATTATGCGTACATACACGCCACTGAAATTAAATCCAACAGTTTGAGGACATACCATAAACTATTATGGTTCAGCCTGACAAGAAATTGTTTGCACTTTTATGGTGATATATCTCCTTCCGTAGCTCCCTCACCTGCCACTAAACCCAGAAAGCTTCACATAAATCATTTGGAAATCCTAAGCTGGCGAAATGTATACTCTTATTTTAAAGCTATGGGGTTCTAATTGGACAAACACAAGTAAAGAAACAACACTCGAAGGACTAAATAGATAATAGTCTTTTGTAGACCTGGTTTGGTACTGAGGTGATTCTGAAAAAAGCTGCTATCAAAAAAAGCTGGGAGCTGTTTTTGTGTTTGGTAAACACTCAGCTTTAGCTTTTTTTCACAGTTTTGGATGAAAAAAAGCCAAAAACAAGAAGCTGCAAAACCCAGCTTTGAAAAACCGGCTTTTTTTACATCTGTTTTACATAAAAGTTTACCAAACACTCTAATACTGCTTTTTTTTTTTTCAAAAGCACTTTTACAAAAAAGTTTACCAAACACTCTGCTGCTTTATTTCACAGTTGCTTATTCTCACAGCACAGCAGAAGCAGCTTTTTTAAAGCACAGCAATACCAAACCAGCCCGTATTCAGCTGACCCAGTAAACCGCTATGAATACTATCGTCATTTCTAAAGCAGCACAAAACCTACCCCCACTCAGTTTCTGTGGAACTTGTTTTGTGGATGGATAGCAACTGAAACAATTTCAACCTTCCACAGCAATTGTAATATTATGACAACAGTACAACCCAAAGTTTACGAAACTTCGATCCTCCACTTCTCAAAAGGATATAGCAAATTCCGCAGCATCACAATTTTTTTAGATGTAAAAGGGGCGTGCTTGAGTACCAAGAAAAGAGAAAGAGCCTTCTGGGTTTGAAATCAAACAGAGATAGAAAAGAAACCCTTTCAAGCAAGATCGATCCTTCTCATTCTCTTATGTCTGACTTTGTTTTTCTTTTTGCACCCTTTTCATTGTCAGAACCAAAATTTCATTAAAGAACTAAAGCATAATAAAAAAACAAAGTTGACCCGAGGTCCACCAACAAACTGATACAATCCTCAAAAACAGAACCAAAATACTCACACACATTGCATTACAACTTGAAAAGCTACCCTACAGCAACTACCCATTCTGATAAAATTATAGAAAATGATAGATCACTAAAAGCTAGAGAAACAGAAGCCCAAAATGATGCTCAGAACCTGACTGAAGAGTTTTCTTTTACATCCCCACTAAAGTTCTCAAAGATCTTCTATTTCTTGCCAACCAAATTACCCAAAAGAAAGCTAACACAATGCAACTCCACAAATTCTTGCCTTTTTTCCACCACCAAAGCATACTCTTTTCACAAAAATGTGTGAAGGTGACTGAGGAATAACCCAATGAACTCTTGCTTCCCCACCCTAACTCACTGTCACCAATCTCAATGCATATGGACAATGTGGAAATGAATGATTTCCAAGTACTTCCTCTTTGTTGCACAAAATACACCAACAAGGAGACGAGCAAAAAAGTGATCTTCTTTGTACCAAAGCACAAGTATTTTCCCTTCCATGAACTATGATCTAAACCAAAACATGAAACTTGGTAGGACCATTAGATTTCCAAATAATTTAAGTAGACTGTAACTCAGGAAGTGATTGTTTGTTAGACAGAAAATTTTAAAATTTCTTAAAGGAGAACCCCTGATGAATCCAGTTTCCACTTACTCCTAGCTGGTCTCATTTTGCAACTCAACAATCTAAAGATGAAAGCCTAGTCCTCCTACGCACTCAACTAATGTGTTAATAAAACTCTGACAGCCAACATCAGACAATCGCCACTAAATGTCTGCCAATATAAGTTAATCTTAATCAACATTATGTTAATGTGTCAAGAATTTCAAGAACATCTAGCATTAAAGATTAACACTTTCGTGTTTTCAATTACTAAAAAAGTTATGTTGTCACTGATTCATGCAATGTTAGTCTAAGCAGACTCTAAAGCAACATAATTTCATCACACTTCTCCTAAACATGTATAACTAACACTGAAAACACACTCGAAGAAAATAATCCGCAAACTTTAGCAATGCCCTTGAAAAGTAAAAAAACTAGCCATTACAAGGATTAACCAAACATACAACTTTCCAACAAATGAGAACCATGGAATTCATTCGTTCATATGAACAATAAATAATCGTAACATGCTGAAAGCGAAACAATTGTGAAATGCTTACCACGAAGGTTAGACTTGAACCCGCAACTGGTCAATTGGTTTGCAAGTGTCTCTCCTAGCTGCTTTTGCCAGTTTGGTGCAGCCTTCGCTTCGGACACAGGCCACACAATTGCCGTCTCTGTTGTGAGATTTACACTCGCAGACGACACCTGAGGCTGCCATATATACATACACACATATATGCCGGGTATTAAACTTACTTGAAACTTTGATAGCAACCGAAATACATGTCAATTAAAGATGAAAAATGAAATTAAACTTACTTGATTTTCTAGAATTCGCTTCACACTGGCTGCACATCCCCCACATGTCATTCCCTATCCAAGAAAATCACCAATCAATCAGATTGAGTAGGAGGGAGGGAGGGAGGGAGAGAGAGATAGAGAGAGAGGGGTTTAATAATAGTGTATTCATACTCCAACATCGAGAATAATGACATCAGAGGAGAGCACCGAAACCTCATCGCCTCCAGCAGCAACAAACTTGGACTTGGCATCGCCGCCGCCGGAACCTCCCTCGCCGTCACCGCCGCTGCCGCCACTCTCTCCGCCAAAGCCACCATTTCCACCACCAGAGGCAAATGAAGCAGCGGAGCTACCAACACACTCTAAACGGCGCCGTAAGAGCGGATCAACGACGCAGAGACTCCTCAGAGACGAGGAAGAGAAAGGATTAGGTTTAGGGGTCTGAAAGCCGTAGTAGTTGGTGTGAAGGGAAGTGAGGTGCCTGCGAGCAAGGGGACGACTGGGGAGGCGTTGACTGAGGAAGGTCCTGGCGAGTCGGCGGTTGAGGGATTTGGAGGCGGCAAGGAGAGCTGCCGTTGTGGGCGTCGCGGCGGACAATGTGGCCTCCATTGACATTGAAAATTTGGGGTGGTAAATCACCGCGGCTCCTCGCAAAGTTTCAAGTGCTTCTCCTCTACAATCTATCTTATCATCTGAAAATATTATATAATTGTAATAGTATTAAATGTGATGAGATAATCGCAGTGGGAGCGACACGAGAACAATAACGTCGCTGTGACAATCGAATCAAATATGTTAGGTGTGGTGGTTGTGCGTTTTAAATGTGGAACATGAGTTCATATTTTTTTAATAGATTACTACCAAAGAGTTCATACTTTGTCTGTGTGAACAACCGTCCATATTTTTCTACGTTCTTCTCAAGCGCAATCGTTTTAATTCATTCAAACTATCCAAAAAATATCAAATTTCTAAAAAGAGTGTGAGAAAATGATGATGTGATCTCTTAATAAGGGCATATTTTTCTTAATATTTCATAATTATCATTTTGTCATCTTTATGTAAATATTATGTATCAAAAGTTAGGGTAAAATAGAAAAGATAGGTATATGATTGTCATTTTGTCAAAAAAATACAAAATTACTATTTTGCTCTACTTTTTATCAAGAGTGTGTCTCAAAAGTGAGGATAAATTTGGGAAAAAAGTGGCAAAAAAGTTGACAATGAGGGTTATCTTAATATATAGTATATACACTTTTAAAAACAAAGAAATGCCAAGGAGACTCAAACTCTTTATAGACATTCCTGTCACTTTATTTTTTTTTTCTTAATATTTTATAAAATTGACATTAAACTGTAGGGTGACCAAAAATCCATGACTAGTCCCACTTTGAGAGACTCTCTTAGCATTTCTCACAACTAAAATGATCAGAAATTAAGTTATAATGTTGAGCTGATTAAAATTAAATACAATAAAACTTTTACAAAGTCATAAATTTGAGATTAAACTAATTTTATAACTTGGAAAAATTGAATTAATGGTCCCCTAGTGATAGAGTATTTGAAAGATAGCCTCTGGTAACCCAAAAAAAAAATTAAGATGTTAATTATCGTGATAAATATTGGTAGCAAATTTGATCCAAAAATGAGATTTTCGTTAACTCTCTATTAAATGTCGGAAAAAAAATGTCCAACCTTTTCCTCTCTCTCTCTCTCTCTCCATATCTTTCTCGAAGGGAATTGGATCCCATCCAGATCCACTTTGTGAGAATCCTAGGAATCCCTACATCTTAGTCATTCATCGTGTATTGTATAGTCAGAAATCATTTGATTTTTTTTATTTAAAATTAAACACAAATAATAAATAACAAAAACTGACTGTACGATGTACGATGAACGGCTGGGATGTGGGGATCCCCACAAAGTGGATCCAGAGAGGATCCTCTTCCTTCTCAAAGCGAGCTTTCTCTCTTCCCAAATCCATGCTCAACAGTCCAATGGCCTGTCCTCTCCACAAAATTTGGTATTTATTATCTAGCTAGGTCTCAGCATTCCTTAATAAGAGATTGAAGAAGTTGTAAGTAGAGACCAATGGATAAATCTCTTCACCTCTCTATCAACAAGTGCTTTTCATGATCCATTAGAGTTAAATCTTAACAGTTTTGTATAAATCCATAGCTACAAGATTGGAGTTGGACATTGTTAAGCCAAAGGTCTGCCACCAATAATTCAATTTCCTTTTCACCATGCCAATTTTAAAGGTTATTTTTTCTGAAGTATGACGAAGCCCATCAAAGTCAATAAATTGTGTACCCTTATATGTAATTCTACCATGTTAATGTGCTAAATTTAACATGCAAGATCCATTACACATAGAAGAATTATGTCAACCGAGTGATCTAATGGATGGGGTTTCTCTCCTAGTTGTCTACTTTTCTTAGTCACAGTGCCAATAAACCTAGTGGATGGCATGTCTCTCCTAGATTTATCTAACTATTAGGATGCAAAATTTTTAAGGGTGATCAACCATTAGAAACTTGAATGTAGAATAGATTAATTACAAAGATTAAGAATTTAACATAACTATAAATTGAATACAAATCAACAAAGTACTTCACAAGTATCCATGTCATGACTTCATCATAAACCTTAGCAAATAGCTTAGTTACACATAGGAATAAAAATAAAACAATGACCCTATTTATTCTAGAAAAACCTTAAAAGGTCTGGTAGAAATTCTCCTAAAAAGAAACAAATTTCTAAACAGTTAATGATACAAACTAGGAAAAAATTCTTCTTGGCTTGGAAAACATGTCGTTTGTTTTGCATGCCTGTTTTGGGTTAGATTCAGCTTCAGGAAATTTCTGAAGAAAAAATAAGAAACTTGCAGTTCTATGTCTTAGTTTTCCAAGCACCTATCACCTATTGCTAGGAAAAATCAGGAAAGACTTTGAATCTTTATTCTCCCACAATTGCGTAATACCGACGGGATTGTAACTTTCACGGGATTAACTTGCAAGACTAAAACAAACTGCTTCATGGAAAATTATGAAATTTTGAGACGTCCTCTTAGCTTCCTTCAATTGGCCTTACACCAAAACTCAATAGGAAAGTTGATTTATCATAGAAAAAAAAAAATCTCAAATGCATATATTGGTGAAATTGGAAAAATGAAAGTAAAAAGGCTCTTTTAAAATCACTTCCTTAACAAAACTTAGAAATAATTGATTTGTCCTGAAAGAAATAAGGTTCGCCAGATAATGAAAGAACCACCCTTCTTGGCAGCTTTTGTTGGTAACGTTTCAGAGGCATATGAACTTATCGATGAGTTAGAAATGGAAGCACAAATTTCAGGGCACTATACAATAAAAATTTAGTCGAATGTGCCCGTACATATGTTGATGGAAAAAATTGAAGGAAATCATTTGAGGTTTACATCTGCTATGCACAGTGTTTTAAAAGGCTCGCCTCAGGGCGTGCCTAGGCAGCCTCTGAGGCTAGGTGTTAGTGTTCCCGCCTTTGTTTTAAAGGAGTAGGCAAAAGGCTTTGCTGGAGACGCCAAGGCGACGGAGGCGAGCCTCAAGGCATCCAGACGTCTTGTTTGTCATTTTTTATTTATTTTTTAAACCTCCCAAACCCAAAATGACGTTGTTTGAGTAGGGGTTTTTAATTCCATATCTCATCTCTCTTCTTCAATCGTGTCCTCTCTACCTTCTTCACTCCTCATTGGAACCTTCTTCACTCCTCATTCTTCCACGCATGCAATTTCACCAGAGCACACAGCAACATCAGCGGCCGCTAGCTTGGAGTAGCAACAGTCGCCAACTTCAGAGCAACACCACTGTCACCCAGCAACAGTGCCGTCAGCAAGCGCCCACAAATCCCCAATTTTAGAGGTTAGGGTTTCTGAAAAAGTTTGCGATTTTGATTTTTTTAATTTTTTTTTATATAGTTTGTGTGTGATCTTACTGACCTATGCTGTGCGATTTGATCATTTGAATGATTACTTGAGGGACCTACTGTGCTTACAAAACTGTTGTGCATAATATATAGATTTTATATAGTTTTGTGTGTAACTACAAATTACAAAACTGCTGTGCATTAGTAGGTTATAGACATATAAATGCCTAATTAGTAATTACACTAGTGTGAAAGTGTGAAGTCACGGTCCCTATAAAAGCCTAATTATTGTTTGTATAGTATGTTCATATAATTATAAGAAGTCAAGACATATACTTTCACGGTCCTCATGTAAGTGTGAAGTCAAAACATATAAATGCCTAATTATATAGTTTAAATAGTATGTTCATGTGGCCTAATTATATAGTTTTGTTTATATATTATTTAGGCATTGAAGAATATGCATTAAAATGCTTGTATTTTGATTTAGATGAAGAGGATTTGGATGAATGATTAATTTCTTTATTTGTATTACCTTTTGAATGATGAATTTGGATGATATCACCTTTGAATGATGAATTTAGATGATATTATCTTTTGAATGACTATGAATTTGAATGATAAATTGAGAATAGACGTTTATTTTACAAAGTATTATTTTTTATACAATTATATGTATAATATATAAAACATATATATTTAAAAAATTTAATCCCGTGAAAGTTCGCCTCATGTCTAAGTGGGGCTATCCCTCGAACGCTTCATCCACGCCTCGGCCTTTTAATACATTGGCTGTGCAAATGTAAGTTTTGAACTAATTTTCCTTCTGTGTTTAATGCATAAGTTCTTTTTTATTTTTAATACTAATAGTTTTCTATATTATTGTTTAAATGCAGGATTACACATGACATCATTTTAGTTATTTTCCTGGAGTCGAGTATGTTATGGACTGCCAAAATAATTCTTGCTGTTGTCCATACTTCCCTCGAATGAAATATTTCAAAATGACCAAATGGGTCTTTTATATGGGATCTAGCGCTTTTACTGCAACCCCGGTGTTTAAAAATATATGTATCGGTGGAAATATCGATATACAAATTTGTAGAAATATTGATGGATAAATCCATATAGATTTCCATATCGGTTGCTTTTGATGGAAAACATGAAAAATTTTAAATGAAACTTGTGTTTGGACGAAATATAAGAGTTTCTCAATATTTAACATATACGTTTAAAACATTGACAAAATCTGTCGATTTTAATCGAAATTTAAGAGTTTTTCTAGTAGGTACTAAAGTTTAGACTTCATCCCTTTTCCCATATCTTTCTTTGATTTTATGGATATTTCTATGAAAATATCGACTATATTGAAGAAATTTCAAACACTGACTGCAATCAATTACTTCGAAAACAAATATGGTAGAAGTGTTACACAATTGAGTTCTGGGTTTTTGTGCAACTTACCCATTGAACAAGAAAGATTAAAGTATAGCAAGTTCCATGTTTTGTTCAAAATTGGACTAAGGAGTCCTACTACTGGTCCACCTTTCAGGAGTACGTTTTTATATTATTATATTATATAGAATTTATTTTAGTTGGATAAATATTATAAATATCTAATATCTGTACTGTTATAAATATTGATAAATATCTAATATCTTACCGACGCAGTTACTAGGAGGAGTAATTTTCATGGAACACCATCATCATTGTTATTATGAAAGACAAGATATTTATAGGGTCCGATTCAAGGATTTTAGCACGTTCTAGTGATAAAAAACAAAATAATTTGCTATGAAGGAAAGAAGGTTTCCCATATAATGAAAGAACCACTTATATTGACGGCTTTTGCTAGTAAAGTTTTGGAGCCATATGAACTTAGGTATCGTTTGATATGCAGACGGGACGGGACGGGACAGGACGGAACGGAACGAAACGGAGCGGGAGCAAAGATACCCTCGGATGGAAATAAGGAGGAAGAAGAGGGAGACGGATATGTTATAATTTTGTGTTCCATGGATGTGGAACGAGTCGTTTTAGGGGGGTGAGGTGGAACGAAAATTCACCCAAAACTCGTCCCGTGGAACAGCTCGTTCCACCCGTTTTAGGCGCACCAAATGTAGGACGGAACGCCTTGTCCCACTCTGTTCCGTCCCGTCCCACGTACCAAACGGTACCTTATTGATGAGTTAGAATTGGAAGCACAAATTCCAGAGCACTACACAATAAAAATTTAATCCTTTATTTCTGTAAATATACAGAAAAAATTGCAGGAAATCATTTGAGGTTTACATTGCAAATGTAAGTTTTAAACTAATTTTCCTTCCGTTTAATGCATAGTTCTTTTTAATTCTTAATACTGATAGTTTTTTTTCCTGAAATTGAGCATGTTATGGACTGCCAAAATAATTCTTGTTTTATTCATACATCCCTCGATTGAATTATTTCAAAATGACCGAAGGGGTCTTTCGTATGGGAACCAACGCTTTTACTGCAACCAATATTTAAAATATCGGTATCAATGAAAATATTAATATACAAATTTGTATAAATATCAAGGCATTATCGATTTCGATATCGGCTACTTTTGATGGAAAACATAAAAATTTAAGGGGTGTGATATCCACACACCTTATTTTACTTCTCACACACATTTTAATTTTTGACCGTCAGATCGAATGAATTAAAGAAGATCAACGAATATAAATTATTAAGAGACATGTAAAAAATAAAATGGGATGCGTAGTATTGGCAACTTTTGCTGGGAAAGTTTTAGAGGTAGATGAACTTATTGATGAGTTAAAATTGTAAACACAAACCCCAGGGCACACCATCCAATAAAAATTTAATCCACTGTGCCCTTGCATATATATAAAAATTGAAGGAAATCATTTGAGGTTTACATCTACTGTGCAAATATAAGGGGGTGTAATCAAATTCGGATTTTAGAGGATTTTAGAATCGATTCAAATCTAAGTGTAGTCAATTAAAAGATTTTAAAGCATTTTAAAATCCATCCAAATCTAAATGTATTAAAAAAAATTAAGATTTTGGAGAATTTCAGTAAGTTGTGAATTTTGTAGGATTTGAGAGTAAAAAGTATTTATAACCAAGAGTAAAAAGAATACAACATCACCCCCGAGGATTTCAAATCCTTCCACCACAATCCATTCAAATTCTTTAAAATCTATATAAATTTTGTAGGAGTCTTTGATCCTCTTAAATCCTATCAAATCTATCACTTTTAAAATCTTTTAAAATCTTAGTTTGACTACACCCCCTAAGTTTTAAACTAATTTTCCTTCCGTGTTTAATGCATAAGTTCTTCTTAATTTTTAATGCTGATAGTTTTTTATTTTTTATTTTTGTCGAAACTGATAGTTTTCTATGATGTTGTTTAATATGCAGGATCAGGACTTATTTTAGCTATTTTCCTGAAATCGAGCATGCTATGAGCTGCCAAAACAATTCTTGTTGTTGTCCATACATCCCTCAAATGAAATATTTCAAAATGACCGAAGGGGTCTTTGGTATGAGATCCAGCTTTTTAACTGCAATCAATGTTTAAAATATTGGTATCAGTAGAAATATCGTTAAATAAATTTGTAGAAATGTCGATGGATTATCGATTTCGATATCGGCTGCTTTTGATGGAAAACATGAAAATTTAAATTAAACTTGAGGGAATGTCAAACATTGGTTTGGACGAAATATAAGAATTTTTTTAATATTTAACCAATATGTCAAAAATATCGACAAAATCTGCCACTTTTAAAATGATTACCTAAAAAAATAATGTCGAAAGTATCAAAGAAATTTCAAACTGACTACAATCAATGACTTAGAAAAACAAATATGGTGGAAGTGTTATGCAATTGAATTTGAGTTTTTATGCAACTTAGCCATTGGACAAGAAAAAGTAAAGGATGACATGTTCCATGTTTTGTTCAAAGCTGGACTAAAGATTCCTACTACTGGTTCAGCTTTCAGGAGTAGGTTTTTACACTATATATTATTTATTTTAGTTGGGTAAATATTGATAAATATCTAATATGTTACTGTTTGACAGTTAATATGATAATCAACGACACATGTTGTTTCTGATGAACTTATTTTCGTAACAGCTTATCAAAGAGATATACGAGGGTATACGAGAATGGATATCATTTATTCATGATAAAGTGTGCTTGAGGGAAATGATAAAGCACTAATTATGTTTAAAATTCTCCATGAGTATACTTTTTTTTTAGCCCTTGTTATTGAATTATATGAAATGAAATTCTTTAAATGTCTACTCTATATTTATTTTGTGTTTTACATACAAACAGTTTCATGGAAAATTTCACTGGCCTTACGCCAAAACTCCTCCGGAAAGTTGATTTATTATAAAATAAAATAAAAAACATCTCAAGTGCGCAGATTGGCGAAATTGAGAAAATGCGAGTGGAGGAACTCTTTTAAAATCCCTTCCTCGACAAAACCTAGAAATAATTGATAAGAAAATATAAGAAATATAATGCATCTATGAATGGACATTATGTTAAACTGTCGTGGCATATGTGTTGTATTTAATAAGTTTGGTTGTATTTTGAACAAATAATATAATATTTTAACAAGGTTATTAACTTATTATTATGCCTCATTAATATATAAACTTTGTTTTGTGTATATTGCTAGTGAGTACATACATTCAAGATCTTGCAAAAATATTGTGGGGTCTTCTGACAACATAGCCTCCCACATATCCATCAATGCTTTATAAAAAGTTATGAACCGGATGAAAAAGCACTATCTCCATATCATCACGTGTAAAGAGTGTTTTAAACATTGTTTGTTTGTTTCATAAATAATTTTAAGGTGCATTTCCATTTATTTATATGGATATTCCACCAAAAATTGCTCTGTTGCTGTGTCTTGGTCAACTGTAAAGAGAGGAGGTTTGACTCTTTAAAATTGAGCAGTTTTCCTCAGGATACTTTATAATTGATTTATGGAATTCCGTCCTTATGATCGGAACTGTTTATATTATAAATCACTTAGTAAAGATCATTTCTACAAAAAATCTATTGAAAACAAGGTTGTTTAGTCCCTTAATTATAGCAAATAGACAGACAGTTCATAATTTTTTTACTAGAGGCCACCACACCGGCCTCGGTCTTCAGGCCACCACCTTGATTAAGATCTCGCAGTCGCTCCAGATCTTCCTCAAGCTTGTCCTTTGGAAAGTCTAGGAGTAGTGCATCAGGATGATCGGTCTGGTGATGATGATAGAAACACTGCCCGGAGAAAGAAAATTGATCATCAGTAACATGTCCAGGAGTAGTAGTAGTGCTACCCAACTGGTGGTAAAGGGGAGTGTGTCGACATCCAGTACTGCCAATGGTGATGAGAACACGTCTTCAAAATTCAAGTCCTCCGGTTTGGAGATTACACCATCTTTCAGCCACGGAAAATCAAATACTCCTAATGCCAAGTGGGTTTCTGAATCCGATATTGTATAACTGCTACTAGTACTGCTAGTGCTGCTGCTGTCGCTGTTGCTGTTGCTGTTGTATTCAAGGTCGTTTTTTAAGTCCAACATACCGCAGTTAGGATCGACTTAATTTTTCTTTGCATGCTTCTCTAATGAAGAATAAGAAGAAGAAGAATTGTTGTTGTCTTCATCTCCTCCTCTTACTCTCTGTTTGCTGTCACACTCCATGATTTTTAACGAAACCCTCCCTGCTAATGAAAAATTACGTACATATAAATCAATATCAAGATACTTCGACAAAGAAAAATAAAAATATCACGATATATGGACTATTAAATATTAATACAATGAAACAAACTTAGGGAGAGTTAGCAAGTGCAACGCTCCTCTTCTGATTTGATTTACGGGTTTAATTCGTCCACAATATATATGAGGAAAATACATAGCAAAAGAATGCACAGCTAACAATGTTAGTGCTAATACAAACGGGAAATTTTTCACACAACTTAAAGCTTAAAGTTGATTCATGAGCAAGGACACATGCTGATTAAAATCAGGTGGCTAGGCTACAGGTCAAATTATTAGCTAGATGCTTAATTTAAAAGTGGCAAGGAAACATACGTATATATACAGAAATTTTGAAAATATATAAAGCGAATGCATGAGCTGAATGCAGGAAAAAGATGAACCCTAAAAAGTGTGACCTTGAGGTTCAAAGATCGAATTGAAGTGGTATTAAAGAGCGAGTCTGACCTGATGGTAATGCTGAAACTTTGAATATCAAATCTATCTAAGGGTCATGCAAATTCTAGTGCTACTTATCGAAACATGTCATTCATTACGTACCTGTATATTGGGCTTAGGCTGAGGGTGACGCTGAGGTTGAGGCAGTTTGTATATCTGAGTTGTTGTTGAATGAATGTAACATCTGCTGGCTTGAGAAGAATGGTGATTACAAAAGAGTTTTGCTCACAAGCTATGCAATTTTCAGCTAAACCATCTCTAAGCACACGTAAACACACGCAGACTTCCATCACCCTTTTTACCCGCCCATCTCTTCCCCTTTGCAAGAATGAAATGAAACAGATGGGTTGGGTTTGTTCCTCCTTTTGTGCTCTGTTCCTTTCTTTCTTGCCTCTCTATTTTTTCAGTTTCCAACTTTCCAAATACCACAGGCAATCAGCACATCCAATCTTTTTCTACCTTGCTGTTTCTTCCTCTTTTTGTCTCCACTAGTTTTGCCATGTCGTACAATTTCGTTCAGAAAAAGCTAAAAAGATGCAAAAGCAATCAAGTTCATTCTATTTTATTGTCTAACAAAACTAGGTATTAACTCATAGCAGATCCTGATCTCCATCTAACAAAGAAATTGAACTGACTCTCTGTAGGATTAGAAAAGGAGTGAAGGTATCCACAGTTGAATTCAAGAAATAAAAAGTTCATCAATTGTTTATTTTTATTTTTATTTTTTTATTTATTTTTTTGAGAAAAAACTAATTCATCAATTGTATTCAAGAGACGAAATATAGAAATTCTGCATATCTTAGTTGTAAAATAGGATATAAATTGAATCTTTTACAGGGCCCTTCGTCGGTTGTTGCACTTCAGAGCTCACCGTATGCAGAAACCTTACATGTCGTCAGGTAGTATTCATGATCTTCA
The DNA here is from genome assembly GCF_963583255.1 of Pyrus communis. Lineage (NCBI taxonomy): Eukaryota > Viridiplantae > Streptophyta > Magnoliopsida > Rosales > Rosaceae > Pyrus > Pyrus communis. The sequence goes on from NC_084804.1 coordinate 31,248,091, forward strand.
ATACACCAGAAAAAAAATTAACTTGCATCTCACCTTTTTGTCTCTGTGTCATCTATTTTTGGTGTTCATAATTCACAGCATTTCAGCACACATTTTTCCTAGCATAGCCCATGAGGTAACAACTGCGCAAATAACATTTCGCTACCTTGAACTTGAAGTTGCTTCTGGAAGGCACCATTGGCATTAACCATTTTACAATTTGTGTGTGTAGAAGTCTCAAATTCCTCTTCTCACTTTAAAGAGGAAGCTTTTTTCATCACAGATCACAAGCACGTAAAACACAGGGGACTCGAACATGAACAGCCAGGTAATGGGTTAATTTTGTATGCAATGCAACTAGGACCATGAAATTAGCACTACCAGTAGTCCCCACAAGAACAAGAGCCATCACGGAAATGATGGAACCGATTGGTGTCCCTCACAATGATTTCTCTCCCTTCTACCTTCGAAACGAACTTGATTGCTGAATGACAATCACCACAAACCCTGATGTTCTTCTTAATCCGTATGGTGGAGCCAGGAGGAGTGTTAAGAAGTGCAAATGCTAGAGCAAGCTTCTCACTATGGTACTGCAACTTGAATTCCCTCTCCTGCTGGTCCACATAGAAAAGTACATGGCTAGTGTCTGGGACGTATCCAATCTCCTTTATCTTCATGCTAATCATCTCCCACATCCTAAGGATCTCTACTCTTTGCGGATGAGCATCATCGTTCGCTACAAACATGTGGACCGCATTCTCGATGTCCACCCAACTACAAGCAGGTTCCTTTTTCACCCCACCCTCTTTCATCTTCTTCCTCACATTTGCTGCGTCAATCCATCTGCCAGCAGAGGCATAGATATTAGAAAGTATGACATGGGGCCCTGAATCATGGGGATCCAGCTCAAAACTACGTTCCGCAGCATAAGCACCCAACTCTATGCTCTTGTGCATCCTGCAAGCACCTAATAAGGCTCCCCAAACAGCTGCAGTAGGTTCAATCGGCATTTCTCTTATGAACTTCTCAGCTCGATCAAGCAGATTTCCACGACCAAGAAGATCAACAATCGTCACATAGTGTGAAACCTGTGGTTCTATGTTGTACTGTTTCATCAAGTCAAAATAATATTGTCCTTCATCCAAGAGACCGGCATGGCTACAGGCAGTAAGAACACAAAGAAAGGTTATATCATTAGGTTGGATTCCAATTTTCAACATTTCTTCAAACCGTTGCACAGTTTCCTTTCCAAGCCCATGCTGGGCATATCCAGTAAGCATTGAATTCCAAGAAACGACGTCTCGTCTAACCATCCTATCAAAAACCTTTTTTGCATCCTCAATGCTGCCTGATTTGGCATACATATCGAGAAGAGTATTCCCCACAAAAGCGACGAGGGTAACAGCCGATTTGATCATGTGGGCATGAACCCACTTCCCTTGCTCTAGAGACCCTGCACTAGCACAAGCAGTCAAGACGCTAGAATAAGTGAAATGTGTAGGCTTGAAGCCCTCCCTCAGCATCTTCCAGAACAACTCGAGTGCATGCTGTCCTTGAGCCTTCCTAGCATGCCCAGCAATCAAAGCATTCCAGGACACCTCATTCTTGGTGTCCAAGGCATCAAAGACCAACTGGGATTCATCCATATGGCCACACCTAGCATACATGTCCACAAGAGCAGTGCCCACATAGACATTGGAATCAAGACCGTACTTAAAGCAATAAGTGTGAAGCAGCCTGCCATGATTGTCATCAGAGACAGCACCAGAAGCTTTCAACAAGCTAGATAAGGTGAACTGGTTGGGTTCCAGCCCATGGCGGAGCATCTCAGGAAACAAAACAAGGGCATCCTGAGGTCGGTCGTGTTGAGAATAGCCAGAAATCAAGGCAGTCCAAGTGACCAAATCCTTGTGAGGCATTTGATCGAATAGGTTGTGAGCATCGTCCAAACTGCCACATTTGACATACATGTGAAGGATGGTGTTGCGGATGGGAAGGTCATCTTTAAATTGAGAAGTAAGGATGTGTGAATGCACAATTCTGGCTTGTTTAAGTTGGGCTGTCTGGGTGCACCGGTGTAGCAGCTTATTGTACAGAGTCCGGTCCGCTTCCAAAGAGCCACAATTCACCAAGTCAAGAACATGAAGCCCTGTTCCTGAAATATGGAGGCTGCTGCGGAGAAGGTCCTTGTCTTGGATGATACGAGAAGCAAACCAGTCTTCGTCTTCTGAAGTTTCAGAGTCTTCATCCCCAATTAATTTGGCGCACGAAGCCTGAGTTGCAGACAATGTCCCAAACCGTGCTGATAATGAAAAGAGTTTTTGAATGCCAACAGCAGCGGCAGCATTGTTGTAGTTGTACAGAAACGGCAAGGCCTTGGATTGACTTCCCAAAATATGTCTCTTCATTAGATTACATTGGTTCATCAATATGGACTATGGACGTGTGTAGATACAAACTTTCTGCCAGAAAAAGTCCACCAGTTGTTTCAATTTCAACTCTCATTTCTGCAACCCAACAACCTGCACAAAAGGATTCCCTCAAGTCAATGTATAATCAAATACAACCCAGCTGCATCACAATTTGTTACAAACTGATAACACCTTAAGATTCATTCCCGCACATCCAAAGTTCTGTTCCAGCAAACAAATATGCCTTAAAACAAAAAAGTTCAACAGATTAACCAAACAAATAGCATTCTCACGGTACGTAAAAAATAAAAAATAAGAACGCCCATTTTTCAAGAAAACCCGACAGCAAAAGTGTTAAAACGAACAACAACGACTGTTAATAACTTAATATATATGTGTGAGTGTGTATACCAAAGCAATGAACCAAGGTAAATTTCATTAATAACACAATGAGAATTAATCTTACATGACTAAACCTATAAAACAAAGGCAGCACTCCAGAGTATGGCGGTTATTCCGCTAAATATAACATTGATGTCTCACTATTCAATAAACAGAACAGAAAATTTACTTCCCACACTTGATACTTTTATGTTTAAATACCATTACATATTGCTTTTTTCTTCATCATCGGCCACCCATGACATGAAGGTGCAGAGAAGCAGTGTTACAATACATTATTGTATTACCAGACACAAAATTTAGGAACTTATTCAACTCCTTCCTCATACATCGTGTCTTGCCTCTTTTGAATTTGCATCGAACTCTTATCCATATCATCCATAAGCACTAACACTAGATAAAAAATAGTAATGAAAATTAACAACATATATAACACCAAATGAGACAAAAAACAGCGCAAAAAATCTTCCTAGCAGCCAACAGTAAGTATCCATGGTTGAGTTAACCGCAACCCAAATGTTTTTAGTTAATAAGATCAAGACAAATATAAGATATTTACCTATATATTTAGAAACAAGTCAAATGGACATGGCATTTACCCATATACTCCCCCAATATGCATCTCTGATAACAACCTTAAAAGCCAAGAAATTTAATAAATACGTAGAAGCCCACTAACCTGGACACTACTTAAATTTTTAAGACGAGAAATCATAAATAAAACCATGTCCAAAGCAAAGAAAAGTGATATGAATCCTGTAAAAAAAAAATACATTTCATAAGAAGATGGCAACACTCTGTACTTTTATAGCTGTTAAAAATATATATATATATATATTAACGTTAACAGATTTAAATAGAAGATGAGAAAGAAAGAAAAGCTATTAATTAACTTGAATGAATCCTATAGTCTGCAAATTTCAGTAATAAATAATAAAGAAAAGGAGAGCACATATAATGGAAACAGTGAAACTGTAATCGTCCTGACTTGCCTATTTCAGTTTCATAAGGTTTTGATATCATCCAGATCCCAGATTTTCTTCAGGTCTAGCTCTTCCCTAGTTAAACAATATTTCTTAAACAAAAGACAACCTTTTTCATGAAAAAAAAAAGGTAACATAGACTGGCAAGTCGCACATATAGAGAGAGCGAGAGAGGGAGAGCCAAATGAACTAGTATAATATCGACCTAAATAATCACCCTTTAAGTTCCTTTCATTTACCGTTCATAAATTGACTTCAGTATTAGCTAGGACAACTGTTTGACATAACAAGATATCTTAGGGACTGCAAAACTTGAATTTTTACTATTTAAGCTGATTAGCTATGAAGATAAATTTCTGTACAAAAGACTCATAAATTTCCCCACTTATGCTAAAAGATAATCAACAAAATCAACTTTCATCGCATTTGAACCTAAATCATGGTTAACATAGCATAGTTACCATTTCTTTTTATTATTACTAAGATTTGCAGACTATGGGACAGCCAGATGGACTCGTATAACATCGACCTAAATAATCACCCGTTATGTTCCTTTCGTGTACCGTTCATAAGTTGACTTAAGTATTAACTAGAATAACTGTTTGACATAACAAGATAACTTAGGGACTGCAAAACTTGTATATTTACTATGTAACCTGATTAGCAATGAAGATAAATTGCTGAACAAAAGCCTCATACATTTCCCCATTTATGCTAAAAGATAACCAACAAAATCAACTTTCATCACATCTGAATCTAAATCATGGTTACCATTTTATAGTTACCATTTCTTTTTAATATACTGAGATTTGCCGGCTATGAGACCACATAAATACTGATACCAACGAGAAATACCTTCGGCTTGCTTTCGGGTTTTACAGCGGCTGCAGGTACATATCTTCCTTTGACAAATTCATATGTGCTACTTTGTATTTCCTTGTAGAAGCACAGGACTGGATAATTTCTAGCACTCGGTGTCGAATGCGGGCCTGCATTAGTATCCAAATCATCTGTAAATGGCACAGGAATTAATCCTAAACAATATCAAAGCAATAAATTGAAATCCCCAATTCCCAATCCTCAAATAATTGGAACAAAAATCCCAACTCTAATTATCCCAAGTCTAATAAAATCCAGTCCACTAACATCTGAACATTGACAGTGAGAACTTCCCAACTTTTGAGCAACTCACATCAGAAGAAAAAGTGAATTGAGAAACTAAGAAATCGTGGTGCAAAACTCAAAAAATCTGAAGGAAAAAAAAAACCTAATTTGGTTCCGCTTCGCTTCAGTACGCTCTAAACAAAGAGAACAGGGCGGGGTTTTGATTAACAATGTAAGGTATCAAAACCTATGGCGTCATGAAAGAAGGGAGGGTTTACGGCTTCTCTGGAGCAACAGGTGAAGAAAGGGGATGTCTGGTTTTACAATTTTAATTAACATTTTTATATTTTATTTTTTTGGTTTCAAGAGAATAGTTGGTTTTCGCTAATACCTACTCTAGTAAAATTCAAATATTAGGTTCTAAATCTCTTCTAATCTACTTTAATCCTTGGGCCAAATATATTTTTTAACCCAAAACTCATTTTTAAGATAAATTTTGACCAGAATTTTCTTGGGTTAATGGTTATAAATTTATTGAATTTAATGGCTAAGATTTAATATGATCAAATTGAATAGTCAAAGAAAAGATCTAACGGTCCAAATTTAAATTCAGTAGTTAAAATAATTATAAAAAATTATTTCATGTGTCACATCCCCCAGGGGCAGATCACTTCCCGAACCCGCTCCACTACCGTAACACGATGTTGTCCACTTTGAGCTTACCATTCCCTCACGGTTTTGTTTTTAGGAACTCACGAGTAACTTCTCAGTGGGTCACCCATCATGGGATTGCTCTAGCCCCCTTCTTGCTTAACTTCGGAGTTCTTACGGAACCTAAAGCCAGTGAGCTCCCAAAAAGTCTCGTGCTAGGTAGGGATGGGAATATACATTTAAGGATCACTCCCCTAGGCGATGTGGGATGTCACAATCCACCCCCCTTAGAGGCCCGACGTCCTAGTTGGCACACACGCGACCAGGGTTAGGCTCTGATACCAATTGTCACATCTTGACCCGAGGCAGATCACTTCCCGGCCTCACTCCACCACCATAGCATGATATTGTCTGCTTTGGACTTACCATTCCCTCCACCACCGTAACACGATATTGTCCACTTTGAACTTACCATTCTCTCACGGTTTTGTTTTTAGGAACTCACGAGCAACTTCCCAGTGGGTCACCCATCATGGGATTGCTCTAGCCCCCTTCTCGCTTAACTTCGGAGTTCTTACAGAACCTAAAGCCAGTGAGCTCCCAAGAGGTCTCGTGCTAGGTAGGGATGAGAATATACATTTAAGGATCACTCCCCTAGGCGATGTGGGATGTCACAATCCACCGCCCTTAGAGGCCCGATGTCCTAGTTGGCACACACGCGACCAGGATTAGGCTCTGATACCAATTGTCACATCCCGACCCGAGGCGGATCACTTCCCGGCCTCACTCCACCACCATAGCATGATATTGTCTGCTTTGGACTTACCATTCCCTCCACCACCGTAACACGATATTGTCCACTTTGAACTTACCATTCTCTCACGGTTTTGTTTTTAGGAACTCACGAGCAACTTCCCAGTGGGTCACCCATCATGGGATTGCTCTAGCCCCCTTCTCGCTTAACTTCGGAGTTCTTACAGAACCTAAAGCCAGTGAGCTCCCAAGAGGTCTCGTGCTAGGTAGGGATGAGAATATACATTTAAGGATCACTCCCCTAGGCGATGTGGGATGTCACAATCCACCCCCCTTAGAGGCCCGACGTCCTAGTTGGCACACACGCGACCAGGGTTAGGCTTTGATACCAATTGTCACATCTTGACCCGAGGCAGATCACTTCCCGGCCTCACTCCACCACCATAGCATGATATTGTCTGCTTTGGACTTACCATTCCCTCCACCACCATAACACGATATTGTCCACTTTGAACTTACCATTCTCTCACGGTTTTGTTTTTAGGAACTCACGAGCAACTTCCCAGTGGGTCACCCATCATGGGATTGCTCTATCCCTCTTCTCGCTTAACTTCGGAGTTCTTACGGAACCTAAAGCCAGTGAGCTCCCAAAAGGTTTCGTGCTAGGTAGGGATGAGAATATACATTTAAGGATCACTCCCCTAGACGATGTGGGATGTCACAATCCACCCCCCTTAGAGGCTCGACGTCCTAGTTGGCACACACGCGACCAGGGTTAGGCTCTGATACCAATTGTCATATCCCGACCCGAGGCGAATCACTTCCCGGCCTCACTCCACCACCATAGCATGATATTGTCTGCTTTGGACTTACCATTCCCTCACGGTTTTGTTTTTGGGAACTCACGAGCAACTTCCCAGTGGGTCAGTCATCATGAGATTGCTCTAGCCCCCTTCTCGCTTAACTTCAAAGTTCCTACGGAACCCGAAGCCAGTGAGCTCCCAAAAGGCCTCGTGCTAGGTAGGGATGGGAATATACATTTAAGGATCACTCCCTTGGACGATGTGGGATGTCCCATCATGTGTTTCACATTCTTTCATAGTGTTCTACGAGATACATGATGTCAATTTAGTGATTTTTTAATATTAATCGGAATCTAAATATTTTTAGGTTACAATGTTTATAAAATTAAATTATGAAAGTTTGCATAATTTTTTTTAAGTTACATTAAGAATAAATTATCGTAAATTCATGCTTTAATAATCTCGAGCTAAAAATTTAATCCAGAAAGGTTGGAGTAGATGTTTTTGGGTAAAAAATTTTAGTTTTTATTTTTATTTTATTTTATTTTATTTTATTTTAAAAGACGATAACTTAGTGGTTAAATGTTAGATTAGAGAGCCGATATGTTTCAAACCCACGCCGAGATACAATGACGTAACTCTCTTCCACCATTGTAATAAAGGACCACTTGCAAAAAAATTTAGATTTTAATCTAAGGATTGGAGATTATTTAAAGATGACTGGGTTTATCAAAACCCACGTACCAATTCCGTACTGTATGGTAAAATTGGTATGATATGCTTCATAAGTTGGTACGATAATATTGGTAAAAAAATTTACGTAGTTCGTTTTTATTATTTTTTATTGGGATCGTCTTTGAATATGTTTTGTTAGACTAAAGCCAAAGGGAAGAACAATATGGCAGTATTTGAGGATGGGGTTCGAATTCATGGAGGGGTGGAGCCAAAAAACTAGACTAGGAGTGACCTTTGAGCATACAAAAGATTGCAATGTAATTAATGGGATAAAAATTAAAAGTTTTGCTTTTTTATATATGGTGGAGCTCTAAGTTTTGTATGAAAAAAAAACTATTCTTGAAATGATTATATCATAAATCAAAACTTGTTTACGAGTTTTGATAAAAAAATAAAAATAAAAAAAATAAAACGCATTAACACATTAAATTCGAACAACAATTTAAAGTCATTACTTAAAATAAGATTATGCTTTAGACTGTATTTGCCTTTGTTTAATATCAACAAAGAGGGTATGATTTTTATATGTTAAAACATAAGGCTAATTATAACCAAAAAAAAAAAAGGAAAAAAGAAAAGAGCTTAGTTTTAATATGGTAAAACAAGGCAAAATATAAGGGTATTTTTATTCTTTCAGTTAAAAAAAAAAAAAAAAAAAACTAAATACTAGCAAATCTTGAACCATGGCCACTTGGAATTGCAAAATCCCACTAACCAATGAGTCATATGCTCATTTTTGCAAAAACTTGTAGAAAGTATGTACAAACGACTAATATTCCAAGATAGGTCTGGGCCAATAGCAGATTCTACGTGGACCACTTTGACGAAGCTTGGTGTTACATTTAAATGGAGAAGTTGTGAATGTTGATGTGCGTAATGAAAAACTACCATTGACTTGCTTCATGTGTGGTATGATGAACCATATTGAGGAACAAAGTGAGAAGTAAGTTCAAAGGAAAAAACAATGATGATCGTTCGAAACCATATGGTAGGTGGTTTCAAGATGATCTTTTGGTCTCGGATTACAAGAAACCTCTGGGATGAAGGTTTGGCCTTGGAATTAAGAAAGTGCAGTCCATAAGGGCTCATTGTCCTGAGAATGCTGATGAAGTGATGATGGACTTTGAATTGGAGGTACATGGGTGGAATGCGGAGGACCACATGTAGTCACTAACGTTCGAAGGAGATTTAGTAGACATAAATGGTATAACTGAGCAGATTCAAGGAATGTTGGATTAGTGTGGGTCACAGCCTGATCTTCCAGACTTTAATGAGGCACCGTCATTAAATGATACAATTAAGAATCATTTAGCAATTATTTCTTTTGGGGAAGTGAATGGGTTCACTGAAAGTCTTGACAAAGTTAATTCTAGTGGATCATTATGTGTAGAGCACAACTAGGAGTTGAAACTGTTTGGTGCATCAATCTTGGTGAAAAAATCTTAGGCACCATACGAGGGGTATCAAGAATAGTGGCTTGGAGGTGAGGGTAGCATCCAGGATTCAACCCTTGCTATTTTTGGGTGGGTCAGGGCATACAAAGCAAGTTGGCGGGCCTAACGAGAAATTTGATTTCAAGGCCAACATATAGGATGGCGCCAGAGCTATCAATGAGTTCTAATCCGTTTAATTTACCACCATTTATCTACGGAAATAATGGGTAAAGGGAAGTAGAAAGCAGTATGGAAGTAGCACTCGAAGGAAAAAAGAAAGTAAACAACGGGGTTTCTCAAAGTTCGGCAAGCGATTTGTGCATGAGAAGGATGAAGGGTGGGATATACATGCATCCAAAAAAAGGTTTGTATCCCATGCTTCTATTAATTTTACAACGGTGGTGGTTGACGAGTCTCAGCCTCGTCGTCAACAATGAGTTGCATCAGTTGGAATTTATGGGGCCATGGGAACCTCTAGGCAATTCATGCCCTAAAAAGACTAGTTTTCGCAAATGACTAGTTGTAGTTTCAATTTATGTTTAAAGTACCAAGTAGGGGGCGTTAAGGTGGTTTGCGTGTGATGTGGAAATATGACGCCAACTTAGCTCTAAGATCTTACTCCCAGATTCATATTAATCTGGAGGTAGGAGGCTTTGGAGTTTGTTACATTAGAGGTTGACTTTTTTTCTATGGTTATGGAAGTTCATCAACATAAGTCTTGCAATTGTTGGAGTTACTGAGTGCCAATTCAACTTTGCCTTAGTGTTGTATTGGGAACTTTACATAAGGTTTTAAGCATATGAACAAGGAAGAGATATACGTGGTGAGCGGCAGATAATGAATTTTCACAATGCAGTGATGCCTTGTCAATTAAAAGATATGGAAGTAGGGGAATAAGTTTACATGCGCAACAACACTTGATGGGGAGTTAAATTGAAGTTAGTTCATGCCTTAGGTACTCAAGCATGACTCGATTTATTTCCAGGGTTCAAAGTGATTCATTTGAACCCTATTTTCTCCGATTAGATTCTGTATTGATTGAATGGGCAACAACAAAAAGAGAAAAGAGAAAGAAAATGTTCAGATATGAGTAAGGGTGGGCACTTGAAATCGAAAACCGAAACCGAAACCGAAACACAAACCAAATCAGACCGCACCAAACGGTTTGGTTTTGCGATTTTGAAACGGTTACGGTTTTGAAACTGAACCGTAGTGTAGGAAACAATTTGGTTTTGGTTTTGACTTTTGAAAACCGTACTGAAACCGAAACCGCACCTTAAATTAGATGTCATGTTTTAATTGGTTATTTGTTAGAGTTCATACATTTAGTATGAACTCAACCACACTAGAATGTCATCCATTTCCACCCCTATTCGACAAACTTTCAAATTATCCCTCAATCGTCATCGGTTTTTCTCTCTCTCTCTCTCTCTTAAAACTCATTTGAGATTCGACAACCTCAGTGCAATGCTCTCGCTCGCTGCTTTTATCCTTCTCGGTCTCATATGAAACTCTGAATATCCTTCCCCTTCACGGAAGCTCTGCAACACCCAAACCCTAACATACATAATGCTAAATTATGTCAATACATCAGCTTTCTGTAGAAACTAGAAAGCTGATTCGTTTAATGAGGATACATTTATATATATGTACATGTGGATTATTTTTCCCAAGTTATAACACTCATCAAGCTTGGCATCTTCAATCTTTCAAATAATATGCCACAACACTCTATTTGGGTGCTTTTTCCTGCTCACAAAGTCTATCATTTGGGCAATTAGCTAGCTAGGCTAAGCTAGTTGATTATATACCATTCTCCCATACCATTTTCTTGCTGTGATCAAATGTACATGAGAGAGTGGGGAGAGTAATAAAGAAAAGAATTCTCATGTGGGTTGGTTAGTTAATGTATTGTGTGAAAAATAAGACTGTCTTATGCATAAATTGGTGTAAATTTTAAATTATACATTTTTTTCACAAAAATTGAACCGCAACCGTTTGAAACCGCACTGAACCGAACCAAATGATTTGGTTTCATTTTGGTTTTGGCTTCAAAACCGCACCTCAAAAAGTTTCAGTTTCGGTTGTGGTTTCACTCAAAACTGAACCGAACCAAACCATGCCTACCCCTAGATATGAGTGTTGAATAGCGAAAGAGGTTGCTTAAATCCCACGAGGAGGAGACGAGGTAAGGTATGTCAGGGTTCTCCTATGTACCAGGTTACTAAAAATATCAAGTTTACCCGTGTTCAGTTATTAGACTGGGCAAATCGACAACGAGAGCACACTCAAGGGAAATTTGTGACTACGGAAGATAAGTTGAAAAGTTCATCTAGGCAACTATTCACTAATATAGTTATTGCTCAGGGGCAAGAATTATACACACAGATCCATTTCATGCTTGCTCAGGAAAAAGTACTTTTGAGACAATGATCTTAGGAGAATTGGTTATGTCTTAGGGATCAAAACACCAAATATTTTCACCAAAAAGCAAATAGACAGCAACGAGAGAATTACCTTCATGGGTTGTTCGATGAGAATAGAGATATCATGACGACAAACCAGGTATGGAGAAAATTATTGTGGATTATTTCACTAAGTTATTTGACTCACATGGATCAATTGTGATGACAGAGATGATTGAGATTGTAAGCCCAAGGGTTACAACATAAATAAATAAAGAGCTTATGGTACCGTTTATAGACGAGGAAATCAAGCATGCGCTCTTTCAGATGTATCCTACGAAGGCTCTAAACCCTGATGACATGTTTATAAGGTTTTACCAAAAACACTAGGGGATTGTTGGTGATGAAGTTTGCAATGGTGCGCATTCTTTGCCTTCATCAGGGGTTATGTTACAAACAATTAACTACACCCTTGTGACCCTTATTTCGAAGGCAAAAGATCCTACAACTATGACCCAACTCCGACCAATTAGTTTGTGCAATGTAATATAAAATATATGTTCAAAGGTTTTAACAAAGAAATCGAAGCTCGTGCTACCGAAGATAATTTCACATATACAAAGTGCTTTTGTTCCAGACAGGTTAATTTCTGATAATAGTCTAGTTGATTTGGAGATTGTTCACTTCATGCACAAGAATAATGGATGGAATAGTGTTTTGAGAAAAATGACTTTTGTGGTGGATGGATAAATGTGACCATATTGTGTATAACTATTGTCACACACTCATTTAAATTGAATGGTGATCATGGGGGCTATGTTCATCCAAAAAGAGGTATAACATAGAGGGACTCATTCTCACTGTATTTGTTTGTGCTATGTGCAAAGGAAGACTCCAAGTGCAAATCATCTTCTTTTTGCGGACAATAGCCTTATATTTGAGAGAATATGCTTTAAAAGTGTATCCAGGTTGAACTCTTATTGAAAACCTATAAGGAGGCATCGGGTCAAGCAATAAATTTTGCAAAAAGTTGTGTGGCATTTAGCGAGAATCTCGTTGTGTTTGACAAATAACTGCTTGCGAATTGTTTAGGCATGACAAGAGTGAAGTACTATGATCGCTACTTGGGTTTACTGGTTTTGTGAGGAAAGCGAAGAAAGTATCTTTCTCAGGACTGTTTATGGAAGAAATTGCACGATGAAGAGGAAACCTTTTGAGTAGTGCCGGAAAGGAATTGCTCATCAAGACGGTGGCTCAACCGGTCCCTAACTATATTAGGCACATGTTTTTGTTGCGTAAGACTTTCTGTGAAGAGTTAAATCAGATGGTAGCCCAATATTGGTGGCGAAATGACCTGGCAAGAAAACAATTTATTGGACTAACTGGCGAAAATTATGTAAACCTAAAGGTGAGGGAGGATTGGGATTCAAGGATTTATATGTACTCAATTTAGCTTTACTTGCTAAACAAGGGTGGAGATTATTACAAACGCCTAACTCATTAGTCTTTCAAATTTTTAAAGCTAAGTATTACCCCACGACTGATTTTTATGAATGCTCTAGTTAAGCCAAATTCCTCGTTCTGTTGGAAAAATGTTGCGGAGGCACGCAAGATCATTCGTAAAGGCGCAAGATAGCGTGTTGGAGTTGGTTTGTTGATTAAGGTGTATGGTGATAGATAACTGCCTAGTCAAATTTTCTTAAAAGTTCTCAGTCCTATTCCTTCATATTTGAATAGAACCATACAGTAATCAATTTAATTGTTCAGGGGGTAATCAACTCAATTGATTCAAAGCATTCCGTTAAGCTTCCTCCAATCACCTGATGAGTTGATTTGGCATACAGAAAGAAATGATAAATTTTTAACTAAGAGTGCTTACCATCTAGCTCGTGCTTGTTGATAGGATTTTATCACATGTGCAAAAGGGTTAAAAACATCTATGATACTTGTAAGAATAACAAGGATATCGTAATATAAATGGTTATCATAAGGTTGTTCTCCACAAGGATTATTAAATAATTCGTATCAAACAAAATCTCAATTATTTATTTAAAGGCAAATATTTGGGATGATTGAATTTATGACCTAATTAAATAAAGCGAATTTAATTAAAAAAAAAGTAGAAAAATCTGCAATATTAAAGATGAGGAGAAAGAAACAATTTTTTAGAAATCAAATTGAGAAAGCACTAGGGTTTCGCCGTCATCTTAACAAGCCTATATAATTCTCCCAATTACTTATGACCTATACATGCATATTTTGAACATTATGTCTTCCTAATATATGCCTACTTGGACCCCTAATATAGAGTGTATATCAAACATGCAATCCGTCTGTGATATTCAGATCAACTCTAAATATGCATGACTCATTACGTTTTGTGAAAACCCTCTGAAAAACCATGCAACCCTTAAGACGTGGTATTCATCCTAAGTGAAGTTGCACATATTAACCACAAGAAGCTTTCGTCATTTTCTGGGATTGGCCTCCGACCAAAATTGCATCTAAATATCCTAATTGTTTTAAATCATCAAGATATTTAGATAGTTTAAACCGGTAATTAATAATTCAAAAATATGCATGCATATTATCATAAGCAAATTGAAAAGAAACTACATATTCTTGCTAAGACTCATGGCCTCACCCTAGCAAAAGAGATTAGTTACGCACATTCATAATTAAAATCAAAAGGAATTATATTGAAATAATAAAAGATCAAAAACACCTTGAATGTAAAACTTTGAAAATCTCTACGCTTGGCCAATTTCCTCTCTTAGATATCGCATAGAGAAGAAGGAAAAATAGGGTTGGCCAAACTTATTTAAATTGCTATAATTCAATTCTCCTAAAAAAAGGTCTTCCAATCAGACTAGGAAACCAAATAAACCAAAAATAAATTAGGAAACATAACCCTAAATTAAATAGGAAAATTTGCCCAAAATATGCACAACCACGTTTTGGACCCATATTTGCTCCAAAACTGGCCCAAACTAGCTCAATTTAAAGCTTGGAATATTCTAAACACTTTTCCAGGAGGCAATGAAAGCAAAGTATCAAAATTCTACCAAAATAATTACCAAAACATACTAAAAATAGGGTAAAATATACAATATGAAATTGACTCATCACTTGTGGGGATGAGAATGACAATGTATTAAGTGGATCATTGTTGGGGGTTGATATCATTTTTTTGCGGAAAGCTTTATGGATAGCTTGTGTGTCAGGTAAGGCTAAGGTTTGTTTATGGCAAAGTTGTTGGAATGCAACGCCAACATGAGTAACTTTGATAAAGAGGAAAATCCCCAATGATATTGCTTGTTTGTTCTATGACATGGCAGACAAAACAGTTGAACACACATTGAAAGATTGTCGAAGGGCAGCTACAATCTGATTATTGAGCTCGTTGAGATTTGAGTGAATAAAGCACGACACCATAGTTGGATGGATTAGATTGCAAGGCTGGCAAAGTCTCTGTTAAGGGACAATTTTGATCTTGTAATGATTCTTATATAGAGCATTTGAAAAGACAAAAATGACTTTTGCTGGAATGACACTGTCATAAATCCGATGAACATTAATTACAAATCATAAACATGGCTGCAAGAGTTTAAAATATGGCATGGGTGGGAAAAAAAATCACACATCATGTAGTTGTGTAAAATGGGAAGAAGTCGGAGTTTGAGTGGTTGAAATGCAATTTTGATAGAGCTTGGGTTGAGCATGGTTGTGTATGAGGAGTAGGTGTGGTAATACGAGATGAAACTGGGACGTTTGTGGTTGTGATGGCGTTGAAGATGGCTAGGATTTCATCACCATTCCATGCTGAGATGGAAACAATGAGAACGGTGGTACTATTTGTACGGGAAGTCATTACAGAGTTGGTGGAATTCGAAGGTGATGCGCAAGTGGTACTTACTAGGCATGCTAAGATGGAAACAATGAGAATGGTGGTGCTATTTGCACAGGAAGTGACTGCAAGGTCGGTGGAATTCGAAGGTAATGCACAAGTGGTACTTGTTGCGTCAAAGATGGATGAGGCCAATGATACTTATCTGCTGGGACATATGATGAATAACGCTAGTCATTTCTTGCATACTTTGAATCAAATTAAGCACACTTATATGATAAGGCAGGCAAATAAGGTGATTTACAAAGTAGTAAGATTGTGATTGTCGTTAGAGCAACAGTTAGTTTGGTTTGAGAAGTCACCTGATGTAATCATTAATCTCATATTTGAGGATAGTACTTTTTTGTAATATTTGGTGGCAGACACTTTTTTTCCTTCGGTCATGTTGAAATCCTTGGCAAGGCGTATTTGTTTCATCATATCAATGAATATAGTAGTTATTCTATATATATATATATATATATATATATATATATATATATATATATATATAATTGTTCTCATCAGTTATTTAGCCTTATGAGTTTCCATTTTCGGGAGGTTGCAATTTTTGTCTAATTGATATTTTTTTTGTGGACAATATTTCCACTTGTGGAATTTATTGTTATAAGAACATCTTTAATAGGCTCTCTAAATGAACTCCTAACTAGAATTTAGGGAGAATTAAAAAAAAAAAAAAAATCAACTTCAATCATGCTTCTTATCCACCAAAGATCCCCTCAATGTAGGGAATGAGAAAGTATAATTATTTTAATATTGTTTAAACAATTAATTAAATTAATTGGCTAATTATTGACATATACGGTTCGTTTGTAAGTGCTTTTAGTGAAAATGTTTTTAAACCAATCTCTAGTAAAATCCAAGTTGATCCTGAAAAAACACTTTAAGTGTTTCCTATAAGAAATACATATCTGATATGCTTAAGTACTTTTGGAATCCAAAATTAATTTCACCAAAAACGTTTTTAGTTATTTTAAAAGCATTTCCAAACGAATCATAGTCACTATGACTCTTTAATGTAGGAGAAATTTCCTAGTATGCCTGAAACACAAGCACATACACCATATATCATCATACAAGTAGAGGGACACTTGAAAGAAAAAAAAAATCTTTGCACTTGAATAATGACATATTGTGTACCCCTCGTGTTCTGGTTACAATTAAAAATCTCTCATAAAGTAGGGAAGTATGATTGAAGTACAACTTTTAGAGAGCTCCTAAAATAGATTTTTGATTTTGTCTTTTGACATAAAATAACTTTTTGATAGTTTTAACTAAAACATTGTTATAAAATAGAGAGCATGATTGAAAATGTTATAAGCAATAAACTTTTGTTTCGCAACCTACTTCATAACATTCATCTAATTGCATAGTTTATTGTAATCTAACCGCTTTATGAAATTATAATAACATTAATGAAGAAAAGGAGATTTAAGAAAGATGAAGAAATAAGCCAACTCCATAATATTCAAATTCAGCTTTAATGTTACCCTTGCTACTGCTTGCAAACTTTTGATTCCTATTGTTAGGGGAAAGTGTATTTTATTAAAGCTTAGTTTTAGCTAATCTCGCTGAAACTCGATTTTGATCCAATTTTGCCTTTTGAAACTCAAAAGTCGTCATTTTGCCTTTGATACTCGGCTTTTGTTCCCACTTTGCCCTTGAAAATCTAACGTCACCACTTTGCTCCTTGCAAATCGATTTCAATCTCGCTTTATCCCCTGAAACTCAAAAGTCGCTATTTTACTCCTTGAAACTCAATGTTCACTCCACTTTGGCTTGTTTCTATGTATTTTTTTAAATAACCGCTAAGTTACATCTGTGGCAATTATGGACAACCTATGACCGACGTAGCACAAGTATAAAGCTCACATATCCAATCAAATGGTGACACATAGATTGAAACAAAAATAAAACAAAAGAAAGAAGGATTAATTTTAAAACATTGTCTAGCGTATTAAAAAGAGGAAAAGTAAGAAAACTAGCAACAAACAATATGTTCTTACTAGAGGTGACTGGTGAAGAGTAGCTGGGTTTTTTTTTTTTTTTTTTTTTTTTTTTTTTTTTTTTTTTTTTGTTCCTTCTTATTATTCATTTATTTCAGGGGAAATTTGGCATATTACCAATTATAAGTTTTAAGTGAATGCTTATTTTAAAAACATAAACAAGGCGCTATAAAAGGAATTTTAAGTTTTAAGGACTAAAGTAGCGAGTTTTAACGTTCAGGGAACAAAGTGGGATCAAAATTGAGTTTTAAGGAGTAAAGTCTCAACTTTTGAGTTTTAGGAGGTAAAGTGGAATCAAAATTGATGTCCAAGGAGTAAAGTGACGATTTTTTTGTTTCAGGGGGCTAAATGAGATCGAAATCGAGTTGCAGAGAACGTAGCTAAAATAAGCCTTTTATTAAACAGTCAAATAGACAATCAAAGGTTGGCACAAATGCAAAGAGTCAAGAACCCACAAGCATAAGAACAAACACATTAGCCTACAACAAAATACACAAACCCACTAAGTTGAACCAACTAAAAAAGCCCAATAGTTCAAGATACCCTAGCATCAACAATCTCAAAACCAAAACAATCATCATCGCTGTCCTTGAGGACTCCACCATTAATGAAACAACATAAACGAAATGTCAAAATACACTCGAGAAGGTGGTCATGTAAGGATGTGGACGTCGCCATGCGCATCCTGAATTGACCAATTGGAGACATAGTCATCAAGACACCACAACCCACCAAGACGTTTCATGGGGTAAAGTGTCGACTTTTGAGTTTTAGAGGGCAAAGTGGATTCAAAATTGAGTTCCAAGGAGTAAAGTGACGACTTTTGAGTTTCAAGGGGCTAAGTGGGATTGAAATTGAATTTCAAATAGTGTAGCTAAAAATATCCTTTTATTAAACAATCCAAATGGACAGTCAAAGGTTGGCACAAATGCAAAGAATCAAGAACCCATAAGCATAAGAACAAACACATTAACCCAAAACAAAATAGACAAACCCATTAAGTTGAACCAACTAAAAAAGTCCAAAAGTACAAGATACCCTAGCATCAACAATCTCAAAACCAAAACAATCATCAACACTGTCCTTGAGGACTCCACCACTAAAGAACCAACATGAAAGAAGTGTCAAAATACACTCGAGAAGGTGGTCATGCGAGGATGGGGACGTTGCCATGCGCATCCTCAGTCGACCAATTGGAGACATAATCATCAAGACACCATAACCCAACAAGGCGTTTCAAGGAGTAAAGTGTCGACTTTTGAGTTTCAGAGGGCAAAATAGAATCAAAATTAAGTTTCAAGAACTAAAGTGATGACTTTTGAGTTTCAGATGGCTAAGCGGGGTCGAAGCCGAGTTTTAAAGAGTATAGCTAAAATAAGCCTTTTATTCAACATTTTTATTAAACATTTAAAGGCTGGCACAAATGCAAAGAGTCAAGAACCCACAAACATAATAACAAACACATTAGCTTAAAGCAAAATACACAAACTCATTAAGTTGAACCAACTAAAAAAGCCCATAAGTACAAGATACCCTATCATCAACAATCTTAAAACCAAAACAATTGTCACCAATGTCCCTAAGAACTCCACCACTAAAGAACCAACATAAATGAAGTGTCAAAATACACTCGAGAAAGTGGTTATGCAAGGATGAGGACATCAACATGCGCATCCTCAATCAATCAATTAGAGATATAGTCATCAAGGCACCATAGTCCACCAAAGCATTTCAAGGAGTAAAGTGTCGACTTTTGAGTTTTAGAGGGCAAAGTCAAATCAAAATTGAGTTCCAAGAGCAAAGTGACGACTTTTGAGTTTCAAGGGGATGAAATTGAGTTTCAGATAATACAGCTAAAAATAGCCTTTTATCAAATAGTCCAACTGGACAGTCAAAGGTTGGCACAACTGCAAAGAGTCAAGATCCACAAGCATAAGAACAAACACATTAACCCAAACAACTGTTGTTGTCGTCCCTGAGGACTCCACCACAAAAACCAATATAAAAAAGTGTCAAAAGACATGCAAGGATGGGGATGTTGCCATGCACATCATCAATCGACCAATTGAAGGCATAGTCACCAAGACACCCTAGTGATGCAAAATATATTAAGCACACAAATTAAACCCTCTTCTGACAATTGTAGCAAAGTATGTAAGTAGGGATCGTTCAAAACCGGGGATTAGGAGGGATTGCTAAACTCTTGAAAACTGACCTAAGAAGTCCAAAACAAAGTTAAAAACACTAATTTGGACTCAAAGAATGAAAAACCAAAGTTAAAACACTAAAACAAAACAAAAACTCAAAACAACAACTAGAAGACTCAAAACTGCCTAAAAACCACTTTCTGGGCAGTTTTGAGCACCTACACTAATTTGGACGAAATTGGTTGAAAACATGACTCAAAACACTTAAAAACATGAACCAAAACAATTTCTAACTAAATTGAGACTTCAAAGTAAAGGGGGATTTGATTTGGACGAAATTAAAGTTGAGAAAACAGATTGCAAAGTAAAACTGATCTTGAAACGTTTTTGGGGTTTTTAATGGATGATGGACTAGTTAGGGGTTCTTTCTCCACACATGACAAGTATGCAAATGACTCGATTTCCAGTTATTCCTTCATAGAATTATGAATGACAATGCCCCAAATTAACCGTGACATCACTAGTTAATTCTCAAGTTTTCCTTGTATTATTGAATTGGATGACATCATACGACAACCCAAAGCATTCTTCAAAAGTTCCTTACATGACATCATAATAAAGATACAATCAAAGATCATTACGTTCAATGAAAACTATAAGCATTAACAAAGCACTTGTGACTATGACATCATGACACTTATGCTAGGAATTGAACTTAACGCGATTGTGACTAGCAATCTTCACTACTTGTGCATATAAGTGTGTGACAATTATGTGAAACAAACTTATATTCTAGCATCATATTCATGCAAGCCAATTAAGTGTCGACCCCTAATTAACAAACACAAATACGTTATTACTCGCACAGTTAAGCCAATTGCATTCACGATTCAAGAACTCATAACTGGAATTTATCAAATCAACTTGCACACATAGTTATGGCTTCGAAATCACCCCTAACCAATAGGGGTTTAGCCACTCATGTTCATAGCAAAATGAAAGGAAAATAAATTAAACATTGAAATCATAAAACGAATTACACCTAGAATGCACCAACGACGAAGCTTGAGCATCCAAGAGTCCTTCCTTCTTTCTCCTTGCTACGGCACAAAGGTGGATGGGATGGTTGGGATGTGTTTTAGGATCAGGGATTATGGAATTGGATGGAGGATAGGCACGGCAAGGTGTAGTGTTTGGTTGGAATTGTGTTTCTAGGATTTTAGGATGTGGAGAGTGGTGTGGCTAGATGAATGGACGAAAATTGGGTGAATGAGTGATTCCCCTAGTGCCTTGCTGCAAACCCTTATTTATAGGGCTAGGAAAGGTTTTGAAACACTTAAAGGATATATGTGTGTAGCTTGGACAAGGTAGGACGGCTAGTGACAAGCTAGGAAGGCTAGGAGACAAGGTAGGACGGCTAGGAGACAAGCTAGGACGGCTAGTGACAAGCTAGGACGGCTAGTGACAAGCTAGGACGGCTAGTGACAAGCTAGGACGGCTAGGAGACAAGCTAGGACGGCTAGTGACAAGCTAGGACGGCTAGGAGACAAGGTAGGACGGCTAGGAGACAAGCTAGGACGGCTAGTGACAAGCTAGGACGGCTAGGAGACAAGCTAGGACGGCTAGTGACAAGCTAGGACGGCTAGTTCTTCCAATACAGAAATTAGGCACCATGTGTGAATAGATAAAGCCTTCTAGAAATAAGGTTTTTAGGCCCCCTTGCAGCTCCCTAACTGAATTCAAGCCTTCAAATTCGTCCATCCTCATGCCTCCATGCTTGCACTATCCAATCTTGGCCCAAAAATGCTCTAGAATGCTCCAAATTGCTTCTTTTTGCATACTTTGACACTAAAACCTGAAATTGCACGAAAATGACTTTAAACACTAAACTAACTAAGGAAAAACAACATAAATGCATGAGAACAAGCCAATTAAGTCACATAAAAATGCTCCTATCAAATTCCCCCACACTTAGCTTTTGCTAGTCCTCGAGCAAAACAAAGAAATAAAACAAGACAAAACAAACAAACATAATCTAAACCTTCCAACGTTTGCCTCAGGGATTTCCAATGCACATGACATGTTAAAGATTATCATTCCCACAGATTTGAGTCAATTTAACACTTAAGCACATGCTTAATCATAGTCACTACTTACTAGTTCACAATTAACCAATTAAAACAATGTTTTGAATGTAGTAACATGCCTTAGAGAATTCCCTCAATCCTTAATAGATTTGCACTCTATTTTCACTCAGATTTTCTAACTACACACCCTATACTAGTTATATGTGAGAGAATTGATGTAGATATAAAAACGAATGCTCACATATATGTATCACAAAGAACGCAATTTCCGGACTTAATAGGCATGTTTAGATATGATCTCATGAATGGAATGCTACTACTTAGATGCGAGAACCAGTGACACCATATGCTCATACCAAATTCAAACTCAACAAATTGAAACACATAACACTCAAGATAGAAGTTTAAGGGTTGCAACGGGGCTTGGGGTATTGGTTAACAAAGAAAGGATAGGGAAAACAAACGTTCTTCAAGCATTAGTAAGCAAAGTAATGAAGTTAAGACTTAGAATTCACTTAGTTTGCAGAAATTAACTTAAAAATACAAGGGGAAGACTTTAAACAACTTCTTGGGGCCGAATTCAACTTTTTGGACCCTTTCTTCAACAAACAACACCTTGGAACTTTTTTTCTCATATTGTTCAACTCTTTTCATACTTTATTTATTTATTTTTTTTTCACGAATTTTTCTTTTCTTTTCTTTCTACCCGTGCTTATGGCACATAATTCTCAAAATAAAAACTTCCCCCACACTTGGTTTCTGTCATAAAGGAATTCCATTTGAATCATGCTTACTATACTTTAAGAACGAGGGTATGGATAGTCCTAATCTAGGCTAGGTGAGGGTAATGTGGGTTAACAAAGAAAAGGCTAAACAAGGCTCAATGGGGTTAACACCTAAACATATAATGGAGTAGGGCACACGGCTTTTTGGCTAAAGTGGTGGTCACTACACAACTTCATCTTGAATATGTGTTATGCTAATCAATACCATGCTTTGAATGAAATGGGCATGACTTCTAGTGTTTGGAACTAAATGATGAAACGCCTTCTAAGTAGCAACCAAGCAAAGAATAATGAGATCATGCAACGATTTTAGAAAACAAAGAATGCACAGATTTGAACTCTCCAAATAAACGTTTAGGTTCAAGTCTCACAAGGTTGTAACGTTAATTTGAGTTCCTTCCTTCAAGCATGTTACAAAAACTGATTTTTTTTTTTTATTTTTTTTTTATTTTTTATGATTGCATGTGAATTCATAAGTTATAACCACAACCAAGCATAAACATAGAGTAAATCAAACTTTCATCCATGTTAATCACTCTCTTTAACAGCCATGTATTTAAAAACCAAATCCTCATCATTGTGTTGGAAGGTACCCTAAGACACAAACAAACACACAAAAACAACTCTTTTTTGGGTTTTTTAAAACAAATTTTTCAAATTTTTCTTTGATTTTCGGATTTTTACTTCAAAACATACTAAAACACACCAAAACTGCTTAAAAACACTTAAAAACAGCAAGGAACAAGTTTTGAAATAATGGGTGATAAAATCCCACGAATTTGAATGAAAAACACTTAGTTACCCCCCCACACTTAAATCAAACATTGTCCTCAATGTTTTAAGCATAGAATCACACAAAGAAACACACAAACAGCAAGTAAAACAACTAAATAGGCAGATTAGAAGGAATCAACAAAGAGAAGGGTTTAGGAACGCAAATCTGGAATTGGAGTGCTTTCTAGGTCTTCCTTTGTTGAATGGCATGGGTTGCCTCCCAAGTAGCGCTTTCTTTAACGTCTTGCAGCCGGACGAAGAACACGTTCAGGCACCATTGGTGCCCACGGCATGGAGTGAGATCTCCTCCACAACCTGCCCCATGGCATTCTCATAGTATGGCTTCAATCTATGTCCGTTGACCTTGAATTCCACCCCATTCCTTAAGCTTTGGACTTGAACTGCACCATGTGGGAAAACATTAGTAACAACAAAAGGTCCAATCCATTTAGAACGTAACTTTCCGGGAAATAAACGTAAACGAGAATTAAAAAGTAAAACTTTCTGCCCAATTGTGAAGGTTTTGCCCCTAATCATCTTGTCATGAAACGCCTTCGTCTTTTCCTTGTAAATACGGGCATTCTCGTAGGCTTCATTCCTTAGTTCCTCAAGCTCATTCAATTGGAGCTTCCGATGCATTCCAGCAGCATCTAAGTCCAAATTGAACGTTTTGATGGCCCAATGTGCCTTATGCTCTAGCTCCACGGGTAAGTGACAAGGTTTTCCATAAACTAGCCGAAATGGAGACATCCCTAGGGGTGTTTTGTAGGCAGTGCGATATGCCCATAGTGCATCGTCTAAACGCATGCTCCAATCCTTCCGAGGCCCCACGGTCTTCTCCAAGATTTGCTTGACCTCTCTATTTGATACTTCGGCTTGGCCACTTGTTTGTGGGTGATAAGGTGTTGAAACCTTATGCTTGACATTGTACTTCTTGAAGAGTGCCTCAATGGTCCTATTGCAGAAATGTGAACCTCCATCACTTATAAATACCCGCGGCATCCCAAATCTAGAGAAAATGTTAGTCTTGATGAAATCTGAAACCACTCTAGAATCGTTAGTACGGGTAGCTTTTGCTTCTACCCATTTAGAAACATAATCAACCGCAAGCAAAATATAAGTGAAACCAAATGAAGAAGGAAAAGGACCCATGAAATCAATACCCCAAACATCAAAGATTTCAACATTGAAGATGGGTGTTTGCGGCATTTGGTCTTTTGCACCAATAGAACCTGTTCTTTGACATCTATCACATGTTAAGCAAAACATTCTAGCATCTTTGAACAATGTAGGCCAATAAAAACCAGATTCTAACACTTTACGAGCTGTCCTTTGGGTACCAAAATGGCCTCCACATGCATAAGAATGACAAAATGCTAGAATTGAGTTAAAATCAGAAGTTGGCACACATCTTCTAATAATCTGATCTGGGCAATATTTCCATAGATATGGATCATCCCACACATAAAATCTTGCATCATGTATCAATTTATCACGTTGGACCTTGCTTAGGGTGTTAGGAACTTGCTTAGTCACCAAGAAATTGACCAAATCGGCATACCAAGGGGTACTTACCTCAATGGACAGAAGTTGTTCATCCGGAAACATCTCAGAAATGGGGAGGGACTCTTCTTCACGCACCAATCTACTCAAGTGGTCAGCCACCACGTTTTCACAACCTTTCTTGTCCCTAATTTCAATATCGAACTCTTGAAGTAGGAGCATCCAACGAATGAGCCTTGGTTTGGCCTCCTTTTTGGTGAAAAGATACTTCAAGGCTGCATGGTCAGTGAAAACAATTACTTTAGTGCCAATAAGATATGATCTAAACTTATCTAAAGCAAATACAACCGCCAAGAGTTCTTTTTCGGTTGTAGAATAATTCAATTGAGCATCATTTAAAGTGCGGGAAGCATAATAAATAACATGTGACTGTTTATTTTTCCTTTGACCCAAAACAGCCCCAAGTGCATAATCCGAGGCATCACACATCAATTCAAATGGAATGGACCAATCCGGGGGAGTTATGATGGGTGCCGTGGTTAGGAGCTCTTTGAGATGCTTGAATGACTTCTCGCATGCCTCGTTGAACTCAAAAGACACATCTTTTTGGAGGAGGCGGCATAGGGGTTGTGCAATCTTGGAAAAGTCCTTGATAAATCGTCTATAGAATCCTGCATGACCAAGAAAAGAACGAACCTCTCTAACCGAAGTAGGAGAGGGTAAGTAGCGTACAAGATCTACTTTAGACTTATCAACTTCAATTCCTTTTTCAGAGATTATATGACCCAAAACAATACCTTGTTTAACCATAAAATGGCATTTTTCCCAATTTAAAACAAGGTTTGTTTCAACACAACGTTTCAAGATTAACGTGAGATTATCCAAGCATTTATCAAAAGAATCACCAAAAACACTAAAGTCATCCATGAATATTTCAATAATCCTTTCAACATAATCAGAAAATATGCTTACCATACACCTTTGAAACGTGGCAGGGGCATTGCACAAACCAAATGGCATGCGTCGATATGCAAATGTTCCAAAGGGACAAGTAAAAGTGGTCTTTTCTTGATCATCCGGGGCAATGACAATTTGATTATAACCTGAATATCCATCAAGAAAGCAATAAAAAGAATGACCCGCTAACCTTTCCAACATTTGATCTAGGAACGGCAATGGGAAGTGGTCCTTCCTTGTGGTGGCATTTATCTTCCTATAATCGATGCATACACGCCAACCGGTTTGGATTCTCATGGGTACAAGCTCATTCTCGGCATTCTCCACAACCGTCACTCCGGATTTCTTAGGCACACATTGGATAGGTGAAACCCAACGACTATCGGAGATAGGATAAATGACTCCACAATCAAGAAGTTTGATTATCTCTTTTTTCACAACTTCCATCATTGGAGGGTTAAGACGGCGTTGAGCCTCTCTAGTTGGTTTGGTCCCCTCCTCAAGAAATATGTGATGCATACAAGTTGTGGGGCTTATACCTTTGATATCGGCCAATGTCCATCCTAGGGCAGATTTGTACTCCTTCAACACATGCATGAGTTTTTCCTCCTCTTGTGCCGTGAGGGATGATGATATGATGGCAGGCAGTGTCTCATTTTTTCCCAAGAAAATGTACTTCAAATGGCTTGGCAAAGGTTTGAGTTCAAGGATAGGTGCCTGAATTATGGATGGAAGCAACTTGTTAGTCGAAATGGGAATGGACTCTTTGTTAGGAAACTTACCATCATGTATTGGTGATGACTCAAGGGCAGCAACTACTTCAAGAAAATCCTCACTAGGAGGCACGGCATAGGATAGTGTATTTGTGCCGTGGGGTTGCATGGATGTTGCTCCCTTGGTTTTGACTTCTACACCACTTGTAATGACTTTTTCAAGCATATCATCATTCAAATCTTCAAGGTATCCCTGCGCCAAAGAGTCAACAGTATCAATAGAGAAACATGAATGATCTTCACTAGGATACTTAATAGAATCGGAAAGATTGAAATTAACAACTTCCCCATCAAATTCCATGGACAAAGTTCCATTAAACACGTCAATCTTAGTCCGGGCCGTTTTCATGAATGGCCTTCCAAGTAGAATGGGCAGCGAGGTTGCATGATCCGATTCATCCATCTCAAGGACATAGAAATCCGCCGGAAAGATCAAATGATTAACCTGCACCAAAACATCTTCCAAAACTCCTTTTGGATAGGCATTAGATCTATCGGCCAATTGTATGATAACACCATCCTTTTTCAATGCTCCTAGGTTCATAGATGCATATATGGAATATGGCATAACATTTATAGAAGCACCTAAGTCAAGCATGGCAGATTCAAATCTAGTGTTACCTATGACACAAGGAATGGTGAAACTACCCGGATCTTTGCATTTGGGAGGTAGTTTGCGTTGCAAGATGGCGGACACATTCTCACCTACTTTTACCACTTCCTTGGTCGACATCCTCTTCCTAGTGGTGCACAACTCCTTCAAAAACTTGGCGTATCTAGGGACTTGCTTGATTGCATCCAACAAGGGTATGTTCACTTGAACTTTCCTAAATGTCTCAAGGATGTCCTTTTCAGCTTCTTCCTTCCTTGTTTGCATAAACCTACTAGGAAAAGGAGCATTCGAAGGAAAAGCATTAGTAGAAACTGAATTTGACACATTCTTACCCTTTTTGGCCGAATTAGACAGTTTTGGGGCACTAGGAACTTGCGGCAAAGACTCTCCCACCTTTGTCGTGGGTTTGCTTGATTCTTCCTCTTCAATTTGCAAGTTTTCATCACCTTTAGGACCTGATTGTGATGGTGTAGGATCTGCCCCAATCTCTTCTCCACTTCTCAAGGTTATGGCCTTTGCACTTTCGAAGCTTCCCTTTGGATTTGGAACGGTGGAACTAGGGAGCTTTCCTTGTTCACGAAACTGCCCCATAAACTCGGCAATTTGCCCCATTTGTTTCTCCAATTGATCCACCCTTTTGTCTTGGTTTTGCATAGCCTTAGCTTGATCGTCCTGCCCATTAGACAACTTAGTTAGTATCTTAAGAAGTGCATCATTGTCAAGGGACGTACCTGAGGCACTTGGGCCGGATTGGGCTTGATTTTGGGGTGGGCCGTAGGTTTTGGGAAAGAACCCAGGGGGTTGTTGCCTAAAGCCTCCTTGGTTTTGAGATTGTTGGGGCTCCCTCCATTTGAAATTTGGGTGGTCTCTCCAACCGGGATTATATGTGTTGGAATAAGGATCGTTCCTTGGTTGGTTTTGGCCTTGAAACCCAATTGCATTGGCGCTTTCCCATCCACCATTTTCAATCAACTGTGGACATTTTTCAGAGGCATGTCCATGCATAGAACATACGCCACATACAATTGGTCCTTGCATCTTCATGCCCTCGGCCAACTGAGACACAATAGAAGTAAGATTAGCCAATTGTGAATTAATGTCAGAAGTAGAACTTACCTCATGAACATGTTGTCGTGGGGGTCCTCTTTGGCCTACTCCTTCGTATTGTTGATCGTTCAACGCTCGATTAGAAATCAAGGTCTTGGCAGCCATAGGTGTTTTGTCCACTAATGCTCCACCTGCCGAGGCATCGAGCATTTGACGTTCTAATGGTAGGAGGCCCTCGTAGAAGTATTGCAAAAGTAGCTCCTCCTTCATCTGATGCTGTGGACAAGAAGCAACAAGTGATTTAAAACGTTCATAGTATGCAGGAAAAGACTCACCTTCATCTTGTTGAATTCCACTTATTTTTTTACGAAGAAGAATGATGCGAGAAGTTGGGAAAAACTTCTCCAAAAACGCTCTTTTCATACTCTCCCATGAAGTGACAGTGCCAGGAGCCAACTCGTATAACCAATCCTTAGCTTTATCCATTAAAGAGAACGGAAAAGCTTTCATCTTCAAAATACTTCCGTCAACATTGACGGGAGTCATGCTTGAACAAACTACTTCAAACTCTTTAAGATGCTTGTTTGGATCTTCCATGGAAAGCCCATGGTATTTAGGAATGTGGTGCAATAAGCTTGACTTCAACTCGAATTCATCGGTCTTGCCTTGGGCAGCCGCGGGGTATTGAATGCATAATGGTGCGGCATTGGCCAACCCTGAGGCCGAAAGCTCTTTAATGGTCCGATTGTCCGCTGCCATAACTTCTTCTTCCACTTCTTCAAACTCAGATTCGGCCTCTGAACTTGAACTAGGTTCACTATGTTTGGGATGCCTCCTCTTTCTTCTCAAATCACGTTCAAAATCGTCGTTAAAGTCTAAGATATGTGCATGCACAGTTTGAGAACTCCGCGTCATGCACTAGTACCTAAAAAAAAACAAGAAACAAAAATAGGTCAGAAACTAAAACAAAATCAGAAACAAAGTGAAATAAATGAAACAAAAACAATCCAAGGGATTTAGCAAAGTTGCTAATCCCCGGCAACGGCGCCAAAAATTTGATGCAAAATATATTAAGCACACAAATTAAACCCTCTTCTGACAATTGTAGCAAAGTATGTAAGTAGGGATCGTTCAAAACCGGGGATTAGGAGGGATTGCTAAACTCTTGAAAACTGACCTAAGAAGTCCAAAACAAAGTTAAAAACACTAATTTGGACTCAAAGAATGAAAAACCAAAGTTAAAACACTAAAACAAAACAAAAACTCAAAACAACAACTAGAAGACTCAAAACTGCCTAAAAACCACTTTCTGGGCAGTTTTGAGCACCTACACTAATTTGGACGAAATTGGTTGAAAACATGACTCAAAACACTTAAAAACATGAACCAAAACAATTTCTAACTAAATTGAGACTTCAAAGTAAAGGGGGATTTGATTTGGACGAAATTAAAGTTGAGAAAACAGATTGCAAAGTAAAACTGATCTTGAAACGTTTTTGGGGTTTTTAATGGATGATGGACTAGTTAGGGGTTCTTTCTCCACACATGACAAGTATGCAAATGACTCGATTTCCAGTTATTCCTTCATAGAATTATGAATGACAATGCCCCAAATTAACCGTGACATCACTAGTTAATTCTCAAGTTTTCCTTGTATTATTGAATTGGATGACATCATACGACAACCCAAAGCATTCTTCAAAAGTTCCTTACATGACATCATAATAAAGATACAATCAAAGATCATTACGTTCAATGAAAACTATAAGCATTAACAAAGCACTTGTGACTATGACATCATGACACTTATGCTAGGAATTGAACTTAACGCGATTGTGACTAGCAATCTTCACTACTTGTGCATATAAGTGTGTGACAATTATGTGAAACAAACTTATATTCTAGCATCATATTCATGCAAGCCAATTAAGTGTCGACCCCTAATTAACAAACACAAATACGTTATTACTCGCACAGTTAAGCCAATTGCATTCACGATTCAAGAACTCATAACTGGAATTTATCAAATCAACTTGCACACATAGTTATGGCTTCGAAATCACCCCTAACCAATAGGGGTTTAGCCACTCATGTTCATAGCAAAATGAAAGGAAAATAAATTAAACATTGAAATCATAAAACGAATTACACCTAGAATGCACCAACGACGAAGCTTGAGCATCCAAGAGTCCTTCCTTCTTTCTCCTTGCTACGGCACAAAGGTGGATGGGATGGTTGGGATGTGTTTTAGGATCAGGGATTATGGAATTGGATGGAGGATAGGCACGGCAAGGTGTAGTGTTTGGTTGGAATTGTGTTTCTAGGATTTTAGGATGTGGAGAGTGGTGTGGTTAGATGAATGGACGAAAATTGGGTGAATGAGTGATTCCCCTAGTGCCTTGCTGCAAACCCTTATTTATAGGGCTAGGAAAGGTTTTGAAACACTTAAAGGATATATGTGTGTAGCTTGGACAAGGTAGGACGGCTAGTGACAAGCTAGGAAGGCTAGGAGACAAGGTAGGACGGCTAGGAGACAAGCTAGGACGGCTAGTGACAAGCTAGGACGGCTAGTGACAAGCTAGGACGGCTAGGAGACAAGCTAGGACGGCTAGTGACAAGCTAGGACGGCTAGGAGACAAGCTAGGACGGCTAGGAGACAAGGTAGGACGGCTAGGAGACAAGCTAGGACGGCTAGTGACAAGCTAGGACGGCTAGGAGACAAGCTAGGACGGCTAGTGACAAGCTAGGACGGCTAGTTCTTCCAATACAGAAATTAGGCACCATGTGTGAATAGATAAAGCCTTCTAGAAATAAGGTTTTTAGGCCCCCTTGCAGCTCCCTAACTGAATTCAAGCCTTCAAATTCGTCCATCCTCATGCCTCCATGCTTGCACTATCCAATCTTGGCCCAAAAATGCTCTAGAATGCTCCAAATTGCTTCTTTTTGCATACTTTGACACTAAAACCTGAAATTGCACGAAAATGACTTTAAACACTAAACTAACTAAGGAAAAACAACATAAATGCATGAGAACAAGCCAATTAAGTCACATAAAAATGCTCCTATCACCTAGCCCACCAAGGCGTGTCTTGGAGAGTTGAGGAGAAGGAAATCGTAATGAGAATCCAACAACAAAAGAGGAATTTGATGCAAGGGTAAGATATTTGGGGCAAAAGATAGACATAAAATCCAAATTTGAGACGAAAGCTTAAAACAACTGAGATAAAAGTTTAGAAGAACTAAAACAAAAGGCTTAGAAAAGAGAACAAAGAAAACGAAATTAAGGACAAAAGAGATGAAAAAGACCAAAAATAAAGGGCTACCACTAACCCTAATCAAAATTAGGGTCAATGGCTAGAGGAGAAGGTTGGGTTATTTGTCACAAAGGTGAGAGAAAATAAGGCTAAGTAAAATTTGAGCAGTTGTTGATAAGACTTTTTCAGCAGCTTTTATTTTATTAGTTGTTGTATTACTAAATAATTGAGATGTGTTGTCACAAAATTCAGTTGTAAATCTCTACATATAATGAAAAGGTACATGGTGATCTTTGTTTCTAGCAAAGCAATAGTCCTAAGCTTATAAAGTAAATTTAAACTAGAATAAGTTATCATCTAAGTGCTATGTAAACTACACACTATTAAAGAAAATTTATGTGTGCACTGTGTAAGTATCGTCTATGACATTGAGTCACCATCTATTCTTATTCTATATATTTTTCTTTGAGTTGAAATTTCCAATATTATCTCCTAACTGATGCAAAAGTGGTAATGATAGGTTGTTTAATATTTAGAAAAGTTGATATCAACTTAACGTTATTAGAATATTTTAGGAAAGCTATACACATTCTTTGATTATATTTTCATGATAAAAAACTTACCATAGTAAGATGATAATGTCAATTAATAGCAAGGGTTTTCATATGTCACTTTGTTTCATGCCTTTTATATCCTCTATAATTTTATTTTATTTTGCCAACCATCATTTTTCTAATTTAATGTTATTTATGTGGAACAAATTAATTTTTGGCTAAAAAAAAATTGCATATTCGAATCTTATTCATAGATAATGAGGATGAGTATGACACCGAATGTGTAGGTATATGTGGATGAATTTGACACTGAATGTGTAAGTAATGTTGATATATAAGTTTTGATACGTATTGCGTAGGTGGTGTAGATATAATTAGCTTACCTATTGATAATGTTTCAATTGACAAGCCTAAGCGTCCATGTGTTGATGATTTTTGGGTTTTGTTTTTTGTTTTGTTTAAGTGACATTTTATTCTACCTCAACAATATGTTTATGACTGACAAGTTACTTCTTATGGATCCAAGCTTTCAAACATTAAAATCTACAATTTGATCAAATAATGGATTTAGTCAAGATTTTAAAATTGTTTTTTGTGCGACCATGACATGTAGAACTTCAGGTGGCAAGAATGATCGGAATGACAATAACCCATGATGCGTAGTCCAACAACCTTGGTCCAACAGGCTAGGCTTAAGCCCATTGAATATATTACTTATCTCCCAAGTAAGGAAGCCCTAATTCTAGTGAAATTATGATATCTGGGGGATTATGCATCGTAAGCATAATCTTAGGAGAATTGGATATCTTATCCTAGGTTCTCTCTAAGATAATATGTCGATTTAATTGGAATTACTCTTCCTACAAGGACTCTCAATGTCTCTATAAGTACTACAGCTGGATGTTTATCAGATGACCTCTTCTACACTCTTCTCTGGATTCTCTAATTGATCACAATTGAAGATACATCTATCCTCTTATATATTCTTTATGCCTAATAGGAGCTCATCCTGCACACACGCTGTTGTTGACGAATAGGCACGTCCATGGAGAACCCATCTCCTTAACGCCTAGCCATAGCTTATTCGCCAAAAATGATTCACAATATATTGCACATCACACCATTATTTCTTAGAACTACACTTGTGGCTTGATTCTTCTTCCCAGAGATATGTAGGCAATCTGATCTGGATTTAACCAGACCCCCTATCAACCTCATTCTCCTCTTGCAGAGATCATGGGTAATTCAAATGGAACTCGCTTCTGTTCTTGGATGTGCGTGAATCTGGTTTCAACATTTTCCTTATTTATCTAAAAAAGTAAATTCATCACTAAAATCATTCAACCCTAACATAATAAAATCGATAAACAGTAATAAACTAAACATTTAATTTGAGTTTTCTCTAAACTATGAGGTGTTGACTGGGTCTAAATCAAAGACCCCTTTAACATTTATTGTTCTGTGACGTGTATACACTGCATTTATTGATACCATATTATGTTGTCCATTATGTAACTTCCGAACTCATTCTCCCGTTAGTGTAAAATATATCGTTGTATTAAAAAAAAAATGTATTTAGGGGGAGCCAAAACATTTTTTGGGAGTCCTAACATTTTTGGGATTAGATTAGCCCTTCATTGAAAATGACGGTCTTATAATTACATACTTGGTCAAAGAAAATAAATATAGAAAAAATGATCCAAATAAAAGGAGGAAAAATAATATATAAATATAATTCTCGTACATCCATCTCTACTGTGTTGACTGACTCCTTACATAAGATGATGACTTAAACAAACTTTTATTGTCTGTAGTTTGAATCAATTTGTGCTCAGCTCAGCTTCCTTGGCTTCAACCGGTCTTCCCATGGCGGAAAGTGGATCGTACCCTCAGGGCCCTCGATTAGGTCAGATTTCCAACCCTTAATTATCTCGAATTTCAATTCCTATGCGATCAGTTTCTGATTGGTTTGATTTCGTTCGTGTTTTGCAGACTTTCAGCAATTACTTGTTGAAGCCCAACACCGATGGCTGCGCCCTGCTGAAATCTGTGAAATTCTTAGCAATTTTGGGAAGTTCCAAATCTCATCGGAGCCTCCGAACAAACCACCTAGTATGGTTAATTGGTTATTGACTTTATAATTAATTAACTAAATATTTGTTTAATTTCATGTTTTGCTCATGTTTGCGTCATTTCCTCTTAATGGGTTTATTTAAAAAAAAAAAGATTACCAATTTGTTTAGGGCTTTTACAGATCAGCTATCTGTAGACCCCGGCATAGTCAAGTTGGCTAAAAAAGCGAGCTTGCCCCTCTGCACCTAAGTTCGAATCCCCATTTCCAAGTTTAAATTAAATTAGCGAAAAGCATATTGAGTGCCCCCTGAAGTCTCTGGATATCATTTTCGTATCTTTTCTATTGAACCCTTTGATCATGTTAGGCAAAGTCCGATGTAGCTTTTTATGTACTCTTTATGTACATAAAATGTGATTATGATTGTTGTCTCAGTTGTAGTATTTACACATAGAGAACATTCTGGTGTGGAACTTTTTCCACCATGCCAGGTGGTTCTCTTTATCTTTTTGACAGGAAGGTTCTGAGATACTTTAGAAAGGATGGACATAACTGGAGGAAGAAACGAGACGGCAAGACTGTGAAGGAGGCCCATGAGAAGCTAAAGGTAAGCTAAAGGTATCTGGACTCTGAGTGTTTGTAATAAATTTTTGCTAAAGATGATATTTATTTCAGTATGCCCTGAAAGGACACTCATGTAAATAATTGAAATCATTAAACTCAAGAAAGAGTTACTGGAGTCTGTGAGGTAACACTCTTCAGTTTATTTCAGGTTGGCAGTGTTGATGTTCTACACTGCTACTATGCCCATGGAGAAGATGATGAAAGTTTTCAAAGGCGCTGCTATTGGATGCTTGAGCAGTAAGTCTGAGTTATAGACGTTTATTTATATATTTAGATGCACACTGTGTTTGGTAATTAAAATCATGTATTTCACATTGGACTGTTCATGCCTTTCCATAAAGATCCAAACTTTTATGCTTATATTTCTTTTCGGAATGCACAAATACAGTTAGATTTCTACAGTTTTCTGTTTTTTAAAACTTCTCTTTTCTTTTTCAAGGTTTCTGTTTTTAATTTTGTGTACTTGTTCAATGTGCAGGGATTTAATGCACATAGTTTTTGTTCATTACTTGCAAGTAAAGGTATTACTATCCTCCTCCTAGTTCTTAATCTGCTTTTCATTTCCTTTATTGTTTATGTTATTTAGACCATCTTTAATCCAGTTAAAGTACTTGATCATGCTACTCTCTTGAGTCTTCCTATTTCCTAACAGTTAATCTAAGGAATTAATAGCAGGGCTGCAATTTTTCTTCATGTAAAAATAATACTCTAGTTGGATTTCGAAGTTCCAATCATTGACCTCTCTGTAAAGCATAAGATGTTGATTGAGCCACATTCTTGGCGTAATACTATATATTTATTTATATAATTTTCTTGGATCTCTCTCTCTCTCTCTCTCTCTGTACTGGTGTAAGTTGACGCAGTATATGCCCTTGGCCCTGCTCACCATTTTTAACATAAGCCAAGGCTCAGGAACTATTGATACGGTGTTTTTGGAAGACCTGGAACAGTACTAAGTGGCTTGAAAAAGAAAAGAAAAAAAAACCAAATGGACGTTGATTTGGAATGGCATTGCGGTTGACTTGATCCAAAATTCCAAATAGCAGCAATTGTTGTAATTCTTCAATTCTCAAGAAAGACAGAAATTACAATAGGGGTGAAACCTCATGAAATCTTGATCTGAAGGATAGGTTTATAGAAAATAGAGGGGGTGTACAAAATAAAAAGGTGCAAAGGAAAGAGAGGAGGGCCAGTAGTTTCACAATTGCAGTTTGCATGATAAAAATGCCTTGCACAGTTCAGATATTTGACCTTGGCCACGTACTTTCTCAAAATTGCATTTTTTTTGACGTTAAGACATTTGAGTGTAAGTTTTTTCAGAGTCAATACTGAAATTTGTCTGAGTTTCTCAAACCAGTTTATCTCACCTGTGCATACTTTTTTATTGTTGGTGCTTTCTGAAATTTTTTATGCATAAAATATATTTGCTTGTGATTTACCTTTTGGTTATTTTGTTATTAGGGTCATAGGGCAAATGCAGGAGGCATAAGAGAGAATGATGAGGTTGCACCGGATCTGCAAAGGGGCAGCCCCTGGACTTCTAGCCCCTCTAATAGCAATGGCAGAGCACCTTCAGGATATACAGATTATGCAAGCCCAAGCAGCACCCTTACATCATCATGGGAAGATGTTGATTCCGGTATTCTTTTTCTCTGACTTTATTAAAAGAGGTTATCTTTTACATGTCATTTTTCTCTTATTTTGGGTCGAGAATATATGGTCTTCATTTGGGAAATGATGTATATAATAATGCCAAATTGACTGCGAAACTCGCGCACTTCTTAAATATGCACAAGATCTTCCACTTAACATGTGAGTTGATGCAGGAGATAGTCGCCAAGCGAGTTCCTTATTTCACTCAGTTTTTGAGTCACCAAAAATGGGGAATGGTCCTCTCGTGGACAATGCAGAGATTGATCTCTCACTGCATTCAAGTTCAAGTAATGCACTTTCTTTCTTCTTTTTTCCTCTTTTTTTCGCGGGGTGCGGGGAAGGGATTTTGCCTGTTTATTTATCTTCATTTGAATGGATTCATCGAGTAACCTCTTATGTGGTGTAACACGGTGATTTGATTTTACAATCTTATCAGAAAATCATGATGGCCAGTCATCAATTCATGGAGTATACAGGCCAGAATTTGACAAAGATCAATGTCGTTTCACTGATGACTCTACTAGTGTGATTGATTCTCAAAAAACACTTGGTGCGGGATCTTGGGAAGAAATATTGGAACAATGCACAATGGGATTCCACGATGGAACTTCTCATGCATCAATGTCTTCCACCCAAATTAGTTCTACTGGAGTTCCCCTTGAACAACAAACTTCTGGGAATAACCTGTTAAAGGAGGAGTTTGGGAGTTCTCTGCCATTGCAAACAAATTGGCAGGTATTTAATAGCTTCTGTGGTTTTTTTTTTAATCTGTAGTTGGCGTGCTCCTTAGCTTATATCATTTGGGCTTATTGATACAGATAATTGCTGAAATGAGGTGCAATGCTTCTTCCATGTGTATGCCCTGGGTTTTTATGTTTTATTGAACTGCATCACTACTTATTGTTTTATATATAGACATCCAAAAGGGCTGAGGTATTGAATTTTATAAGGTTCAAACAATAATACAAGTATACAGTAAAAAACCTGGTCTATTAACAAGGAGCATCTCTGCGTGGTAACCGAATGCTCAACAATTTTAATTTCATTTTTTGGTTTGCGGGATTTCAACAATGGATTCTCTGATTTGCTACATATATTTATTTGTCACCTTTTTGTATCTTATAAACAGCATGGATTTCTCAAATTATGAAATAAGAATTACGTTAATTTTCTAATTGTCACATTCTTTATCCAGTTTCCTTTGGGAGACAATTCACTGCAGTTGCCTGAGTGGTCCCTGGATCAGTCGATGAATTTGCAAAGAACTCCTGATGCGAATCTGAGCAATGCTCCAGACCTTGGTAGTGCTTATCTCAATCAACGAAATGAGCAGCTTGTGCAGGACAACCTTCAAGCACAGCTTACAAATGCAGAATCTCAATGTTTAATCATATCAAGTCCTGAGCATGATGTTCCTAAAGATGGGAATATCAACTATGCTTTCACTTTGAGACAGCAATTATTAGATCGAGAAGAGGGTTTGAAGAAAGTTGACAGCTTTTCTAGGTGGGTTTCCAAGGAACTTGGAGAGGTAGATGATCTGCAGATGCAATCCTCATCTGGTATTTCATGGATCACTGCTGAGTGTGGAGATGTAGTTGATGATTCCTCGTTGAGCCCCTCTATCTCCCAGGACCAGCTTTTCAGCATAGTTGATTTTTCACCAAAGTGGGCGTACACAGACTCTGAAATTGAGGTACAAAATAGGGAAGAAAAATAGTAACTGGTATCTTGGACTGAGTTTCTGCCACGTAAATATATCTAGTCAGATGCTCACTAGGATGCATCCTTAGAGATGGTTTTTGCGCCAAAATAATTTCCTTGATGAAAATGTATTTTATAACATGCCATTATTCCATAAGCATGATTACTCTGATCAAGTCTAACTTTTAGTTAGACATTGTACATTGTGCTTAGGACTTCTTGCAATACTAACATGTACCACTCACGGAGCAGAAAAGAAAGAAACCGCCTATTTAATTTCTATTACTTTTATACTTGAGATTTTATACATATTTTGGTTTTGCTTCTCCTCTGTTCCCACTTAATCAGTTTTACTGTTATATATGTTCTTTGGTATCTGTCTTCCAACTCAATTTCAATAATTGAGTAAGGCTACTATCAAATGTTATATTGTCTCCATTTATTTGTAAAGGGCTACAGAATATGTTGACATGTCTAATGTAGATCTGATGGTTGTCATTTATTTGTATATGTTCCCGATGTGTTAGTTGTCATCTCATTCTTCTTAATGTGAAACAGGTTCTGGTTTTTGGAACATTCTTGGTAAGTCAAAAGGAGGTAACACAATACAGCTGGTCTTGTATGTTTGGGGAGGTGGAAGTTCCAGCAAAGGTTTTAGCCAGTGGAGTTCTTTTCTGTTTTGCTCCACCTCACAGTGCCGGGCAAGTCCCCTTCTATGTAACTTGTTCCAACAGGTTAGCTTGTAGTGAAGTAAGAGAGTTTGATTATCAAGTGGGCTCCACTAAAGGTTTAGATATGACAGATATATCCAATGACACTGCATACGAAATGCATCTTCACTTACGTCTTGAGAGTTTACTGTCTCTGAGATCTGTCAGCCCTTCAGGTCACCTGTTTGGAGGTGTTAAGGAGAATCGAAACATAATTAGTAAAATCATATCACTGAAGGAGGAAGAGGATTATTTACATGCAGCAGAACCAACAGTAGTGAATTATTTGCTCCAAAATGAAGGGATGGAACATCTTATAAAGCTGATGAAAGAGAAGTTGTACACTTGGCTCCTTTATAAAGCAATAGAAGATGGTAAAGGACCAAGTGTATTAGATGCTGAAGGACAAGGTGTGCTACATTTAGCAGCTGCCCTTTCCTACAATTGGGCCATAAAACCCACTGTAACTGCGGGAGTTAGTATCAATTTTCGTGATGTTAATGGATGGACTGCCCTTCATTGGGCTGCATTCTATGGCAGGCAAGGACATCAGAACCCTTTCCATTTTATTTTAGTCTAGCTTCTGTTGAATCTTCTCTACCTATGTTGTCTACTAAGGGACTTGGCTTATACACTTCCCTCGGAGCCCATTAAAGCATCCCAAGTTTGTTTTACCATAACTGTTGCAAAGCTTGATCTCATCTAAAATATGTGAGATGAGGATGCCATTGGACAATTGACTTTTTTCTCTGAGACATGGAGTAGGTGCCACTAGTTAACTAGTGATTTCATAGTAACCCGCACTTTTTAAGCTCTGAGCTATATATGTCATTTATCTTTAACCATTATAAATTTCTTGCAAATTTCCAACACCTTACATTTACTCTTTTGTTTTTTATTTCCTGAACCTATGCCAAATTCAGAGAGCAGACAGTTGCAGTCCTTGTCTCTCTTGGTGCAGATCCTGGAGCACTGACCGATCCGTCTCCAGAGGTACCTTTGGGTATAACACCAGCAGACCTGGCATCTGTGAATAGTCACAAAGGAATTTCAGGCTTCCTCGCAGAGTCTTCCCTGACCACTTACTTTAAATCCCTTAAAATGAATGATGCAAAGGAAGATAGTGCTGCAGAAATACCTGGAACAAAAGTTGTCAAAACTTTTTCAGAACGGATAGCTACACCTGTGAGTTACGGTGATATGCCCGATGCACTGTCACTGAAGGACTCACTTACTGCTGTAACTAATGCTACCCAAGCTGCTGATCGTATACAGCAAATGTTAAGGATGCAGTCATTTGAGAGGAGACGAATTATTGAGCATGACATTGATGAGTTGGGAATGCCGGATGAGCGAGCAATTTCACTCATAACTTCCAAATCACACAAGGTGGGACCGGTCAATGGGTTTGCTCATACTGCTGCAGTTCAGATACAGAAAAAGTTTCGTGGTTGGAAGAAAAGAAAAGAATTCCTGATAATTCGCCAGAGAATTGTTAAAATCCAGGTCCGCTACAATTTTTTTCCTGTTGATTATTATTTGTTATTATTGTTATCATTATATACTTGCATCATAAAAAAAAAAAAAAAAACCAATCTTATTGTGGCACAAGTGATCTATATAAAGCTCTCGATAAAAGTACTTTGACCATGGGTTGTTTCGCATATAAAAGTTAATACTTTTAGTTTTCTTAGACAAATGATGGAATTAATTTTGGGACCACTTAGGGTTTAACTGGATCCCGGTCTGATTCTCCGCTTTTATTAACTATTTGATTTCAAGCGGGCTCCTAATTGTATATTTTCTCCATTTCCCATGCGTTAACTTTTGCAGCGGTTAAGTAAAATGAATTTCGAGATGAACTTTTGAAAAACCCTCTTTATCTTTCTGGTTATTACTTTTCTGAATGATTTTACTACGGCTGTGAATGCTAATTTCCCATTTTGTCATTTTATAAAGGCCCATGTAAGAGGACACCAGGTAAGGAAACAATATAAGGCAATCACCTGGTCAGTTGGAATTCTGGAGAAAGTTATTTTGCGTTGGAGACGTAAGGGGACTGGTTTACGAGGATTCCGACCAGATGCAGTTGCCAAGATTCCGAGCCCACAACCTGTGCCCTCAAAGGAGGATGATTATGACTTTCTTAAGAAGGGAAGAAAACAAACAGAGGAAAGGTTACAAAAAGCACTCACTAGGGTAAAGTCTATGGTTCAGTATCCAGAGGGAAGAGCTCAATACCGTAGACTGCTAAATGTTGTCGAAGGATTCCGTGAAACAAAGGTATTGATGGATCTAAACTGGTGCATTTTGCTTTCATAGTCTTATTATTTGAGTTACTTTTTGTAGGACCGAATTTTCAATTGCGCTTCATTTTGTCTTTAGTTAGTTTACTTGTGTTCTTGGTGAACCCCGATGACATTTTTAGATATAGTTTAGTGATACTATGTTATGGTCCTCTGTCGCTAATGTTTGCATTTCTTGTCGATCATAAGGATGTGCTAATTAACGTGTTTGTTTTTGGTTCAGTTTTCTGTTCTAAAGTTAAATATTCCTTTTCTACCTTGCTGTGTCTGAATTCATTGTACAAAAAAACATATACGTTTATTGGATGTCGCTGTGTCATTTACTATTAGACGATTAATGGAACCGTTAAGCAATACCAATCCACTTTGATAACACGTTTTGCGTGTTATTGACTATCGGCAGGTAAGTGGTATGGCTGTCGAGGGATCAGAAGAAAAGGCCGAGGGTGGTGAGGATCTAATCGATATTGACAAGTTGTTGGATGATGACACTTTCATGTCTATAGCATTTGACTGAGCCGACTCTGAGTTACTCGACCTGTACATTACACATGACTGGCATCCTTATACTGGTTTGGAGATCCTGGTTCATCTGTGTATATGTTTAATGAACTTAGGGAATTGTTTACGATATTCCGCGTTCTGCAGGAGCAGGCGGGAGTGTAGTGAGGACAACCAAAACCTACTCCTCCTCACAGAATTTGAATGTAGTTGTAATTTTATGTATGTTTTTCACCCCAGTGGGGGGAAATGTGTAGTGTGTATACTCGTTACAATTTGTTTAGGACGTTGAATAAAGCTTCGTAATCGCTAATTTATTTATAACCTGAATGTTTTCATATGACTAAGCTTGGCAAATCAGCATGTAAACATTAGATTTCAGACCGGCGGATACTGTCGAAATAAAAATAATGCCCCCAATCCATTGAAATCTGGTACCGAATTGGATGCGTATCGGGCTGCTGGATTCTGATAGCATTGTGCACGTCCAAATATTCTAAGTTGAACTGAATGAGAGAGAGAGAGAATTGTCTTTGTATTTTCAACGGCCCCTGAGGCCCCCTAAACACCACGCGATGTGCGGTGCTCTTCCAGACTTTGGAGCCTACCTCTAGCCGAGCCGTTTCTAGAATGGGCGGGCTGTTAAACAGAGAAGTTAACCGGAGGCCCACTAGACACCACGCGCGTGCGGTGCTCTTCCAGTCTCTAGATTCTACCTCTAGCCGAGCAGTTTCCAAGGTGGCGGGGTGTTAAACAGAAAGGTTAACTCTTCCCCAGGCCTCCCCCGACGTCTCTCACTGACGATGCCGTCAACCACCGCGTTCCAGTTTAGGAATTTTAACCCGGTTCCTTTTGAAGTTTCCATGAGGCGCGGTCTAAATTATGTTTATTCTTTCCCCATCAATGAGAAAAAGCAAGTTGTATTACGAGAGGGAACTAGTCGGTTTGAACGTACCGGCATAATTCTTGCTGAATTCTAGAGGGCGTTGATAGATAGCTTTCCCATTGCTAGAAAAAAGCATATGCAGGAGAAATAATAAGTAGAATACAAGAGAAATATTAAGTACGGAATATACATGTAATTGACTGAAGCAGTTCACACAATCATCAAACAAATTCAGTTTCAGTATTGGCTTAAAACATCCTGTCATCACACAAAGGTGATACGCGACCAAGGGAAGCACTAACCGTGCAGGAACGAGGCTCTCCTCTTAAGAGTACTACTTTTTTCCTCTTCCTTTCCCTGAATAGGTTGCTAGCGGCAGATAGAGCTTTCAACTTATGGGTTGGTATTGATCAGAAACACGTCTTGGGGGCAGCTTTCGCAGGATGAATAGCACCAAAGCTGATGGAACAATCTCCGCCAACTGCCAAAAGAAGTGAAAATAATTTATGACAGATAAAAGCGCTTATATAAGAAGCAGTCAAAGACACAAGTAGTCCATCGAGGTTTTGGTCCTTCCCTACGGGCGATAGATTCTAATATTTTCACCCAGGAAGTCCCTTCCAAAGTGTGAAACAGATATAGGTAAGGTACATTAGATGATCCGGTGAAGTAAAGACTACAGTGGCTAGACAAATACACTACATGAA
Source organism: Pyrus communis (assembly GCF_963583255.1). Lineage (NCBI taxonomy): Eukaryota > Viridiplantae > Streptophyta > Magnoliopsida > Rosales > Rosaceae > Pyrus > Pyrus communis. The sequence goes on from NC_084804.1 coordinate 31,291,319, forward strand.
ACTCGCGTTGTGGTAGCAGCAATATATAAAATTCCAAAGTTCAGGATTTAATACTTGCCATGTAATAAACAAGGTTGAGGATGGGATGATCAATGACATCGACATCTGCATCTTTGTCAAATGCAGAAGCTGCGAGCTGGAATGCAATCACGAAAGAAGTCCTTGGAAATTAATAACTTTTCTGGTTACATGTGCTTTGCAATTGAGAAGGACTTACCACAACGCATCTTATCAAGAAACATGTGCAGCAAATGCCTGTGACCCATCCAACCTGCCACGTGAATAAGTTAGGAACCGTGATTCCTAACACAAATTGCAAGAATTGCGTTTGAAAACTGCCACTGATGAGCAAAATATAAGCACAAACCTCCTCCAGCTTTTTTTGACGTCCTCTTGACTCAATGGGGAAGTGCCTTAGCATGATAAACAACCTAAAGTGATAAACAAGTCAAAGTAAACACTTGTTTTATTAAAAACAGAATAAAATTAAAGTCCAAAAAACTTGGATGCTTTCTCAGAGCTGACAAAAGTCCTTGCCTTCCACCATATATCAAGAATCCCAGAGCAGTACAAAATGAAATAACTGCAAACAAAATGAACATAAACGTATATAGTTTAGCTTTTCCGTCTGCATAATAGTTTTTTTTGCAAATGAAGTCACTGTCGACTTCATGCGCTGACTAGGGATAATAGTTGCCTACTGCAATGAACTTATTATTCAAACTGCACAAATGTTTGATAAGCACTTGAAATTAGAGGGAAATAAATTAACGAAAGGCAAAAAAATTAATATAATATCGACTTTTGACCTGAAAAGAAGATTCTAGCAACTTCTACAGCAACAGGACTTCTGCTTAATCTCAAGAAAATCCAAATGCACACCTATCATCATAACACAATGACCAGGAAACAGTGATGCCCGCAGTGTAGCAGCAAAATAAAATTAATCCAACATTGCGTCCAACCATTTTCAACAGGAAATACATCGTTTTGACTTACCTGTGCGAAGTATATAAATCCATTTATAACATAGTATGCAGGTCTAAGTTTATCTGTTGGAAGACTTCTGGCCTAAAAAAGTCATAAAACGAATTAGATGACAGTAGTTAATGGGGAACAGTGATTATTTCACATCAGAATCGAAGGCAAAGAAAAGTTGGTATACGTACCTGGTGATAGATCTCAGCCCAAAATAAGACAAGTAATGTATACGTGGAGAAAAATAGAAGTCCAGGAAGATCCATAAGTAGCATTTCAAGAGCCTACAAAACAATGAGGCAGTGTCATCAGAAGAAGTTATATATCAAGATACTGCAAAGCATCGAAACATAGTGATGTTAGGGATCAAAGCTACAATAAATCGAACTCCACTTTCAAATCTTAGAACTGCAGATGTATGACCCGTGAAGAGTATAATACATGATGCATGCTACTGGAGAACAAAACCAGTGCTATTGAAGGCTCATTATCATGCATTTCTAATTTAACTGCTCCAACAAATCTAAAAATATCAGCCTGGTCAAGCCCGAAGCCTATTTTCACAGTGCGGGAGAGACAGAAACTTATACGTACGTTATCATTGCATTTACCATACAGAAGAGAAAAACTAAACAATGCAGTACGTGGTTGAAAATGTGGGAGAGCAAGCACAATATACTTGAGATTTTCGTACAAGTTTCATGTATCATCTTAATACTACTACTACAACTCTTCAGTATTCGCGTTCTGACTGGATAAGCTGCACTTTTTTCTAAGATAAATTTATACACTTATACAAGGTTGAAGGTTCATATTTCACCAGTCAAACTCATAAGGGAAAATCTATATGATGAAGATGGAAATGTATTCCTGTGCTACGTTCCATGAAAGAAGGAGACCCTGCACATCCTGTTTATAATTTTCGAACATACTTAATTGATGGACCTACGCATTTTCAAGTATATTTTTCCATACTAAGCATGAAAAGAAGTTGGGGCTCTGCCCTAAAAGCAATAAGCCTTTGCCAGGTTTCTTAACTCTATTAGGTGAGACAATTTTCACATCCTCGTGAATCACTATTGTTTTCCATGGAATATTAAAAGTCCTAAAAATATGAAAATTGTTACTTAAACATCATACACTCGTCACTAGGCCATTGTGTCCCAGGTTCAAACCCTCACCGCTCCCCTTAATGTAGAGATTAGCTTAGAATATCGTTTGTACTAGAAAAAGCATCGTCCATACGCTCGCGAAAAACACATTTAATAATCCTAGAACAGGACAACATTTATATATGTATGTGTGTGTAAAATTATACATAAATAATTGAGGAGTGCAAATCACAAATATAATATCATACCTTCGGTTTAATAAGGAAGACAGTTTTGAAGAGACCAAATAGGAGAGCCCTCACTGCCCAAATGCGTTTTGGTTTTCAGACAAAAAGCTTATACAATGAATTAACAAAAAAAAAAAAAAAATGAATAAATGAATAAATTAAAAACTTACATCCGTTCACTAGAAAGTTCATCAAATGGAAAACCTTTTGTATTGTCCACCCATATTCTGGCACTCTTAACTGAATGCGCACAAGTTGTACCTGAAAATCATCTTTTTTTTATTATTATTATTCGAGCACGTTGCTATAGCCAGCTTCGCTAATTAATATTTTCCTTCCATAAAAAGAAAACATGATAAAAATGAGAATAACAATGTTGTTGATTGTACCAGTGCAACAAGGGAAACCAATCCATAAGAAGCACACAAGATATAGTAAGTGCTGCTGCTGCCACCGCCACTCCCCCATTGTTTCTGGTCCTGATTCCACCAATCCTGTAAGCCTCCGCCTTCGCCACCGCCACCGCCACCGCCACCTCCACCGGACCCGCTGTAATTAAACACTAAGCCCTTCCTGGCTATCATCATCACCGCCACCTCTCAATTCTCTCAAACAAAACAAACAGACTATGTTTACTTCTATTTTGCTATTCACAGAGGAAACTAATTAGATTGGAATATGATTTCTGTCTGGAGATGCAGAGAAAGTTGGCAAAATGACGGTGCCAAGGGGAAATGACACGTGGAGAAAGGAGAACTAGGACACGGCGATGGGTTAGGCCACACGGCGATGGGTTAGGCCACGTGTGGGTCAGCCATGTTCGTCGCTTTCGCAACGGACTCCTCCTCACCGGATCGGATCTGGATTTTTAAGTGCGTGCATTCACCATTTGGTCTGCATGCACTAAATAGCATCTAAACCACCCAAATAATCCAAGGCCTCCTATAAACCACATCACTCCATCATTGCTCACTATCGAAGCACCAAGTTCCTTTTGGTGTTTGCTATCCACACATTAATTTTACATCCACGTTGTTCTATTAATGTATGTCATTTGATTATCTTTAATTCATTTAATCCGACTATCGAAATTTAAGAGAAGTGTGTAGAAAATAAAGAATAATGTCTGAATAGCACCATCTTATTCACTTAAGTTACAGATATAAAGTCAATCAACGGCCTCTAATACACCACATCACCATATCTTTGATCACCACCTAAGTTATATTCTATGCTAAATTTATTGAAGTTACGGAAATAAAGTTTTAAAATTGAGCTCAAAAGTAAGAACACGTTGCTGAAACCAACTCAGCTGAATGTAGATATACGAATGTCACATGTACATTAGTTTTGAAAATTTGAGGGTTTTTCTTTGGACATGAGTTACCCCGAGGAGTTAACGGCAGGTGACAAATTTCAGGGTTATTACAACATGAGATAACCGTGTCTCTTAAATTTATCTTTCAAGGCGACAAATCCCCAGGTGGCATTTGGGGACGTTTAAAAGATACGGATTTAGGTAACTTGGTGTTCAGGCAACCAGTAGGTCACCTTCGGACCTTCCGGAAACCCGACCAGGTGACGGCCAGCTGCTGTGATCACTGTTTCAATTATTTTCGATGAACTGGAGCGGTCACCTCTATTGAAAGATAAAAGAACCAAAACAAAAATCATAAAACCTGAAAGATGTTATGCTGCTCCAGGTAGGATAACATCTGCTGGTCAAACTACTGTCGAAGATGCATTTCCGTTTCACTTTTCCATATAGCATGAGACGACTCGCCCTTCATCCTCTTACTCTTCTCGTTATCTTTCACGGTAGATCCCTTCTTCTTGGAATCGTTGGTTGGATCTACAGGACCATCACCGCATTCCGGGCAGACCATTCCCCGTGCGTTTGAGTAGGTCTTGGGTACAAACGCCTCAGCCAAATTACCTACTTCCTAAACAAAAATATCTCAACCAGCCATTGTCTCTCAGCACTAGAAGGAACGAAAAAAAAAAAAAAAAAAAATCAAGGAAAAAAAGGGTTGGAAAGAGGGAGATATAGCAATACGTACCTAAGAACTACCGGTTTGGATCTGATAAGGACCAAAGTTCAGGACATGCATCTCAACCATAGATGCACTAAGATAAGATGCATATCAATGAGTGTGCATATCTCAGTAATCCATATGTAGTAGCTAATTGAATATACAGTAACAACATATCCAATTCGTATTCCGACATCAAATTTTGCCACCGTGCCTAGCATGTGGCTAGAATTGTTTTTATGGACTATCACGACCTTGTTAGCTGTTGCTATAACTTGAAACCAATTTTTCTCATGGGGATTCAATGTGCAAAACGACTACGTGACGCCCTTCCCCTCTTACTTTATTCGGGCTTGTAACCTACCGCATAAGATGAATTAATTTTTCTATGAATTGTTATATCGATTATGATATTTAGTTTATATCATTTATTATTTTTCTAGCAATTTAATAGTATTTTGGTGGCCCTTGTAACTACAATTTAATTAATGATTTTGCAGCCAAGAATGCACCAAGAATCATTTTTAAGTGAAACTTCAATGTTGTACTTTTTAAAGGTTTTGTTCATTTGATTTTTTTTTTTTTTTTCAAATTGAACTAACTTAATTATTAGTAATGATTATTTTTGTAGCTTTCTTTACTTTTGTTTTCGGTCCGTCACTTTCTTTACTTATATAATGATATTTTGAAACCTCACCGGCCCATTCGATAGCAAGTAGCTAGCAACTGAGCAGTGTTTGAAATATCGGTATATGGAATATCGATATGCAAACTTATGAAAATAAAGATGGATATATCAAATATCAGTTGTTTTTTATGGAAATGATGAAAATTTAAAATAAAACTTTTGAGATTGTCAAATATTGGTTTGGACGAAATATAAGAGTTTCTCAGATTTCAATAGATGTGTTAGAAATATCGACGATACTTGTTGATTATAACCTAAACTTAAGACTTTCTTCGATATGAGGTGAAATTTAGACTTCACCCTGTATTTCCATATTAACCCTCTATTTTCATATATTTCTCTCATTTTTTAGATAATTTCATGGACCGTATCGAAGAAATGTTAAACATTGCAACTAAGAAAAGAAAAAGGAAAAAAAATCAAAAAGAAAAAGAAGAAAGAAGAGTAATCGCGCGTCAAACCCACGGTCGCCATTAAACTACAAGTTACTGATCAAACAAAATAAATGTTAATAAAATGAAAGTGAAAATGTAAAACCCTGCCAAAACCCAAACCCCCCAAAACCCTCGCTGCTGCTCACTGCTGGGCTCACTGCTGACCTCTGACCTGTCCCTGTCGTGATCGTTGATCATGTGGAAGCTTCACCCCCAGCCTCTGCTGGCGATCAAGGCCAATGTCTCCTCCAACCCAAAAACCTGGATCGTTATCGGTTTCACCGTCGCAGGGATCGTGGTCCTGGCCGAGACCCACCGCCGAAGACGACGCCGAACGGAACCATTTATAGAGCCCCGCTTCCAACTCCTTCCCTTCCCTCAGCCCCCTCTCCCCGCCGCCACTCAACCCCTCGCCTCCCTCTCCTTCGCTATCTCCGACATGTCTCTCTCTCTCTCTCTTGTTATTTTGCTTTTACTAGCAATATTTTTTTTTATTTTTTTGTGATTCTTTCTGATTTGGTTTATGGGTTGGTGGGTTTGTTTCAGATTTGATGTGAAGGGTTATGTGACGGGGTTTGGGAGTCCCGATTGGGCGCGAACGCATGAAGCGGCGACCAAGACGGCGTTCGTTGTGACGGTTCTGCTAAAAAATGGGGCTACTTGCGTTGGCCACACCGTCATGGACGAGCTCAATTTTGGGTACTGATCATTTTTCTCTGTCACTTTGTATTCCCTTTTGAATTTAAATGGCGAAAACAGTTAAGAATAAATGAAAGCAACGACCTTTCGATACCTTGTTGTTTGTATCACTATCAGGATCACTGGTGAGAATGTGCATTATGGAACGCCTGTGAATCCCGAATTACAATCTCACATTCCGGGAGGATCTTCCAGTGGTTCTGCCGTGGCTGTTGCAGCCGGTCTTGTTGACTTTGCTCTTGGTAAGCTTCTTTGAGTATTTCTACTTCATTTTACTGTCTTTGCAGAATTTCTGCTTCATTTTACTCTTGGTTTGGTTATAATTTTGCCTTATCTTTTAGAATTAGATTCATACACTTTCCATGTTTCGTCTCAAGTCGCAATGAATAAAGGTTGTAGGTATCAAGTCACCTGCTCACTGAAATCGGACTAACTATGTGATCCTGGACTTATAAACTTACCCTCGTGGTTTGGCTTCTTTATAATATCGGCTGATCCTTTCAAGTTCTTATACTTTTATAGGTACTGATACAACTGGATGTGTTAGAATTCCAGCATCATTTTGTGGTGTCATTGGGTACCGACCGTCTCATGGGGCTGTATCTATGCTTGGAGTTTTGCCAAATTCACAGAGTTTAGACGCTGTTGGTATGCTTGGGAATAATTTCTTGTTTATGGTTTCTCTTTTATATTTCTTTCATCTTCTTTAATTTGATATTGTTGTTGTCTTTTAGGAATTTTTGCCTGCGATCCATCTATTCTACATCGTGTTGGACATGTTTTGCTTCAACTGAATTCTGTGGAACCTAAAAGGGCGAGACGCCTTATTTTTGCTGATGATCTCTTTCAGCTTCCTAAAATTCCTACTGAGAAGACAGTACATGTTGTCAGCAAAGCAATTGAACATCTATCTGGGTGTAAGTAACCTCACTTGAGAATATACACACACACATACACACATATACGGCTCCGTAGTGATTGCCTTTTCTTTTAATCTTTCATATATCAATGGTAAAATGCAATCTCTCTATTGTCATAATGGGATGGGAGTTCATAAAAAAGTAAACCAAGTATAACTATGTTGAAGTTGCTTCTTTTACTGCTTCTGCAGACCAACCTCCAAAGCATATGAATTTTAGTCAGTATATTGCTTCAAATGTACCCAGTTTAAAAGCATTTCGTGAAGAATCCACAAAACATCAAAATGGAGTATTTACTTTGAAAGCTCTCTCTTCTGTGATGCTTTTGATACAGAGGTATTCTAAGATTATTCAGGTCAATTAAATCTTCTCAAATTCCTTTGGGTTACCTTTATGGGAAAGGAAATTTGACAAGCTCTCTCTCTCGCTCTCTATTAATTTGACATCTACAACTTTATTTCAGTTGTGAATTCAAAACCAATCATGAAGAATGGGTTAAATCAGCGAAACCAAAGCTAGGGCCAGATGTATCAGATCGTGTTCGTGCAGCAATTAACTCTACAAATGAAAACATGAAAACCCTATATAAAGTAAGGACTGAGATGAGAGCTGCCCTTCAAAGTCTTTTAAAGGTATCCCAACACTATGCAAATTTTTATATTCATTTGGCATTCTATCGATTTATCTACTTCACTGGTGTTAAGTAGTAGTAAAGTGACTCCCAGATTTTTGTTACTTTGGAGTCAACTTGGATAATCTTTGATGCTCTTGGCTTCTCCCTTTTCTCTTTCCTGTATCGCTTCGGTTGGACTATTAGAGATAGGAACTATATTTGAAACCTTTGTCAGTTTAATAACTTTGGCTAACATATCTGAGAATCTCTCCAACCTTGTAATATGTACAAGTCAGCTAAGTTTGTTCCTTTGATTTGTTTTGGCCAAAAATTTGAAATTATACAAATATTGAAGAGGTGGGTCAGCTGTAGCTTTCTTGTCTACTTTCACTGGCGTGTTGAGATTCAACAACCTGAGCTTCCTTATATTGTTATTCCTCCCACCCCTCCCTCTTCTGAAACCAGAAAAGGGGGAATAACTGCTGCAGCTCCAGTACTCCTGCAGAGTCTGCATTTTAAATTGTTTTGAACAAGATTATTTGGTGAAAATATTGAGGTTGCCTTATTGTGAAACCGATTGTTTATATGTACAATACCTCATTTTATGTATCTCTATTTCTTACAACCTCTTGCTGCCCCAGGATGATGGAATATTAGTGATTCCAACAATCGCAGATCCTCCATTAAAGCTGAATACAAAGAAAGGGGGGTCATCTGAGTTTAATGATAGAACATTAGCATTAACAAGCATTGCCAGCATGTCTGGGTGCTGTCAGGTAACTGAGTACTTTCAAGTCTGAACATTCACATTTATCCTTGAGTATCTGTAGCTTTGAAACTTATTTTCACGATTATATTTGCACATGGCCAGGTTACAGTACCAGTGGGAAAGCACAATGACTGCCCCATCTCTGTGTCATTCATCGCGTTCCATGGTGTAGATAAATTTCTCCTTGATACAGTCTTGGATATGTACTCTTCAGTTCAGGAGAAGGTCAGCATTGCATCCCATTCGTTGCCATTGCCAGATACCAATGGGAACATGGATGCTTCAGAACTCTTAAAAGAGAAGGTTGTTCCCTGCTAAAATCTTTTCATCTTAGTTTTCAATGCTTCATTTTGTCGAGTCTTCTTCAATATTTTATTATTTTTTGTCATCTTTACACTGGCAGTGTTGCAACTGCATTCTCTACATGAATGGTACTTCCCACCTTTATAGACTGATGTATTGGGTCTGAATCTTCGTCCTCTCCTGTTAACGATAACCTTTAGTGTGCATAATGTCACATTTTCCATTCGCATAAAATATGAACAAAATTGAGACAAGGGTCAAAGATCAGGGGGTGTCGTTCTTCCCCTTTGCTATGTTTGTCGAATATTTTGCTTAGTTCTGTTAATTTGATTTTCTACCAGCAAAAGAGTTTTGAAATCACTGTTTCAATTAGTATTATTTGTTATATCAATTTCTATGTGTACACTTTTTGCAGGGAAATGCTGCATTTAAGGGAAGGCAATGGAATAAGGCTGTCAACTATTATACTGAAGCTATCAAATTGAACATGATGAGCACAACTTACTACTCCAACCGCGCAGCTGCTTACTTGGAGTTGGGGTGGTAAGAAATGCCCATCTGATCTGTCAATTCCTTCTGTTGCATTGCATTTGTATCTATGTGCTTATCAATTTCAATCATGCAGCTTCCAGCAAGCTGAAGAGGACTGCAGCAAGGCAATATCACTTGACAAAAAGGTAATAAAATCATTCTATTGCATTTATATTTTTAGACTCTTTGTTTTTATAACTATTGGTCGAAGCACTACGAACCATTTCATGTTATATTGTAACCAATTCTGTTAGTAAAAGGGCAGTTGGAGTTCAATTTACCTCCTCCTGATGGTTACCACTAAGTCGTTTAGGTATTTGCTTTGTTCAACAGTATTATGTTACCACTATGTAATTTAGGGATTTCCTTTGTTCAACAGTGTTCTATAGTGGAGTAAGGTAGCAAAAGTGGATGAGCAAGTATCATTAGGAGTTATTTGTTTCTGGTAATTCGTTTCATTTGTTTGATTGTGGTTCTTTACTCTTCAACGCTTACTGTTTCCAGGAGAATCTTTTCAATAGAATGATCCAAAATTACCAATCAAGCTAGTCAATGAAATTCATAGACCTCCCCAGTACACTCCTGGCCAAGGTGGAAATTTGGGCTCAACTGAATTCTTAAATTACTTGTGTTGAGAATAGAAATCTCACAGAGAATTTGAAGCCTTGCATCACAGATTCATAAAATTCTGGGCTTCTCCAATGAATGGCAATTGGTTGAGTTATATGTTCTAAGTTTCACATGGTAGTGAACATATCGTTTACATGTCAGGCTAATTTGACCACACAAGTTTCATGTCAATCAGTGTAGTTGATTCACGTTTTCTGGTCAGTCTGGCCACGTGTCAGGACTGGAACAGGAAAGGTTGTGGACTAGGGATTGAAGTGACAGTGGTTACTGAAATGACTTACAGATAGTTCTTTGTGTGATAGGCCAATAGTTGATCCATATGTTTAGCTCAGTCGTAATTGTTTTTATCTAATCTCTTGTATTGCTTGCAACCCTTTATTGAGTATGTCTACTTTATGAGGGCCAACTCCCTACTTCTAACAGATTTGTGCTGTGTATATCGTTGTGAATGTAGATTGTTTCTTCAAAACCATACAAACTTTTCAATATCTGTGACCTTTTTTTATCTTTTCACTTTTTGACTTTTTTGCAGAATGTGAAGGCATATCTTAGGCGTGGAACAGCTAGAGAATCACTTCTTTGTTATAAGGAGGCTGCTCAAGGTCAGAACCCAAATTTCATATGCTTTGTCGCGTTCTGTTGCTTCTTCAACATTTATGAACACTGCTGTGATATATCATTTATGACATATCTTGTATGATCACTTTTGCTCAATTGTATGATTATAAGATGAACTACTTCTGTAGTCATGCAGTCTTCTCAGTTCGTTGATTAATGGAATACTAGATCCATTCTAGTATGTTTGGTCACCCTCCTAGTTAGTTGCCTTAAGCCATCTGCATTTCTGTTGGGTAAATACTTGTGAATTGGATCCAGTCTTTTAATATAGAGATGGTTTTAGAACCTTTTGTTATTTGAAAATGTGGTCAAATCCACAAAAATTGCGACTGAATTGGAACACCGTGGAGCATGGACCTCTTGTCATCTGCATCAAAATCATTAAAACCATTACATATTTTTGATTGGGTTGCCATTCCTCTTGCTTGACGAGTGGTTGAAAGGGAATTCATAAAGTTGGGTTTGGGAAAGGAAGGTGTTTTTGGTGATGTCTAGTCCTAGTAAAAATTTGTAGTATCTCATGTTTAGTGCCATCCACTTTTGTAAAAATAAATCCAATAGAACAAACTGTGAAAGCTAGCGTATTCTTACTGATAAAATAGAAAGAGAAGTTACAATACTTTAAATAGATAAACTTTGAAACCTTCATGATGCTAAAACCCAAAATTAACCCAAACGTCATGAAATAAACCTAACACAAGACAAACTGGCTCTCACTTTTTTCAAATGTCTAGTTTTCTATCTAAAGTAAGAAATTTGACCCACACCAATCCTTTGTCAAATATGCTAATCGAAAATGTATTCTGCTGGTGGCTTATTTTGAATGTCACATATTCCATTGACCTTATCCATGAAGTCATACCATTTCATGCTATGTCAAATATTGTTTGGAAGTTAAAGTGTGCCTGTGTTAGGATTACATGTGAAACATACAGTTACGGAGTTTGATTAAAACAAAAATATGCAGTAGTTATGGTTGGTTTAGCTTCTTTCTTATTTTCGTGTTTGGTATTTGCAGATTTCAAGCATGCCCTTGTTCTTGAACCTCAAAATAAGGTTGCCAGTCTTGCTGAAAAAAGACTAAGGAAACTGCTGAGTTGAGTCCCTGCCAACAAAAATTATGTGGCACAATACTCGTGCAGAAGAAAACTGAGAGAGGTGATTCTTTGTTTAGCGGCTGCGACAAGTTTTTATTTCCTCTTATGTGTATATTATTTATCTTTGTATTAATCTGTTTTAGAGTGATGTTGAGAGGCCCTATATATACTTACATACTTTTTATATCATCCCCTTTTGAGAAATGAAAAGTGCATACTTTGTTTGTCTCACAGAAAAATCGTTATAGGGAAAAAGAAAGAGCCAATATTGTACTTGTTAAAAATTTCCTTTGTCGATCAATGAAGAAAATTTTCTTTTCTGGTGGAAGATGTTTTGTCAAATTTTTTATCCTGACTGTGAGCTCTGCTAAGCACTGCCTTAATAGCCTTTAGTATTATACAGATACGTTGGTTCTGTCTAGACTCTAGTCTGAGTTCATCATCACTTGCATTCAGTTTTCACTCGCTTTCCTGATTTATTATGTTTTTCATAGCCAAAATTACGATTAACGTTAACAGAATTGGCGATTCTCTGTGCTTTGAGTATATTTTTGAGATAGTATATCCTTTTTTACTTGTGTTGTTTTGACCCTTAATTCTCTTGATGACTTTAGACCATTCAGACAGAGAGTTGATGTCCTTATTACTTTTAGGACATAGAAGTTCATTCGGTCAGAATTGTTTTGTTACAAGTTCATTGATCGGATCCGATTAAGCGTTGCAGCTTGCGCTCCCGCAATCACAGGTGTAAGATTAACTCAAAGCTTGTTAAACATGAAGCCATGAAGGCCGTATCAACTGCCGTTGGATGAGTATGAACTTCGAAATTTGTGCTGCACATAGATTAAATCACTCATTCAGTGACAATTAATGTGATGCTAATGCAATTTGTTAAGGCCGGTATTGCAGTCATTTTGTCATTGTCTTTAGTTTTCAATTTTTATGTTAGGGATAGAGGTGAAATTATATTGGAAAAGGATAAGTTGAAAGATGGGTCATGGGTGCGAACGTGAGAGGGAGGGAGTAATGAAGGAGAATGTATGAAAGAATAACTCAATTGAAAAGCAACTTGAGATTGTTTCCTTTTTTTTTTTCATTGGTCTAACATTTTTTTATCCCTTCAATTATGCTTTTTTCACTCCTCCAACTCTCATTTTATCCATTTTTTTTTTTTTTTTTGTACATCTTTGTAAAAAAATGTAGAAAATTGAAAACGAAATAGTTATCGAACAAATTAACTGCCACTGAGGCCATGACAACATAGCCAAGTTGGCTATAGTTATACTCTCCTGTCTACACTCAAGTTCGAATTTCATTCTCCCTTGTTTCTTAAATTGTTAGTATCTATATTTACCATACAAAGATTTTTTACAATACGGTTAATTGTGCTGGTTAAATGCAGATATATTATCGATATTGTTGGTATTGCAAACTTACAATTGCCAGTATATGGTTAATATGGTTGTTGACTGGCCGTCGGTAAATTTAACTGCAAGTACAATTAACCACACTCTGGAAGAACCCTGCCATATTTGTCAATACTCTAGAAACGAAAGAGGGCACGTGTCCCCTCTTTTCCCCTACAACTAATCTTGCATGCATATTAGAAAAAGATAATGTTAGAGAAAATAAATTTTGTAAATCAAATGATGTGGTTATTGATGATTGGATTATCAAGTATTCAGTAATGTGCTTATTTCCTATTAATGACACATCATTTAATTTACAACCCTGGTTTATAAATTTAATCTCCCTTGTGTTATCCTTAAAAAAATTGACCATAAATTCTTAACCCCGCCTCTACTCTACTCGTTGTTTTCTCTGCACTATCATTCCTAAATTCCTTTTGAGTTGCATGTATGATTAGTAACAGTATGAACGAGTATTAGATCATTCATACAACAAGTAAAGGGGGACAAAAATAGAAAAAGTAGGGATTTTTGAAAAATTAATTAATTACCCTTTTTTGGTTAAAAAAAAAGATGAAAATTAATTTAATTGCATATATTTTCTATATATGTAACTTTTACACTTTGTACATCCAAACGAAAATTCCAACAATATGTTTTTGCCAAATATGTGAAAGTTGCATACACAAAAATAGCACAATTGGTTCAGATATTTGATGATCCCTATATATACATATAGCACTTTGGGATTACATGGTTCATACACATAAATAGTAGTTTAATTACGTACACACAAGCACCCTACGGGTCCATAGCTTCCACCTCTTTTGGCCAACCAATGTTTTAGAGCTTTTCTACTTTCTTGTGATGACGTGTCACCGTTTTCCTTAATTTCCCTTGTTATTCTTGTTCTATATAGCCGAAATCTTGGTTCCTTCATTGTGGCTTATGAGGAATATATCAGTTAAGCCTCTCTGTGCTTTCCAACTAAATAATTCAGTTATCTCATCACCAAAAGCATTCTTTCTAGAACATTAGTTGGTTAGTTATATATGTGTATAATTGTGTGTATATATATTGACTTCATACAAATTTCCATATCCTAGCAAGAACATTCCATGCATGCAACATTTGTACGTAAATTTTGTGTTAATTGTTTTGGTTAAATTAATCCCATAGTTTAATTTCTTACAGAAAAACTTTTCGATCGATTATGTTTCCGCTTAAGCTTCCGAAACGTATCAGCTTTACGGCTTCCGTTGATTGGTTTTATCGGCATTATTTTGCCAATGCCGGTCTCCGCTCAGTTTTAACAAATCTGGGTGACGGCACCACCATCCATTGCTGGGTGCCTAAATCCCCCAAATCCTACAAACCCACCCTTCTCCTTCTCCACGGCTTTGGAGCCAATGCTATGTGGCAATACGGCGAGCATCTCCGCCACTTCACCACCCGCTTCAATGTGTACGTGCCCGATCTCCTCTTCTTTGGGCACTCTTACACGTCACGCCTGGAACGTACAGAGTCGTTCCAGGCACAGTCCATAATAAGGTTGATGAAGTCACATGGGGTTGGGAAGATGAGCATGGTGGGGATAAGCTATGGTGGTTTTGTGGCGTACAACGTGGCTGTGCAGTGTCCGGAGATGGTAGAGAGGGTGGCGCTGTGTTGCGCCGGGGTGTGCTTGGAGGAGAAGGATATGGAAGAAGGGTTGTTTAGGGTTTCAGATTTGGATGAGGCTGCAAGCATTTTGTTGCCTCAGACTCCAGAGAAGCTGAAGGAATTGATGAGGTATTCATTTTTCAAGCCCGCCAAGGGTCTGCCCTCCTTTTTTCTCGCGGATTTCATTCATGTACGTAAGCAGCCTTTAAATCTATTTTCCTACTCTGCACATGCTTATTAGCTGAATTTTTGAAGTATACTTTTCAACTAAAAAAAAACATAAATTTCTGTAATATTTTTATAGGTCATGTGTACAGACTATGTAGAAGAGAAGAGAGACTTGATCCGGGCTATACTAACGGAGAGAAAGCTGTCTGATCTACCCAAGATCTCACAGGTGACTATTTCTCCCCTTATTGCTTATGTAGACTTGAAGTTATTTAATTGGAGTTGTTTGATAACCATTTCAGTTTTTAGTTCGTAAAAATTTAATCGGTAGCTATTTTTAATTTTCAGAAGGCAAATTTTGAATACTCAAAACAGTTGATGTTGGTTTTTGGTTTTTAGTAGGAGCTGTATTTATCACACCCCTCTTGAATTATGGAGATTGAATTAGATAAATCAACGAACATAATTTAACATAGGTGTTTGTTTATTATTTTCCTTTCTAAAAACTGAAATAGTTTTCAAACAAATTTTTAATTCTAGTTTTTACAGATAAATTGATTATCAACAGGCCTTGAAATTTTCATAAATAATGCTCAATGCTTATGTACTATTCCATTGTAAACACAGCCCACACTGGTAATATGGGGACAAGAAGATCAGATATTCCCGGTGGAACTGGGGTACAGATTAAAGAGGTAAATGAGAAATCTGATGGATATATATAATAATACAGTTCCTCATTGCTCGATCTTTCATTTCTCTTAACTAATTATTTGCATTTTGGTTTGAAATATATAGTCATGTAGGTAAAGGTGCGGAACTAGTCGTTATAAAGAACGCAGGACATGCTGTGAACCTGGAAAAGCCCAAGGAGTTTGCCAAGCACCTAAAATCTTTCCTCTGCGACTCACATTCAACTCCACCGTCACCACCAACATGGAAAGATCACTTTCATTTCACATCAACAAAGTGTATTAATTCATGACTGAAGATGATTTACACGAACACTTTGTTCGTTGAGCCGATGATTACGTAATGAAAGAAAGAATGTTACACAGTTTTGTTCGCACATGAAGATGTTTAGGACCTCTATATAGAGGATTGCAGACAGAAATCAGTCCTATACTATAACAGTATACAGAAGCGCCAAATTAACTCAGTGCTTGATGATTTAATGAGGTAAAACCGTATTAGGGAAACTTTCTCGGGCACTTGACCAGTCAAAATCCAACAAAATCGTACTTGGTATCTGTGGGCATTATGATCATTAGTAAGCACAGATGCATCCATGGCCCTTGACCCCAATTTTTATGGTGATTGAATTGTATAATTAGAATTAGTATGATTCAACTTGTGGTTTTTAACTTGACGTGAGATTTATACTCTCAATATGCCTCTTCGTGTGTAACGAATTTTTAAACTTAATATGTGAACGACACAGATCGAATAATGTAAAGCAAGTGCAACTGTTGTGTTTCACATGCAAGACAACTAAGAATATATCTGAAAAAAGTGATGTTTTACCACAAAACTAATTAATAATATGAAAAATAACCTAATTATATATTGTTTTCCTCAACGTGGGACTTGAACAAATGATAATGCCTGCCAGTGCGAGTGTGATGTACGGCACGCAAAGAGATTAAAAATTGGCAATTTGGCATAGGTGCAACATTTGACGTTCCTTACGACGTCGAGAACGTACACAGGAAAGCAACACAACCGCGGAACAAAACAGAACAAAACGCGGTCATGGTCCAAACAACTGGCCGGACCACGGACCACCACCCATTCAATCCCTCCAGTACTCGATATCCTAATTCATTTTCTTCCTCTCAAGTTTACATCACACACTTTATCTTACTTATATATATTCACGCAAGTAATCAAAATCAATAACTTTCTCACCAAACAGAAAAAAGAAAAGAAAAACCCTAATTAGGACACAAAAGGAATTAAACTATTTGATTTCACATAGGAGGATGGTGATGATGGAAGGCTGGTCTCAAACTACCATATCTCCTTTGCTTCCCCGCAGCCTCATAGCCTCCCTCTTTATCTTCGCAGACAAATCCTTCGTAAACTTGTCTCAGAAATCTAAACTCCTCCAACTCCTTCGCTATACTTTCGTCACTTCCTTCCTCTTCCTCCTCCGTTTGCTTCCTCCTCTAAACCCTAACAATAACCAACCCTACAAGCCTCCCAACAAGAATGCTAGTAATCACACTAGTGATCATTATGATTATACGCCCGCCTCATTCAGCGGCGGTGCTACTATTACTGGCGGCGGCGACTCCGCTATCGCTCGAGCACTATCGCAGCTCTTGTCCCTCGTCAACGACATCCCCGTAAGCTCCCGCAAGTACCAAGTTGTTCGCTCTTTAGCGGAGAACCTCATCGACGACAACCACAAAGAGGGCGTAGAGGCTTTACGTCAAGTCAACCGTACGGTTCTATCCGCGGCTTTTTCCACCACTCTGAGCCAGCTTGAAGCTGCCGCCATTCTCGAACAACAAGGAGAAGTGCTGCGTGGTGATGGCGTCGATTTGTTGGGAAACGCTCGGCCGGTGGAGTACCGGTGGAGCCCTGTTCTACGGGTGGTTCGATCGATACGGGACGTGTCGTGGATAAGGGAGACGAGGGCGAGCGGGACGAGAAGCTCGGCGGAGAAACTGGCGGCTGAGGTGCTTTGGCTGGCTGAGAAGCTGGCAGCTTGTGACTCGGCTGATGAAGCAGTGCGGAGATGGGCCGCTGCCTTTAATTTGGCTCGTCTCTCTCTTTCGGTTGAGCCGCGCTTACAAGCATCCTTGGTGAAGACTTCGGGTAAGTTTTTATTTATTTATTTCTTTTATTTCAAATTAACGAATTTTTTTTCTCAAAGTAAAATCGAAAAAAAAAAAAAAAAGACTCAGATAAAAATTAAAAATTAAATAATTGTAGAAATTAAGTCTAATACTAAACACTCGTAGCAGTGCATTATTAAAGTTTTTACATTCAACAATAAAGAGCACGACTTGATAATATCGTATTTTGTGAAGGATAATGTAGCTATGTTTTGGTTTAAATTTATTAATAATTAGTTTTGTTTAGGCTTTTATTTTTAACTTATTTTTTCAAAAAAAAAAAGTTGAAGAATAAAGAGCAACACAAAATTGAAGAAAATAAGAGTAACACTTGTCCCATATATCATATATATCTTTACGAATTATTGTATAGGGGTGATATATTCCTATGCATGGTTTAATATTCCTTTGACTATTAATATTTTATTTTCATGGTTTTCTACTGGCGTGACGGCACCAAAATTTGGATATCTCTTCTTTTTGCTTTATATTTGTCGTTATTGGTGATTGAGATCACATCTAAATTAGGCGTGGTGGCTGGAAACTTCATGACGAATATAATTATGCATGGCTCCAATTATTTGACTTTTCAATTTGTGAAGTTAACAATTTTTTTTAATATTAATTTAGGGGTGTGATATCCACACACCCCATTTTACTTCTCACACACCTTTCTAATTTTTGGCCATCGGATCGGATGAATTAAAGAAGATCAACGGACAAAAATTAACAAGAAGTGTGTGAGAAGTAATTTGGGATGTGTGGATAGTACATCCCTTAATTTATTGCTATTTATAAACCAAAATGACATTGGTTTTGAATTAAGGTGAGTGTGGAATCAAATTCAGTATTCTGAGTGTAACGGTGAATACTTTTAAGATTTATTTTTGAGTAATGCTATTTATACCATGTTTTTATACCACATTCTATACCACCTTAGGTGGCATCTGATGTGGACAACCACATCATTTGAAAAATTTGCAAAACCCAAGGAAATGAAGGAGAAAGACTCTTCGTATACCACAATCATCATTTAATTAACTAGTTTTCTTAATTATTAGTTTATTAAATAATGAACTAAATTTAAAAATTTAATTAATTCAAATGATGTGACTATCCACATCAAATGCCACCTAAGGTGATATGAAAATATGGTACAAAAACATGGTATGAATAGCATTACTCTTTATTTTTAATTATATTCTCTGAAATTTAATTTTGATCTCACATTGTTCTTTATAACTCAAATATCACCTCTTTACTTTCTGAAACTGTAAATTTGTTCCAAAACTCTCTTTTCTCCGTGAACTCAAAACTCACTCCTAAAACATATATATATGTTCGACCCACCACTCAATAAGACAATGCCACATATGCCAATGAAGTTGTTTATAAATCTCCACTATGCGTTAACATTTAATAATAATACTAAAAAATAATAAAATCGAGTTTAATAGAATAAACTGATGAAATTAACATAAAATATTATAAATATTCATTATGCATTAACATTCAACAATAAAAAAAAATATTAAAATGGAGTTTTATAGAATAAAATGATGAAATTAACAGAAAATATTATAAATCTCCACTATGCGTCAACATTCTACATAACGGCATAATTAAGGCAATGTGGAGAAAATGCTGAGTTTTTATTGAGTAAAATGACGACTTTTGAGTTTCATGGAGCAAAATGAGATCCAAAAGTGAGTTCCAGGAGTCAAAGTGGAGCAAATTTTGAGTTTCAAAGACTAAAGTGGTGATTTGAGTCATAGGGGGTCAAAATGAGATGAAAATTGAGTTCCAGAGACGTACCTAAAAATAAGACAAAATTCTACAAGCTTGTAAATTCTTATCCTGTGTAATTGTTTTTCGACTAGAGAAACGACTTTATTAATAAAACATCAACTCAAGTACAAGAAAAGTCTTGGAAAAGAACGTTCTGTACATGGTTGGGAGGTTTCCTCAAACCAAATAGACCATCACTAATACTAAGGCCAAACTTAGCTAAATAGTATGGAACTCCATAGCAAACTAGGCCATCAAGCGTATTGTTAGTTGTAAAACTAGACTATATTTATTTTTTTAAGAAACATGGCATGTTCTACTTACCGTATCAAGATATGCATATCATTTTTCCTTGGTTCTCACATAAATGTATATATGCGTGTCACGAAATTTCAATTTAAAATATATAACATTAATTCCGCTTTGCATGTGATGATTAATCAACTGTTGTGTTCGTGCAGCATTGTTGTTCAAGCATGCCAAACAGTTGGGAAAAGACGAAGCTGACGACGGAATCAAGAAAGAGCAACACAAGCAAACAAAGATGCAAATGTTAATGTCGTGGTTGCCATTGCTATGCAGAGCCAGCAACGGAACCGACGTCCCGGTTTTGAGCATCGCAGAAAGGACCGAGCTGGAGAGAGTATTGGAAGAGACGATCGAGATGCTGGAAGACGAAGAGAATCAAGAGAAAGTGCTGTCTTTGTGGCTCCACCACTTCACACATAGCTCGTTCTCTGATTGGCCCAACCTCCATGCCTCCTATGCTCGCTGGTGTAACACTTCTCGGAAGCTCTTGCTGCACCACCATGCATGATGTATAGGAGTGATGCTAGGGAGATTACATTTTGTAAATCATACCTAAATCATATCTGTTATAGAGTTAAGGTCCACAATACAAGTAGATCCCACGTCTATTAGAGAGAAGTTAGATATAATTTGCAAAATGTGATTTCACTAGCATTTTCTAGTTTATAATTAACGACCTCGACCAGTACTGGTACGTAGTAGTAGGGCAGCTGCTAGGTAGTGTATCATATATAGCTTCTGGTCTTCCTTCCACATTATACAAAATTCCATTATATTTTTTTGTGCTCACTACTCACTCTCTATTTCAAGGTACATTTAGTTGGAGTTGTGCCTAAAAAGAAATTTTATAATATTAGATATTATGTAATAACATCATTTTAATTAATTATACATGTTTGTACCATACTTGACCAATCCCGAAACTACTGAGCATTGGTCAACATTATACCGTCAAGGACCCATAAGAGTTTCCCTCCAACCAGGAGGCTAATCACAAAATGACACGTGTCAATATAAGAGGCCAATCACAGCGCAACACGTGTCAACATTGAAGGCCAATCACAGCATGACACGTGTCAATGTTAGAACAGAGCTAGAAACTTTTTTCTATAAAAAAGGATTCTCCCACAATAATCCTTAATGTCATTTGTACTAAATCATTCACTAGAACTCACTAAAGGAGAGCTTGAACCTATGTATTTGTGTAAACCCTTCACAATTTATGAGAACTCCTCTACTTCGTGGGCGTAATCAATCTGAGTGAATCACGTACATCTTGCGTTCGCTTCCTTGTCTCTATCCATTTACATACTTATCCTCATTAGTGACTGGAGCAACCAAGCGAAGGTCACAAACTTAACACTTTCTATTGTACCAAAGTCCTCGCTGATTTTGTGCATCAACATTTGGCGCTATCTGTGGGAAACACACTTATTCTTACTCTTTTCAGCTTTGTCAAGCTGGTTTCCACCATCCATACACTCTCTTTTGACCAAGCATCCCTTTCCAACATGGGGAGCGAAGGAAGCCACATCACACAGAACGACACCCCCTCGTGCCTAGTGTGAGGCAACGAAAGAAAGAACGAAAGAAGTTCGCTCTTCAAACTAAAGTCGAATAACTGAAGGCTTAGAACAACAAGATAACAATGAAGAATGAGGTCCTCTAGGAGCAGCATAAGAAGCTCTTCGAGATGCTTCATGAGGCTAGGTATACTCAAACACACAAGCTCATCGCCCCCGTGGAACTCTACCATCAACTGGGTGCCCTACAACACAAAGGGTCACCGATCTTCGACATGGCTGTTCCTAATGAGGAGCGAGTTAATCATCAAGGTGTTGATCAACATGTGGCCTCTCTTAACCCAGATGCTTCGACCCGAAGCAGGAGAAGTGGAGGAAGGCACCTTCTTGCAAAGGGAGCGGAATGATCGAAAACCGTTTATCGCGACTGTCGAGACTTCTTGAGACAATGTTGATAGAATCCCATCCACATAAGCTCAAAAATCAATGACCCAAGGATTTCTGAAAGATTCGGTCCCCTCTCACGACCCATGCCAGCTGCCAATCTAGGGAAGGAGTGACAGGTCCCAGAGGAAGATGAAGGTATAAGGAACTCATAAGTATTCTGACAGACTTGCTCTAGAAGTCAATACAGCGAGTCTCAGGAAAAATCACGCCCTCTTGATCAAACTTTCCTACTCCAGTAGTACATGACTCCACTCAGGACCCCCTTATCATTCGGCTCCTTGAGGAAGTAAACAAGTTGAAGGCTGAAAGTTAGGCTGAGATACCTGACTGTAACCAACCCAGGCCTGGCTTTCTTACAAGGAGGATCCTCAACACCCCCTTCAAGCGAAGACAAAACAGAAGCTCGGCTTACAACTCTAGACTGGAAAAGAGGATCCGATTGAACACCTTAATCTCTTTGAGTAGACCATGGCATACCAAATACATACTGACGAAGAGCGATGTCTCCTCTTCCTCTCCACCCTCTCTGGTGGAGCTCTAAACCGGTATTGTCGTCTTCTACCTGAGACGGTAGACTCATTTGAGGAATTAAGGAAACTGTTCGTTTTTCAACACATCTTCTAGACCGATCGCTTGCATTCTGCAGATGACTTGTACACTATTCACCAGAAGCAGGACAAGTCACTGCGAAAGTATGTCAGCCGCTTTAGCCATGAGTATTCTTGCTACGCTGAGGCAGATGACAAGACCGCCCTCAAGGCCTTCACGGCAAGCCTACGTGACTGTGTCTTCAAGTATATGATCAATGCCAGCCCTTGGAAAACTTACTCAAAGGTGATGGCACAGGCTTACAACCACGCCTTCATCGAGGCAATGACATATCAAGGGAAACCCCCTACAGCCACCCCTTATCAGCAAGTGGGGAGTGGAAGCTAGATCCAACCAAATGAGAAGACCTCAACCTTCCAAACGGCAACGACACCCCCCTGCCTTGCTTAATGCTTCACCAAGTCAACAGATATATTAGTTTCAGGGAAAGAGGAAATATTTCCATCCTTACCAATCTCATTTTAGTAAAAAGAGTAAGGGGCATTATCGCGATAGCCAAGGATATCACCACGATAATGCCCGCCCCTAGGAAGTCAACGCAGTGGGCCAAGCACGTGTCAAGACAGGCCCTACCTCAAGGTATGATACGTACACACCTTTGAATGCCACATGTGCGGCCATTTACGCTAGTATAGCTCACTTGATACCGAAGCCAAAGCTGAGGCAACCAGATTACAAGTGCACGAAGAACACAGGCATGTTTTGCTGCTACCACGAGTATAACGGATATGATGGCGAGAAGTGTATCACAATCCGTGATCATATTGAAGCTTTAGCACGTGAAGGAAAAATTGATCAATTCCTCATTCACCCTCAAAGGGATAACCATAAGCAATGCCAAGTGAATGTGATATATTCCATAAGCGGCGGCACACCCATATCTGAATCTTCCAACAGGGCCATGAAAAACAGTGAATGAACTTTGAGGCCTGACCACCAAGTGTTTCATGTGGAAGACATCAGGGGAGTCAAGTATCAAAAGCTTAACTGGGATCCAATATGCTTCTACCTTGAGGAAGAAAGAGGTATCACCTTCCCTCACAACGACCCACTGATCACAGAGGCTCACATAGCTAACTTTGACGTACGATGAATCCTGGTAGAGACGGGGGCTTCAGTTAATATTATGTTTGCTGAAACTTTCAGGGCACTTAATGTAGCTGAACACTTACTCAATCACTCAGTTTCTCATCTGATAAGTTTTTCCGGTGATGTTGTGCAACCTTTAGGGAGTATACATTTACCTTTCACCATCGGTACAGGCCCTTACATAGCCACCGTCATCACTAACTTCCTGGTGGTTGACTGCCTAACGGCATACAATGTCATCTTTGGGCGCACGGGCATCAATGATCTTAAAGCCATGGTATCCATATATATGTTGTTGATAAATTTCCAACCCTCTATGGCAACGGTTACATCAGAAGAGATCAACTTAGTGCATGATCATGTTACAACACTTCAGTCAAGCAACTACTACACTTGCCTGTGCCCAAAGAAACACTTTCTATACATGACTAAGTCATAAAGACCAGCTCGAACGAAGCCAACTTGGATCTTCATGGTGGTAACAATCAACCCGACGATCCTCGAGATGACTCTTTCACACAGCAAGCACAACCTGCTGAAGAGTTGGAGAAGGTCTCTATCTCAAAAGATTATACAGACTGCATAGTGAAGATTGGCACCACCCATTTGGTTGACATTGATTTTTTTTTTGCAAAAGAACATTGAAGTTTTCGCCTGGTCATACGAAGACATGTCAGGCATCTTTCCTGATATCATCTATCATTGCTTGAGTATTGATCCCAAGACCAAGCCGGTGAGACAGAAGCGAAGATCTTATGACCCTGAATGATACGAGGCAATGAAGGTAGAAGTTGAAAAACTCAAAAGCATAGGCTTCGTTTATGAAGTCAATTATCCAACATGGGTAGCAAATGTGGTCCTTGTTAAGAAAAATCCGACCAAGGAAAGTCTCTTGATTCAAAAGATCTTGCGGAGAATATGTGTCGACTACACCGACTTAAACAAAGGATGCCCGAATGATAGTTTCCCCTTCTTCTCATTGATAGACTTATAGACTATAGCAGGGTGTGAACTCTTCAACTTCATGGATGCTTCCTTAGGGTACAACCAAATCCTCATAAACCCTTCGAACCAAGAACACACGGCCTTCACTACTGACAGATGACTATTTTACTATAAAGTCATGCCATTCGGCCTAAAGAATGCAGGGGCGACTTATCAGAGATTAGTCAATTCAATGTTCGTTGAATAGATTGGGAAGAACATGGAAGTTTATGTTGATGATATGTCAGTCAAAAGCAAACATGCTGACCAACACATCACCAACCTGTCTGAAACCTTCACCATTTTGAAGAGGTATCAAATGAGGATGAACCCTAACAAATGTGCCTTTAGCGTGGGCTCTGGGAAATTCTTGGGCTTCATGATTAGCCAATAAGGCATTGAAGCCAACCCCATGAAGGTCAAAGCAATCATTGACATGAAAGAACCAGTAACTTCAAAAGACATCCAGAACCTTATTGGCAAGGTGGCAGCCTTGACCAGGTTCATCTTTAAGGCCACAGACAAATACACTCATTTTTCAAAGCGCTTAAGGGAAATAAGAAGTACATTACGTGGACTGATGAATGTGCCGAAGCATTTAAGAACCTCAAAGAATACATGAGTAAAGCCCCTCTACTCTCTAAACCTGAAATTGGTGACACCCTCATTGTTTATCTGTTCGTTTCAGGCTCAGCAGTCAGTTCCGTTCTTATTCGAAGGGATGGTAGTGTCGAATGGCCTATCTACTACGCTAGTAAGGCTCTACAAGATGTGAAAATATGATACTCTAACATTGAGAAACTAGCTCTAGCATTAGTTATGTCTACTCAGAAACTTTGCCCCTACTTCCAAGCACACTTTATCATCGTACTTACCAATCACCCTATTCGACAGATACTTCAGAGTCCTAACACTTCGGGGCAAATGATCAAATGGGTGATATCACTAGGTGAGTTTGACATCTCATATCAACCAAAGCCAACTGAGAAGGGCCAAGCAGTTGCAGATTTCATCGCCGAATTCACTTATCCTGTTGATGTGGCTTCTACACCTAAATCGGTGGCTTTATTACCCACGGAAGCTCAGAACCAACATTCCCAGTATGGACTCTATATGTTGATGGCTCATCCAACCAACATGGTTGTGGAGAAGGACTAGTACTGACAACCCTCGACAAAGTGACAATGAAGTATGCTCTTCGTTTCAAATTCAAGGCATCAAACAATGAGGTTAAGTATGAAGCCATTCTAGCAGGCTTACGTTTGGACAAACACCTTGGAGCTAAAAAAATTGATATCTTCAATGACTTCCAATTAGTGGTTAACCAGGTCACAAACAACTTTGATGCTAAGGATAGCTCCATGGTAGCATATCTTGTGCAAACACAACTTTTGCTCAAGCATTTCCACTACCAGATCACCCAAGTTCCTTGAGCGACAAACAGTCATGCAAATGCCTTGGTTGGCCTAGCCTCAGCGGTGGAAGACAAGATTGGGAGAAAAATTCATGTCAAATTGTTGGCAGCACCAAGCATCATGTTCGCAGAAGTGTGCAACTTACAACAGAGGGATAGTTGGATCACCACGATTTATAAATTCCTTGCTCATGGCACCCTCCCAAATGATAAAGTCCAAGCTAAGCAGATTCGATACAAGTCTACCCGCTACCTAATTATTAATGACCAACTCTACAAGCAAGGTTTTAACCTACCATACTTAAGATGTCTTACACCTGCAAAGGTGGAAATTATCCTTCGGGAAGTACATGAAGGAGTATGCGGAGATCATGCTGGATCTCGGTCATTAGCACACAAGGCTTTTCGCTAAGGATATTACTGGCCAACACTCCACTAAGATGCCATTAGAATATCTCGCTCATGTGATAAGTGTCAATGCTATGCAACTATTCCTCACTCTCCTCTCGAGCCTCTTACTCCTATGATTAGCCCTTGGCCCTTAGCCCAATGGGGACTTGACTTAATCGGCCCATTGCCTATAGAGAAAGGCAAGGTCCGTTATGCAATTATTGCAGTTGACTACTTCACAAAGTGGGCTAAAGTAGAACCCTTGGCAACCATTATTGAGACAAAAATAGAAGACTTCGTATGGAAGAACATCATTTGCACATTCGGCATTCCTTATGCTATAATCACTGATAATGGGCAACAATTCGATAACAAGAAGTTCAGGATGTTCTGCTCTAAGTTCAACATCAACTTATATTTTGCCTCCCGAGCTTATCCCTAGTCTAATGGACAAGTTAAGGCCATCAACAAGATAATCAAGCGCACTTTGAAAGCCAGCTTGGACAAGGCTAAAAGCTGTTGTCCAGAATTTGTACCCCAAGTTCTTTGGTCATACCACACTTCATATCGGACTTCAACAAGAGAAACTCCATTCTCACTTGCCTTTGGTACAGAGGCAGTTGTCCTAGTTGAGCTTGAGCAAGCAACGTTTTGAGTCCAGAACTACATGCAAGGTGAAAATGGCAAACAACTCACTTTTAACTTGGATCTACTCGAGGAACATAGAAACCAAGCTCACTTGAGAAATGTTGCCTACAAGCAGCACATCTTCAACTACTACGACTTAAGGGTTAAACCTCGCTCTTTCAAAGTAGGGGACTGGGTATTGAAGAAAAGATTACTATGCGATAGAGTCCCGAGTGAAGGCACGCTCAGTCTAAATTGGGATGGATCGTTTGAAGTTGTTGGCATCAGTCGCCCTGGCTCTTATAAGCTCAAAAGCTTCGATGACAAGACCCTTGACCATCTATGGAACGCTGATCACTTGAAGTACTATTACAAGTAGACTCACATTGTACAAGTGCTAAGTTACAGCTGTCCGACATCCTATGTAACTAAAACCATTTGGCATGAATTCAATAAAGAGGTGATTTAGACAACTCGGTCTTAATTCTTTTACATTCCTAGCAATGAAACACTCAAGTACAAAGCTTCAACATGAATGCTCTCAACATGAAATAAAGTGTAAGTATATGTCAACAAGACTATACCAATAAACGAGCAGCTCCACAATATATTCGTTCAATCATACCCAAGTCATGGCTTATATCCAAACAAAGGATCTATTCAAACATAGCCAAACATTCATCAATGATAGTGCAAAACACTTGGCATTTAACATCAGATTATATGGTGCAAAGTCATAAACATCCATAAACAAAAAGCTCTCAGGCTTATAACATGGCACATGCCATACAAACAATAAACTAGTACATCCAGAGTACATGTCACATGCCATACAAACAATAAACTAGTACATCCAGAGTACATGTCACATGCCATACAAACAATAAACTAGTACATCCAGAGTACATGTCACATGCCATACAAACAACAAACTAGTACATCTAGAGTACATAGCACATGCCATACAGATAACAAACTAGTATATCCATAGTACGTGTAGAAAATGAAGTCATTACTAGTCATCCTCATATGAGGTCAAACCCTTGACAATATCACCCTGCATCCCACCACCATCCTTTTTATCTCCAAGATCATCCTTACCCTGCTGAGTCTGCTCATCAACATTAGCCTCATTGTCAGACTCCTCTTCACTACTAGGATCGATTGCGAGGATGAAGGTTTCACCCTTTTGTTGATACTCATGTATCTCCTCACGATACTTTCGAATAATGCTTCCATCGTCATAACGCTCAAGGATGGCCATCAATTTCCTTTTCTCAAAGTGAACCTCCTGGGTGCAGTGAGGTCTAATGGCACAGTGAAAGACCTGGGAACCCAAGAACTCTTGCAAGGCAGTTTCCCTCTAAATTGAGATACTCCCATTTAGCTCAGAAACCTCGACCAAGGCACCATCCAACTTCTCCCTAACCTTGGATGCCTCAAGGGTAGCCGCCTCTAACTATTTCTTAGTCGCCTCAAATAGTTTTTTGAGTCTTACGTTCTCACCGTTTCGCTTCGTCAACCTCTCCATGGTTTGGTCCTTGAGCTGGACGGCCTTAGTAAAAAATTTCTTATTCTTCCTGGCATCATCCACTAGCTGCTTATTCTCTTTCAATTTTGCCTTATACCGCTCAGCCTCTCGAAGTCTATCGTCGTACTCAGTCATGACCTGCATGACAAGATGATCATCACTACCCAAAAAAAAATAATAAATAGGAGAAAGTAAGGAAATGGCAAAGTAACACTCATATAAGAAGATAGCTTTAAGATCCGGTCGCGATCTGATTCATTCTTAGTTAGTGGCTTTTCGAGCTCATCAAAAGTGAATCGACGCCTTGCCAGGCAATTGTTGACGTACCCAAAGCTCTTTGGTTGCATAGCAACCTTTAACACTGCTAGCCTCTTCCTTGTCCTTCCTCTTGCGAGTGGAACCATGATCACTTTCTTGGCTAGTGTGCTCCATAGTTGAAGGGAAGATGGGATCAATAGTAAGAAGATGAGGCAACAATCATTTCTCCTCCTCTGCAACTATGGCAATAGCACATCCGATAGCCTCAGCTTCAGCTTTCCTCGAGGCAGCAATCTTGAGGACCTCATCTTGAGACTTAGGTCTAATGGCTAGTCTCACCCAGTGCTTGCGAGCTTCCTTGTGAAACGGAATGTTTTTTTAGGAAACTAACATGGGTGCTTTCCTTTTCTTAATCCTAGCCTCCCCTTTCTTGCTCACCTTCTCCACTGAACAAGGAAAATCAAAGTAAGGAATACAACTTTATAAAAAAAAAAAAAAAAACCAAAAAAAGAAGAACAAAGGTCAAGTGAAGGATACAACTTACTCGCTCGTCTCTAACACTCGGGTTGGAAACCGTACTGTCAAAATAAGGGTCGCAGCTTGCCCAGGTGTCTATCTTTTTTGGGCACCCTCAACACCTTCTCTACATCAGCTAGCTCCCGTCTAGACAGCTTGATGGTGCCTCGTGTCACTGCATGAAGAAAAATGTTAGAAGTAAGAGAAAATCACAACAAATAGCAAATAATGCGAACAATGGATACATTACAACCTACAGTCTGGAAGTGCGTAGGAACACGTCACTCAGGCGTGACACCCTTAGCATGTTCCTAATTATTATAAAGAAAGCACCAACGATTTTTCCATGCGCATTACGCATTTTTCTTACCAAAGACAATACGTTCTCTCACGCTTCGACATGCACACTCAGCATAACCAGCGCATGATTTCACCGGGCACATTTTATAGCAGTAACGCCATTGATGGAAGGAAGTCACACCCAACCCACACTTTATCCAAATGATATAAAACCCGATTAAGGTATCCCAGAAACCAGGGTTGATTTGCCCAGGCGCATATCCGATAAAAGATAACATCTGTTGCAACCACCGGTGCAAAGGTAGCTTTACCCCTAAGGTCACTAGTATTTGGGTGTAGAACATAACATGACCCTTGGGCGGCTCAGAGGGCAATTCTTCACAATGTACCAAATGTATTCCTACACTACGGGGGATACTACATGACTGCCTTAGGGCTTCAAGCTGTTTTTTGCTATCTAACACGTTGTTCTCTAAATGGTCTGCTGCGAACTCAGAGCGAAATATGGGTATGGTGTTAAAAACAACCTCCTCATCCACGAACATGAAAGAGGAAGAACTAACATTAACTAAGGTTTGACAGTTGTGAAGATCATCTAAAGTTTCCGACATTGTAGGCTCAAACCTAGAGCTAGAGCTAGGGAAGCCCTCATCACTAGGACTTCCAGGCTTTGACATCTACAACAAACAGAAACAAACTCTATCACTACATGAAGGATCGAAACATAAGGAAGTCCCTAGGGCATGAAGAAAAGCTCAACCAATTCACCATGTTCTCAACCAAATACATGAACACTGAAACAATTCAACAAGAATGAAAGCATTTGATCTAGTAGAGAAGACTACTAACCTGAAGATAGTGCAAAGCAGTGCTGGAATTCCTCTCAACTAGAGAACACTTTGTCTTAAAAAATTACTACAAAATGAGCGAATGAAGGCAAGGTAAAGAGTGGAAACTTATCCTTTTTATATAGTTCAACAGGGCCAAAGAAATTCAAAATTCAAATTCAAACCATGAGAAAGCCCCACATAGAAAGTCTTCAAACTTCCACACAAGCTAGGGAGTTTCAAATTTCAAATTTTCAGTTCCCTCACTCCAAAAAAATAAATAAATAAAAGGCAAGGGGGAACGCAGTAGCTTCATCAAGAAAGGGCAACCGCAAATCTCAAAAGCTTCACACACTCTTAGTCAAGATAGTGTGAAGCAAAACCAATTTATGGTGCCAACAAAAGCTTCTACAAATGAAGGACAACTACAAATGTCAAAAGCCTCACACACTCTTGATCAAGATAGTGTGAAGCAAAACCGATTTATGGTGACCAACACAAAGCTTCAACCACAAAGCTTCACCTACAAAGCTTCAACCTTCAACCACAAAGTTTCACCTACAAAGCTTCACTACAAAACTTCAACACGAAAACATGTGAAAGCTTCACACACTCTTGATCAAGATAGTGTGAAGCAAAATCAAGTTTTGTGTTCTAAAAATAGCTTCAACTATTCAAGTTATATACCCAAACAAAAACCCATTACCAACAAACCTTACCTATTAAACTATTTTCCAAAAACAAAACTTTGCTGCAAATAAATAAATTTGGTTCACAAAACCCAACATTCTCTTAAGTTTGTACAAAAACACGTGGGTAAACATAAACATTTTTTTTGTTTTACATCCACAAAGTCCTTGTTATAAATAGACATACATGCCTATTACCGTAATAGCTCATTATTTAATGTTATTATTATTGCTATGTATGTGATATCACATACCACTACCAGAAAACATGATATCACACCTACTTCTATTATTTGACTATATATATATATATATATATATATGTTTTCAAACATGTTATAATAGGTGAAACAAGACGTCAAAGTTCTAAGTTTCATGGTGGAACAAAAGTACAAAAAGTTCACCAATGGTGAAGGTACTACAACCTGCAACCAACATCATCCATAGACCGACTTTACCTGTTGCTTCACCTAATCCCTATTGCAGCTTCCCTAAGTCCCTAGGCCTCATACATAAATACACTAACTGCAACTTGCAGCCCAGATTCCCCCAAATCTCAACAGCAAAATTCACACAAAGACAAAGGTTCCAGAGATGTGAAAATGGGGCTTATCTTAAGCTAGGTCCCAAAATTTACGAAACAAAAGTTTATAAAAAAACAAAGAGGTGAAAGAACACTGGGGACGACAGACACAGACAGCTATGCAAGGGTGAGAAAAGTTAGAGGAAATGGGGAATGAGGCAAGGGTGGAACAAGGAACAAGGCTAGGTTTTGAGTAGGCCTTGGGCCGCTTTCAACAAAGGCTAGGCTGGTACTGGGCTTCACATAAAATAGGAGCTGGACCGGACTTAGCTAACAAAAAAAATAATACACACACACACACACAGAGCAGCCCAAAAGGGAGCTAATCTTGTGTTCCACGTACAAAGGGAGTCGGACACAATTTCAAAAGCTTTCACAGCAGCCAACAAGGGCCACTGGTGTTGGGTTGCACATCAAAGGAAGGCTGGGCACGGATCCTCTCTCTCTTGGGCCAAACAAGTGTAAAAATAATAATAATAATAATAATAAAATAAATAAATAAATAAAAAAGGAAGAGGGTCTCAGCCCTATGCAATTTTTTGTGGGACAACATCTAAAATGAAAGCCTTGGGGCTAGGCTTAGAAATCTTTGGGCTTCTAACATAAAAGGAAAATATTGGACCTTTGTGAACCTCAAACTAATTGGAAATATTTTTGGGATGAGGCATACATGAAAGTTTGACATAAAAAAAAAGGCTTCGTTACTTTGACAATTTGGCTATTACCAAAACACCTCCCTCAGCAACTATCCTCGACCAGAAATTTGGGGGATTCCTACCATATGCTACTACACCTTGGTACTCGAAAGTTTCGCGACTACTCAGTGACTTGGATTTTTCAAGTCCCCAACTGAGAAGTTTTCCTCACTCGGGAAATTAAAGGAGCATTGTTTCAACCTACAGGATCCACCCACGAAGTTTCAACATACAAATTTCAACAAAAGAAAAAATTCAAAAAACTTAGTGAATGATGCCTTACTGTATTTAACACAATACATTGAATGAAGTAAAGCTTGTTTATTGATATCTTTGATAAATTATAGATATATGCATACAAATGAATCAAAACAAACGAACAGAAGGGAGCCTTCACAAAGGTTGCTTATGAGAAGTCTCAGTACTCAGCAGAGCCCCAGAAAGAGGAGGCACCAGAGGTTGATCATTCAGAGCCTCAGTACTGGGCAGAACCCCAGAAAGAGGAGGACCGACGGTTGGTAATTTGGAGATTCAGTACATGGTACAACCCTAGAAGACGAAGGCAATAAATTCCTTTTGAACAAACCCACAAACCTTTGATGATCACTTAAAATCTGACCATCGGATTCCTGTAGCCTGTTAAGCTTTCTCTTCATACTTATAACATAGCTATGTGCGAGCCTGTGTAACTGTTTATTCTCGTGCTTGAGCCCTTTGACCTCCTGTTTAAGACTTATCACTTCAACCGCCAATGATTCAACTTGGCGGGTTCGAGCAAATAGGCGTTGGGCCATATTAGACATAGAACCCGCACACTGAATACTGAGAACTAGAGAATCCTTAACAGCCAACTCATCAGACCGTCTGGAAAGTAGTCTGTTATCTTTGGGAGTGAGAAGGTTCCTGGCCACCACCGCAGCGATCATATCATTCTTCATCACAGAGTCTTCAACGATAAGCTGACCAGTAGGGGATAAGAAGGATGGGCGCCATATGTTGTCTTGAGGATACATGGCTGCTTCTTCACCAACGTTCAAGTCAAAATGACTGTCGGATGGGCCAGACATTTGCAGAAATGATGAAGGAAAAATGAGGTCCAATAAATCTCTAAAGTACAAAAATAAGGGAAAATTTCCTACAAGCAATAACTCTCTGAACGTACTTTTTGCACACAATTGGTGCCCCTATAAAAGAAAGGGCAACATGGTCGTTTGTTCAAAAATCGAAGAAGCACCACTCTCCGGATTTTGAAAAGTAGATTTTCCTGAGAAAAATTTGTCGACAATCTTCACATGCAACATCAACTCCTTGGATACCACAAGTAACTTTGCCAAAGATCTCTGACAAAGATCTCTGACAACATCAACTCCTTGTTACCCACAAGGGTAAAGGAACAACACCACTGCTTGATAACTGGAAAATCCCAATGTGTGTCAACCTCCGTGCTCCGTGGCAAAGTAAACTTGCAAAAATGCCCAACCTTTCCTCACATTTGAGAAAGCACTCCCAACAAGATTGCTTGCTCAGAAATCGAAGAGGCACCGCTTGTTTTGAAAATCGAAGGAGCACCATCTTCGAACCTCGAGAGCCGAATTTTCCTGGATAAAAATTGTCCACGCTTTTCATACGTAACATTAGCTTTCCAAGTAACGTTAATAACTTTGTCAAAGATCTCTAACAAAGTTAAAACATGTGAACCTTGCAGCTCCCACTACATTGCTATGACCGAGAAGGGTAAATAAACAACATTACTACTTGCTGTTGGAGGAATTCCTATATATGTCGACCTCCATCCTCAACGGCTACGCAGACCTGCAAAAATGCTCAACCCTTCCTCACATCAGAAAGGAGACTCCCTACATAGCTTCTCGAAATACTCCGTTTTCTTCCCCCTCAATAATTCCTCTGCCAACCAGCCACATGAGAGCAAGAATATCTCATATCATCAGGGTTGAAACAAGAGTATCTTATATCATGCTTTTTCCTTGTCTTTTCCCTTGCCCTTGCTCTTACTTGCAGGACAAGGAGAAATAATGCAATCAGTCGGAACCTGAAATCAAACTTCCGATCTGGAACTGATTGCCGAAAACCTTTGCCTGTTGCTTACATAGCGTTGCTCTCGAGTACTCATCCTTAACTGTTGTCAAGGTCACAAATTCTTTCGGTAAATGCCTCAGAACAGTTGATATGATGGTGGCCCTTTACACTGAAGCTGCCAAGCGTGGATGAGTTGTCAAGAAGTGATGCTTTGAAGGACAATTCAAATGCAAAGGTTGTGCACCACTTCTACTATGCAAAAGATTGAAGCAGAAGGTTCAATGATAAGCTGGAACAGATCACTACAACACGACGCCCTTCCTATAGAACCGTGCAATCCAGACGGATGAGTCCAAGTCAAATCCAAGATCGGCATCGTTGCTTTAATTGAAGAGCTCGAGAAACTTCAATAGCCTTTTGCTAGCATCGACGTCGAAGAACAAAGCCTCGTCATACCACATTCATTGCTTTGTCAACAGCAGAAGTATCCTATATTATCAGGATCGAACATACTTATAGATTTGACGGACTTGTTTTGACCTTCAAATTCTTGAGTCGGCTTATTCTTTGGAGGAAACCGAAAAACCCTCCAGCCCAATTCAAGAATAAGCCTATGGAAAGTGAACAAGTGCAACAAAACACGTGCCCATTCATCCATTACTTCTTCAAAAGCAAAAGTATCTCATATCATCTATTCTCCATATCCTTTTCTTTGTCCTTGTTACGGTCTGTAAGACAAGGAGAAGGAGAACAATAAGTTAGAACCAGAAATAAAACTTCCAATCTAAGACTGATTGCTTGGAACTCTGATTGCTTACCTTGTCTGTTACCTCTTTCAGCAGATCTCCTCGCTCAGAGACTTGGGGGACTTCTACTATAGGGTTTGTATCGCACTTGACCAAGCCCGAAACTACAAATAAGCTTCAAATGAAAATGATACATTACCTTGTGCGTCAACATCAGATAAAGATACCATTCCTGGATGGAGGAAAAGTACTTCCAGAGAAAAGGCCACATCTACCTATGGGGCAGAGGCAAGTGAAAATGATATCACGCTTCGGTACTTAGAAGTTTAGTGATTACTCAATGGCTTGGATCTTGCAAGTCCCCAACCGAGGAGCTTCCCTCACTCAGGAACTTAGGGGAGCACTATTTGTACCATACTTGACCAATCCCGAAACTGCTGAGCACCGGTCAACATTATACCATCAAAGACACACAAGAGTTTCCCTCCAACTAGGAGACCAATCACAACGTGACACGTGTCAAGGCCAATCACAGCGCAACACGTGTCAACATCAGAGGCCAATCACAGCACGACATGTGTCAATGTTAGAACAAAGCTAGAAACTCTTTTTTGACTAAGCATCCCTCTCCAACATGGGGAGCGAATACGGGCCTCCCTGCTAATCCTTGATACTACCATCATCAGTCGTCCTAGCCATTAGTACCAAAACCCTTGATGCCACTTTCTGCGCATGGAAGAAAGCGCGCGGTGCTGTGTGGAGTGAGTTACAATGGGAAAAGTTACAAGCTCCAAGGAACGGTGAACGATGTTCAGTGCATGAAATACTTTCTTGTTGACATATTAGGATTTCCAGCTGCTTCCATACTCATGCTCACAGGTATTCTTATTTAATTAATTTCACACTATCAATCGTGGAAAGCATACTAATATTTCTCTCGAAAGCTATTTCTTTTCACATTTCGTGAGGTTTAAACTAAGAATCAAATTTTTTTTTATTCTTACATATTTTTCTCAATGTTATGATCACCAAAAGTATGTAAGGTGACTTGATATTGCTGTGTTGTAGAATATGAGACGGACCCTTTCAGGATCCTAACAAAACAAAACATGCGAATGACGTTACAATGGTTGATGCAAGGCTGCCAATTAGGAAACTCGTTGGTGTTCCACTTCTCTGGCCATGGCTCAACCCAGCATGACTTTTCGAATGATGAGATTGACGGCAATGATGAAACGATATGCCCTTTTGATTTTGAGACCAAGGGGATGATCATTGATGATGAAATTAACGCCACCATTGTTAGGCCGGTGCCCCATGGTGCCAAACTTCATGCCACAGTCAATGCCTGCCATAATGGAATTGTTCTTGACCTATGATTTGTTTGCAAGATCAACAGGTAATGTTTTGCAGCACTAACCCGGCTACATGTCTTAATTACTATCCTCAACACATTTTCTTAACTATACCCAACTAATTGAGAATTTAAACATGATGTGTGTGTGTGTGTGTGTGTGTGTGTATATCTTTTTTCAATGTAGAGAAGGATATTCGTGGGAAGATCAACAATGCTCGCCTATTTATAGAGGTACAAGTGGTAGACTAGCTATCTCCATAAGCGCTTGTGACAACCATAAAAAATCTACAGACACCACTATGAGTATAATCAATATGTGAGGAAATCAACCCTATAATTTTGATGTGCGATAAACCCTAGCTTTTAATTAATATGATTTTTTTTTTCCACAATGTTGAAAGAGGTTGCAAGTTCAACTCTCTCCCTCCTCCATATTGATAACCTTAAACCCTATACTATGATGTGTGTTAAACAAAGACAACCTGTTTGAAGTTGTATTAGTACCATATCAAGGAGCAGAGATATTCTACAAGAATCATGTAGTTGGTTAAGGAACTGGATCTCCTTCGGATCCAAGGGATATGAGCACACTAATCAATGCATTTGGGCCATTGAAATTTGATCCAATGGCTACAAATAAGGGGTCTCTCTGAAAGTTATAATAATTGTAGCCATTAGATCAAATTTCAATAGTCCGGATGCATTGATTAGTGGGGACATATCTTTTTGGATCTGGAGGGGATCCAGTTCCGTTGGATAAACCCACAAACACTCCATACACACACACAAATTGAAGCAACACTACAACTATTAGGTGGTAACCTATTTTCCAAATGGACCTGGCTTCTCTACCCTCCCACTTCCCATACACTTCCATCCCCTCCTATTTGTGCGGTCACTGTTAAGCTATGTCAACATTTTATATTACTATTGCTTTTTGTCTTATTATCTCTATAAAAAAATCAATATAAAATGTTGACGTGGCTTAACCGTGACCGCACAAAATAGGAGGGAATGAGAGTATATGGGAAGTAGGAGGACAGAGAAGCTAGGTCCTTTCCAAATATAGTTAATATAAAATAGAGTGTACTTTCGTTGTCCCATAAATTTGAAAGTTTGATTAGACATTAATTCTTTATGTTTTAAGAACTTATTAAAATGTTTAGTTTTTTATTTGTAGGAGCCCCAGTTGTCAACATCTAAGATATTTGATATTTACTCAAGACAATTGGTGCTGTAACTTAGAAATTAAGATATACATGTCATTCTTACCATGCTACTATCGTAGCCTATGTGTACTGCAATGTGAGTTAATCAATATATGAATAAGTGTAAGTTTTTATTTTATTTTCCTTTTTCTACTTCAGCAACCCAATTTTAACCCCTTCGCCTTCCCTTCTCCCTATCCTCCATCACTCCCACTGAAAATAGATAATAATTTTGATGAAAGTTTTTGAGTAATATCTTGGTAGCATAGTATGAAATTTTTTGAACAATACTTGACTACTACAAGATAAGTAAAAATTTCTATTCAAATGTCTTTGTGTTTGATTTGAATTATAAAGTTTTGTGCTTATGATCAAAATTGTTCATATTATAAATCACATTATAAAGATCATATCTGCAAAAGATGAATTAAAACTAAGGTTGACGGCTCGTAATGCTTTTAACAATTCCGTTTATCTGTTTTTATACAATTCAATGACTAAACGACTTTATATTTAATTCATTTTTTGCAAGTGATCTTTATAGAATGATTTATAATATGAACTGTTCTGATCTTAAACACAAA
The DNA here is from genome assembly GCF_963583255.1 of Pyrus communis. Classification (NCBI taxonomy): domain Eukaryota; kingdom Viridiplantae; phylum Streptophyta; class Magnoliopsida; order Rosales; family Rosaceae; genus Pyrus; species Pyrus communis. Next base: position 31,329,564 of record NC_084804.1, read on the forward strand.
GTTTTATGAAGCGTCAACGAACAATTTTGAATAAGAACTCCTACTCATTCTTTGAGTAACCAAGTATTATTCATTTTATCTCAATATTGTAATCAACTTGACAGCTAATAATCTATTCATAATTTATCGTAAGTAATTAATATAAAGCTGCAAACCAAAAATCCATAAAAATGGTTATCACTCGACAAAGCGTTTTGACTTTTTTTGCCTCTGTTTCATTGTTTCATTTTCTTATTATTTTTTATTATGCACAGTATAATTACAAAAATTCCCTTTAGCTATCTAATTCATTCCCTTACCCTTTCATTTTCTAATTTTCTTCCTTCTTTTCTCTCCCAACTAAGGGCAGGCGCAGTTCGGTTTGGTATGGTTTTGAGTGAAACCAAAACCAAAACCGCAAGTTTTTGCAGTTTGGTTCAGTGCGGTTTTGAGGCTAAAATCGAAATGAAATCAAACCATTTGGTTTGGTTCGATCTGGTTTTAAACGGTTTTGGTTTGGTTTCATTGTTTGAAAAAGCTATTATGGTTACCTAGTTGTATTTCATTTCATTTTCCTTTGATATACACTTCAATTCTCTTCTATAAGCAACATGTATTGTTTGTTTTTCATTTTGCTTGTCTTCTAGTTCTTATAAACTTTAAAAAGCCTACAAAAGTAACAAAATATATTGAAAAACAAAAGCTAAGAAAGTTCTTTAACTTGAAATGATATACTTACCCGATTCAATACTTTCGTAGAACTCAATGTGCTCAACCGAAGGTGCATCATCCTCCAAAGTAATAATGTTCTCATCCCTCAACCAATTTTGCATGCATATTAAGGTCTCTACCGATTTAGGAGTTAAAGAACTCCTAAAATCTGAAATTACTCAACCCCCGGTGCTAAAAGCACTCTCCTATGCCACGATAAAGACTTGAATAACAAGAATATCTTTTGCAATGGCGACCAAGATAAGAGAATGTTAAAATACTTTGTGGACTCCTCTTTTGTAATTTGTACCAAAGGATCCAACAAATAAGAGTCCATCTCATCTCTCACCACTTTCTCATTACTCTCTTTAACAAAATGCATCCATTCATAAACAAGATCATCTTCCATTGACGTCACATCGGATGAAGTAGAAGAATGTTGTGCTTGTGAATGGTTTTTCTTCATGTGTTTTCCACCTTCGGCATTTGGGGCATATGCATCATAAAGGGCATGCAATAGATCTTTTACTTCATTAGCTTTCAATTGTGCCTCAAAATCGGAAAGTTTCTTTTTAAAGAGTTGTGTGACATGCCTCAACTTGAACCTTGGATCTAAAACAAGTCAATCACTACTAGAGGGTTCAATTCATGATATGAGTCAAAATATTTTTCATATTTTGATCTCATGTCGAAAGCCATATTGCCTTCAATAATTGCCCCAAAGGTAGACCAACTTGCATGTTAGCTTGGGAATCCAAATTATTTATAGCGGTCTCTACTTTTATGACATCATGGAGGCCGGTATGAACCGTGGGATGTGTAGAAGCACTTACCTTCAAAGTCACATCATAGAACACCCGTGAAAACTGGATAAAAACTTCCGCCTTGAGCCAATCTTCTTTCGTAGATGGTCCAACCCTTTTCCACCCTTTAGTTTAGCAAGCAATAATCACCCCATCTTCATCTTTTTCATCTTCAACTTCCTTAAAGTAAGCCACAAAGGGACTTTCTACATCGTCCGTCATAGTAGCAAAGGCCTTCTTAAACTTCAAGGCTACTTCCAACATAACAAATGTAGAATTTCACTGAGTAGGACAATTAAGGAAAACCGTTGATTTGCATGTTAATTTTACCAAATTCAAGACTTGCCTAAAAAACTCCAATCTTTGTGGAGAGCTCCTCACAAGCATCACACAATTTCGTATACCTAAAAGACCATTCTTTAGCCTCTTCATCTCATGACTCACATTTATATTGGTTATGTGAGCAATGTGTCATACATGTAAATACTTGCCACCTAAAAAATAGCTTGTGAATTGTCCCACCTATTTATTTTTGCCATAGTTGATCCAAAGAAACTTTATTTGTGGAAGCATTATCCATTGTGATTGTCATAACTCGTCTATCCCTTATTCCAACCAGCAATTTTCAATTAACTTTGCAATTGTGGTTCCATAATGGTTAGGAATAACACAAAAGTTTATGATCCTCTTGTGCATATTCCATTCATCATCAATGAAGTGTGTAGTAAGAACCATATAATTGATGTCTTGTGTGCTTGTCCAAGTGTCGGTGGTGAGACAAATTCTATGCCCACTTAAGTTTTTCTTCAGATAAGTCTTCCATTCTTTATACATGTTGAGAAAAGTTCTAACAAGTGTTCTTCTAGAAGGCACATTAAACAATGGAATACCAATAGCACAAAAAGCCAAAACCCCATCTTATCAACGGTACTAAATGGCATCTCATCTATGACTACCATCTTGACACATGCTTCTAATACACTAGCTTTTGAAAAGCCAACAACGACTAGATTGTTACCTTTACTCTTATCCTCGACCAACACTTTTTGCCTTTTACATTTGTTCCCCTGATAAAATTTACAATATTTTTCAATGTGGTGTTGCATAGTTGAGGTGCCATTTACTCTCGATTCAACTACATAGTCACCATCATTGTTCTTTTTTGGGCAATAATTACACTTGGCTCTCCTAAGTTTTTTATCCACCCAAACTTCCTCCCCCTTATCATTGATTGTGTTCACTTTTTTCGTCATAGTATGTTGTAAAATGCTCCCAAGCCCAACTACGCTTTCGTCAGAGTTACTTGCTTATGCATCATCTTCACATTCGGTTTTTGCTTATAATAATAAAAAAAAAATCTATTATTCTCATCTTTCATCTAGGAATTTTTTTTTAATTAGTGAATTATCTCTCTCAGAAATCACGAACCCAACTCGACTCCTTAGATAAAACCCATCTTCCATTTTTCCTTTTTTTTTTCTTTTCAACATCTAACAGTACTATTTGTTTCTACATATTCTCTTTATGTTTGGGTGAAATTCTACAAAATGTTGTATTTTTTTTTTATAAAATTTGATACTTTGAATTATAGAATGGGGTTGAATTGATTGTGGTTTCTTTGTTTGGTCTCACTTTTCAAGAAGTGATTTTGTACATATGCTAGCAATTGATCATCTTCTTCTGTATTTTGGATTTGGTTAATTTGGTGGATTTGATGCGTACTGATATGAATTTATTAGTTTATTGAGATGGTTCATTTGAAATTGGTGATTGAATAATACATTAGAATGTGCATTTTCATGTGTTTTCTAAATCTAAGTATGCATTTGGAGGCTTTATGTTTGTTGTTCCATATTTCACCAATTCCAAAACTACCGAGCACTAATTAACTTCATACCTTCAAGGACCTGCTGAAGGATTCGTGTTGAGGCACCCTTGCCGAGTGATAGGAGCATATTTATGCTACTTAGCTATGTTGTTTCCTTGCATTTAGTTAGTTAACTACTACTTATTATAGTCTTTTAAGCTATTTTCGTATGTTTTTAGGTCCTAATGGCAAAAGGAGCAAGAAAGTGCATTTTGAAGCCATTTGGAGCAGTTTTGGGCATGGATTGGATAGCTTAACTATGAAGCAAAGTGGATGGATGAAATTGAAGTCAAGAGAGGCTAGGAAAGACTACAAATCTGGAGAAAGAAGTTCAAATACAAAGAAGATAAGGAAAGAGCAAGAAATAAGGAACATTATCCAACCTTATTTTATCCTATCCTAACCAACCTTATCCTATCCTATCTTATCTTATCCAAATCAGTTTGTGCCTTAATTCTAGCTATTTAGAAGGGATTAGATATACATTTAAACACATAAACTCAGATTCTAGAAGCCTAATCCCTTATGTGCTGCATAGATGCCATTCCTTCAAAGTTTAGGAGTTGTAACTCATATCCTACACCTATGCCATGTGTTCTTGTCCTTTAGGTCCAGAAATATGCCTAAATACTCTTTCTAGAACACCTTATCTGATCCTAATTAGGTGCCACACCCCTTATACTTTATAGAAGTCCAATTTCTGCCATAAAACATATTGTTTCTAGAATCCCTACAAAAGTGGCGCCTCTCCATCTTCTAAAAGCCCTAGAATCTGCAATCCTTTCCCCTTTCTTCCTTGGTCTTTGCCGTGGAATCCTTATCCTTTTCCCCTAGGATTCTGCAAACCTTATCTGATTTCCCTAGGGTTTAAGCCTATAAATACAAGCCTTTGCCGCACCATTCAAACCATCCATTCACTTATTCATTCATTCATTCATTCACACATTTAGCCATCAAACACCATAATTCACACCACATCACCCTAGTGCTGCAAGCAAGGAAGGAAGGAGAATAAGACTTGTGCAATCTGCCATCCAATGAGGGTTTGAAATCTGCCATTGGAGTATGGAGTGTTTCTAGGTGTATTATATCCTTAGTTTTAGTTCAATGTTTATATTAATTTGGTTTTCAATTATGATGAACATGTGGAACTAATTTCTTTTTAGTTAGAGGTGAATTCGAAGCCATGATTATATGTTTTATATGAATTGATTATATCCAGTTATTGTTTCTTGAGTCTTGAATGTGATTTGCTTATCTAAGTTATCAAAACTTGTTTATGTATGTTGGTTGAGGGTCGACACTTAATTTGCATGCATGAATTTGATGCTAGAGTATAAGGGAGTTTCACGTAATAGTTATTCACTTATATTCACAAGTAGTAGCAGTTGCTAGTCACAATCGTGTTAAGTAAATCCTTGGTATGAGTCTCATGCGTTTCATAGTGATGAATGCCTTGTCAATGCTTATGATTTTCATAGAACTTAATGACTTTTGATATGTATCTTTACTATGTGTTTCATGTAGAGAACTTGAGAAAGCTAATTTGATTGTGATGCGTATTCCATCCAATTCAATAAAATAAGGAAAATCTGATGGTTAGTTGTGCGATGCAATTAACTTGGGGCGTTGTCATTCATAGTCTAAAGGAATAATAACTGGAAATTGGTTTATATGCATATGTCATGTGTGGAGAAGGACCCTCTAACTAGCCTTTCACCCATTTAATTCACCCAAACTCGTTTTTGCAAAGTGTTTTATACAAAGTTTCTGTTTTAAGTTTTAAATTCGTCAAAAACAATCCCCCTTTCATTTAGTCTCGTTATTTGAGTCAAAATATGTTTTCTTTTAGTCTTTTGAGTCAAGTTAAGTTTTATTTTCGTCAAAACCACTTGTTGGGTCTAGAATTAAGTCTTTTTGAGTGCTTGTTGCTGTTTTAAGTGTTTTGAGTTAGTTTTAAGTTTATAGAGTCTAAATTAGTGTTTTCAAGTGTTAATTGTGTTAATTAGCATCCCTAGTTAATCCCCGGTCTAGAACAATCCCTACTTGCATATATACTACAATTGTCACAAATAGGGTTTAATTTGTGTGTCAAGTTAATTTTTACATGATGCGTTACGAATGTGACACACAAATTAAACCCTATTTGTGACAATTGTAGTAATGATGTAAGTAGGGATCGTTCTAACCGGGGATTAACTAGGGGTGCTAATCTAATATAAATTGACTTAAAAACACAAAAACTAAACTTAAAGACTCTAACTAGACTACTATGACTCAAAACATATTTGAAACACTCAAAACTGCCTAAAACAATCAAATTGACTCAAACAGAAACTAAAACTTGATTTGGACGAATTTGAAAGTGCTTGTAACTCAAAATACTTAAAAACACAAAATAAGACAGATTATAAAGACTAAGAGTTAACAAAATATTGGGGGATTGTGTTTGGACGAAATTAAATTTAATGGACAGATTGTAAAGGAAAACAGATTGTAAGACAATTTGTGATGAACCAATGGATGATGGAATAACTAAGGGGTTCTTCTCCACACATAAAATATATGCAACGTAAATCAATTTCCAGTTATCAATTCAATAAGTTATGAACCTCGACACTCCAAGTTAATTAGGTCTGCTTAAATTAACCTTTAGATTTCCCTAGAATCATTGAATTGGATGAATATGCATCGCAACCAAATTATTCCTAACAAGTTCTCTATATGAACAGCATGATAAAGACACAAGTTAGAATCATTACGTTCTTTGGAAATCATAAGCATCGACAAGGCATTTGTAACTATGAAAAACATGATACTCCTGCCAGAAATCTACTCAACACGATCGTGACTAGCGACCTTCATTACTTGCGAATATAAATTCATAACGATTAGGTGAAACAAACTTATACCCTAGCACCAGATTCAAGTATGCAAATTAAGCATGCACTCTCAATCAACATACAAGAATAAGTTCTAAATCAAACGGTTAAGCAAATTGTATTCACGACTTATGCAACGATAACTGGAAGTAATCAACTTATTTCACATATATAATCATGGTTTCGAATACACCCTTAGCCAAAACGAATTTAGCCAATCATACTCAAAGCAAAACAAAGATTACATGAATTAGACATTGAAATATAAGATAGAATACACCTAAAATTGTTCAACAACTCAGAATGAAGAGCCAAACAATTGAGTGAATCTGTCTCCTTTCCCTTGCTTGCGGCAGATTGGGTGGTGATGGTTTCTGGGTTGTTTTGATGATGTAGAATGGATTTTGGGGTGTTTAGAGGCACGACAAGGGATGTAGGTTGAGTGTGGATGAGTGTTTGATGGTTGGAAGGTGGTGGAGGACTCGACAATGATGGTGGAAGAATGTGGAATGGCTGGTTGTGTTTCTGGGTTGCAGAATGGTGTTTTGGGATGAATGGATGTGTGTGGGAGTGTATGGACGAGTTTTTATGGTGAATCCCCTCTAGGGTTCGGCCAAGGGCTGATTATATGTGTTTTGGGAAGTTAATAACATACCTAATTGAGTTATGATTCAGATTTCCTAGTCTAAATAGAAAAGGTAAGTGAATAAAGTCCAAATAAAATCAGAAAAGGGGAATGCACGAATTTAAAACAAGTAAGGAATGTCCTTGCCTTGCAAGGAGTCAGAAATTAAACCTCTTGTACAGCAAGGAAAGGGAATTTAAGGTAAGGTACGAAATTGGTGCAAAAGAAGGAAGGAAAAGTCAATTCCTTGCAAGAAATCAGAAATTAGGACTTTAGGGAAAGTTTTAGAACTAGGAAAGTGAATTAAACTACGAAATAAGAAATTGAAATCAGGAAACACAAGGGAAGGGTACGGCACATAGCTTAGGGAAAGGTAAGGCACAAAGCAAGAGGTATTAGAATAAGGGAAAAGTCCTAACACCTATGGAAAATAGGGAAGTTTACACAAAGAAAGGGAAACAACCTTCCTTGCACGGCAAGGAAGGGAAAGTTGCAAAGAACCTTTGTTTGTTGTCCAAGGGTGCTCGGGAGCCATCTTAAGTGCTAAAACTTAGAGCGTTCTTGATTTAGGAAAGGTCAACCAAAATAGGAAACTTTGGCTTAACTTTCCTACTTCAAGTAGGAATCCTTGTGTGATTAGGAATCCTCGTCCAACTAGGAATCCTCATGTGAGTGGGAAACCTCCTTCAATTTGGAAACCTTCTCGTAATTGGAATCCTTGTCATAGTAGGAATCCTTGCGACATCAACTCTTCAATTTCGTCCATTCCTTTTGCTCCAAGCATAAGCTATCCAATTTGTGCCCAAAAGTGCTCCAAAAGGCTCCAAAATGCATCCTTTTGCCAAATACGTCTCATGAACCTGAAAACACACAAAAGAAGCTTAAAGAACTAAAATAACTAAGAATTAATAACATAAATGCACGAAAACAAGCAAACTAAGTCGCATAAATATGCTCCTATCAAATTCCCCCACACTTAGCTTTTGCTAGTCCTTGAGCAAAACGGAAAAACAAAACAAAACCTAAACCTTCCAACAATGGTCTCAGGGATTCTTAATGCACATGACATGTTCAAGATCATTACTCATATAGATTTTAGTCATCCTTACGCTTAGGCACATACGTAATCATAATCACTACTTACTAGTTCTCATTTAATCAATTTAAAACAACATTTGAATCTAGTAACATGCCTTAGAGAATTCACTTAATTCCTTACAAGATACTCTCTTAATTTCACACAGAATTTCTGATTACACACCCTACACTAAGTATATGTGAGAAGATTGATGTAAATATGAAACTAAACATTCACATATGTTTATAACAATGAAAGCACTTTTCTGGAATGTATATGGATGTGATCTCATGAAAGGAATGCTACTAATTAGATGCGAGAACTAGGGACACCATATGCTTACATCAATTCCAAACTCCACATTATTGAAAACATAATGATCAAGATTGAAGCATAAAGGTTGTAACGGTTTAAGGGTGATTGGCTAACAATGAAAGGTAAAGATAACAAACGTTCTTTAAGCAATAGCAAGAAAAGTTATGAAATTTGACACTTAGAATCACTTATGATTGCAGAAACTCACTTAGACACACAAGGGGAGAATTCACACAACTCTTAGGGCCATATTCAACGTTTTGGACCCTTTCTTCAACTACCACAAACATGTGAGCTTATTTTCACTTATTTCATACTCTCTTTCTTTCTTTTCACAACTTTTTCTTTTCTTTTTCTTTTTCCACGATTTTTTTTTCCTCTTTTTATTTTCACTCATGCCTTATTTCTTTTCGTGGCATATCAACACACACACACACACAAATTCCCCCACACTTGTTGTTTTGCAAAATCAAAAGGATTCCCTCTAAGTCATGCTTACTATGCTTCAAGAACAAGGGTATGGGTGGTCCTAATCTAGGCTAGGTAGGGATGACATGGGTAAACAAAGAACAAAGGCTAACAATGGCTCAATGGGGGTTATGACCTACAATATATAGTGCATGGGTTGGCTGTTTGGTTGATGGCTTCACTACACACTTCATCTTGATATATATTATGCAATCAATATCATGCTTCGAATGGAATGGATGCAAGTTCTAGCATTTGGAACTAAGTGATGAAATGCCTTCTAATTAGCAACCAAGCAAGAATAATGAGATCATGCAACGAGTTTGAAAACAAGAATCACAAAATAATACTCTCCAAAGAATGTTTAAAGCTCAAGTCTCTCAGGGTTGTAATGTTATTCTAAGTTCTTTCCTTCAAGCATATTACAAAAACTTTTTTTTTTTTTCTTTGGGATTAAACATGAATTCATAAACAACAACTATAACCAAGTATAAACCAAGAATATATCAAACTTCCATCCATGTTTATAACTCTCTTTCACAGCCATGCACATAAAAATCAAATCCTCATCATTGTGTTGGAAGGTATCCTAAGACACAAACACACAAAAACAAACACAAAACTGACTCAAACTGACTCTTTTTAGTTGATTCAAACTGTTTTTCGGATTTTTTCAAAGTAACACATAAAAAGACTTCAAAACATGTTAAAAACACTTAAAACAGTGGGAAACAAGTTTAGACATGTTAGGTGGTAATACCCTACGAATTTCATGCAAAAATAGCTCAAAACAGAATGTTACACCCCCCAACACTTAAACTAAACATTGTCCTCAATGTTTTAGACTAAACTAACAGCAAAAGAACACACAAATAAACACATCACACATAACATAAAGTAAGCAACAAAGGAAAAGTTTTAGGGATGCAAATCTGAGTTTGGAGCGATTCCTAAGTTCGTCCTTTGTTGATTGCATGGGTTGCCTCCCAAGTAGCGCTTTCTTTTACGTCTTGTAGCCGGACGATGCCACATTGATCAACCTTCATGGGAACCCACGGCATAGTGGGTGGTCTCCTCCACATCATATTCTACAAAGCTCTCGTAGTAAGGCTTCAATCGATGCCCATTCACCTTGAACTCTTGACCTGTTTTGAAACTACGAACTTGGACTGCACCATGAGGAAAAACATTAGTAATAACAAAGGGTCCAATCCAACGTGAACGTAACTTACCCGGAAATAGACGAAGACGAGAATTAAACAACAACACTTTCTGTCCAACAGAGAAGGACTTGGTGCGAATCATCTTGTCATGAAAGGCCTTTGTCTTTTCCTTGTAAATGCGGGCATTCTCGTAAGCTTCATTCTGTATCTCCTCAAGTTCATTCAATTGAAGCTTACGATGAATTCCCGCCTCATCTACATCCATGTTGAACTTCCTCACGGCCCAATGAGCCTTGTGCTCCAACTCCACAGGTAAGTGACATGGTTTGCCATAAACAAGCCGAAAGGGGGACATTCCTACGGGTGTTTTGTAGGCGGTCCTATAAGCCCACAATGCATCCTCTAACCTCAAGCTCCAATCTTTTCTGGTTGGCCCAACCGTCTTCTCAAGAATCTATTTTATCTCCCGATTCAACACCTCGGCTTGCCCGCTTGTTTGAGGATGATAGGGTGTCGAAACCCTATGTGTAACGTTGTACTTCTTGAGCAGTGCCTCGATTGTGTGATTACAAAAATGTGAACCTCCATCACTTATAAGGACTCGAGGCATTCCGAACCTAGCAAAAATGTTAGACTTCACAAAATCTGCAACCACTTTGGAATCGTTAGTACGGGTGGCTTTTGCTTCCACCCATTTGGAAACATAATCCACCGCCAACAAGATATAGAGAAAACCAAGTGATGAAGGAAAAGGACCCATAAAATCAATTCCCTACACATCAAATATTTCAACAGAAAGTATAGGGTTTTGTGGCATTTAATCCTTAACACTTATATTACCCATTCGTTGACAACGATCAAATGTAAGGCAAAATGTCCTAGCATCCCTAAAAATGGTTGGCCAATAAAACCCACATTCTAAGACTTTAAGAGCAGTGCGTTGGGTGCCAAAATGTCCCCCACATGCATATGAATGACAGAATGTTAAAATAGATTGAAACTCATATTCATTCACACAACATCGTACAATCTGATTGGGACAAAATTTCCAGAGGTATGGGTCATCCCAAACATAAAACCTATCATCCTTTTTAAGCTTATCACGTTGATTCCTATTAAGTGTGCTAGGGGTATGTTTAGACACCAAAAAGCTCACTTACCTGGATAAACATTAATTGTTCATCGGGGAAGGTTTCAGGAATTGGCAATGCTTCCTCATGCACCATTCGACTTAGGTGGTCAGCCACCACATTCTCCACGCCCTTCTTATCCCGAATCTCAATGTCAAACTCTTGTAGAAGTAACATCCATCGAATTAGTCTAGGCTTGGCCTCCTTTTTCGTGAGCAAATACTTGAGAGCTGCATGATCAGTAAAAATAATAACTTTAGTACCAAGTAAGTATGATCGGAACTTAACTAATGCAAATACCGCAGCAAGTAATTCTTTTTCAGTGGTTAAGTAATTTAATTGAGCATCATTTAGTGTCCTAGATGCATAATAAATAACATGAGGTTGTTTGTTCTTTCGCTGCCCCAAAACAGCACCAATTGCATAGTCCGAAGCATTGCACATCAACTTGAATGGAAGGCTCCAATCTGGAGGTGTGATAATGGGAGCCGAAGTGAGAGCCTCCTTTAAGTGTTTGAATGCCGTGGAGCATGCATCATCAAACTCGAAAGCCACCTCTTTTTTAAGCAATCGGCATAGTGGCTGTGCAATCTTGGAGAAATCCTTTATGAAACGCCTATAAAAACCTGCGTGACCAAGAAACGAATGAACCTCTCTAACCGAAGTTGGAGAGGGTAAGTGACGAACAAGGTCTACCTTAGATTTATCCACTTCAATGCCTTTTTTAGAAATAATATATCCTAGAACAATACCTTGCTTAACCATGAAGTGACATTTTTCCCAATTAAGCACAAGATTCGTTTCAACACAACGTTTCAAAATTAAGGTCAGATTATTCAAGCAATGATCGAATGAATTACCAAACACGCTAAAGTCATCCATGAATATCTCAATAAGTTTCTCCACATAATCAGAAAATATACTCACCATGCATCGTTGAAATGTCGCAGGGGCATTGCACAAACCAAATGGCATGCGCCTATATGCAAAGGTGCCAAAGGGGCACATGAAGGTTGTCTTCTCTTGGTCCTCTGGAGCTATCACAATTTGCTTATATCCGGAATATCCATCAAGAAAGCAATAAAATTTATAACCGGCTAACCTTTCTAACATTTGGTCAAGGAATGGCAATGGAAAGTGATCCTTCCTTGTCATGGCATTTAACTTCCTGTAATCAATACAAACACGCCAACCGGTCACAACATGAGTGGGTACAAGCTCTTGTTCTTCATTCTTCACCACTGTAACTCCAGACTTCTTTGGAACAACCTGCACGGGTGACACCCAACGACTATCAGAAATAGGATATATAACACCACAATCAAGCAATTTTATAACCTCATTTTTCACTACTTCTAGCATGGGTGGATTAAGGCGACGTTGAGCTTCACGAGATGGCTTGGCTCCCTCCTCCAAAAGGATGCGATGCATGCATGTGGTGGGACTAATGCCTTTGATATCCGCCAAGGTCCATCCAATAGTAGATTTGTGCTCCTTTAACACCCTTATCAACTTGTCTTCTTCTTGGGCCGTGAGTGAGCTAGATATGATGACGGGTAGTGTCTGATCTTCTCCCAAGAAAACATACTTCAAGTGACTAGGTAATGGCTTTAACTCAAGTGTAGGTGGTTGCACAATTGATGGAAGTAACTTGTTAGTCAAAACCGAATCTAAAATTGAGAGTGGAGACTTACCAGATTGTGAGGGCAATGACTCGAGGGCAGCGACCATTTCAATCACTTCACCACAAGGGGGCACGGCAATATGGTCAGATTGCATGCCATGGGTTGCAAGGATTTACCCACCCTCATTTCTTGCTCATATACCATGCACTAAGGCTACCTCAAGTGCATCTTCGTTCATTTGATCCAAATGCACCTGTGCCAAAGAATCAACAATGTCAATAGCAAAACAAGAATGGTCCTCAATTGGATATTTAATGGTTTCAGAAAGATTAAAATTAATAATGTCCCCATCAAACTCCATGGTTAATGTTCCCGTAAACACGTCTATCTTTGTTCTCGCTATTTTCATGAATGGACGGCCTAGCAAGATTGGCAATGATGGAGCATGGCTCGAATCCTCCATTTCTAAGACATAAAAATCTGCAGGAAAGATAAGATGATTGACCTGCACTAAAACATCCTCAAGGACTCCCTTGGGATAAGCGTTAGAACGATCAGCCAATTGAATTATAACGCCATCTTGTTTTAACTCACTAAGGTTCATAGATGCATAAATGGAATATGGCATGACATTAATAGAAGCACCTAAATCTAACATGCATTGTTCAAATCTAGTGTTTCCAATTATGCATGGGATAGTAAAGCTCCCTGGATCCTTACACTTTGGAGGTAACTTTCGTTGCAAAACTGCGGATACATTTTCACTTACTTTCACAACTTCTTTGTTTGAAATTCTTTTCCTAGTTGTGCATAACTCTTTTAAAAACTTTGCATACCTGGGCACTTGCTTAATAGCATTAAGTAAAGGAATGTTTACTTGGACTTTTCGAAAGGTATCCAAAATGTCCTTTTCACATTCTTCCTTCTTCGATTGTGCAAATCTGCGAGGGAAAGGGACATTGGGCAGATTAGTGTTCGAAATCACAACATTTGGGACAACATTACCTGAGGTGGACGAATGGGAGGGCTTAGATGACTGCGGCATGGGTGGTGCAACCCTTGCCGTGGGGTAGGATTGCTCATCTTCTTCAATTTGTATCTTCTCATCTTCCTTGTTTTGGGCAGGTTCATGTGTTTTGCTTCCCACTTCTTTTCCACTTCTTAGTGTGATAGCTTTTGCAGATTCGAAACCACCCTTGGGATTGACCACCGTAGTGTTTGGTAACTTACCATTTTCACGAAATTGTCCCAAAAATTCTACCATTGGCCCATTTGCTTCTTTAGCTCATTAGCCTCCTTTGCTTGGTTCTGCATTCCTTGTGCCATTGTGGTTAATAACTGATATGTTTTATCATCATTCATAGACGTACCTGAGTTGGTTTGGGATGATTGTGCTTGAGGAGGTGGTTGTGGTGCCATTGGCCTTGGAAAGAAACCCGGGGGTTGTCGGAATCCACTTTGTTGGGCAAGTTGTGGTGCATCTCTCCATCTGAAATTGGGGTGGTCACGCCATCCCTGATTGTATGTATTAGAGAAAGGATCACCCCTTGGTTGGTTTTGACTCCCATAACCCACGGCATTGGCAGATTCCGACCCTCCATTTTCAATTAATTGAGGGCATTGATCAGATTGGTGTCCTTGAATGGAGCATACACCACAGATTGTAGTTCTTTGCGTTTTGGGGCCTTCAACAAACTGCGATAACATAGACGTAAGGTTAGCCATTTGGGATTGTAACTCAGAAATAGAACTTACCTCATTTACATGATGTGGCCGTAGGGTGTCTCTCTGCCCAACACCTTCATATTGTTTTGCGTTGAGTGCTCGATTAGCAATGAGAGTTTTGGCATCCATGGGTGTCTTGTCCACTAGAGCTCCTCCTGCGGATGCATCCAACATTTGACGTTCAATTGGTAAGAGACCTTCGTAGAAATATTGAAGAAGAAGCCCCTCCTTCATTTGGTGCTGTGGACATGAAGCAACAAGAGTTTTAAAACTTTCGTAATAAGTTGGAAAAGATTCACCTTGGCTTTGCTGAATTCCACTAATCTTCTTGCGAAGAAGAATGACTCGTGATGTCGGAAAGAACTTCTCTAAAAAGGCTCGCTTCATACTCTCCCATGATGTGACAGTTCTGGGAGCCAACTCATACAACCAATCTTTGGCGTTCTCCAACAAAGAAAAAGGAAAAGCCTTCATCTTCAATATGTTGCTGTCCACGTTCACCGGTGTTATACTTGAGCATACTACTTAGAACTCCTTTAAATGCTTATTGGGGTCCTCCATTGATAACCCATGGAACTTGGGTATATGATTTAGCAAACTGGACTTCAACTCAAATTCATCGGTCTTCTCAGGGGCTGCCCTAGGGTATTGGATGCAAAGAGGGGCTACATTGTCCAAACCCGAGGCAGAAAGCTCCTTGATGGTTCGATTGTCCGCTGCCATGGTTGGTACTTCCTCTTCAAACCTTGCCGTGGGCTCCTCTTCAACCTCAACTTCTTGCTCTTCTAATTCAGGTTCGGGACTAGGAGGATTAGACTCTTGCAGTTTCCTTTTTCTTCTCAAAGTCCTCTCGAAATCGCCATCAAAGTCGAAGATATGCTCACGAACAGGTTGTGAGCTACGGGTCATAAACTAGTACCTGCACACAGGAGCAAACAAGGTCAGTAACCAACTTAATAGACTCGGCACAAGTAAGAAAGTAAGGTGCCTATACACGGCACAAAAACAAAACACACACACACGGTGCAAAATTTAAAACAAAACAGAAAACTAAACAATTTAAACAAGACTCAAGACAAGGGATTAGCAACTTTGCTAATCCCCGGCAACGGCACCAAAAATTTGATGCGTTACGAATGTGACACAAATTAAACCCTACTTGTGACAATTGTAGTAATGATGTAAGTAGGGATCGTTCTAACCGGGGATTAACTAGGGGTGCTAATCTAATATAAATTGACTTAAAAACACAAAAACTAAACTTAAAAACTCTAACTAGACTACTATGACTCAAAACAGATTTGAAACACTCAAAACTGCCTAAAACAATCAAATTGACTCAAACAGAAACTAAAACTTGATTTGGACGAATTTGAAAGTGCTTGTGACTCAAAATACTTAAAAACACAAAATAAGACAGATTATAAAGACTAAGACTTAACAAAATATGGGGGGATTATGTTTGGACGAAATTAAATTTAATGGACAGATTGTAAAGGAAAACAAATTGTAAGACAATTTGTGATGAACTAATGGATGATGGAATAGCTAAGGGGTTCTTCTCCACACATGAAATATATGCAACATAAATCAATTTCTAGTTATCAATTCAATAAGTTATAAACCTCGACACTCCAAGTTAATTAGGTCCGCTTAAATTAACCTTCAGATTTCCCTAGAATCATTGAATTTGATGAATATGCATCGCTACCAAATTATTCCTAACAAGTTCTCTATATGAACAGTATGATAAAAACACAAGTTAGAATCATTACGTTCTTTGGAAATCATAAGCATCGACAAGGCATTTGTAACTATGAAAAGCATGATACTCCTGCCAGAAATCTACTCAACACAATCGTGACTAGCGACCTTCACTACTTGCGAATATAAATTCATAACGATTAGGTGAAACAAACTTATACCCTAGCACCAGATTCAAGCATGCAAATTAAGCGTGCACTCTCAATCAACATACAAGAATAAGTTTTAAATCAAACGGTTAAGCAAATTGTATTCACGACTTATGCAACGATAACTGGAAGTAATCAACTTATTTCACATATATAATCATGGTTTCGAATACACCCTTAGCCAAAACGAATTTAGCCAATCATACTCAAAGCAAAACAAAGATTACATGAATTAGACATTGAAATATAAGATAGAATACACCTAAAATTGTTCAACAACTCAGAATGAAGAGCCAAACAATTGAGTGAATCTGTCTCCTTTCCCTTGCTTGCTGCAAATTGGGTGGTGATGGTTTCTGGGTTGTTTTGATGATGTAGAATGGATTTTGGGGTGTTTAGAGGCACATCAAGGGATGTAGGTTGAGTGTGGATGAGTGTTTGATGGTTGGAAGGTGGTGGAGGACTCGGCAATGATGGTGGAAGAAGGTGGAATGGCTGGTTGTGTTTCTGGGTTGTAGAATGGTGTTTTGGGATGAATGGATGTGTGTGGGAGTGTATGGACGAGTTTTTGTGGTGAATCCCCTCTAGGGTTCGGCCAAGGGCTGATTATATGTGTTTTGGGAAGTTAATAACATACCTAATTGAGTTATGATTCAGATTTCCTAGTCTAAATAGAAAAGGTAAGTGAATAAAGTCCAAATAAAATCAGAAAAGGGGAATGCACGAATTTAAAACAAGTAAGGAATGTCCTTGCCTTGCAAGGAGTCAAAAATTAAACCTCTTGCACAGCAAGGAAAGGGAATTTAAGGTAAGGTACAAATATGGTGCAAAAGAAGGAAGGAAAAGTCAATTCCTTGCAAGAAATCCTAAATTAGGACTTTAGGGAGAGTTTTAGAACTAGGAAAGTGAATTAAACTAGGAAATAAGAAATTGAAATCAGGAAACACAAGGGAAGGGTATGGCACATAGCTTAGGGAAAGGTAAGGCACAAAGCAAGAGGTATTAGAATAAGGGAAAGGTCCTAACACCTATGGAAAATAGGGAAGTTTACACAAAGAAAGGGAAACAACCTTCCTTGCACGGCAAGGAAGGGAAAGTTGCAAATAACCTTTGTTTGTTGTCCAAGGGTGCTCGGGAGCCATCTTAAGTGCTAAAACTTAGAGTGTTCTTGATTTAGGAAAGGTCAACCAAAATAGGAAACTTTGGCTTAACTTTCCTACTTCAAGCAGGAATCCTTGTGTGATTAGGAATCCTCGTCCAACTAGGAATCCTCATATGAGTGGGAAACCTCTTTCAATTTGGAAACCTTCTCGTAATTGGAATCCTCGTCGTAGTAGGAATCCTTGTCGTAGTAGGAATCCTTGCGACATCAACTCTTCAATTTCGTCCATTCCTTTTGCTCCAAGCATAAGCTATCCGATTTGTACCCAAAAGCGCTCCAAAAGGCTCCAAAATGCATCCTTTCGCCAAATACGTCTCATGAACCTGAAAACACACAAAAGAAGCTTAAAGAACTAAAATAACTAAGAATTAATAACATAAATGCACGAAAACAAGCAAACTAAGTCACATAAATATGCTCCTGTCATCACATCATTGAGGCACAAAAGTTTTTCTTCAACTAGGAGGCCAATCACGATGCCACGCCTGTCAACGTCAGAATAAAGATCTTAGAGTCCCACATCAACCACAGATGAAAGCATACTCAACTATAGATAAGGCCATTCTCCTTCAATGAATTTCTAATGCCCTTATTACACTTAAACTCATCATTAGAACTCACTAATAATGATTATGCTTGAACTTATGTATTGTGTACACTCTTCACTATTAATGAGAATTCCTCTATCCCATGGACGTAACCCAACTTAGGGTGAACCACGTACATTTTTTGTTTGTTTCCTTATCTCTATCTCTTTACCTATTATCATCATTAGGTGATTGGAGGAACCTTGCAAAAGTCACAAACTTGACAATTTACGTTGTTCCAGCTTTGTCAAGTTGGTTTCCATCTTTCACACATTCTCCTTCTATCAGGCATCCTTCTCCAATATGAGGAGTGAAGGAAGCCACAACACGCAGAACGACACCCTATCATGCCTAACATGAGGAAACGAATGATAGAAAGGAAGAAGGTTGCTCTCTAAGCTAAAGTCGATGAGCTGGAAGCTCAAAACAACAAAATAGCAATCAGGAATGAGATCATCCTTGAACAATATGAGAAACTTTTCAAAATGCTCAACGAGCCTAGGCAGACTCAGTCTTATGAGCTTATCGCACCCATAATTATGGCACCACATGGGTACACACCAACGCAAAGCTTTACATGTCTTCAACATAGGCGTCCTTAGTGAGGAACAGTCTTCTCACCAAGATATCGATCAATATGAGACTTCTCTCAACCCAACTGCTTCAAACCGAAATAAGAAAAGTGGAGGAAGACATCTCCTTGCAAAAGGAATGGAAGGCTCAAAAGCCATTTACCGTGACTATTGATACTTCTTGAGGCAACATCAAGAAAAACCTATCCATATAGGCTCAAGGATCAATGATCCAAGGGTCATCAATGGACTCGGTCCCCTACCATAGCTTGAGCAAACCTCCAATCCAGAAATGGACAACAAACATTGGAAGGGCAAGAAGGTGTAGGAAACTCAAGAGACTTTCAACAGGCAAGTCCCTAAAGCTAGTACAGTGAATCTATGGAAAAGCCACATTCCTTTTACCAAATTTCCCTACTTCCAATCCTTGGCTGGAATCAGCCAAGTCCTAGTCCTCTAACAAGGAGGATAGTTGGCATACCTCTACAAGGAGAAATGAAACAGAAGTTTGGCTTGTTAATCATATACTGCGAAGGAATATCTAATTGGACACATATATGTCTTTGAATCCACCATGGTATACCAAAGACATAATGATGAGGAACGATGTCTTATTTTTCTCTCCACTTTCTATGGTGGAGCTCTCAATTGGTATTGTCATCTTCAACCTGATACAGTGGATTCCTTTGCTGAGCTAAGAAGATTCTTCATGCCTTAACATATCTCCCAACGGTTACACTTTGCTGATGAGTTATACACCATTCATCAGAAATCAGACAAGTCATTGCATGAATATGTCAGTTGCTTCAGCCACAAGTATTCTCATTGCGTTGAGGCAGATGACAAAATAGCACTCAGGGCCTTCATAGTAGGTGTGCATGAATGCTTCTTCGAGTACATAATCAATGCCAACACTTGGAAGACTTACTATGAGGTGATGCCGCAAGCTTACAATCATGCATTTGTTGAGACAATGACATAGCAAAGGAACCCTCATATGGTTAACCCCTATCAACAAGTAGGGAGTGGAAGTCAAGCTTTACCAAGTGGGAAAGTTTTGATCATTCAGATACCCATTACATCCCCTTATGCCTCACTTAGCTAGCCGCTAAGTCACCAAACTTATTCATCTCTTGGCAAAAGGAAGGATTTTTGCTCTCAGGAAGCTTATTACAATAAGAGGGATAAAGGTTCGTATCAAGACAACCAAGGGTAAACATAACTTCAACTATTATGACCATGAGGTTAAGCCTTGCTCTTTCATAGTGGGGGACATGGTACTGAATGAAAGGCTATTATAAGAAGAAATACACATTACGAATGTTTTGACCTTCAACTATTTAAGATCCTTTGTAACACAAGTCATTCAGCAAATATTTAATGAAGAGAGAATTCAGACAACTTCGTCTAAGTCTTTTACATTCCTAACACTGGAGCATTTGGTCTACGCTGACCTACCTCTATACTCCAACTCAAAGTTTCGACATACGTACGTTAAAACAATGTAAGTGAAACTAATTAGTACAACCAACATGGTTCACATATTGAAACAATGGATTCCTTCATGCTTAGCAAAACATTCATAAACAACACGCATGTCATGAACATCACTCATGTCATAAGCATTACTCATATCAATCAACATAAACAACATATTCATACATAAGCCAAGTGAGGAACACAAGTGTGTCGACATACATTTTTGCCTTTTAGCACGTGTTACAATGTGCCTCAGCAACTTATCGTTCTTTCCACCAACCAAGTAATGAATGAGCGTATCTTTGTATCACCAATCAAGAGATGAAGAGTACAACCAGTATTCTAAGGAATAATTTTAAGTTTCAGCAACTTGCCACTCTTCCTACCAACCAGGTGATGAAGAGTACAACTAGTACTCTAATAAATAGTGTTGAGTTTCAGTAACTTGCCCCTCTTCTTACCAACTAGATGGTGAAGGAACTCACATTCGTATCACTAGGAGGATACAACTAGTACTTTAATAAACATTTTTGCCTCGGCAACTCGCCACTCTTCTCACCAACCTGATGACGAAGGTACTTACCTTCTTTTCACCAACTAGGTGAAGAATGGTACAACTTGTACCTATGAATTCTTAGTATTCATAAATAGACAAAAACCTTCAAGCCTTACAACTCGAAAAAGGCATAGACAAACTCAACTGAACCCAACTAGAAGAACACTTAAGCCCAACAAGGGATATGGTCAACAACAAAGTATTATTACTAATCAATAAGGGTTTCAATAGTATGTGATGGTCCAACAAGCCAACAAAGGTTTTAATGCACGCGTACTACTTCAACCTCATATTATCTACAAGTCTCTTGGACAAGTTTGAAGCTCCAGAAAGCTACATATTGTATACAAAGGCTAAACTTTTACAAGATTATTGTCATAAGCATGCAAAGCGGTCATTTCCCAAAGCTCTTTAGCCTTCTTGAATATACTTCAGATATTTGTCTCTTCAACAATGCAAACATTACATATTGTCCTCACTAGGTAACTGGAGCAACCTTGTGAAGGTCACAAACTTGACACTATACGTTGTTCCAAAGTCTCATCGATTTTATTCATCAACAATGTACTTATAAACTAGCATTATGTGACTACCTTGATTTATAATGGGAGTTTGACTTTTTTTCATGCCAAAATGTTTCTTGGATATTTGAGAGAAGGTATAAAGAAAATGATTATAGAAAGCGAAAGATTAAGGAAGCCAGTGGGGTACGTTTCAAGTAATTAATTGGACTATATGGAGTTTAATGCAAATGTGGTAGTTAATTTATTGATGAAAGTTGATTTAAGCTTTATTATGTAGGTAGGTTAGAATCTATTTTTAATAATAATAATAAGAATAAAAAGTAAAAGAAGAGGAAGGGTGTGTGTGTGTGTGTGTGTGTGTGTGTGTGTGTGTGTGTGTGTGTGTGTTTATACTCCCCTGCATGAAGGGTGTGGAGGGAAGGAGCTCATTTTCTTCTTTTCATCTGGATGATATCTCCCACTACCACCTTCCGAGTTTGTCTATGTTTTTTCCGAGTTGTAAGGCTTGAAGAGTTGAGGGTATGACTTCACAGTATGTTGGCCTTGATTATGTGATATTATGGTTTATTATTCTAATATTATTGTGATATTTTGAAACTAATAAGCAACTTAAAGCATCAATAATATGCCTAATATCTAAGAATACACCTAATACTATCAAATGATACTATGCCTAAATAACAAAAGCATTAAATACTGAATAACCCGTGTGCCTAATATCTAAGAATATGCCTAATACTATTGATCAATAACATGCCTAAATAACAAAAGCATTTAATGACCAAAAAAAGAAAAAAAAAAAGCATTTAATACTATTGGTATACCAATTTAGTCCACAGAAGCTATAACAGTAAAAAAAAAAAAAAAGACGGTCACTAATTGTTTCCAACCCAAAATGTCAAATTTTATATGGCATGACATGAAATGGTAGCAAAAGAGCTTGCTGTCAAATTTGACAGCAACTTCAAAAATTTTTACCAATTATTAAATGTCTTTTATTAATATTTTAATGTCATTCATTATTTGATTGTTGAACGGTTTTCTTATCTTTCTCTTCTCTCTTTGTCTTTCTCCCTGTCCGTGAGTTTGTGACCATACAAAGATAGTCACTGGGCAGCTCACTGTCGAAGCTCCACCAACCCCACGGCGGACCCAATGACCAGACTCTCACTATCGATGACTCCCCCAACCACATTAGGGATCTTTTAGCCTTTTCCACCACCGCTTCTTCCTCATCTTCTTCAATCTCTGCAGCTTACGAAGACGACGAAGACCACAAAGCATCGAAGCCTCATCGTCTGTCATCACCACCATCCATTGCACCACACAAATCCATCCATGTCATCCTGGTCCTCACCCTCCTCTGCTTCCTAATCCTCTTCCTCTTCTCCCACGTCCCCTCCCAATCAGGTACACTCTTAATTAATCAACGGCTATTCGCTCATCTTTTCCTCATTTGAATCCCAATCCTGACCATCCCTTTTGTTCCATTTCAGATTTGGCTCAGTTCAATGGCTTCACTAAACTGCCTGGATCGGTGAAGCACGTAGGTACGCAATGCGGATGGAAATCATTCACAATCTCTCAATCCTGATTGTCGGGTGGAGATTTAAGGAAATATAATAATGTAATAAAATAATAGTTTAATTTGACATAATATAATAAAATAATAGTTTAAAGTATAAGACATAAATTAAGAAAAAATAATAATGTAATAAAATAATAGTTTAATTTGACATATCGGGTGGAGAGCAAAACATGAAAATATGTCAAAATGTCACATAAGCTGTCAAATTTAAATTTTAGGTTCAAAATTTGAGGAGATGATCTAAAACATATTTACCAATAGTATATATATTGCATGATTCAATGAGTTTAGATGGGGGAGCTAGGATTTGAGCGACAGGGTTGGTGTGGAGATTCATTCGAGCTAAAGACGGGTTAATTTGGATTAAAATAAAGGTCCTACTAGTTCTTCTTCTTATGAATCTAGGGTTTATTACTTCTTGGGATAAGAAAGGAGGGGATTTGCTAATTAGGGTTTCGATAATAAGGAAAGTAGAGGGAAAATGTAAAGTGGTTGATTGGGCTAAAATAATTGTAGGGATTTCAAGTCTAGGGAAGCTAATTAGACATATGCTTTCTCCTCCCGGTTGGTTTTGTATTGTCCCAAGGATTAATGATTTTGTTCCTTGGTATATTGAAAGGTTTAATCTGGGGAAGTCCTTGTTGGGGTTTATGCTTCACTACTTTGGAGATGTTTATCTCACAAAGAAGAATGTAATGTAATGGAATTTAATAGGCAAGAGAAAGAAAGAATACTCAAAGTATTACACAAGAATTTTTTTTCTATTCACTCACAAACTTAGTACAAGAGGAAACACTCAAACACTCTTAGATGCTTTGTTGCTTCTTTTCACTTCTCACTTGGCACTCTCACTTCTCACTAATTGCTCTCTTGGTTGTTACAAATAGTGTGGATGCCTTGTCCTTTTATAGGCATAGATGGAACCTTGGAGAAGCATGGAAGCATCATGCTAGAGATATCTAGATAATTCCACTACCTTCCTAAGCTAGAATTATCTACATTAATCTTGTAAGTTGGTGGAATCCTCACCATTCTTCTTGACTCTTCCACCAACTTGAACTTTGCTAGAATTCTCTAGCATGTGCATGGATCTTTCTTTGTGTATGGGCCGAATCAATTATCTTTGGGCCAAGACAAGATTACAATTCCACATCCCCCCTTAATCTTGTCTTGTGACGCCAATTGGGTTTCTTAGCCTGACAAAGTCTTCTTGTTTGAGTGGCTTGGTGAATATGTAGGCAACTTGGTCTTGAGACTTCACGTATTCCACTTGCACATTCTTTCTTGCAATGCACTCTCTTAAGAAATGATAACGAGTATCTATATGTTTGCTCCTGTCATGGAATACTGGATTCTTTGTTAGAGCTATTGTAGACTTGTTGTCGACATACATCTATGTTGGCTCTTCTTGTGGCATGCTTAATTCTTTCAGCAAGTTTCTCAGCCAGATTGCATGGTAAACGCATGCAGTGGCCGCTACGTATTCAACTTCACAGGTAAATAGTGTGACAATAGGTTGCTTCTTCGACATCCATATGAATGCAGTGTCTCCTATGAAGAACACAAATCCAGTAGTGCTTTTTCTATCATCAGAATCTCCTGCCCATTCACTATCGTTGTATCCAACAAGTTTGTAGTTATCAGAACTTGAATAGAACAAGCCAAAGTTAATAGTACCTTTAAGGTAACGAAGAATTTATTTGGCCATTTTCAAATGTGTAGTTGTGGGATTCTCCATGTGGCAACTAACTAATCCGACGATATAGAGAATATCTGGTATTGTGCAAGTCAAGTGGCGCAAGCTTCCAACTAGACTTTTGAAAAATGTTGGATCTACGCTTTCTCCTTTGTCATGCTTGGTTAGTTTGACTCCGTACTCCATTGGCGTGCTTACAGCTTACAGTTATCCATTTTGAACTTTTTCAGTATCTCCTTTGTGTAGCTTTCTTGGAAGATGAAAATGCCTTCTTCGTTCTGCTTGACTTCAATGCCTAGGTAGTATGCCATCAACCTGATGTCGATCATCTCAAATTCTTTGGTCATTACTCTCTTGAACTCTTCAAACATGCTTGGATTACTCCCGGTGAAGATTAGATCATCCATAAATAAGCACATAATCAAAATATCTCCATCTTTGACTTTGACATATAAAACATGTTCATAAAGGCACTTGATGAAGTTGTTCTCCTGGAAGTACTTGTCGATGCGGCTATTCCATGCTCATGGCGCTTGTTTTAATCCATAGAGGGCTTTTTTCAGCTTCAGAACTTTGTCTTCATGCCCTTTAATTTCATAGCCTGACGGTTGCTGAATGTAGACTTCTTCTTCAAAGACTCCATTTAGGAAGGCGGACTTCACATCTATTTGTTGAATCTTCCAACTGTTTTGAGCTGCCAAAGAAATTAGTAATAGTATAGTTTCCAAACTAGCAATGGGTGCAAATACCTCATCATAGTCGATTCTGGCTCTTTAACTAGCCCTTCGCCATTAGTCTTGCCTTGTATCTTTCGACCTCTCCATTGGCTTTTTTCTTTATCTTGTACACCCACTTGACTCCAATGGCTTTGTGTCCTTTCGGAAGAATAGCGAGTTTCCATGTATCATTCTTCTGGATTGCTTTGATTTCTTCATCCATTGCTTTCCTCCACTTTGTATCTTCCACTGCTTCTTGGAAGTCGACTGGTTCACAATCAGCAAAAAGACAGAAAAGTGTAAGATTATCAAGTCTTTTAGCTACCTCATAGAGATCTCGTATACTTCTTGTGCGTGGTACTTCTCTTTCATTTAGACTCCCACTTGACGATGCTGATGCTGGTGAATTGCCATGATTGGTTGATATTGGTGAAGCAGGTAGAGTAGTGGATTCTTGTTGAACCTTTATTACTTGCTCCATCATCCCTTATTCATTATCTTCTTCAAACTGAGGAAAGAAGTGAAGATCACCTGCATGCGAGCCAAAATCCCATTCTTTTTCTTCATCGAACGTCACGTCTTGATTGATCACTGTCTTCCTATTGTTTGGATTATACAGCTTATAGCCCTTTGAATTTGTGTCATAGCCGATGAAGATGAACTTCTCACTTTTGTCGTCGAGTTTAGTTATCCTCTTGTCTAGTACATGTACATGGGCTATGCTTCCAAAAATTCTTAGATGAGAGATACTTGGTTTTCTTCCACTCCATATTTCTTGCGGAGTTTTTCCCTACACACTTCTTGTTGGAGATCGATTGGATAGGTAGACAGCACATGCTACAGCTTTTGCCTACAATTCCTTAGGCAATTTCTTGCTTTTGAGCATGCTTCGAGCCATGTCGAGGATGTTTCGATTTTTTCTTTCCGCCACACCATTTTGTTGAGGGGATCTTGGAACTGTCAAAGGTCGACGAATTCCATTTGCTTCACAAAACTCTTGGAATTCCTTTGAAGTGAATTCGCATCCTCGATCAGATCTCATGCTTTGATCTTGCAACCACTCTCTTTTTCTACAACGGTTTTGAACTTCTTGAATGCTCCAAATACCTATGATTTCGACTTCAAGAAATAGACCCAGGTTTTCCTTGAAAAATCATCAATGAAGAGAAGGAAATAATTATTTTTACCCAAAAAGCTTCGTTTTATTGGACTGCACACATTGGTGTGAATGAGCTCGAGTGGTTTCTGGGCTCTTGTGGTCGACTCCTTTGGAAAGATTTTCTTGAACTGTTTCCCAAGTAAACATCCTTCACAAACTTGATCAGGGTGGCTGATGCATGGTAAGCCTCTCACCATCTCCTTCTTAGATAATAACTCCAGTCCCCCAAAGTTAAGATGCCCAAAACGAAGATGCCAAAGCCAAGATATGTCTTTGTGACATATCTTGAGACATTTTGCAACATCGTTTAATGTTCATGGGAAACATCCTATTCTTTGACATTTTCGCCTTGGCAATTAACCTTCCTTTGTCATCTCTAAGAAAAAGGATATAATTTTTCGTATGAAAATCATAACCTTTTTCTAAGAGTTGACCCAAACTCAAAATGTTGCTTTTCATATTGGGCACATAGTAGACATTTGAAATTAATTGGTGGCCGCCATTTTTCAGGGGAATAAGGATGTTACCTTTTCCTTTTACGAGTATTTTGGATTCGTCTCCAAAAGAAACGTTTCGACTCACTGATTTATTGAGCTCTACGAAGATGCTTCTTCTTCCGCACATGTGGTTGCTAGCGCCGGTGTCAAGGTACCATGTATAGTCTTGGTCTTCATCATTGTTCTTGCATGCTAGTAGCACAACGCCATTATCTTCTTTCTCTTCTTTCACATAATTGACCATCTCATCAAGTCTGCTGTTTAGAGCTCTACATTCCCAAGCATAATGCCCAAACTTTTGACAATTATAGCATTGAACTTGAGATTTTTCATACCTTAAGTTTAAGCGTCCTTTTCCACTACCTTTTGTTGAGCCCTCTTTTATAGTTGCTATGGTTGTTGAAGTTCCAACCACATCCACGTCCATGTCCACGTCTGCAACCTCGGCCACGACTTCTTTCATATTGGCTTATCTCGTTGTCGAAGCTTTCTTCTTTCTTCTTTGACTGAACATGTGTCTTAAGGAGCTGTTCATCATTCCCTTGCCTCTTCTTATGTTTCTCGTCATATGCTTGTAGCGAACCCATTAATTGCTCTATACTAATTTCTTCCAAGTTTTTAGTTTCTTCAATCGTCACAACAATGTTCTCGAACATGGGGTCCAACGAGCGTAGTATCCTCTCCATAATTTTAACATCTTCTAACTTTTCTCCGTTTCTTTTTAATTGATTGGAAATGGCTAAAACTCTTGAGAAATAATCAGAGATTGATTCACACTCATTTGTAGAGATTTGAACTCACCTCTTAATACTTGAAGACGAACCTTTTTCACTTGTTCAGCTCCTTTGTAAGAGGTTTGAAGCTTCTCCCAAGCTTGCTTGGCAGAGGTTGCACTCGAGACCTTCTCAAATCCATTGTCATCTAATGCTTGGTAGATGAGGTAGAGAGCCTTCTTGTCTCTCTTTCTTGAATCTTTCAAACTCTCCTTCTGGGGTTGAGATAGAGTAGCTTCATCTTCTGGCTCAGTGTAGCCTTTCTCCACGACTTCCCAAACATCGTGTGCACCCAAAAGGGCCTTCATTTTGATACTCCAATTATCGAAGTTGTTGTTGTCGAGCACTGGAATTTGGAAGGCTGCCATAGCATTGCTAGCCATAGCTCTGATACCACTTTGTTGGGGTTTAAAAATGTTTCACTACTTTGGAGATGTTTATCTCACAAAGAAGAATGTAATGCAGCGGAATTTAATAGGCAAGAGAAAGAAAGAATACTCAAAGTATTACACAAGATTTTTTTTTTATTCACTCACAAACTTAGTACAAGAGGAAACACTCAAACACTCTTAGAAGCTTTGTTGCTTCTTCTCACTTCTCACTTGGCACTCTCACTTAGCACTAATTGCTCTCTTGGTTGTTACAAATGGTGTGGATGCCTTCTCTTTTTATAGGCATGGATGGAACCTTGGGGAAGCATGGAAGCATCATGCTAGAGATATCTAGATAATTCCACTACCTTCCTAAGCTAGAATTATCTACACTAATCTTGTATGTTGATGGAATTCTCACCGTTCTTTTAGACTCTTCCACCAACTTGAACTTTGCTAGAATTCTTTAGCATGTGCATGGATCTTTCTTTGTGTATGGGCCGGATCAATTATCTTTGGGCCAAGATAAGATTATAATTCAACAGTCCTTAGGTCTAAAATTGACTAGTCTCTGTATACTTGGTTTGTTGGATTCTATATATGTGATTTGTTGCAAGATTTGGATTGCACTGGTTTCATCGTCACGTGGATTAATCTGCTGTTGTTTTGGCTGAGATGCGGTAGAATTCTGACAAAAAGTTTGAGTATTAACTTTGTTTTTTGGAATTCTCTCCGCGCTTTTCTTGCTTGTGAGTGTTGTTTGGCATCCCATGCAACGTTGGGTGCTGGTTTGTGTGAGCAGGAGGTAAGCTATTCGAATGCTAAATATTTTATTATTAGTGGTTTATTATATAATCTCTTTAATATTAGGGAGACTAAGGGTCGATGGCTTGATGAGAGTCTTAGTTGCTTTATCGACCCTCTTGAAAATATAAATGTGTGTAGCATGGATAATTACGATTGTAAGTATAACTCGAGTTTTGATAATGATGATTGCTATGTCTGTCGCAATGAACTAAACCAGGAGGTCAATATGTCAAGTGTGACGAAGAATGCAGTTGAAGCTGGTGGAAGTTCTGGGAATTTAGTTACTGCCTTGTTGGCTGCAGAAGAGGTTCTACTACTATGTACAAGTCCAAAAGTTGGACAGTTGAGTCCAAGAATTAGTCCAAGGAAGAGGCTTTGTGAGGAGATTGCTGAAGAGGCGGGTCCTAGTGGGTTCTTGGAAGAATTAGACTGATGAAGTGTGTGGTATGGAACCGTGGGGGGCTGGGTAAGCCTTATTTTATAACTTAAATTTAATTTGCAGTAGTAGGGAGCAGGACTTTTTCGGTTTATTGGAAACCAAAGTGCCTTGGATAAGTCCGGCAAGGTTTTATGAAAAGTATTTTGATCACGCTTTTTGTTGTCACCCAGTTGGTAGGGCTGGGGGAACATGTTCAATAGATCCAAATAATTAATTCAGTACAATTAACAATTAATTATATCTTCTCACCATCCATGTAATGTTGTTAGTACTATAATAGGTATGGGACCTATATCTTCTCACCATCCATCCATGTAATGTTGTGGTATATGAGGAGTCTTTCTCCTTCTTTTCTTTGGGTTTTACAAATTTTTCAAATGATGTGGCTATCCACATCAGATGCCACCTAAAGTGGTATAGAAATATGATATAAAAACATGGTATGAATGACGTTACTCTTTACTCAATGCAAGTGACACCCTTTAATTTTGGTCTCTATTAGATTCTCAGTTAACCGCTGACCGGAGAAAAGGACAGAGGGAGGGAAGGATGCCAATTCACGCAGCATAAACATAGCAAGGTGAGGGAAATGATTTATGCACATTAATTTTCCTTTATGTACACTCCTTTTTTAGCTGTATGATTAAATAAAGAGAAAATTGTAGCAACGACCTATTAACTTTAACCCAATTGGAGTGATGGTCCCTCAACTAAAAACTCATGACCATTGGTCCCTTAACTTATCAAAATGTGCAGCTATGGCCTTTTTCGTTAACTCTATCAAAATTCTGTCAAAATGAGTTATGTTGGAATGACCGTTGCTACAATTGGATTTAAGTTAAAAGACCATTGCTCCAGTTAGGTTAAATGGTTGACTGTGTGAATCCTAGAACACCACTACGCTCGGTTTTGCACCATGTCTTCCATTGTTATAGTACTAATGAAAAATTAACTGTAATTAACATGTAACCAATTAGTTACAGGGTCTTCTACCATGGAAAATTTTGAAAAAGAAAAAGAAAAAAAAAATACAATAAAACGATCAAATTACTGATATATGCATCATATAATTCCACCATCTCAATGTCCTCATTTTATGAAAATGACCAACTTGTGGGGCCCATGCAAAAATATGGTCTCAGTACCAGCTCCGTCTATCTTTTAATTCTTCTCCAAGCATCATCACTATAAGTTCTCAAATCAAAATCTACTTATTCGGTTCCCCTCATGATCACCTATAAGTTTATCGGCAGCACTTTGTCCCTCTATTTATTACATGACAATTAGACGACTAAAGAGTCCACTGGACTCTCCTTGCATGGATAATCCTTGAAGGCTACAAAACAATCAGTTGGATCGGAATCTTCTGATTATGATACCTTCTTATGGGTCCCACAATGTAGACATTTTTCTTTAAACAAAATGTATTTGCGTGTTAAGCACATAACACCTATTTTTTTTGTTTACTTATTAATGCGACAATAGAAGTAATAGAATTGAATCAAATAATTTGATGCGACAAAAGAAGTAATAGTATTTGAATCAAATAATTTGATAGACAAAGTAGACAATTATTTGATCAGTAAACATTAGCTTCTTCCCTTTAGTAGGAAATGAGATTCTTACCAAAATAAAACTAGACCACCGTACAAAAAGACAATAGACTAATAGTTCCATAGCCAACACACTGACAACTTACAAACAACTTCAAGCAACAAAAACCATATAAACAAAATTATAGACTTCTTATATTTGCTATATTTCGGGCAGGGTTGCAATCTAGGAAAAAGTTTGAATGTCAGTTCTTCAACAATAATTTCGGTTTTAATTTTGAAGAAAAAAGTTTGAATGAGACTCAGGCGTATCAGTGTATCTGGAAACCAGAAAGAAACAAAATATGGCAGCCATGCTTGATAGTACCTTATCCTATCTAGCAGCAGATGTGGGAAAAAGAAACATGATGTATATTTTTTCAATGCCAGTTCTTCAACAAGAATTTCGGTTTTAATTTTGAAGAAAACACTTTGAACGCGACTCAGGTGTATCAGTATATCTGGAAACCAGAAAGAAACAAAATATGGCAGCAATGCTTGATAGTACCTTATCCAATATTGTAGTAGATGTGGGAAAGCAGACCAATGATTGCACCAGTGGTACTGAGGAGTCAGAAATCCCGATTTGCAGTTCATTTCCTTCATAAGCTTGGCATACAGATTCTATCAAAGTATCATTAGATTTAGATGGTTCGTGATCAATGCTGCTACCAAAGTCAATTGCTTGTTCACTACTCTTGTTAGCGCTGTGTTCAATAGCATTGGACTGCTCTGATGCACTTGTGCAATTCAAAATTGCATCCCCAACTGAATCACAAATACATTTGTCATCCGAAGAAGCATCTATCTTGCAGTGAGTAGCTCCATCCTGATTAGTACCAGACTTCTCCAACTCGTCAGAGGTGGATGCCAAGCCATCTTTTTCCCAAGGACATTCAGATGGTTTACCGTTCTTCTCCGTAGCTGATAACTCAGCTGTCTTCATACAAGGGTCCTTAATATCTACAACTTTGTAGCGATTAACATGTGGTAACCATCCATACCGTTTAAACTTCTTGGGTGGTCACGGTTCACTGAACTATGAACTTTGTTTGAGGACGAAGTGACTATAGAATACAAGTCTCTCTGCCCTAACCTCGTTTAGGACATTGTTTCTATACCTTAAATCATATGAACTCATTCATAGTATATTATCCCTATAATGTAAAAGCCTAAATTCAAGAATGAATTAATATTGCCCTATTATTAATTATTTAAAATTAAATTGTTACATAATATTCAATATTACAAAATTAACCTTTAGGACACAACTCCCAACAAGAACTCCACCAAAAAAAAATGTTATTACAAGACAAATTTCTTCGAATTAACATCAAACGTTTCAGAAGATGACAACATAGGTTCCTGCACACATCCACATTAAGTAAATTTAGCAACTTACAATTTCTTAGTTTGGCACTAGTAAGATGTATGCATTTTTATTTTTTTTTTTACCAAAGTAAGATGTATGCATTTGAGCATCCAATCCAATTGGCATTGTGTGGAGAGGACCAACATCTTTTAAGAACTTATGCTAAAGTTTCATCCCTCCGCATAGACAAAACAAAACTTGTGTTATTACAATGTGCACTCGTGATTCGGAGCCTGACTGTAACTGTTTGGTATATCAACTTTGATAAGAACTGAATGAGCTTTGTAGTCAACATGCATGTCACATATGGTACACCTATATTTAAGAAAAAAAAAATGAAGATCGAACCCATTTGATTTAACATGTTGCATGAAGTGAAAGCAAACCTGTATGGTTTTGCGTCGAAGTACAGTCCTCAAGAATCTTGAGTTAGAACATCTTTCGCAGTTAATCTTTTTAATGTAATTTACCATCTCGTCGAGCAAAACTCCATATGTTATGTCGGTCTTGTTCCTAACAGTTTCAGTGAGAATGTATGTCATTGCACCATTCATTGATTTTCCAGCAAAAGCCTGCATTTGTGATTAATACTATATTGGCTCACATGAAAATGAAGTAAAAAAAAGAAAAAGTTCAGAAGTACGATAAAAGGGGGGTTCGACGGAAAATTTTTTTGGGTCACCCGTTGAACGGTTTAGAGAATGTCCAAGGCCAGCAAGGCTTTATGACAAGGAATGTTGAACGGTCAAACATCAACGCGTGCAAAAATGAGTGCAGTGGAGATGAGAATGTTTTGTTAGATGTGTGAGCACACGAGAAAGGACAAGATTATGAACGAAGATACTGAGGTAAAGTATGAGGGACCACAACTGAAAATAAGATGAAAGAAAATCCGTGAAGGTGGTTTGTATATGTTAAACGCAGACCTACATATGTTCCGGTTAGAAAATGCGATTATGAGACAAAAGGTCAGGGGAAAAAGGTTAAGAGGAACACTTGGACATAGACTTTAAGAAAAGACGTGGAGTACTTAGAGCTAATGGAAATTGGGTCAAAACTGAACACAATGGCGTTCTAAGATTCAAATAACTGACCCTACTTGGTGGGATAAACATTTTTGTTGTTATTGTATTATTGAACGGTTTAGAAAGGCCTTATTAAAGAAAACGTATGCCTTCCAATCCCATCATTTAGTGGAGATAAGAAGGGATAGGTTTTCTTTCCCTCCTTACCAACTAACATCTAGCTTCAATTTGGAAACATTCAGAAGTTGTCTTTTCATCATATTTTCGTTAAACACAATAATAGAGGGATCACTTACAGTAGTATCAATTGCCATTTTATCATCTTCGCAAGCACTAAGAGAAATCGCTAACCCACCCCTTGTACTTTTTCTAGCACGAGATAGAGGAATATTATCCTTCCAAGTATTCCTGCAAATTAACACGTAAAAAGAAAACGTATTTTCACAGTTGAAGGAGAATTTTTATAGAGTTATGGTGAGATTACATTGCATGCTACTATGGCATGGACAGTATTAACTCTTCAACTATGGATTTGATGCCCATGATAACTAAATTGTGAAACTTTAATCACATTTATAATACGTGGTATTATATTTTCATAATATATAAATTTGATGTCACAGATCGAACGTATGTAATCATATAAATTTGAAGTTAAAGACTAAGTAAATATACTCACAGTTTACGGTCATACACGTGCTCCAGATCAACATTCGTTCCACTGTGACAAGCATCAACGATAGCGTGAAGTGTGACACCCTCCTCGAGTGGCCAAACAATGGTTTCATTAATATCATTGTCAAGGATCATTCCCTCTTCCATAAAATCAACAGGGCAAATGGTCTCGTCGAACCCATCAAGCTCATCATCTTTGAAATCAGGCTGTCGTAAGCCATGCCCCGAGAAGTAAAACACCAACGAGTCTCCCCGCTGGCATCCCTCCACAAGCCATTTCAAGGAATTTTCTATATTTTTCTTTGTAGGAATCCGCTCTAGGTCACGCGGATCATCTTCTGCATTCATTGGTAAATTGAAAACGTAAACATATTATCTTATAAAGCACAAATAATGTCATAGCCCACTCTCCAACAAGATAATATCCGCTTTGAGCAAGGCCTAAATGGTTTTGTTCGTGGGTCTCCATACCCAAAAAACATCTTGCTACGAGAGATCAGATATGAGCTTATAAACTACATTACATTTCCTCCCCCAAGCGATGTGAAAGTTTGATGCCAACGCAGGGTCACCACAAATAACCACTACCTTCATCTTTTTCCCCTTTTTCTTTCTCGATTCATTTTTTATGATTGGCTTCTCTTTTAACGTTTATACATAATATTGGAGACCAATGTTTTCTAATTGAGAAATAATTATACATGTAATTTGCGAATGGAAGTGTTATTGGCACTCCAAAAATCTCATTCTAAACTCCTCCCAAGTGTATTTTTCTTTCTCAATATAGAAAGTTTGGAGTGTAGAATGAGATTTTTAGAGTGCCAATAACAATTCCCTTTGCGAATGGTTATAGGATTACGATTGACAAATAAAGAAAAGCTAATTAATTAATAATTACCTGAAAGTATGCGTATGCAGTTGGCAGGAAAACCGAAGGTTTTAGTCAGCAAGTTTTCCATGTTTTTCACATCATTATAAATGCCTTTGAGCTTGTATTTATGTTGCTTGTATGTCACCCCGCAAAGAAGTGCACGCTTGTTTGGTCGTGATCCACTGCATACTGGCTTGTCCGAGCAGGAGGAGGGCAACGACATCAGCGTCCCTGTCCCTGTCCCTGTATAAGCTAGATTGCTTGAAACTATATATTACGACTTGAATTACTAGTACTAGAAGAATTGTTTGATGATGATTCCTTGGTTTGAAAACACCTACCAATTTGCCATCTCTGGAAGCTATGACGCTCACCTTTGTGATCTCCACGACCACGAACACTAGTTTCTCGTTGTGTTTCTGCAGCAGCACTGCGAGTTGTGAGTACATGACCGCAGACGCATCGGTGCCGTGTGCCATACGGCGTCATTTGAACCCATTGCTTGCAACTAGGGCAAGCGATTGTTTTGCTTGCCATAATTGTCTATGTATAATATATATCAAAGGCTACAAGGCCAGTTAAGTAATATCAATATATAGAAGCGTAGCCATATAGGGAAGCATAATACGTCGAGCTTTCATATCATCTGGGATTTTTAATAATTAATTGTCAAAACCAACAATGGTAGAGACGTTTTGGTCCCTTGAGTTAGAGAAATTTTTCACTGTGACGAGAACATGAGTGGTACACCACGTGTTTTTATATAAGTGATAGAAAATTTTATTTTTTAAGTGATTAATTTTTTAACACATATCCTACAATTTGTATAATGATACCAAATGCACCATCTCGTTTACTAGTCACACTAAAAACCCTGTGTACTAGTTACACTGAAAAATCTCTCGCTGAGTTGAGCATCTTCATTTTATCAAATATATCCCTAGCCTTATTTAAAATGTGGGAGATCAACCGATCAAAGAAATTTTGGATACAATTTGATACCTAGAAAATTTGAGATGCAAGCGTTGAAAAGAAAAGCTCTAACCACTTATTAACTAATGTAATGTTCATCTTCTCATTAATATGACACTCATTCTTAACACAGGTCATTCTTAACACAAACACAGGTCAATCCACTACATATTGCAAAAATTAATACATTTTAATTTAAAGGTACAGTGTACGTTAATTCACATGTCCAATCAAGCAGTGTATGCATGGACCATGCTTCTTTTTTTATTCCAAGTCATGTAATAAAAGTAAGAATTAGATGCCCTACGAAAGACGAGCCATTATCATGGGATTCGATTTACTTTAATTCATACTTTATATTTTTGGGGGAATGGCCGATAAAAACCAATCTCTATATATCACTCAACATATTCGCCCATGGTTTGCTTGTTTGTGGATTTGTTTTTTCTTTTCATCCTTTGAAAAAAATGTGTTGACATCACTCACCTTTTTAATTTAAATCAATTCAAATTTTATTTGGCATAGTTAAGAAATTACATAGGGCAAGCATGCCAAATGTAAGTTTCAAATAAAACTAAGGTCGAGTTATCCGTAAAATTAAACCGGCAAAATTGTGCTAAAGCAGGTTCTAGAACTTATTAAGAATTTAGCTCATCAATGTTAGTGTCCTTTTTTTTTAGGATTGTATTAAGGAAACTAAAGGTGCATAGATTGTTGTCTAAAAAGAATTAGGAAAGAATTAAGTTTGCTTGTACCATTCAGATTAGAAATCCTAGAAGCCTTATTAGAATATAGGAATCTTAATTAGAAAATAGGTATGTAACAATTGATCTTTGTACTATAAATAGACTTGTTGGGGGCTGATTATTCACATGAACAATAGAGTAAAGCACTTTGAGAGAGTGTGAGGGGTGAGAGATATTAAGACCTAGGGTTTGTGAAAGGAAAGGGGATTTTTCTTGTAAACCAAAGGGGTTTTCATGCTAGCGAAATAACTCGGTAATCACCAAAGCGAATGTAGGTCAGTTTTAGCCGAACTACTATAATTCCTCGTGATCATGGCGTGCGTTTTCTTTATGTGTGGTGTTTTGGTTGTTTGTTTGTTCTTTGTGCTTTATTAATTGTGGGTCATGTTGTAGCCTATCGAAAACAATATCATAAAGAAAGCGTGTTTGTCCAACATAACCAACAAGAACTAGATGCCTTTGCTTTTACTCAAGAGTAATGCTATTCACACTATATTTTTGTACCACATTTTCATACCATCTTAGTTGGTATTTGATGCAGACAGTCACATCATTTGAATCAATTAGATTTTTTAATTTAGTTCATTATTTAATAAACTAATAATCAAGAAAAACTAGTTAATTAAATGATGATTGTGTTGTACAAGGAGTCTTTCTCCTTCCTTTCCTTGGGTTTTACAAATTTTTCAAATGATGTAGCTATCCACATCAGATGCCAGCTAAAGTGGTATAGAAATATGGTATAAAACCATGGTATGAATAACATTAATCTTTACTCAATGCAAGTGACACCCTTTAATTTTGGTCTCTATTAGATTCTCAGTTAACCGCTGACCGGAGAAAAGGATAGAGGGAGGGAAGGATGCCAATTCACGCAACATAAACATAGCAAGGTGAGGGAAATGATTTATGCACATTATTTTTCACTTTATGTACACTCCTTTTTTAGCTGTATGATTAAATAAAGAGAAAATTGTAGCAACGATATTTTAACATTAACCCAATTCGAGTGATGGTCCCTAAACTAAAAACTCATGACCATTGATCCCTTGACTTATCAAAATGTGCAGCTATGGCCCTTTTCGTTAACTCTATTAAAATTCCGTCAAAATGAGTTATGTTGGAATGAGCATTGCTACAATTGGATTAAAGTTAAAAGACCATTACTCCAATTGGGTCAAAGTTGAGGGATCATTGCTCCAGTTAGGTTAAATGGTCGGCTGTATGAATCCTATAACACCACTATGCTGGGTTTTGCACTATGTCTTCCGTTGTTATAGTACTAATGAAAAATTAACTGTAATTAACATGTAACCAATTAGTTACAGGGTCTATCATGGAAAATTTTGGAATAAAAAAAAAAAAAACTACAATAAAACAATCAAATTTCTGATATATGCATCATATAATTCCGCCACCTTAATGTCCTCATTTTATGAAAATGACCAACTTGTGGGGCCCATGCAAAAATATGGTCTCAGTACCAGCTCCGTCTATCTTTTAATTCTCCTCCAAGCATCATCACTATAAGTTCTCAAATCAAAATCTACTTATTCGGTTCCCCTCATGATCACCTATAAGTTTATCGGCAGCACTTTGTCCCTCTATTTATTACATGACAATTAGACGACTAAAGAGTCCACTGGACTCTCCTTGCATGGATAATCCTTGAAGGCAACAAAACAATCAGTTGGATCGGAATCTTCTGATTATGAGACCTTCTTATGGGTCCCACAATGTAGTCATTTTTCTTTAAACAAAATGTATTTGCGTGTTAAGCACAAAACACCTTTTTTTTTTTGTTTACTCATTAATGCGACAATAGAAGTAATAGAATTGAATCAAATAATTTGATGCGACAAAAGAAGTAATAGTATTTCAAATATTTTGATAGACAAAGTAGACAATTATTTGATCAATAAACATTAGCTTCTTCCCTTTAGTAGGAAATGAGATTCTTACCAAAATAAAACTAGACCACCGTACAAAAAGACAATAGACTAATAGTTCCATAGCCAACACACTGACAACTTACAAACAACTTCAAGCAACAAAAACCATATAAACAAAATTATAGACTTCTTATATTTGCTATATTTCGGGCAGGGTTGCAATCTAGGAAAAAGTTTGAATGTCAGTTCTTCAACAATAATTTCGGTTTTAATTTTGAAGAAAAAAGTTTGAATGAGACTCAGGCGTATCAGTGTATCTGGAAACCAGAAAGAAACAAAATATGGCAGCCATGCTTGATAGTACCTTATCCTATCTAGCAGCAGATGTGGGAAAAAGAAACATGATATATATTTTTTCAATGCCAGTTCTTCAACAAGAATTTCGGTTTTAATTTTGAAGAAAACACTTTGAACGCGACTCAGGTGTATCAGTATATCTGGAAACCAGAAAGAAACAAAATATGGCTGCAATGCTTGGTAGTACCTTTTCCAATATTGCGGTAGATGTCGGAAAGCAGACCAATGATCGCAACAGTGGTAATGAGGAGTCAGAAATCCCGATTTGCAGTTCATTTCCTTCATAAGCTTGGCATACAGATTCTATCAAAGTATCATTAGATTTAGATGGTTCGTGATCAATGCTGCTACCAAAGTCAATTGCTTGTTCACTATTCTTGTTAGCGCTGTGTTCAATGGCACTGGGCTGCTCTGATGCACTTGTGCAATTCAAAATTGCATCCCCTACTGCATCACAAATACATTTGTCATCCGAAGAAGCATCTATCTTGCAGTGAGTAGCTCCATCCTGATTATTACCAGACTTCTCTAACTCGTCAGAGGTGGATGCCGAGCCATCTTTTTCCCAAGGACATTCAGATGGTTTACCGTTCTTCTCCGTAGCTGATAACTCAGCTGTATTCATACAAGAGTCCTTAATATCTACAACTTTGTAGCTATTAACATGTGGTAATCATCCATAACATTTAGACTTCTTGCATGGTCACGGTTCACTGAACTATGAACTTTGTTTGAGGACGAAGTGACTATAGAATACAAGTCTCTCTGCCCTAACCTCATTTAGGACATTGTTTCCATACCCTAAATCATATGAACTCATTCATAGTATATTATACCTATAATGTAAAAGCCTAAATTCAAGAATGAATTAATATTGCCCAATTATTAATTATTTAAAATGAAATTGTTACATAATATTCAATATTACAAAATTAACTTTTAGGACACAACTCCCAACAAGAACTCCACCAAAAAAATGTCATTACAAGACAAATTTCTTCAAATTAACATCAAACGTTTCAGAAGATGACAACATAGGTTCCTGCACACATCCACATTAAGTAAATTTAGCAACTTCCAATTTCTTAGTTTGACACTAGTAAGATGTATGCATTTATTTTTATTTTTTTAACCAAAGTAAGATGTATGCATTTGAGCATCCAATCCAATTGGCATTGTGTGGAGAGGACCAACATCTTTTAAGAACTTATGCTAAAGTTTCATCCTTCCGCATAGACAAAACAAAACTAGTGTTATTACAATGTGCACTTGTGATTCGGAGCCTGGCTGTAACTGTTTGGTATATCAACTTTGATAAGAACTGAAGGAGCTTTGTAGTCAACATGCATGTCACATATAGTACATGTATATATGTAAGAAGAAAAAAAATGAAGATCGAACCCATTTGATTTAACATGTTGCATGAAGAGAAAGCAAACCTGTATGGT
Organism: Pyrus communis; assembly: GCF_963583255.1. Taxonomy (NCBI): domain Eukaryota; kingdom Viridiplantae; phylum Streptophyta; class Magnoliopsida; order Rosales; family Rosaceae; genus Pyrus; species Pyrus communis. Next base: position 31,369,724 of record NC_084804.1, read on the forward strand.
TTTGTGTCGAAGTACAGTCCTCAAGAATCTTGAGTTAGTCCATCTTTCGCTGTTAATCTTTTTAATGTACTTCACCATCTCGTCGAGCAAATCTCCATATGTTATGTCGGTCTTGTTCCTAACAGTTTCAGTGAGAATGTATGTCATTGCACCATTCATTGATTTTCCAGCAAAAGCCTGCATTTGTGATTAATACTATATTGGCTCACATGAAAATGAAGTAAAAAAAAAAAAAAGTTCAGAAGTACGATAAAAGGGGGGTTCGACGGAAAATTTTTTTTGGTCACCCGTTGAACGGTTTAATTAGAGAATGTCCAAGGCCAGCAAGGCTTTATGACAAGGAATGTTGAACGGTCAAACATCAACACGTGCAAAAATGAGTGCAGTGGAGATGAGAATGTTTTGTCAGATGTGTGAGCACACGAGAAAGGACAAGATTATGAACAAAGATACTGAGGTAAAGTATGAGGGACCACAACTGAAAATAAGATGAAAGAAAATCTGTGAAGGTGGTTTGTATATGTTAAATGCAGACCTACATATGTTCCGGTTAGAAAATGCGATTATGAGAGGTCAGGGGAAAAAGGTTAAGAGGAACACTTGGACATAGACTTTAAGAAAAGACGTGGAGTACTTAGAGCTAATGGAAACAGGGTCAAAACTGAACACAATGGCGTTCTAAGATTCAAATAACTGACCCTACTTGGTGGGATAAAACATTTTTGTTGTTATTGTATTATTGAACGGTTTAGAAAGGCCTTATTAAAGAAAACGTATGCCTTCCAATCCCATCATTTTGTGGAGATAAGAAGGGATAGGTTTTCTTTCCCTCCTTACCAACTAACATCTAGTTTCAACATGGAAACATTCAGAAGTTGGCTTTTCATCATATTTTCCTTAAACACAATAATAGAGGGATCACTTACAGTAGTATCAGCTGCCATTTTATCATCTTCGCAAGCACTAAGAGAAATCGCTAACCCACCCTTTGTACTTTTTCTAGCACGAGATGGAGGACTATTATCTTTCCAAGCATTCCTGCAAATTAACACGTAAAAAGAAAATGTATTTTCACAGTCCATTATAAAGGAGAATTTTTAGAGTTATGATGAGATTACATTGCATGCTGCTATGGCATGGACAGTATTAACTCTTAAACTATGGATTTGATGCCCATGATATCTAAATTGTGAAACTTTAATCACATTTATAATACGTGGTATTATATTCTCATAATATATAAATTTGATGTCACAGATTGAACGTATGTAATCATATAAATTTGAAGTTAAAGACTACGTAAATATACTCACAGTTTACGGTCATACACATGCTCCAGATCAAGAATCGTTCCACTGTGACAAGCATCAACAATAGCGTGAAGTGTGACACCATCCTCGAGTGGCCAAACAATGGTTTCATTAATATCATTGTCAAGGATCATTCCCTCTTTCATAAAATCAACCGGGCAAATGGTCTCGTCGAACCCATCAAGCTCATCGTCTTTGAAATCAGGCTGTCGTAGGCCATGCCCCGAGAAGTAAAACACCAACGAGTCTCCCCGCTGGCATCCCTCCACAAGCCATTTCAAGGAATTTTCTATATTTTTCTTTGTAGGAATCTGCTCTAGGTCTAGCGGATCATCTTCTGCATTCATTGGTAAATTGAAAACGTAAACATATTATCTTATAAAGCACAAATAATGTCGGAGTCCACTTTCCAGCAAGATAATATCCGCTCTGGGCAAAGCCTAAACGGTTTTGTTCGTGGGTCTCCATACCCAAAAAACATCTTGCTACGAGAGATCAGATGTGCGCATATAAACTACATTACATTTCCTCACCCAATCGATGTGAAAGTTTGATGCCAACGCAGGGTCACCACAAATAACCACGTCCTTTATCTTTTCCCCCTTTTTCTTTCTCGATTCATTTTTTTTATGATTGGCTTCTCTTTTAACCTTTCTACATAGTATTGGAGACCAATGTTTTCTAATTGAGAAATAATTATACTTGTAATTTGCGAATGGTTATAGGATTACGATCGACAAATAAAGAAAAGCTAATTAATTAATAATTACCTGAAAGTATGCGTATGCAGTTGGCAGGAAAACCGAAGGTCTTAGTCAGCAAGTTTTCCATGTTTTTCACATCATTATAAGTGCCTTTGAGCTTGTATTTATGTTGCTTGTATGTCACCCCGCAAAGAAGTGCACGCTTGTTTGCTCGTGATCCACTGGGTACTTGCTCCTCCGAGCTGGAGGAGGGCAACGACATCCGCGTCCCTGTCCCTGTCCCTGATTGCTTGAAACTATTACGACTTGAACTACAAGTACTAGAAGAATTGTTTGATGATGATTCCTTGGTTTGAAAACACCTACCAAACCGTCTCCGCAAGCTATGACGCTCACGTTTCTGATCTCCATGACCATGAATACTAGTTTCTCGTTGTGTTTCTGCAGCAGCACTGCGAGTCGTGATTACATGACCGCAGACGCATCGGTGCTGTGTGGCATACAGCGTCATTTGAACCCATTGCTTGCAACTAGGGCAAGTGATTTTTTTGCTTGCCATAATTGTCCATGTATAATATATATCAAAGGCTACAAGGCCAGTTAAGTAATATCTATATATAGAAGCGTAGCCATATAGGGAAGCATAATACGTCGGGCTTTCATATCATCTGCGATTTTTAATGATTAATTGTCAAAACCACAACGGTTGAGACGTTTTGGTCCGCTGAGTTGAGCATCTTCATTTTATCATATTCCTAGCCTTATTTAAAATGTGGGAGATCGACCGATCAGAGAAATTTTGGATACAATTTGATATCTATAAAATCTGAGACGTAAGCGTTAAATAAAAAAGCTCCAACCACAAGATCAATCCATTACTTATGGTGAAAATTCATACATTTTAATTTAAAGGAACAGTGTACGTTAATTCATATGTCCAATCAAATAGCAATGTCTGCATGAACCATGCTTCTTTTTTTATTCCAAGTCATGTAATAAAAGTAAGAATTAGATGCCCTACGAAAGGCAAAAGTAAAATGGCAAAGGCGAACCACTATCATGGGATTCGATTTACTTTAATTCATACTTTATATTTTAGGGGAAATGGCCGATAAAAACCAATCTCCGAATAGCACTCAACATATTCGCCCATGGTTTGCTGGTCTGTGGATCTGTGTTTTTCTTTTCATCGTTTGAAATAAGGTGTTGACGTCACTCACTTTTTAATTTAAATCAATTCAAAATCTTCTTGGCAAAGTTAAGAAATTACGTATGACGTGCATGCCAAACATAAGTTTCAAAACAAAACTGAAGTCGAGTTATCTGCTAAACTAAATGGGCAGAATTGGGCTAAAGCAGGTTCTAGAACCTATTAGGAATTTGGCTCGTCAATTTTAGTGTCCTATTTTGTTTAGGATTGTATTATGAAAACTAAAGGTGCATAGATTGTTATCTTAAAAGAATTCCGAAATAATTAAGTTTCCTTGTATAATTCAGATTAGGAATCCTAGAAGCCTAATTAGAATAGAAAAAAAAAGTGTCTATTCCATTTAGAATAGGAACCTTAATAAAAAAAATAAAAAATAAAAAAATGGCATGTAACAATTGGTCTATGTACCATAAATATACTTGTTGGGGTATTCACATGAACAATAGAGTAAAACACTTTGAGAGTGTGAGGAGTGAGAGATACTAATAACTAGGGTTTGCGACAAGAAATGGGGCTTTTCTTGTAAACCAAAGGGGCTTTCATACTTGTGAACCGTAATTACCGAAATGAATGTAAGCCAGTTTCTGCCGAACCACTATAATTCTTTGAGTAATGTTATTCATATCATGTTTTTGTACCATATTTTCATATCACTTTAGATGACATTTGATGCGGACAATTACATCATTTAAATTAATCAGATTTTTAAATTTTGTTCATTATTTAATAAACTAATAATTAAGGAAAACTATTTCATTAAATGATGATTGTGGTATATGAGGAGTCTTTCTCCTTCATTTCCTTGGGTTTTGCAAATTTTTCAAATGATGTGGCTGTCCATATCAGATGCCACCTAAGGTGGTATGAAAATGTGGTATAAAAACATGGTCTGAATATTATTACTCTAATTCTTTATGATCATGGCGTGAGTTTTCTTTTGTGTGTTGTGTTTTGGTTGGTTGTTTATTCTTTGTGCTTTATTAATTGTCGAAAACAAGGTCATAAAGAAAGCGTGTTTGTACAACATAACCAACAAGAACTAGATGCCTTTGCTTTTATTCAATGCAAGTGACACCCTTTAATTCTGATCTCTCTTAGATTCTCAGTTAACCGCTGAAAGGAGAAAACGGAGGGAGGGAAGGATGCGAATTCACGCAGCATAATCATAGCAAGGGAAGGGAAATGATTTACGCACATCATTTTTCACTTCATGTACACCTCTTTTTTAGCTGTATAATTAAATAAAGAGAACATTATAGCAATGGTCTCTCAATTTCAATCCAATTAGAGTGATGGTCATTCAACTAAAAACTCATGATCACTGGTCACTTAACTCATCAAAACGTGCAACTATAGTCCTTTTCATTAACTCAATCAAAATCCCGTCAAAATAAGTTATGTTGAAATGACCATTGCTACAATTAGGTTAGAGTTAAGAAACCATTGCTCCTATCGGGTTAAAATTGAGGGATCATTGCTCCAATTGGGTTAAAGTTGAGGGACCATTGTTACAATTTTTCTTGTTTGGTTTTTCGTATTTGCCCCTCGATTCAGCCTCATGCGCATGGCACGTGAATCATTTTGATAAAAGTTATAACAGAATTGAAGAAAATGGGCATAGTTGCACTTTTTAAGGAATTAAGGGACCAATGGTTAAGGATTTTTAGTTGAGAGACTATTACTTCAATTGGATTAAAGTTGAATGACCATTGTTACAATTTTCTCTTAAATAAAAAAAAAATACTACTCTTACCACATTTTTATTACGTTCGTACCACCTCTCTAATAAAAATCAAACCCATATAGTAGCCCTATTTTATAAGAGAGATGGTTGTAGTATGTAAAATGTGATAAGCGTAGCATTTCTCTTAAATAAATCAAAGAGAATCATGGGCGGAATTAAAGAAAAAGAAAAAGCAATATTTCGGGAATTATGACTAAATATTACAAAAGGCGAAATGGAAACATTCCAAAATGGCCAGGTTAGTATAAATAAAATTTACAGACATCACTAGAAACTAATCACATGAAATGATAGAGTGCCATTTAGAGAGGATTAGCATTCCCAGGGCATGTCGTTACCCAACTACATTGAGCTGCCCAGAGATTTTTGTTTTGCAAGTTGAACACATAAAACCAACGGAATCTGGTTGTATCTCGGAATCAACAGCCTCATGGTTGAACTCTACTCCGCACCATACGCACGCTGTTGTTATCTGATGTCTGCCAGCCATGCTTAGGATGGCTTCTTCTGATTCAAACTGGACAGAGGAACCAAATGCCTTTTCCATCCCCGCGTTGTTTGTCAAATCCATGGGTACCTCCTGCAGTGTAAGAGATTCGTGCCCACAAGGAAATCCATACTTCAGAGGTTCTATTTCCTCCAACCTCAGCTCCTCAAACCCCGTTTCATCGTGTCTCTGGGCAGCACTACTAAGATGCTCATCTCCCTTTCAACATGGAGAAAAGACAATAAAATTAATTTTCTTTAGCAGACGACATATTGCACAGAACAAAGAAATATAATCACGTCTAAGATTCGTTATTATAGTACAACAACCACCAAGTCTTCTAACTGTATGAATCCTAAAACACCAGTGTGCTCGGTTTTGCACTAATGAAAAATTAACTGTCACTTAACATGTAACCAATTACTTACAGGGTCTACCATGGAAAATTTTGAAAAAAAAAAAAACTACAATCAACAATCAAATTTCTGATATATACATACACATAATTCCACCATCTCAATGTCCTCCTTTTATGAAAAGAACCGATTTGTGGTGCCCATGCAAAAATATGGTCTCAGTATCAGCTCCGTCTATCTTTTAATTCTCCTCCAAGCATCATCACTATAAGTTCTCAAATCAAAATCTACTTATTCGGTTACCCTCACGATCACTTATAAGTTTATCGGCAACACTTTGTCCCTCTATTTATTTCATGACAATTAGACGACTAAAAGAGTCCACTGGACTCTCCTTTGCATGGATAATCCTTGAAGGCAACTAAACAATTAGTTGGATCGGAATCTTCTGATTATGAGACCTTCTTATGGGTCCGACAATGTAGTCCTTTTTCTTTAAACGAAGTGTATTTGCGTGTTAAGCACATAGCACCTATTTCTTTTGTTAACTCATTAATGCGACAATAGAAGTAATAGAATTGAATCAAATAATTTGATGCGACAACAGAAGTAATAGTATTTGAATCAAATAATTTGATAGACAAAGTAGACAATTATTTGATCAGTAAACATTAGCTTCTTCCCTTTAGTACGAAAAGAGATTCTTACCAAAATAAAACTAGAACACCGTACAAAAAGACAATAGACTAATAGTTCCATAGCCAACACACTGACAACTTATAAACAAATTCAAGCAACAAAAACCATATAAACAAAATTATAGACTTCTTATATTTGCTATATTTCGGGCAGGGTTGCATTCTAGGAAAAAGTTTGAATGTCAGTTCTTCAACAATAATTTCGGTTTTAATTTTGAAGAAAAAAGTTTGAATGAGACTCAGGTGGATCAGTGTATCTGGAAACCAGAAAGAAACAAAATATGGCAGCCATGCTTGATAGTACCTTATCCTATCTAGCAGTAGATGTGGGAAAAAGAAACATGATATATATTTTTTCAATGCCAGTTCTTCAACAAGAATTTCGGTTTTAATTTTGAAGAAAACACTTTGAACGCGACTCAGGTGTATCAGTATATCTGGAAACCAGAAAGAAACAAAATATGGCAGCAATGCTTGATAGTACCTTATCCAATATTGCAGTAGATGTGGGAAAGCAAACCAATGATTGCACCAGTGGTACTGAGGAGTCAGAAATCCCAATTTGCAGTTCATTTCCTTCATAAGTTTGGCATACAGATTCTATCAAAGTATCATTAGATTTAGATGGTTCGTGATCAAAGCTGCTACCAAAGTCAACTGCTTGTTCACTATTCTTGTTAGCGCTGTGTTCAATGGCATTGGGCTGCTCTGATGCACTTGTGCAATTCAAAATTGCATCCCCTACTGCATCACAAATATACTTGTCATCCAAAGAAGCATCTATCTTGCAGTGAGTAGCTCCATCCTGATTAGTACCAGACTTCTCTAACTCGTCAGAGGTGGATGCCAAGCCATCTTTTTCCCAAGGACATTCAGATGGTTTACCGTTCTTCTCCGTAGCTGATAACTCAGCTGTATTCATACAAGAGTCCTTAATATCTACAACTTCCATAGGATCGTCAGCTCCTTCCACACTTCCATCAGTTATTGTATGTTCACTATCATGTTGATCTGAATCAACTATGTCAAACAAGCGACCCTCCAGGTCCTGTTCACTAAGAGGTGAATCTATGTTCATTTCTTGATGAGAATCGGAAGCAGGAATTTCTGAACTAAATCCCATGTATGGTTTATCAGGTGCAGCATCACCTTTGGATTGATCATTAGGTTCAGCAGTTGTGGTTTCTATGATAGAGTTTTGAGCAATTTCAATCAGAGCATCCATTTTTGAGATCCTTGATGGCAAACCTTCGCTGTTTGGAGACTCTATTCTCTTTTGAAGCGTTGATGGACCTGGCGATTCTTCCACCCTCCTGACATAATTTCGAACATGAATCCCTACATGACCATTGTAGCGACGCCTTTCCAAAAATACCTTATGGCAAAACTGGCATTCATATTTCCCATCTTTAATTATTACACCATCACCAACAGTAGAACCAAGTCTATACCTCCTTGTAGTCCTCTGGTGAAAGGATAATAGATGCTGCAAATATGAATCCTTCTCATTAAAAGTCATATTGCATTTGTGACATTCAAAAAGGTCATGTATCTGAACCTCAGCAAGATTGTCTACTCCCAATAAGGTAACTTCCTTTTCACGCCCATTAGACATTGAAGACACGACTAGAGCAGAGCTGGAATTCACGTCTTGCCTACGGTCTGCATCCTTATCAGCATGCTGCTGCACCCCAAACAAAATTTGAAAAAGATTTATTATCGAAGGTACAATAAACCAAACAGCTGCACTAATATATAACTTACATTTTCAGTAGCCACTATGCACCCTTCCAGAACATTCTCACGCCCATGACCACCATCTGGCTGTCGTGCATTATTGTGATCAGAGAAGGAGTGCAGAAATGAAGAAACTTCCTTGCAGGTCAGAAATTGTTCTCCGGTGGGGCTGGAAAACATCAAGCAACTTGTAACGATGAGAAACACAAGAGAGAGAGGTGACTTCAAAATACAGGATACAAAGTAGAGGAATACTGAAATGAAAATATAAATAACCACAACGCACCAGTTAACTAGTTATGCATTTTGTTCAAGTTATACTATTTTTCTGGTCAATTAAATAGTTATGCACTTTGCTCAGCTTTGTAAAATGCATATATAACACATATTTCTGCTTTCTTTAACACTGCCACATGAGGCATCAGAGTAGTCATGCTACATACTTCAACTGGATTATTAGGTGATCAATATCTGTCAAATTAACAAAATTAATTTCCAGGCTTAGCAAACGGTTCAAAAGTAATGCTTTGTGGTACATAATTCAATGTCATAGTCCAACCCTACAGCCAATCACGAAAAAACAGACATTAACTCGAGTGACCGCCCTTGCCAAACTATAGCAATAACTGTGTTTGTGTCTCCCGTAATTCGTTTGTAATAGGGGTGAAAACCAGTACAGAATCCTAATTTGATCATCATTACTCAAGGATGATCTGCTAAGATAACCTATGTTGCCATACAAAAGAAGCATTCTCATGGAAATGATACGAAAAAAAATTAAATAAACTTGGAATTCCGGGCACCCCTAACGATGCATTCATACAAAGTTCTAACAATCGGGAGTTCAATGATCAACAGAAATGGCATGGCAAAGTCAATGTCGAGCAATAGAATATAAAAGTATCTTCAAATAATAACTAATTAGACCTCAATGATGCAAATGCCAAATAAAAGTGAATCCAAGCACTTATGTATCGGCGGCAAAAGAATATTAAACTATCTACAAATAATAACTAATTAGACCTCAATGAAGAAAAAAAAGCAAGTAAAACCTTATGTATCGGCGGCAGTAAATCCAAGCACGTCCTTCCTTCCTCTTAAGACCCAGCAAGAGCTTCCAACCGACCGGCAACGCATCCCCGAACTCACTGGCATCAACAATCTTCCTCTTCTTCCTCCTACTCCCCCACTGCCCACCCAAGTCCCTCATAAACCCCAACAACTGCTCCTCCGTTTCCAAACCCACCGTCCTCCGCCTCAATTCCTCCCCAAAAGGCTCTTCTGCATTCTCCAAACCCGAAATGTCCACCGCAGCGCCCTCCTTATTCACCATCCCCATGCCCGCATATCCCTCATTCTCCAGACCCAAGACTTTCACTTTGGGCTTCCTCCCTCGCTTCCTTTTCTTCACCCCCATTTCACCTCTACCCGCCAAACCTACGATTCCACTCCCCATGTCGGGATTAGGGCTGAGCACCCTGAAAAACGACGCCGTCTGGGCGGGCTCGAAGTCGATTTGGCCGAATTTGGGGTCCTGGGAAATGAGGTTCTTGAGGTGAGCGATGATCGCATGGTTCTCGTTGCGTTCGGGGTCATCCGGTGGCACTGGAGTGAGCTTAGGAGGGGTGGCAAGCAGGCCGGCAACGCGACGACGGTGGCCAGTGGCGGCGGCGGCAGTGGAGGTATCAGACTGTTGACGGCGGGGACGAGAGTAGGTTTGGCGGCGGGAACCGGCGCTCTCGTTGAAGACAGATCGGTCAATTTTGGGGACGACGAGGTCTTGGGTGCGGCAGAGGTTTAAGGCCGACGAGGAGGAAGAGGAGAAGAGGGAGAGCGCTTGGAGCTCCGATTGAGAGAGTGTGCTGATGTCTATGTGGGTTAAGGAGTCTAAGGGAATGTTTGCTAGTTGTGGCGATTGTGGCCGCGGGACGGTGGCTGTTGTCGCCATTTGTGGTGGCGCTGCTTGACAGAGTGTCTGTGAGACTGTGACAGCGTGAGGAAATGGCGTGGGACTGTGGAGAGGTTTCGCTGTGGTAAAGGTACAGTAACCCATCAATGTTACTGTCCCCATCAAAAAAAGAATTTGTCCTCAATCCAATTTTACCCTAAAAAAATGTTCGAGAAATGTTAGTTACACCAACTTTTTAAATTTTTCGTGAAAAAAATAAATAAAATAAAATTTAGTTTATATTTGTAAATAATGTGATATGTCTATAATAATAAATAAGCACATTAACTAACACTTATAATAATTTAATCATCAATAATTGTATCATATAGTTTATAAAATGAAAAATGAGATGACAGAAAACTCGAGGAGAGTCCTACTTTTGAGAGAGTTCTCTTAGCATTTCTCTTATAAAATATGATTTAAATATGTGATTACCCTAACATTACTTTTTTTTTAATAAGAGGCTTTTATATATGGCTGTTTGACAATACTTTCATTTTCATTTTTTTCACCTTTTTTTTAAATTGAAAACTTATTTGGTAAACTACATTCAATTTTTATCTTTGAGAAAATGAAATATTTTTTGCTTACCACCCTCAAGTGAGTTTAAATTTTGAGATATGTGCAGTCGATAAATACAAATATCAAAATTTAAACTCATCAAATGGTATTAACTAATAAGTAAGATGGTGAGCAAACATTCATCCTTCAAAAAATTGAAAACTTAACCAAAGAGTGAAAACTACTTTCTTGCATTTTTAAATTTTATCTTTGAGTTTTTTGTTTTATTTTTTTGAAAACTGAAATAGTTACAAAATAAGCTTTCATGTGCAAAACTAAAATCGAAAAGTTGAAATAATTATCAAAGAACTTCTAGCATCATAATATAGTTTGTAGGATATCATAAAATCTACCTGAAAGCCAAATGTGAATATGAAGACCTAAAATTATATATTTTGCCAAAAGACATATTGCCTAATTACTATTACGGGGCAGTAATAATTAGACAAAGACGCACTATTCAACCCAAAAAATAAATAAATAAACAAAAAATTTTAAGCGATGTTATGGTTGCAAAAATTTGTCGTCTTTAGTCTTAACAAATTTATATCTACAAAACAAGTAACACCTTTGATCAAAGACCAAAGTCTCACGTGCCCACGAGATTGGGGGAGGGGGGGAAGTTTGGCCAATGAATCTTTGATGCCCAAGTCAGTATCTCTGAAATGAGTAAGTGCTTAGGGCTTGTATGCGTAGGGCTGGTTCGGTATGGGATCCTGTCTCGAAAATGGGATCCCGAATCCCAAACCAATCCTTTTTGTGATGAAAATCCAAATCCCGATCCCAAACCGATCCTTAGGTAATACCAAATTTCAGGATTCCCGAAATAAATTCGGGATTTCGGTATGGTTTCTGGATTTCAGTGGGGAAGAAATTTGGCTTCTTGTTAATGGAAGAAGCTGATAAATTCAATTCAAACTTGCAGATTGAGCATGCAAAGCAGAAAAGAAATTGAACATGCAAAGCAAAAATTGACCATGGAAATCCAGAAATCCAAATCAACCAAATCCACATAAAATTAATCTAGAAATCCCCAGAAATTAATCAAGAAATCCAAATCAAAATCCAAATCGAAACAATCAAAAGCTCTAAATCGTAAATCCCTAATTTGTAAATCCTCATTCGAACCCTAATTCAGAGAAAGCTTTAGAGATGATAGAGACGGAGATGGGTCGATACTAGAGATGAGAGAGCTTCAAAGATTTGAGAGAGCTTTCGGCAGTAGTAGCTCCTTCCTCTCTTTGCTTCTCAACACGAAGAGTGCTACTCCATCCTCTTTCTGCTCCTTCCTCTCTTTGCTCCTTCCTCCTTTTGTTAGTGGGAACCAAAAGGCTCCTTCTTTTGAGTTGGGAAGTGAGAGCCTTCTTTTGAGTTGGGAAGTTTGAAAGCCAATTGAATTTTGTGCCTTTACATTTTTATTTATTTATTAATATTATTTTGTGCCTTCTGTTAGTGGGAGCCAAAAGGTTCTGCTTTTTAAGTTGGCAATTGGGAACCGAAACCCAAAAGTCAATAGGAAACTGAATACTTCGGTATTTTTCAGGATTTCGGGATTACCGAACAAATGGGATTTGGAAACCAATCCCATACCGAAAATTTCAGTATTTTTCTGGATGGGATTACTGAACTTTGGGATGTTTTTGGTTTGGGATTTTTCGGTTTGGGTTTGGGACTTTTTCAGTTTGGTTTGGGGTTTTCGGGAATTTTTTCCAACCCTATGTATGCGTAGCAAAAAGCTTACCAAAATTTGGTGGAGATAGAGGCATTTATAGGAGAAGGTGGCCAGCTATAGTTTTAGGGTTTTGCCCTACACATGGTGAAATCCTATTGGTCAAGGTATGTCATCTGTTGGATAATGAGGAAATAATATTCTCAATAGATTAATTAAGAGATAATATCTTGGGATAATGGTGGAAGTATCCTTGATTGATTGTAACATGGATTTCTTACTTGATTGAGTTGATCTTCAATTAGGAATGTATTAAAGATGAGATTTAGTAATTAATCATATATTTAACACCTTTGACTTTTTCATACCACGAGCAGGGGAGCTTTGAGCAATCGTAGTCAGCTACTTGGACCTTCAGGGATGTTGAGCTGCTCATAGGAGTATTTGAGAGCCATGCCCATTCAATGAGGGAAATTTGTCTTTCTTGAGATAAAGTCCACGTGTCGCCTCCAGGATTTTTTGGATTATTTTTGGCTCCACAAATGCCCCTACACCTACAAGGCTACAAGCAAAAAAAGGCAATAGGTGTAGCAATCCCAAGCTGCTTAGGTATGTAGAGAGTTATTTCCCCATTTGATGTACATCTTCCACCTTGTTTTGGAAATAGAGTCTTCACTGTGCAAGGGAAGTCAATGGACACCAAGACTTATTTAAGCCTGCCTTAATCAGAGGACTTAGTAAACTCCGAGAACAATGTTATCCCTATAAAAAAGAGAGAAAAGGCTAAAGGATAATGTAAACCCCTATCGTAGTTTTCTTCTTTGCTTGCCCTTGCAAAGAGTTGATCATCATCGTTTTTTTTTTTTTTCCGTGCCGCACCAAGATAAGAAAAAAATTGAATTTTTTCTTCTTGGGTAGTGTTGTCGTAGGAAAACAGTGGGGGTGGTCCGACACATCAGCCAACAAGGCCCAAGATGGCGTGGCTGAGAGCCACGAAGCTATCGTTAGAGAAGGGCAATGTCTGGCTAGTAAGTTGTCCTGCTTGTTGGACATTCAGTTGAGAAGAAGTCCTTATGTTGCTTCCGAAAAACTTGACGTTAAGCTGTTTCCAGCGTCCGAATCTGGAGTTAGAGTGAAGTATCTAGTTGTGGCTAAGTCCAGATTGGCTTTTGAAAAGCTCGCCAGTGAGAGAAATGGGGAGGAAAGTCCATCACTTGGAAAAGTGGATTCGGCTGTTAAAAAGGCGTCAAAGCCTACTCATTCTGCTGATGCCACATCTGTGGTGCTTGCCAAGAAGGAGGGAACTGCTTAAGTTTGATTTCTCAGCTGCCGTAGATGAAGCAGTCAAGGATGAAGTCAAGATCGGAGCTAGTAAAGATGAGGTGTCGGATAAGCAAACTACTGTTGGAAAGCCCAAAGTCATCCAAGTTGCTAAATGGGTAGTTTGCTTTGTTTAGATTGTGTTAGATTTTGCCAATCTTCATGCAAGTTTATCAATTTGCTAGACTTTTAATAAACTGCTTTCTTCGCTTTACTCTATCTTTGTTTTTCTTGAAACTTTGCTTGCTTGAAGAATTTTATTCTTTTGTTTGTGAATGATGGAAGAATTTTATTAGATATAAACAAGGTTATAAAAAGCGGTTAGTGGTAGTCAAACAGTGGGGAGGGGCCTAGTGCTTAGGGGTCTAGGGTTTATTTTAATTTTTACATCTGTTATATATTGTATAATATAATTATATATATGTAAAATTTTAGTCTCTTTTGGTTGCTTTTGCATCATTTTCTAAGCCCATAAATTTTGTTGGGCTTTTTTATTCACATCAATGAAAGGAAATTTTAACAAAACACTCTTGGTACTGTTCACTTTTAACGAAAATGACATTTTTACTTTAAAAGTCACTCCTGATACTATTCACTTACGACACCTTTTTGTCATTTTGATTAAAACTCAAAATTTTCAAACTCTTTTCATTAGTTTTCATTTAATAAAATGAAAGGTTAGGCCTTGTATTCCTAGTTTTAATAAAATTGTCAACTGCTAAAAAAACCTAACTAATGCTAGCTAAAGCTGCTAAACCATTGTCTCCGTCACCCATATCTACAATTGCATACGCATAACTTCTCTTCTACCACTCTCTCTCTCCTTATTGTCGTAGGTCATCATTGACTCCTTGTCTAGCACACCCTGAGTTAGAGCAGGGGTAGATCAGTCTTTTTGGCATTGACAATAACTACAAGTTATGGTTGATGGCCTTCTTCTGAAATACACAGTGCTCACATGCCCCTAAGACAACGATAGCATGTTTGGTGATGTGTTTATCGTTATCTAAGAAGACGAGATATTCTCAAATTTGGTTGTCCATATGGTAGAAGCGCTTTGGAGAAAGATGAGTCTAAGCCCTCGGTTAGTTGAGTTGTGATGGAAAGCAACCCTCCCGAAACCCAAGTTAGGCTTTGGAGTTAATGGGTCGGCATCGCATGACTTTTAAGTAAATAAAAATGTATTAGCCCACAGCAGGCCTTATTTTTATATATGACCCAAACAATCTTACCAAACCCAGCAACATTGCAAGCTAATAATCTCTCTCTTATTGCATAAACTTCAGCAGCAGTGCCAATCGCACGCACTTGTCGGCTGCTGCTCAATCGCAGACTTGAATTCTGCTTGCTGCTTCATGAAAGCCTAGATTCTGACACACACTTGACATAATATAAACTGCAAATCGACACCAAATAGATATTTGGTACAACTCTTAGCACTGAATGAAATTTGGGTTGAAAAGTTCCTCCAATGATCTTCAGAACTCACTTCCAGCACAACAATGGAATTCAACCTCAAAATTGCCAGTGTGCCAAAAAAGAAAAAAGACATTATTTTTCTAGTGTTTGTGTTTAACAATGTAAGTAACAATCGAAGTGGCGACATTCTTCGACACAGTGCTTAATTGTGTGCGAGTGTAGAATAGAAACGAACAATGTTAGAACAATATGCTCTCCTCTCTACATCGAACTTTGAATTCTCCTCGTAATAGTTTTAAGAAACAATCAACTAAAATGGATCTTGTAGTCTGAATCATTCAAGGAACGTATCCTTGTGATTAATTATGCAATATAACAAACAAAGAGTTCATCGCATACCCCATTTCTCGACAAATACTATGGTTGAACAATAAACATGACTGACAGGGACGAGGTTTTATTTTCTTCAAAATAATACTAGTTCAACTTTGTTCACCATTGTAGCACAATTCTCCAAATTTTCCAGTGTGAAATTAAGGCATCTGTAGATTACAGTATATCACTGAACTTGTTTTTTATCAGAAGCTGAGCCCCTTCAACTAACCTCTTTACCACCTCCCCTGCAGGTAAAATTTCCTTGATGAGTCCTACACTTTGGCCGGCATACATCACCATGCTTTCAATGTCACCCGTTGTTGTCGCATTTGGAACAGTACCGGCAAGACGGCGAATTTCTATTTCCTGATAGAGAATATAAGTCAAGATTGCTATCCATTGGACTCCAAGTCAAATAAAGACATTCCACTTAGTTATATGCAATGCATGAAAAAATGCAGAAACCGGAAATAGCATACTCTTTGTTCTAGTGGTAAGCGTTGCCTGTCAAGTATGAGAAAAATTTCATCCTCACCCTATCATGTATTATTGCGCAGCCGATGACAGGTTGACCCGCTTCATTTTGATCAGCAGGAATATATTTACAATCATCGAAGAAAGGTGTATGCAGAACACGATGTGGTGCATCGGGCCACCTTGCACGGCCGAATACATCAGTGTACTCAGTTGCGTCATATTCAACCACCTTTCTCTTGTATGCAGGATGAGCATGACTTTCTTCAGTTGCAAGAAACCTGCAAGGACAAATTTATAGAAAAACCAAATTACTAAAACTCCACTTATAATTGAAAACATCTTGAACGAACACAGTATGAGAAAGTTTCTGGAAATTTGTAACTCAATGATATGAAAATGTGCTGTTTCCGAAACCTTAGTTGCAAGATTGTTTAAATATGCTCTTTGAAGAGTCTAACAGGTCAAGTATATCAAACCTAGTTCCTAGGCAGATGCCCTGAGCACCAAGGGCCAGAGCAGCAACATATCCACGGGCATCCACAATGCCACCAGCAGCAATGAGAGGTATATCTCGATCTCCAACAAGATCAACTACCTTCGGCAACAATGAAATTAAAGCATCCTATAATTTGAACAATAGAAAGCACATGGGTGTCAATAATTCTAAGTATCTCAATTGACAAGTATCAGGCAATAGGCACTTAAGGAATCAAGCAAACACAAAACTAAGTATGTGACTATTGTAAAATCATCAGTGTCAATAAAACAAGATCCAAGAAAGCAAGCTCACCTGACCGATCACATGCCCTCCTGCTTCACGCCCTTGAACAATAATTGCATCTACACCAGCATGTATTGCTTTCTTCGCTTCCTCCAAGCTCCCAACCTTGAACCGAATTATATACAACTCATCAGCACGTTGAGGAAAGAAAACAACAATTAACATGCCAGATGCTGTATCATACACATGTATTCTGCCAATAGAATATACAAAAAGAAAAGACAAAACATATGTCCGATTAATTTTAGCGTGTGCACGAAGATAGATATAAGTTAAACACAATAATTCTGCTAAACAAGATGACATTCATATTTATAATTCAGAACAGTATCGCTCCGAGAACACTTACTTGAGGCACAATCTTAACCCCAGATTGATGAGCTTTCAACACAAGCTCCTCCGAACATTCACCCCAGTAAACCTGCAGCACTGCAACCTTTTCATCCAATATGGCTTGTAGATTTTTCTCATGAGGAAATGCTAGAACAACACCAACCCCAAATGGTTTTTTAGTTAAGCTTCGAGTCCTCCTTATCAGCTCTTTCAAGTAATCTGGTGACTCCTGATGATCAATTAAAATTAGTATATCAACGATTCCTTCTTTAATTGAAAATTTAGCAAACTCATATATGTAGTATGTACTCCATTCCACAAAGGTTGAAAATTAACGGTCGAAATTTCAAATCTTGATATGCATATGCATTACATGAGAACTCAACATCAACAAGATCCCCTTGTTGTTTTCTTTTATTTTTCTGGGTTATAAGATATGGAGATAGAGAGGATTGAAGGATGCAAAAGGAATGAATGTTCTCTTCTCCCTTGCAGAAGTTGCAGAGAGGAATAAATTTCTCTTAATGGAAAATTAAGCGCACACACGTGCATTTCATGACCGTTTTGCCCTAGCTGGATCCACACACATCACACTTGATCTCAACCACACATCTAGCTAATTTAGGATCACTACACATGGCTATTTTAGCCTTACATCTTTTGACCTCACACTTGGCAGATATGCTCATGTGAATACACAAATAAACTCATCTTATTTCACTAATACTAATCAGCTATAGACTTATAATTCAACACCCCTCTCTTGTAGTTGAACAAGCTAAACATGTGGATCAATTCAAATTGGTGATGTAGAGAGGACAATTATGAAGAAGGATTTTTCGAGGAACACCAGCCAGCGTGTGAGTGGGAGGCTCCCATCTCTACCGAGGGGACTGATGGCCCAAGCATTGCTCTTACTAACAATATGAAAGTGCAGAATGTTAATGGAGTGCAGGTAGAAAGGACCGAAGTAATAGAGATACAAACTTAGCTGATATTACAATTGTCAGGTAAGGGCTCAACAGGGAGAAATTTTTCATTGTATCCAGAACATAAGCCGTTGCACCACGTGTATTTCCACACCTGGTATATCGGTACGTTGGTGTTACGGGATCCATGAAATAATCACTCATCTACAAAGTTATCAAATTGATTCCCAGAAGGTGAAGTGAAAGTTAAGAACCATGATTGGGAATTGGTTGATCCCTTTCTCCGAGGAAGAGGTGAAACATAATCAGCTTGAATTCGGGACAGCTATTTGAAATCTTAGTGAGGGATTCATTTGGAAAAACAGTAGGGATATGCAAGAACAAACAATTTCTATTGGAAACATTCCTCTAATGAATTCTCTGGGAACTTATAACAATCATTTATTATCCAATTAAATAAAACTATCAATAAAAATCATTTTCCAACTGGAATTTAAGAAGAAGAAAAAATGGAAAACAAAAAAAGGAAAAGGAAAGAAGGGAGGCTTACCCAATCAGGAGCTCTGAGGAAACCGAGTCCACCAGCATTCGCAACAGCAGCAACAAGCTCCGGTCCTGAAATATCAGCTCCCAGCGGTGCTTGAACTATTCCGTACTCAAAACCCAATATTCCACGCCAACCCATTCTACTCTCTCAAAGCTCTCACTAACTGGGAACTGCTCTAATATCTCCAGTGGGTTTCTAGTTTACTTAAAGTTATGATGATCACTAGGGATCCATGCATTTAAGGATTATATATTTTATTTGTAATGTTTTAAAGTGGGCAGACGGCTACTGGTGCTGAGTGCTAAAGCATGAACGTGGACGGTGTTCGTCTGTTTTGTAGCAGGATTGTTGTTTCCAGATTCTACACGCAAGCTATAAACTAGTGCACCCTTTTGGTTTGTTTATTTTCCTGATAACGCAAGGGAGGACGTCAATTTTCAGTGAAGGATTTGTATGACAGAAGTATATTGGTATTCTCCAATTTCATTTTTTAGGTTTTCAGAACAATTTTAGACTGATTAACACTCATCACACTAATTAATTTTATGATTCTCAAAATTCTCTAGTATATATCACCTTCAAGATAACTTTATTTCTTGTAATACATTTTGTGGCGAATTCAGGACGAAAAAGATTGAAGCACTTCTATGCACTGCTGCTCCTTGTATAATGAACATTGTTGGGGAGTTCTAGTTCAATTTGGTTACAACTATGTAAACCAATTAGGTTGGACTTTAATATTTGACTCTAACATATATATTGATTAGATGTATACTCTCTACGGTCTAGTTTTGTTTGTAGAATTGTATTTATATATGTTGTACTTGGAAGTCATTAAAACATGTGAAAATTTTGGGGAATAAAAAAAAAGAAGAATAATCAAATAAAATCATTTTTATTAATAAATGTTGGCTTCAAAGTTTAGCTCATCTCAATTGTGGAGTAGCGTTCTCTCCTTTTTTTTTTTTCCTCTCCTTCTTTCCTCTCTTATTTGAACGGTCACAATTAAGCTACATCAACATTTTATATTAATTTTTTTTTTATAGAAAGAGAAAGAAGAAATAGAGAATGTGAGAGAAGGAGAAAGAATCTTAATCCCTTAATTTTACATGTAGTTTTCCGTGCATGAAAACAATAATGCCAATATTTCCTAATAATTAAATCCTAAATAAACTGCAGTTGTATGAAATCGACCCTTTTTTATAATATATTTTCCCTATAACTCACAGACCGACCTCGTATTTGTACGAAGTAAGCTACTTTCTTTATTTTTTATTTTTTATTTTTTTTTAGAAGAATCTCGACGATACAAGAGAAATTTTATTAAATCAAAAAGAGAAGTTACACTTAATTAGGGTCGTAATATAAGAAAAAATAATAAAGTAAAATGTACAAGAAAAGAGAGAGAGACATAAACCTGATCCTCTTAAGAAAACAAATAAAACTACAAGAGAGGAGGGGGTGGTTTGGACGTCTGCTGGGGGACTTTTAGGTCGAAATGGACTTGGACTTTGAGAATGTCCTTTTGTCTCTCTTGGTGTGGCTTCACAACAAGTCTCGGGTTATCTCAATAGAGATAGCTTGTCTTAGAAAATATCTCGGTAACATCAACGGCTCGAAGATAGTGTGAAAGATCAAGATAATGACTTGCTCAAGTGAAACGTGGTGTGGAAGCTAGAAGATTATCAATTTACATGAGAGAGAAGGGATTTGCATGGTTGCATGACATTCTTTGCTAGATAATATAAGCTTTCCTAGGGTGATAGTAAGGTTTTTAATGGCTGGGATGCTTGATGTAAAGCTATGGAAATTACTAAGGTTGCATGGATGGTGATGCTTGGGGCTTGGAGTATGCTTCTGGGCCAAGTGGAACTTTCTGGGCTTCTTCCTGGGTGGTTCTTTCTTTCTACATTTTCTCTATGTCTCTCTCTGTGTTACTCTAATCTCATCTGTGTTTTTCCCTCCAATGGTTTTTCCTCCTCTTTATGTAAGCGAAGGGTTCTTCTCTAGGTTTCAAGGGAGTATCACTTTGTGGCTTGGTCTTCCCTTCCTTTCTTTCCCTTCTCTGTTTTTGTTTTGTTTTTTGGAACGCAGGCTTCCTAGTGGGACTTTTCCTCTTTTCACGTGGCAATGGATCACTCCCTACCATTGTGCTCCCTTGATTCCCGTGCACGTCCAATCATATGGAGAAACTCTAGGTATTCCCCCGCCTTCACTTGGTAACTGTTACAAACTCCTCTTCTCCCTATGACAAGTGTTTAATTTGTCCTTGCTCCTCATCTCCTTCTTTAATTCTCATTCCTTCTTCAATTTTTTCATAACTGTTATTCTCTCCAAATTTTTCTCTACTCTTTGGGCTGGGTTGTGCCATCTCGTTCATGCTTTTTTGTGCTTTGCGACAAGGTTTTCTTCAGGTAAGGAAATTCTTCCTTGATCATTTTTTGAATTTCTCTTCTCCTTTTGTCTTCTTTGTTTGCCATGATGATGAAATTAGGCATGCATCTTTCCTTTTAGTTATGTGTTTCAAAGATTTTGGGGTTTCAGCATGGACGCATAGGGGTATGGATCCTTCCTTCGGGAAATCAAACTCTACTCCTTGGGTAGTCTTGTGGGCTTCAAATTCATATATGGTTTCCCTCTGCGATTTCTCTCATGTTTTCCATGTATCTGTGCAATTGTCATTTAGCCTAGCCTTTTTGCATGTTGGTGCACATTTGGGCAGGATCGATTGATCAGTTGCATTGATCTGCTTGGTGTGATTAGCTTGATTGCATACATAACCTGTTTTTGCTTGGTTACATGTATAACATACTTTCCTTGGCTAGATTTTTTTTTAGGGCTTTGATAATATGGCATGTGTAAGGAAAGATGCATGTGTTTTGCGTGATAGCATGTAGGGAAAATAGTCCCATGTTCAAGTCCTAGATTTTCGCATAAAGGGCTTGGAATTTTATGAACGTACCCTTTTGCTTTCCTAGGGATAGATTCGTTATCGTGTTTCGCCTTGTATACTTGCACGTTTCTTCTTGCATGTTGCACTAGCTTGTGGAATCTATGGTTTGGCGCTTGTTTTCCATAGGTGCATTATGGCTACGGAATCACCAAAGTGTCCAACAATGGTTGATAGGTTCTTCATTACTGAGGACCGACTTCAATGAAGCAAGCTACTGCCTCATCTTGGTTACTGAGGACCGCCTTGTATACTTGCATTTTTTTTTTTTTATCCTTTTGAAAAAAGGGAATAACTGGTGGCAAACCACGGTTATCCACCACTTCCGGAGGCTGAAAAGACTCATAAAGGCATTTCAACCTTCCACTGGCCATAAGTTTGGCTTCCACACCAGCAGCGGGTTTCGAACTCAAGACCTTCAGTTTTTAGTTTTAAGGAAGCCTCGTAATTCACCATTTACTACTGGGCCACCAGCTCATGGTTAAATGTTTGGTTCTATTAAAACCTCTAAAACTCTATCTCTAATAGTAAAGGGACCAAGGGAAGTAAGAACTTCACTTGTAGAATACCAGCTAGAAGTGCATGATGAAATGATTAAGTGAATGTTGTTCTTGCAAAGGTGAAGGATAAAACAAAATTTTCCCTTCTAACAGAAATATATGCAGCACTTTCAAAAGCATTTTATCATTGGGCATCTATGCTTCATCAGATATGCATGTTCTTTTCAAATAATTACCATTCTAACTGTATAAATTTGCTTTCATCGAAAACTGTTTCAGCATTTATAATTTTCTATTTAAAGTTTTGGAGAAAATTAGAATGTTACAAGCAACTGTATCAAAACTTACAAACAAAAAATATAGCTTAGTTGGAGATTTCAAAACTTCAAAGTCATCACTCATCGCTCAACTAAAGCTTGTTTTTCTCTATGAGAGCTCTTACGGTTTTAGTCAAAATGAATGGAGGATAAAGATTATATGAGGCTAAAGTTTGATTATTAGGTGTGGATTTATTGATAAATTGTAGTTTTATGTTTGCTTTCATCTTGTACTTGATGGTAATTATGTAAAAGGCTACAAAAGACAAGTTACATTTACAATTTAAGTTGAGTGTAGAAAGATGTTATATGGGTTCAAATAAACTTTTCCTAAAGATATTACCAAAACAAAAAAAAAAGTTCCCTAAAGATTTCTTATACCTATGTCTATAGAATTACACTTATTATAATGTTAAGTAAGTTAGGTGATTTTCACATTTCATTTTTAACTTTTCACATGTCCTTTTTATTTGTGGTCATTAAATAAATCAAATGAAAACAACATATCGTACATGTACATATTTCTTAAACAAAATATTTGTTTACCCTACACCGTCTCAATGATTTGTTAAAGTACACATTTGTTCTGAAACTATTATTTGTACCATGGTTCACCAACCCGAAACTACTAGACATCGATCAATTGTATACGTTCGAAGACTTACTAAAGAGTTTGTGTTGAGGCACCTCTGACGAAGCACATGAGTTTCTTTCTAATTAGGAGATCAATCATAAGGCGACACATGTCAATACTATAGTCTCACATTGACGACGAATGACAATAGAGGACTCTTCTCAATTTTAAAAGGAGATCACTCTTCCATAATTAAGTTTCTTTGGACCGAAGATTCCTTAATTGATAGTTAGATCTTATTAATGATGATTATATTTAAACCTCAATATCATGTAAACTCTTACATAAATGAAAACTTCTCTACTTTCGTGAATGTAGCCCAACTTAAGGTGAACTCCTTATGCCTTGTGTTTATTTTCTTTTCCCTTATTTCTCTACCGACTATCTTTATTAGGTGACCGAAGCAACCTTGCAAATATCACTCCTTAACACTTTTGTTGATTCGAAGTTAACTTTTATCTATAAAAAAAATATTTCATTTAGAGGAAGATGACAAAGTAAAGATAATAGGTTAGTGGTGATAGAAAATATTAAAGTACAATTTTGCCTAGTTTATTTGAGTGATAAATACGAGACAATTAAATAGGCAACATACCACGTCAGCTATTATAGTACCATTTTGTCATTTTGTTTGCGCATACAATTTAAGATGCTCTTAGTAGTTAGGAACCAATTATTGATAAAAATTAATTTAAAAGTATTTTATAACAAATGAAAACGGTCTTGGTAAAAATTGTTTTGAAACCAATCATTTATCTTTTAGTTGAGTGGTAATCAAATCTTTTTACATCACTTTTTCTTGAATAATAAAATAAACTTAATTCATACAAAATAAAATCAATTCAATTTACACCCTCAATTTATGCGTTGATTTATTAATTTCAGTAAATTTCTCATTTCCTTCGTTCCGCTCCCCCCCCCTCCTCCTCTCTCTCAACTCAGACTTCATTTTGTTCATGCTCCACTTCCGAACAAACCCTAACAATTCAACACACACACATAGCGACGCGGTGAGCAACTCAGTTGTCAATGGCATGCGAATCGTTGACTTGAATCGAAGAGAGAGGATCTGAGTCGTCGGCGATATAATTTAGATTGTGTATTGACCCGGTCTGATGGGTGCTGCGGGCTCCAAACTCTAGAAGGCTCTCGGCGACCAGTTTCCGGAAGGCGAGCGACATTTTGGACTCGAGAATTTCGGCAACACTTGCTATTGTAACAGCGTTTTGCAGGTTTCTCTTCCGCATCGTTCAAATTCAATCGTTTTATTAGTAAAATTTTAAAATTAGGGTTTTGATTTTATTGAAGTTGTGTAATATTTGTGGTAGAACGAGAATTACGTGAAGATATGCAAATTTTGAGCTGTGGTTGTTTCGAAATTGAGTAATGGCGCAAGTTAAGTAAATCGGATTGGATATTAGTTCCGCTTGGAGAGTTGCCCAATTAGGTGTCGTTTTGTGGCTGTTTATGGTCGTTTAGCTTTGACTTGTTAGCTAGGTTAGCAAGTGCTTGGTTTGGGATTGAGATTGTTGTAGCATTCTTTAGTAACATTAACCGTCTGCTTCCCAAGGTTATCATCGATTTCACAATGCGAGCATTTTCTGTTTTTCTATTCAGTTTTCCGGTGGTGCTGAAAATTTTATTTCTGGGTTCCGGGTGAACTTGTTGAAATGCTAGTGCATCGTGCAATGACCAGCTTCTATTTTGTTTGTCTGAATGGATGAGCACTGGGTGAAATGCCTTTTAGACACTCATATATTTCCAATTTACTGCAATTGGGATTCTTTGTCTTGAAACTGAATATTTTATAAAGGAAACTGCGTACCTTTCGAGGAAGATGATGTACTGGGAGTGATGGTGGACGCATGGTAGAGATGGAAATCTTGAAGTCTGATGTTTGGACGGACATTCTGGTGATGAACGTGGTGGTGATTGCGTGTCTTGTGAGGTGGCAATTTGGTCGAGTTCTGGGGCTTCTGGTGGAAGGTATGGGGGTGCAGTATCAGGTGCAGTCGTTGGTGGGGACGTAGGTGATGGTTTGGTTAGTGATGTTGGTATGAGGCTGATCAGACTCTGTGAGTTGTGGTGTGGGAAGGACTGCCTCATCTTATTGGTGATGAGGTGTTTGATTTTGAAAAGCAAATGTATTTTCATAGAGGATAGCCGACAAAAATGCACCCTATAACCCTTTTGACCTAGAGGATAGCCAATAAATATGCAACTGCATGCTCGTGATATTCCAACTAAATGAGCCTATTTTACAATTGGATTCTATTAAAACATTGGTTAATGTATAAATCAATGCTTTATCCTTTTTAGATTGTTGGAAACCATTTTTTCTCAAGTAATCATCACCCGCTTATCCTTTTTTAGATAAACCCCAACCAGAAATTTAGTAATGTGTAATTTTTTTCTTTTTTCCGGCTTGCTTTCTGATTACACTCTCTTTCTCGGAGGTATAAGCTTTTGCTTCTCTCTCAACATATTTTGTTTGTATGTTAATTTTGGAAAAGTTCCCAGCAATTGTGTGTGAGTGTGTATTTTTTTTATTAATTTAATTTCTGGGTTAAATTGTATTTTTTTGCTAAGTATTTTTGGATTAAAACTAAGAGCGTTGATTTAAGTTTGCAGTTTTGAAATTCAGTTTCGAGTGTGTTCAAATTCAAGACAAGAAAAATTGTGATGATCCCCAAGAACATAGGAAGTAAAAAAATTTTATGATTAGATTTTGAAATTTCTTTTTTCCCAAATCCATATCGACATGGGTTTGTGGTTGTTTTAAGGAAGTGGAAGAAGACAATGGCATTTGCTTAACTCGAAGCTTTTCTTTCAATGGTTAATCAGTAATAAGCAAGCATATACGATATAAATTTCTGATTGAGTAAAGTTTGATGCTTTATGTGTTTAAGTAGGCATGTGAATTTTTTTCAAGTCATATCTTAAGCGATTAGTTTTTGTACACGGTATGAGTTAGTAAACATAATGACAGGAAGTAGACTATGGTTTAGATTATTTGTGTTCCTGTTCTTTGCTAGAATGGTTTAGATTAATCTCTTCTTCTGCTCCCTACTTGACTGAAAAAACCGTTAGTTACAGTTTTATGGTGAACAAAATATGCTCCATTTATTTTACGCTTGTTTCGTTCTTCTTGCTTGAAATGTTAGTAAATTTGACTAATTTTGGGAGTTGAAATGGATTTTGAAATTGGGTAATGGTTATTTATATTGTATTATTAGTTAAAAAAAGAAATCATTTTCATATCCTTCAACTAAGGTGAATGTAATTGTGTTGAATGATTTCCTTCGTATATTGGCTTCTACAGGGTTGGAAAAGTTGCCTGATAGAGATTTTGGCATAGGTGTGTGTAAGCGGACGGAGTACTTCATCCCCGAGGCAAGTCTTTTTACACAAATTCATGTGGAATATATAGTTGTATACTGAGTTTTTTTATAAACAAAGCTAAAAGTACAACTTTCTTTGTGTACTATTATTTTTAAATGGGATTTTTTGACAAGTTTTGGCTTTTGATTTTGGATTGGAATTTGGTTTTCATTGACAAATTCGGCTGCTAGCTTTTGGAAATGAGTAAAATTGCTGTAGAAATACTGATTTAGTAACCTAATATTAGCCCTTTCCTATCTTTGTGGTGGCTCTTGCATGTCTTTACAAGTGACAAAAAAAATGGAAAGAAAAATAACTGACATATTCAAAACCAAATATAATGGTCCTATGGTATAACACCTGCAAGGAAAAGATACCAAAGAACTCAGATTCTTGCTCCCTCATTTCAGAAATATGACATTGAAGTGATATTTTTTAGGGGATCACTAGGTGGGATTGAAAGAGAGGAGGTTACATACATCCCCATTTTCGTGTTCCTTCTACTGTTGTCATTTATTAAAACAATGTTTCTTGGCAGTTGTTTTCTATTTTTTTTTTTTTTTCTTTTCTTTATTGTTGTTTTTCAGTTGGGAAATTGATTAATATGGTCAGTTAAAGCCGTTCGTTAAAAATTGTTTGACCTTCTATAAAGAAAAACAAAGAAAATAAAAAAATGGTCATTTATTCATGTTAAGTTTGAGCAGAAAAGTAAAAGAGAATCAGGAATGGCCATCTAGCTAGAGGGAGGACTACTTTTACAAGTGTTTCTGTTTTTCGTTTTTGTGGAGTTTTCCCATTTCTTTTCTTCTCAACCATTATGTTGCCTGTTATTCGTAACAATTTCTCACTCTGATTTAAACAAGATTTCGCTGGTTCCTTATTGTTTCAGTGACAGTTTATTAATCTGTGAGCATGTTTAGGAATTGAAGAGAATTGTGAATGTTGGTTCGTTGTGTTTGCTTGAAATTTTAGTTATTTGCGTGTAATTTTGGGAGTTGAAATGGGTTGTTAATCTGGGTAGTGGTTGTTTACTTATGTCATTTTGGGATTGCATAATGTTGCCCATTATCTGCACTTGAGATATCCTAACATCACTGTTTCAATTTCTTGCAGGCTTTCCGTTCCAAGTACAGAGGCAGTGTTCCTTTGCTTGCATCAATCTTTTGGAAGTGTTTGACAAAAAAAAAACTTTTGGAAGTGATAATAACTGCTGTTGTTACAGGTTAGTTAAAAAAAAAAAAAAAAAAAAAAAAAACTATCCATAGTATTTCAATTTCATAGCATTTTAAAATCCTTGCTTTTGTGACTGTGATATGATTATTATGTATTTCCTTTATTTAATTTAAATTTAGGAGTTATGAATATTTTACAATCCTTGCTTTTGTGACTGTGATATGATTATTATGTATTTCCTTTATTTAATTTAAATTTAGGAGTTATGAATATTTTACAATTTAATTTATGCATGTTTCATTTTATTACTTGCCAGCTATCAATCTGTTGTTTGGCGTTTTAATTTTTTGCACATGATGCTAAAAAGAACAAGATATAGCAAAAGAAATCAGGCAACACAAGAAGATCATACTTCTGACCCTTCAAATGGAATAGAAATGTTCAATGAAAATGTTTATCATGCTGATAATGCACATATGTTGCTTGAAAGCTCTTCCAAGTAAAGTTTGGTCATGCAACAAAAGCGTGACTTTCGCACTTCTGAAATGGCTGGCCTTAAAAAAATTTCTCAAGCCCAAAACAAAAGACAAAAACAAAAAAAAATGAACGCATTTCCTGTAGCGATTTGAATACAGTTGAAACAACTGCAGATGAGATCGAGTTTGACAATTTAAAGACTTATTTTACCATGTGGATTTATTTGCTTTAATTGTTTTTTGAATTATTTAGAAATTGATGTGTTAAATTGTGGTGGTTAAGGTTTCAAAAACCGCAGCGGAGCGCGGGCGTTTTTGCTAGTTTAATCTACACTAAAACCCAAAACACTCTGAAACAATGTTCATAAGCACTGTGTTCTTCCTGTTTTACCTCTGCTAAGTTTGCATTATTACATTTTTACAGAGACAAAAAAGCCCCGCACTCATCTCTTTCCTCCCGATTTCTTCCTGCCTGGCCGTCGTCCTGTTTTGCCCCTGCTCACTTGGTTCGACTTCTCCTCACCAAGCAGCCACTCTACCCCAGATCTTTCAAATTGAAGTTCCTCTCCTTCAACCTTTGCATGTTGGATTTCACATCAACAGCATCTCCCTATAACCTTGGAGCCTTGTTCGGATTCAAGCTTTCCGACGGTAATTGGATGATTCCTCCGTCACACGCCATCAAGGTTAGTCTGAAACGATTCCTACCTTATTGACCTATTGCATGTCAAAATCGGCTTCAAATTTGTGATTTAATATAATTGGGCTTTTGAAAAGAATTTCATGATTTTGTCTAATCCAATTTAACGGTTAGAAATTTCGCCTGGGGATTGCAATTTCATCTGCTCCAAACAAATAGATTCTTTTTATTCTGAATTTAGAAAATTATATTCGAATTTGTTTTACATCTGATTCAGTTGGATTTAGGGATTGTGTTTTAGTGTTTCCTGGCCTGAGTTGTATATAAAGAAAAGGAGTGATTTTTTTGTATTGTAAAGAGTTCATCAGGATCATAGACATGAGTCTGATATTATCTAGTAAGATGCCGAGTCCTTCTGCATTCATATAATTATATTTATGAGCTGCTTTTCTGGGTTTTCGTTGATTTTGTTTGCTTATCTGGTATATATTGTGACACTGCCTCCAACATTATCAGTTTATACATGAAAAACATAACACTTGAGCCAATCTAACCATTTATTTTGAGCACATCACATCAGCAAAATAATAAAACATATGATAGCGGGGTTTTTCAAGTCAATTTTTTGTTGGCATGTTGTTCATGTAAGTGTTGATAAATGCGAGTGCTTATGGCATTTTATGACAAAGAAGAAGAATAGTATGTATGCTATAACATTATGAGTTTGAGAATTGAGACGTGAATTGTATGGAGGTAAGCAATAATTATGTGATTGTTTTTTCGCTAAAAAGATTGTGTGACTTTTTGATATATTGTTCATTACGAAACAAGGAAGAAAATGATATGATCTCTAACTATTCCACTTTGTTATAAGCAATATTGTTTGGTGAAATAGTTGTGTTAAGATATTGGAGAAATTAAAAATATTTAAAATTAATTTTGAGGTGTTTCTCATTCTCCAGGTGAAATTTGGATAACAATTCTCATGAAGCAAGGCTCTTGTTAATTTGGCTAAACCCAAATACCAAATTCCCTCGTTTTTCTCTCAAATTCTGCACATTTTCGCTTTCTCAAATCAACCCAATATCTACCATCGATGGAAAATGAAGAAGTAGCTCTGTCATCAAACCCTAACCCTAACCTCCTAGTTGCAGATCCATCCCTCCAAAAGAAGCACCAATCAATGCTTGACCGCCTCTCCAACCGCCACCAAACTCGTTTAGATAACTCACTCACCCGTCGATCAGCCGAGTCCGACTCGTCCTCTTCCCCTTCCTTCGAGTCCACATCAAATTTCCTCTCCCGCTTTTCCAACTCCAAGAGCTCCATCGAGTCCCAACTCGCCCAATGCCGGCTCTGTGATCCGACTCAAGTCAAATCCCACCTCGACCAAATCTCCTCCTCCATATCCAATCTCGAGAAGCTCGTTGCTGAGAACTCGTACTTCTTACCTTCCTATGAAGTTCGGTCCTCGCTCAAGACAACGTCGGATTTGCGGCAGAGTCTTGAGGTTTTGAGCGCCGAGTTGTTACCCAAAAAGAAATTCTCTTTCAGAAACAAACCCATCAGAAAAGACCCAATCGCCGAACCCAAAGAGGAGGAGAAAGAGCAGGAACCTGAGAAGAAATCGGGTTTCCGGGTTCCAGACTCCCCGGGTTTCTGGAACAAGAAAGGAGAGATTTTGGTGCATAATTTTAAGGGATCGGAAGTGGGAGAGTTTTCGATTTCGGACCTTGATTCCTGTGAGGTGAGGCTAATGGGCTCCGTGAGAGCGCTTTTTGTTCACAGATTAAGGAATTGCAGGCTTTATACTGGCCCTGTGACGGGTTCAGTTTTGGTTGATGGTGTTGATGGGTGTGTTTTTGTGATGGCCTCGCATCAAATTCGGATTCACAATGCGAAAACGAGTGATTTTTATCTGAGGGTGAGGAGCCGGCCAATAATTGAGGATAGTTGTGGGGTGAGGTTTGCGCCATACTGTTTGACCTATAAAGGAATTGAGGAAGAGCTCAGGGAGGCCAGTCTTGACAAAGAGACAGAGAAATGGAGCAACGTGGATGATTTCCTGTGGTTGCGGGCAGTTCAGTCACCCAATTGGTCTATTTTGCCGGAGAATGAGAGACTTGGTTTGGTTGATATTTCAAAGTCCGTGGAGAGTTAGTTTGTTATCCATTTTGTTTGTCACTAGGATGTGCTTGGAGTATAAAGGTAACATTCTTTTGTTGTATTTGGTGTTAATATGGATATGGATTACGGAAATGTTGAGTCTATTGGTTTCTCTAGCATTCTGTACTTAAGCCTATGGTTATATGAATTTACATTCTTACTCAGTTTCAATTTTATCTGCCAAGATGATTTTGATGTTGCAGTGTGAAATTGTGGGAACTTGGAACTAGCTCATGTTGGATGAGATTGGTTCTGGAAAGGGTAGTGGAAAAGATATGGCAATCTCGTTGCTCATACCCAATCAAGAAGTCAAGATTTTTATTTGAAATGTCTTGTTTAAATACATTATTTTGTTCTGGAGACGCGGGATCTGTGGTGTCTTTTGTGTGGGTTGTTATTGGTTGACATTATAGACATGTAAAAGTCAAGTCTCAAGTTATATAAACTTCTGTTTTTTTTTACACAGTAAGCTGATAACTATAGGTAAGTTGTAGTTTAAATCCCAAAATTACAAATACACGTTTAGCAATGGGAAAAGAATTCAGATGATTCATTCAACGTTTTCAATTATATCAGACAATTTTTCTCAGACTGATTGAGGCTGCATGTGTATATTTGCATATTATTTTAAGAGAATGCGATTCGGTTGGAATAAAGGGTGTAAAAGACACCCACGTGGGAGTGCTGGACTTCACGGGGGAGCATGAATACTAAGTAAGAGCCCCTTTGGATTTCCTTACCTTCTTGGGATTAGTTCCTGTCTCTGTATTTTGTTCTCATTAAAATGGTGCTTCATATATGACAAAGATTTTTACATGCTTGATGCGCATGTAGCTTGATCTATAATTTACGTTTGATTGTTAGCTTTGACTACCTATTTGCTCCCCTTTATGAGCTTTAGCGTACATTTTGTATTCTCCCTTCATTTGAGATTAAAGTTTAACAGAGTGTAAGGAGATCTAGTGGAAGGGAAAACATATTATTAGATTGCCAGGGATTAAATTTAGAATTAACCCTAGCATCAAACAATCTTTTCTTTTAATGTGAACAATTTCACAAGTATTCATGTTTAATAAATCAACCCTTTCTTTCGTTTTGTTTTTAAAAAGTTCTCAATTGATTGACCACTTTCAGTTGGTTTTCATGAGTAGAAAGTGAAGTACTTGCCACAACCCTTTCTCTGGGAACTTGCTTTGGCGCTCTTAAGATGGTGAAAATGACTTGATGGTAGTCCGCAACTTGTGAGTTCCTGTTCGAGTCAGTTAACTTCCTTTCTGTAAATGGGTCTTTTTTACTTTGCTGGTTTCAGGAACATATTGCATCTATTTGCAAATATGAAATCCTGATATCAATTCTCAAGATGAATGGTGCCACAAAGTGGCATATGAAGCAAGGCTCTTGTTAATTTGGCTAAACCCAAATACCAAATTCCCTCGTTTTTCTCTCAAATTCTACACATTTTCACTTTCTCAAATCAACCCCATCGCTGCCATTAATGGAAAATGAAGAAGAAGTAGCTCTGTCATCAAACCCTAACCCTAACCTCGTAGCTGTAGATCCATCCTTCCAAAAGAAGCACCAATCAATGCTCGACCACCTCTCCAACCGCCACCAAACTCGTTTAGACAACTCACTCACCTACCGATCCGCCAAGTCCGACTCGTCCTCTTCCCCCTTCCTTCGAGTCCACATCAATTTTCCTCTCCCGTTTTTTCAACTCCAATAGCTTCATCGAGTCCCAACTCGCCCAATACCGACTCAAGTCAAATCCCACCACAACTAAATCTCCTCCTCCATCTCCGATCTCGAGAAACATGTCGCTGAGAACTCATACTTCTTACCCTCCTATGAAGTTCGGTCCTCGCTCAAGACGACGTTGGATTTGAGGCAGAGTCTTAAGGTTTTGAGCACCGAGTTGTTACCCAAAAAGACATTCTCTTTCAGAAACAAACCCACCAGAAAAGACCCAATCTCCGAACCCAAATAGGAGGAGAAAGAGCAGGAACCTGAGAAGAAATCAGGTTTCCGGGTTCCAGACTCCCTGGGTTTCTAGAACAAGAAAGGAGAGATTTTGGTGCATAATTTTAAGGGATTGGAAGTGGGAAAGTTTTCGATTTCGAACATTGATTCCTGTGGGGTGAGGCTAATGGGCTCCGTGAGAGAGCTTTTTGTTCACAAATTAAGGAATTGCAGGCTTTATACTGGCTCTGTGACAGGTTCAGTTTTGGTTGATGGTGTTGAAGGGTGTGTTTTTGTGATGGCCTCGCATCAAATTCAGATTCAAAATGTGAAAATGAGTGATTTTTATCTGAGGGTGAGAAGCCGGCCAATAATTGAGGATAGTTGTGAGGTGAGGTTTGCGCCGTACTGTTTGACCTATAAGGAATTGAGGAAGAGACCAGTCCTAACGAAGAGACAGAGAAATGTGAAGGAAAATTTGTGAAAAGCAAGTTCATTTAAGTAACATTTACAACATGCAATTAACAAGTAAAGGCAGAAACATGCTTGCATGCACTAAAAAACAAAATTTTACCCATGAAATTCAAAGCCTAGTAGTTATGGTGAACTTAACTCAACTCAAAACAAAGTGAGTTGAGAAACTTTATACCTTTGAAGCACCTCTTTACTTAGTAAAGGTTAATCACCCATGTGAGGGCATTCTTGCCTTTGTCACCTTGCTCCTTGGCTCCATGGATTTGGATAGAGGAACTTTGCTTCTTGGCTCCATGTCTTCTTGGATATGGACGGAAGAATTAGGTTCTCCAAAAGTCCCCAAAGTTGGAGACCTCTAATTTTCGACATCAATGATGGTTGAGGAAGAAGATGAATGACCTTGGAGGAGGATTGATGCTAGTCAATCCCCTCCAAGGGGGCCGGCCTCCTAGGGAGAAAGGGAGAACCTTTGTTCTCTCCAATTTCCTCAAAAGAGACCCTAATGAATTTTGGCTATAAAGTCCTTTATATAGCCACTTCACTTAAGTGACAAAAAGAACAAAACCTTTCTTTCATGATATGGTCGGCCTTCTAAAGGCTTTGGGCTATTTGGGCCCTTTTGAATCTTTAGTCATTAAGTTGTCATACAACTTAAGTAAATGGGCTTGACGATTCGAAGCCCATTGGGCTTTAAGGCCCAACACTAACTCAAGGTTTAAAACGAACTTATTCGTTTGATTAATTAACATATTAATTAAGCCTTCCCATAAACAATTAAACCATTTAATTGTCCTTACTTATCTCTGTCAAATCCTTCAAACATTACCTTACACGGTGTGCGATCCATTAGGCTCCTTTTAGCGAGGCAGTGGGCGATTAGAACTCTTCAAATTGATTGTGAATTGAAACTTCCTTTCAATTCTCCCTTTAGTGATTATACACCTTTAGGGCTTCCACAAACCATGAGTGACACCTACCAGTATGTCATGACTACCCAAGCTAATTAGAAGAGGTTGGAAAACCTATTCAGTTTGGGATTACAATGCAATACGGTCTTTCTATAATTACATACTCTTGACCACATTGTTTGGTTTGATAGTTTATTCATGTCTACTATCCAATGTGATTCTCTTACTTATATGATTACCTTTAATGTGATTTGGAACGACTTCCTAAATCTCATTATACTCTGGCCAGAGATTCTTAATCATATCATAAAGTATTCTCTCTCAAACTGTTTGGAGGTTAGAGATCCCTTGTTGTGCATTCACTTGCCTCCATGGCTAAGTGACTTAACCCCAATTATGTTGTGGACACCTTCTGACATAGTGACTTTGACATAGTCAAAGATCAAGGATTTAACCATAAGACAACTATGATACCTCATGTCAAAGGACTACTTTGTATTATCCTAACCATGAGTTCTCATGTGACATGAGTATGAAAACTCCTTGTTGATCACGTTCAATGAACTCATTCTCTATTGAGCATCAGTCACACCAATGACTCGAGAGTCACTCTCCCTGAGAGAAGATATAACATGTACTGATCTTAACAAACTGTCAATGCCCAATTGGCAATCTTATGATCAGGAAATTTTATGATATGTATATGAAAAAGAATGGACTCATGAATCTAACTTATTTAGATCATATTCTCTCAATTATATATTCCTTGGACTCATTGTTAAAGCATATAACATTTATATGAGACAACTTTAAACAATAATCTTTGCCCTCTATATTAAACTAGATTAGTTTAACATGTGAAATGTTCGTAAAGTATCATCATATGATTGGCTTTAGGGCACATTTCCAACAATCTCCCACTTGCGCCAGAGCCAATCAACATGGTCATCAGTGATGATACCTCTTCTGTAGTCATTTCAAAAATTGCTGAGAAGTATGCCTAGACAATGGATATCTATATGTTATCCATAGAAGCAACCTTGAGATTAACGACGTCACCATTATACGTGATTCTCAATCATATGATTCAGTCTTTCATTTGTGTTCTGATCTTGATGAGACCGTAATTCCCTGGCTTGAGCTATCGCCCCATTAGTGTCGTAGTGTGAGTACACTAGAGACACTAATAGATTAATTTAAACCAAATTAAACTCGCAAGCGCATGAATCAATTGTAGTAATATATGCAAATACAAGGTTGATCTCGCAGGGATTGCTTTAACACCAATTTTACCAATTAATCACGCTAGACTATATTAAACAAATAAAGGATAGATTGAATTGAATAATTGATTAAGACTATAATTAACAAGAAAAATAAAAGACAAGTAATTAAAATAAACACTCGACACAAGAAAAACTAAGGTTATGAATCCACCAACAACAATCCTATTCACTTTTCCTAGAGCCAACTACTATCCAATTACCATGCCAACGCTAAAGGTTGTTCTTTCTAAATATGAATTAATCCGTGGTCAGGCATCAACTCGTGTATCTATACATGATAACTATATCCTATTGGTTAGGCATACAATTAAACACATAAAAACCCATTAAGGGCTAATGTTGAGCCCTACACTTGTGAGTCAACTTGAATGCCTTTCTAATTTTATTAAAGCTCAGCTAGCCCCTCAATCTAGGCCACTCACTCTTCTTTTCGTTGGCCTCTTCCTGCATCGTATTGGATCAAGATTAAGGTTGACGATGCTTTCTGTGCTGCTACAAATTCTAGGGGTGTCGCTGTGATTTTTCTCAAAGAAGTCGGTAGTTATGCTAGAGGTTTTGTTCGTAAAATATCTCATGTGACTAATCTCAGGATGGTTGAGGTTTTAGCTGCACGTGATGATGTTTGTTGGCAGCAAATTATTTTGGAGTATGATGCACTACATGTGGTCCAAGCTGTTGGAAGTTTGCATGGTGGCTCCTCCGCTATTGGTTTGTTGATTGATGATATTAAAACTAGCCTGCGGGGTTTCCTTGCCTTAAGAATTTGTCATGTTCATAGATCCGTTAATGTAGTGGCGCATAGAATTGGCAAGTTGGCCTCAATTTTCAATTTGGCTAGTTGTTGGTTTGAGCCTCCAAAGTTAATACAGGACGTCCACCTCAGAAATTATGTACTTTCTTAATGTTACGAATAAGCTTAACTCAAGGAAACTAAGGAGGAGAACAAAGTACGAACGAACAATTAGGACCTTCTGATAGATAGGTTGAATACTCATAGAAGAAATAATACAAAGGTCCAAATCAGATGTATGTTTAGGATAACCTTGCCAGCATAAACAATCCTGGAAACAATGGACATGCAAAAGCGATAAAAGGAGATGGGCCAGCAGCAGGCTACTTGCCCTGTTGTGATTAATGATACTTACCAATGTAATTAAATAGTGTTTGTCGATGCACGCGGAAAATCAATAATATTAGAAGATGGATGGATTGCATCTACATTTTATGTGGGTATATGGTTTGGTCAAATTGGCATCATTGTTTATTGGCGATAATTGTCATCAACTATCTAGGATACCACCTTAATTAATATTCTAATTATTCAACGAGATACTATTTAAGGGCTTGGAATTGATAAATGCCAGACCCAAGGGCTGAGAGAACTGTGTTTTTTTTTAGGGGCTTTTAGATCTAGATCCAAAAACGTAGAGTGTTTTTAAGAGTGAGTTCAGTTATCAAATTATACGTTTTTATTTCTTTTATACTCATTTTATATTTTTTAAAAATATTAAAAATCAATTTTTAACACGACTTGTTAATCCAACATGAAATTAACAGGTTTTCAAGTCAACACGATAATGAATCGGGTCGTTATCGGGTAACCCGATAATCACCTGTTAAGATAACGGGTTGGTCCGGGTATACATGTGGATAATCTGATACACGATAAGTAAAATATTAATTTTATAATTTTATACACCTAAAAATGTACTATAATAATTATATATATATTAAAATAATTTTGGAAAATAAATGACCGTTGGATTGGCTGAGATTTAATCTCAACCGTCCAATTGTACATTAGGTTGGAGTCCAGACTATCCTCCTCTCTCATTCACTCTTGATTTCTCCAGACTTCAACGCTCTCCTCGAATCCACTCATTTCTGTTAATTTCTCTGTTAAGTGCTAACGTTGCTTGAGACAGAACCCATTTTCTAGCCAAATGGATAAAAATATTAATAAAATAAAATAAAATTATTTTTATATTTTTATTTTAAAATGTGGGACCCACCCCCTATAATTATCTCCCTTTCTCCCCTTTTTCTTCCTAATTCGTTCCAACCCTCTCTATTGCCTCTCTCTCTCTCTCTCTCTCTCTTATCTCTCTCTAGGCACCTGCATCCCCAAAATCCCAGAATCCCCTCCCTTTTATTCCTTTGCAATTATCCTCTGCAGGCCCCAACAACATTCACCCCCAATACCCACCTTTTCCCGTCCCCTACCTTTGTCCCTCCTTCTGTTCCAGAACCCCCTCCCCTTTGAAGATCTTCGACCTAAACCCTAACCCCAACCCTAATTCCCCAATTTCAAACAGAAACCCCAATTCCCCACAACCCAATCCTCTAAACTCACCCAAGAATCAAAATACATGTGGGACCCACCCCCTACAATTCTCTCCCTTTCTCCCCTTTTTCTTCCTAATTCGAACCCATCTCTCACCCACCTCTTCTGCACCAAATCCTGATCCTCCAAGCCACCAAACCCTTCCCCACCCATCCCCCCAACCTTCATCCACCACCCTATATCTCCTCTCTCTCTCTCTGGGCAATTGCAATCTGCAATTTCAAACTTTAAAAAAAAAGTAAAGCCGAAGCTAGAGGGGCGAGGGAGAATGGGTCTTAGGGTTTGGGTGGAGGAGTTGGACGATGAGGAGGAAGAAGAGAAGCTGCGTGTGGAGTTCTGGGACAAGGAACCGGAGGGCTGGAGGTTAAGCTATGCCCTGGAACCGTAGAGGATGATGGTGGCCTGGTCGTATGAGCGGGCAGCATCCTCGACAATGGTGAAGGTCCCCATCCACTTGCAAGTGTGCTTACATGGCTCGCGGATCTGAACTACCCATTTGCCCCAGCTCTGCTGACGCCCGCCGCAGTACCTAAACTTGTTGTTTTCGGGGCCTCCTTTACCGTTGCAAAAAAAAATCTGGGTTTTTTTGGTCCAAAATTATTTTAAAATAAAAAGGTGAAAAATGGATGAAGGAAGAAGGTGAAAAATGGAGGTGAAGAATGGATGAAGGTGAGGGTGAAGGTGAAGGTGAAGGTGAAGGTGAGAGAGATAGGAGAGAGAGAGAGAGATGGAACGCATTAGGGGAGAAAAGGAAGAAAGGGAAGGTTGGAACGGATCCGGAAGAAAAAATGGGAGAAAGGGAGAGAATTATATTATAGAGGTCTGACATTAGACCAAATTCGTAAGATAAGGTATGACATTGTCAATTTTAAAAGATGAGATATGATAGTGTCGTAAGACCAATAGTTGAGATAGTTATATGTAATTTACCCGAAAGGTTTTAACTTCTGAGAAAGGCTTCACAACCTTGAAAATAAAAACTCCTTCATTTTGCATATCCTTTCACAATTGATATTTTGTAGTAGACTAGTAGTGTATTGATGCTTTTTTATAAGCCTTTATTTTGAAGTGTAAATGTAGTACTTAACGACAAATGTGTTATTATGTTTTGAAGTAATATTGTATGTGCAAATTTAAGGAAAAAAAATATATTGGGTCGGGTCATTTACCTTTTGGGTAAAGTGACCCGACTTGTTAAGAACCCATTAAGATAACGAGTGTGACACGACACAATCCGTTAAGATAACAGGTGTTACATGAAAATAACACGAACACGACAAACACGACCTGTTTGCCAATCCTAATGTAATGTAACTTTATTCGTTTATATATCAAGTCAAAGTAAACTGGATCAAGAAAAAAAAAGTCAAAGTAAGACACCTCAATTGCTTTCAATTTTACCGAATTTATTTAAGGAATGATTTACGAGAGAAGACCTAATAAATGAACAATTTAGATTATGCAAAATATTGTGAAGTGAACTCAGAGGAGTGGCTACTACTGTATTAAATTACTAACTAGTTAGCACTAGGGAGAGTTAACTAACTAATAATCAAATAACTACGATGAGTAATGGACTACATTAACACCTCATGAACAGCTGATCAATAGTTGTTTTATATTACATATTGTGATGGCGAAGTTGTTAACGCTCAAAGTTGTAAGGTTAACAAACTAGATTAACTAACCCTTGGTGGGTTTATGACAAAGAAAGAAGTGGTTCACCCCTCAAAATTGAGCTATGCTCACTGTATTACCCATAATATATTAATTTCAAGCCTAAAAAGCGCTCGGCTAATACATTCACTTTTTTTCTCTCCTTTTCGTCTAACCCCTATATTGGAGGTCTTTATCTCTTTATATAGGCCATTCAGTCTTGGAGCCTTTTAAACTGTCATTTAATGTGCCACCAATTGTACAAACACACTGATACCTTTCCACCTGTTCGCCCAGCCTTCTGTCAGTGAAGTGGCATTTTTTTGCAGTTGGGGTGGCATGTCCTTTTAGGTTATGTCTCATCGAGCATCCCACTCGGACCTTTGGTTACCCCGCCCTGTCTCATCGAGCACTATCCTGACTACCGTTACATTGCATCTTAGGCCTCTACTGTTGACTATAAGTTGCCACATGGTCTAAACGGCACTTTAGTAGTTCTGCTCTTGGAGACCTGTGCCATAAAGTTGTTAGTTTGCCCATGTGTTCCATGCAGTTGGGCAACTCCTTCTTTGTCTTGGTTGGCTTAAGTGCTCGGGATGTCTCTCTTTGAACCTCTTGGGCCTTGGACTCCTTGGTCACTTGTTGGGCATGCGCCATTTAGTGGGCCTAAAAGCACCTAGCGTTAACAAAAGTAATATCTATACTACTTTTCCCACGTTCTGCAATTTTATTTTTTTATTTTTTACTTTTTGTATAGATATTAAATTGAATAAATCAAAATATAAAATCAAAGGGACTAGAGAAGAAGTACAAAAGGTGACGAGAAGTGTTGAAATTCCTTCCCAAATCCCCTCCCCATTAACAAAAAGACATTAAGAAAAAGTAACAATAATATACACTACTTTTGCGTTCCATTGTTGGGCATGAGAAATAAAACAATTTATATGACATGAACATATTATCATATAACATTTTGTGTTTATGATATAATAATATATAAATAAAGACATTCACATATTTTTAATTTATTAATACGAAATACTATCGTCACGATATAATTGTGTTATATAAACCTTTTTCCACGAGTAGGTGTGATTTGATGGTTCCCAAGTTGAGCAAGCCAACACGAATAGAATGAAATATGCATTTATGAAAAGAAACAAAGACTTTGAAAAGGGATGGGCTGCATACATAATAATAGTGGAAGAAAAAAGCAACCAAATTCCAAATCCTCTCCATGCATTATTTAAGTTCTTTTGTCGTTTTGTTACGTCGCTATCTTTGCCAGAATATTGGTAATGTCGGTTCGATTAGAGCGTCTCACTCCCCCTCCCCGACACCCAACAAATGTTTGGTACCTATACATCCATTCAGGCACGCTGATATAAACGAGGATTCTTTACTCTTCTATTCTCATCATTTTTTATTCTCTCATCTCACATATGACTTTTTATCTTATTATTTCTATAAAAAAATTAATATAAGATGTTAACGTAGCTTAACCGTGATCGTTCAAATAGGAGGGCATGAAAGAATAGAGAGATTAGGAGGGTAAAGAATCCTCCTCCCATACATATGATGCATCCTTGTCTTACTTTTCTTTTAATTTGTTTAGCATTTTTAGCCACACTCTTTTTATTCATCACACATCTTCTTAATTATCGATCATCATATCAAATGAAATGATGATGGTCAAAAGATAGAAATTAACAAGCGCACATCCCTTTTCTCATGTTACTCTGGTTTTATTTATTTTTTTTAAATTGGACTCAAAGTGCTGCTCTTTTGAAGGTACGAGTTGCCCTTGAAACCTGCTTTCCACCTGCTCGCCGGATTGCCTTGATAGGCAAGGCAGCTTCTGGGAAGCTTGTCCCCTCCCAACCCCTGCTTTCTTTTTAACATTGACCCAAAAAAAAAAAAAAAAAAAAAAAAAAAAAAGAGCTTCAGGTACTTGTAGAAACATAGCCACAAATCCTAATCCCACTCAGCGAGTCGAGTTGTTTGGGAATGCAGTTCAATCGGACGGTAAATTTTGTCCAAGGTTAAATCCCAAAATCCTAAATAAAGAAAAAATAATTTCAGGTCTGTTTAAAATTTTCATTTGTTGTTTGTTCGGTTCTTTTATGATTTTTTTTATTATTGGTGTGAAATTTCATGTTTTTTGTTTAGTCAAAACTTTGCTCAAAAGTCGGATTTCATTGAGCTATTGAAGTTCTGCATTGGGCTTTTAATCTATGATGTGCGATTTTTTCTTGAACCTCGAATGGTACTTATTTAATTCACTGTTTGAATCTTTTTTCACACCTTTAAGAGGCGGAGAGCGTTTGTCAAAAAAGAGAAAAATAAAGGAAATTTCAAATTTACATCATTTTTTGTTGGACTAGAAGGTAATGTGTACATCTCTTATAAATGTAAAGTAAAATGCTAATGTTGAAGCGTCTTAAATTTTATATTTGAGTCTAAATATAAAGCAAAACATTTCCAATGCACATCCAATTTAAAACTTATATTTGGGTGTTTAGCCAAAGTGAGACCTAAGTTTGGGTTTCGATATGAGATTTGAATTCAGGGTGGTCAGTGGTGTCGATGCTGACTTGAAGAAAGGTTATTCATCCAAGAAAAATGAGATTAGACTTTTAAATCTAATCATCTCGATGCACATAACCAAATTGTTAATGAGTTCAATGTTTTTTCTTCTATACAAAAATTCAAATCTTACCATTTAGTATTATGATCTAGTGATATTTTTCTTTAATTAAAAAAAAATATATCACTCTCTTCCTCTCTTGTATTTGAAAAACAAAAGTAAAAAAATTTCTCACACACTTTGTGTGTGCCCATACGCTAATATTGAATAAGAAAACCAAAATAAATAAAACTCACCAGCGGTTTGCGATCCAAATATGTCTAGAATTTGAGTTTTTGTGGTGGAGATGCTCTTAGTCGTATGCCGGACAGAGAGACATCTCGTGTTTGCACAAAGCTGATCCCATTCATTCGCCCCATTCCATGCATCATTTGATGCCACACTACGTCCACAAAACATCTTGTCAAATATTGAAACGTGTCAAATACCAAAACAATATAAAACGTGCGAATTTTAGAGAGTTACCGAAAGGCTAAAGTGAAGGGGCCCATGACTCCATAGACTCCATCCCAAATTCCCCAATGGAATTGCTCTTCCCGATCAAGTAAAATTTTTAAACGTGTCAAATATCATTATGTGTGCTAATCATATTGAAAAATATCTCTCCGGTCACTTGACATAGTTGCTACTCACGTGAAACAAAAGGCAATTCTATTTAAGTCACCAACTTTTTCATTTTCTCCATCAATTTCTTGAAAGATTCTTTTAAAGTGGAACTTTTATAAATTCTCGTCATCTAAACTTTCAAGCACATTATTTTATACAAAGATAATGTGACGGAGAGTTTATAAAGAGTTTCAATTTTCAAAATCTTCTTAGTATTTCTATTTATGTTAATATCACAAATTCTGCATTTTTGAATATACAACTTCAAACTTCCAAGAGCTTTAATCTCGCAGGCGTAGGGCAAAACCCAAAATCAGTAAACTCGTAGATGCGCCCTAAGAGCATCATCAAGAGAGGTAACATTTGAGAAGCATAGCTAAATTTATTATGTCATGTACCCATATCCAAACGAAGGTAGAAAATCATATGTTAGGAAGATCAAATTTTCAAACGAAATTTTTAAACAAAATG
This sequence comes from Pyrus communis, assembly GCF_963583255.1. Lineage (NCBI taxonomy): Eukaryota > Viridiplantae > Streptophyta > Magnoliopsida > Rosales > Rosaceae > Pyrus > Pyrus communis. The sequence goes on from NC_084804.1 coordinate 31,412,920, forward strand.
ATACGTCATCAATAGAATATAAGCACGTTGTCAACAACCACATTATTTGATTTATAAACACGTTATCAACACTTAAGTAATAATTCAATCATCAACAACCATATCATTTGATTTATAAAATTTGATCTCTTTAACTTTACTTTTTTGTTGAAAATTACTTCTTTTTTTTTTTTTTTATGGTTTTGGTTATCGAAACCAGAAGGGTAATGTTAGGTATATTAAATTTGGAGACAAAGTTTTGAAAATTAAAGAACATATAAGTTGATGATTGGTTCGTTATTTAACATTGATAAACATGCTCATTGTTATTGGTAACATATCATTTAATTTTTAAATTTATTCTCTAAATTTAATCTAGTTAGCATTATCCAAATAAAAATTGTTAAATTAAGAGCCGTGCGAAAACTCACGTAGTCGGCAATTTGGACTGGCGTGTTTATTCTTTTGCGTGTTGCGTTTCTCCAGCCTGGAAAGAAAAAGGCACTGTTTAAACCTTTCAAAAACCTACTATTAGGCCACTATACTAATACTGTGGACCACCCCGTAGGGCACCAGAATCTATCCTACCTTACCTTGGTTGTTGGTACTTGGTGCTTACCCTCTGCGCATTTCCCAATTGTGCCACCCAAATAAAAAACACCACGTTCACGTACGTACGTAACGTACCCCATAAGCGCCAAACAAAGTGTATGTGGTTCCCACACTAGCTCACTGGGTCCCGCTCCAAGGCATCCAAACTCCACTGTTTTAAAAATTTCTGCTAGCTAGCATCGCCGAGGCTCCATCTAAACATTACACTACTGATCATTGTTATGATTAACTTTTAAATATTTAAATATGTATAAATGGAGCTTAAATTTGTTTAGATGTCCACCTAATCCATTTAGAATCTTGTCTAGCCTAGACATCTATTTAAGTTACGATTCTTATTTACATAAAAAATCGATAACTTTTGTATTATATTTTTTTAAATAAAATGTAAGAGACATATTAAATATTTGGATAAATACTTATTACATGATTCTTCCTCATGTTTTCATGCATTAATACTTTATAATTTATATGGCATTTTCTTTTACAATTTTTGTATCACAATATAATTATGTATTTTTTTAAGTATAAGAAGACACTTGTTTGTACGATATATAATATTTACTTAAATCCGCCTATAGGCTTTGCCTAACCATCTAGGTGCTAGGCTTCACCCAACTACCCTATTAATGGCCAACTTTTTTTAGAATTTTGCTGAACTTTTTTATAATGCATTTACCATCATTATATTATCTTAATTCAATAATGCATTATTACGTGTCATTGAGGCTTCTCAACAAACTAAAACATTAACGATCAAAACGTTATATGATGGAGAACTCATTTCAAATAAATCATTCTGAGTCTCACAAGAATGCCGACATCAATGCTAATATCGAATTGTATTATATTGCAGACTGGCAACAATTATGCATGCGGGAGCATAATATTTAAAATAATCCCAAAAGCAGTGAATAAATTTGGTCTCGAAGTCTGCACCAAGGCAAAGCTTCTACTCATTTCTAGCTGGGTGATGTCATCGCTTATCGACACCTTCTCTGACTCTGACTCTCTCCAATTATGCACCAGCTAAGACAGTCTTCGGTCCACGTCATACCTCTATGTGTCATGAAAGCCTATTAGGTGGGCCCTATCAAATGGTAAATAAAAGAGCACAGATTGCTCAAGGGGAGGGATCCCTTTTTTTTTTTTGAAAAATTATAAACATGCTATTTAACTTTAATAAAATTATGTGATTGAAATTGTATGGTTTGTATTTTAATCTTAATCGCATAATTTCATTAAAATCAATCTAACGGTGGGGAGCTTGTCCTCATTTAAAAAAAAAAATAGGATCCCTCCCATTAAGCAATTTGTAAAAGAGCACACCTCATTTTACTTTTCACATATTTTTTTAATTTTTTATCGTCGAATCAGATGAATTGAAAAAAAATCAATAAATAGAAATTAACAAAGGTTATATAAAAAGTAAAATGAGATATGTACATAGCACATCCTTAGATTAAAGGTGCCATGAACCCTTTCAAATTTTTTTTACCCTCCCCTATTTTTTGACTAATATTTTCTTCTTGTTCTTTTTACCAACTGCATTGTTACGTTTTTGAAAAGTAATTTTTATCTAATTTTTCTTTATTTCGAGTTAGCGAATAAATTAATTAAACGAATTTAATATAGTAATTCAAAAATATGCGTAGAAGATCAAAATGAGTATGTAATATTTTTTAATTTATTAATTTCTTTATTATAGATAACAAAGATAAGTGTTACCACTTAATATTATAATCTAGTTATATTTCTTTTTATTTGTAAATGAGAGTTTTTATATTCAATTCTTACAAAAAGCGAATTTGAATCATATTATTATAGTCCTTTTAAGCTGCATATTCTAAGACTTAACCCTATTTCCCACTCTCTTAATATAGATAGTATTGTTTATCTAAAAAAATAAAGATAAGTGTTGGATAGATGTGTCACATCCCGGCTCGGGATGAATCACTTCCCAGGCCCACTCCACCACCGTAGCACGATATTGTCCGCTTTGGGCTTACCATTCCCTCACGATTTTGTTTTTGGGAACTCACAAGCAACTTCCCAGTGGGTCACCCATCATGGGATTGCTCTAGCCTCCTTCTCGCTTAACTTCGGAGTTCCAACGGAACTCGAAGTCAGTGAGCTCCCAAAAAGCCTCATGCTAGGTAGAGATAAGAATATACATTTAAGGATCACTCCTCTGGGCCCGGGGTGAATCACTTCCCGGGCCCGCTCCACCACCGTAGCACGATATTGTCCGCTTTGGGCTTACCATTCCCTCACGATTTTGTTTTTGGGAACTCACAAGCAACTTCCCAGTGGGTCACCCATCATGGGATTGCTCTAGCCTCATTCTCGCTTAACTTCGGAGTTCCAACGGAACCCGAAACCAGTGAGCTCCCAAAAGGCCTCGTGCGGTAGAGATGAGAATATACATTTAAGGATCACTCCTTTGGGCGATGTGGGATGTTACAATCCACCCCCCTTAGGGGCCCGACGTCCTCGTCGGCACACCACGGCCAGGGTTAGGCTCTGATACCAATTGTCACATCCCCGCCCAGGGTGAATCACTTTCTGGGCCCGCTCCACCACCGTAGCACGATATTGTCCGCTTTGGGCTTACCATTCCCTCACGGTTTTGTTTTTAGAAATTCACGAGCAACTTCCCAATGGATCACCCATCATGGGATTGCTCTAGCCCCCTTCTCGCTTAACTTTGGAGTTCCGATGGAACCCGAAACCAGTGAACTCCCAAAATGGCTCGTGCTAGGTAGAGATGAGAATATACATTTAAGGATCACTCATCTGGACGATGTGTGATGTTACAAAATGTCACAAAATTAGAGATGCCACATTATAATTGGTTTCGAAACTAATACGCATAACCAAAAAAAAAAAAATGAGAGTACAAAAAAAAAAAAAAAATTTAAATCACACTCTATACTTAAACTTATAAACTAAAAATTGAGAATAGTCTTTAGAAACATCATCACATTTTTCAATTTATTTATCTTTACTGATATGACAACAGTTCCCTTGTTTAGAATTTAACCTCATTAAGGCATAAAAAATAAACGACATTCATGAGTTGGTATTCAACCCAATTCAAAATTTCTCTTTCAACACTGCTAAGAATTTGGAAATATCATTTAAGGTCGATTCATATTTTTCGTAACCAATAAAAACAAAATTTCACATATATAATATGATATAACTTTGACATAACTATTTGAGAAATGCACTCTTTCAAAAAGGGACTTTGCATAAACGTTCCGCACTTCATATTTTTAGTATCATGTTTTATAATATTTGATACAAAAATTGTGTCAAAAATATGTAAGGATAGAGTTTAAAAAAAATTCCACTTTTATAAGAATCTCCTTAGCACTTATCCAACCATTTTTTTTTAAAACATAGTTTTTATGTTTATTTATTAAATTAAATAAATTAAACAAAAATACGGACATAATCCAACATATCTACTTTTTTATCAGTTTCCCCATATAAATAAGAGGGTGAGAGATAGGCATGAATACCTAGGCGCATGCGGGGTCACGAGTCTCTACGGCTTAAAGTCAGCATCAAGTGCCTGGAACAACCCACTCTGCTCTCTATACCACCACCCACGTCACACCCTATTCATATCATATTTTTATACTATTTTAGATGATATTTAATATAAACAATCATATCATTTAAATTAATCAAATTTTTAAATTTAATTTATTATTTAATAAACTAGTTAATTAAATAATGTGGTATACGAGAAATTTTTCTCCTTCCTCTTCTAAAATTTTTTCAAATGATATGAATCATATCAAATATCACATAAAATAATATATAAATATGGTATAAAAATATAATAAGAACAACATTATTATGATAAATCTTACAGCCTGGCAAACCGAAGGGTCTCCAGAGCCCTCTAGGTCCAATCACCAACTCCCACGTGGAAGCCAGAGACTGTGACACCTTTGCTCTCTACAGCTGTCTTCCTTATCGTCCGGATATAAATACCAACCCAAACCAAATTCACCAAATCGTCCTCCCTCTCTCTCTCTCTCTCTCTCCCCCCCCCCCTTGGCCCTACTCCCGAAGAGAAGCCTAAAATCCTCACCCTCCTTCGGAATGTATCCGATTTACCATTTTGCCACTGCTCTCTTGCTCCTCCTTTTGGTGGCGAAGCCCGGTTTTGGCGCTTTAGTGGAGGAGCAGCCACTGGTGCTCAAGTACCACAACGGCGCTCTTCTTAAGGGCAACATCACCGTCAATCTTATTTGGTACGGCAGCTTCACCCCTATCCAACGGTCCATCATCATCGACTTCATCCACTCCCTCGCCCCCCGGCGTTCCCCACTCCCCTCCGCCTCCTCCTGGTGGAAAACCACCGAGAAGTACAGGGGCGGCGCCACCAATCTCGTCGTCGGCAGGCAAATCCTCCACAAGGCCTACTCTCTCGGAAAGTCCCTCCGCAACCGACACCTGGTGGCCCTCGCCGGCAAAGTCAACGCGTTGAACTCCATCAACGTTGTTTTGACTGCCAGTGACGTGGCGGTCGACGGTTTCTGTAGCCGCTGCGGGACCCATGGCTCCAACCGGGACAAAAAGACGGCTTACGTGTGGGTCGGGAACTCGGTGGTCCAGTGCCCCGGCCAATGCGCCTGGCCCTTTCACCAGCCCATTTACGGCCCGCAAACTCCGCCGTTAGTGGCTCCGAACGGCGACGTCGGAGTTGATGGCATGATCATAAACATCGCCACTCTCTTGGCGGGAACCGTAACCAATCCGTACAACAATGGGTACTTCCAAGGGCCGGCCAGCGCGCCGCTCGAGGCCGTTTCTGCCTGCACCGGCGTTTTCGGAACCGGGGCCTACCCCGGGTATCCGGGTCGGGTCCTGGTGGATAAGGCGACCGGGGCGAGCTATAACGCGGTTGGGGTAAACGGGCGTAGGTTCCTATTGCCAGCCATGTGGGACCCGCAAACCTCTGCATGCAAGCCGCTTGTGTGACCGACGTGGCAAGCATCTGTAGCGCACGTGATCGTGTAGATATTATTATAATATTATATATTATTATAAAATGTGTTGTACCGGGAGGGTGGATAGGGTTAGGGGGTTTTGTACACACTTCAAGTTTGTCGTCTTGCGTGACATGTAAATCTTGTTTCCTGTCTTAAAAATACCTTGGTAACTAAAACCTTACTGATTTTAAATTTTTGCAAATCTTTTTTCCTGTCTTAGAGGTATTTTATGATTTATTTTTTGGGGTAAATTACTGTTCAACTCTTTGAACTGTCAGTTGAAATTGAAATTTTAAATTATTTCTTTGGCAAATTATCTCTTGAATTATGTAAAATCAGTGGGTTAATCTCTTTGTTTGATTGCGAGATTAATTTGGGATAAATTAGTTATTTCATTGTTAATTTTTACTTGTTAGTTATAATTACCTATTATAAAGTTTCGACATATAAACACAGGATAGTTCAAAAATATATAGCATTTAACGGATCGTCTCATATATCGTTGCATATTATTTTGTCTCAACATGTCATAATTATATTGTTTGTTATAATTAACAAGTAAAAATTGATAAAAGAAAGACAAATTTGATAAAATAGTGGATGAAATCTAATGATAAGTGATTAATTGGCTTAGTCAAATAGTTTAGGGTTTTATGACAAAAATAGTTAGGGAATTAATTTTAATTGAAGTAATAATTCAAGGGATCAAATGGGACAGCTTACCTTTTTTTTAATTTTTTGGGAAGCCAGTATACCTTTTTTTGGACAAATGATATAAACTACATTAAGAAGATAGGAGAGCGTTATGTTTCATAAAAGGCTAGTAATAATAATTATTTTGTCAGAATCAAATATAAATTTTTTTAATTACAAATAAATAAAAATATTATTAAACGAGAAAAATCATTAAATTGTAATATTAACTGACTTAGTCTATGATATTTTATACAAATGTCTATTTGATGTGACATGATTGGAGATGAATGTTTTCTCCTTACTTTTTGACATTTTTTATTAAATTATTTTGTAACAGAGTTCAACGATTTGATTGTTTATTTTATAATATAAAATTTTTGAGGTAAGACGAAAAGATAAAAAACCTGCAATTAGATTGTTAAAATTTAATAAATTGTTACAAGTACTTTAAAAATCTTATTTGACATTCTAAATTTTCTATAATTAGAAAGAAAAATACACTTATGAAGAATGTATAATGAAAATTTTGAAGCACTAATAACAATTTCCAAAATTTATTATAAATCTATCAATGTGGCATATATTGTAACATCCCATATCGTCCAGGGGAGTGATCCTTATATGTATATTCCCATCCTTACCTAGCACGAGGCCTTTTGGGAGCTCACTGGCTTCGGGTTTCGTAGGAACTCCGAAGTTAAGCGAGAAAGGGGCTAGAGCAATCCCATGATGGGTGACCCACTGGGAAGTTGTTCGTGAGTTCCCAAAAATAAAACCGTGAGGGAATGGTAAGCCCAAAACGTACAATATCGTGCTACGGTGGTGGAGTAGGGCCCGGGATGTGATCCGCCCCGGGCTGGGATGTGACAATTTGGTATTAGAGCCTAACCTTGGCCGCGTGTGTGCCGACGAGGACGTCGGGCCCCTAAGGGAGGTGGATTGTAACATCCCACATCGCCCAAGGGAGTGATCCTTATATGTATATTCCCATCCTTACCTAGTACGAGGTCTTTTGGGAGCTCACTGGCTTCGGGTTCTATCTCACTGGCTTCGGGTTCTATCGAAACTCCGAAGTTAAGCGAGAAGGGGGCTAGAGCAATCCTATGATGGGTGACCCACTGGGAAGTTGCTCGTGAGTTCCCAAAAATAAAACCGTGAGGGAATGGTAAGCCCAAAGCGGACAATATCGTGTTACGGTGGTGGAGTGGGCCCGGGAAGTGATCCGCCCCGGGTCGGGATTTGACATATATTCCTTGTATTATGCGTACCAAAGACTAAAATTTTGGCATGTGCGTGGCATATTATGAATAAAAACAATGTTTATCACAAAAGGGTCTTTGAGATTGATCAAACTTATTATTTTAGTCCTTCACTTTAAATATCAATTAATGTCGTCCTTGACATTCATTATCCCACATCAATTTGGTCATTCTATTAAGATTTCATCAACTATTCTGTTAATTTGTATGTGAGACCCACAAATCCAGTAAAATGGGGACACGCGGATTACACAAAATAAAGGTTTTTATTGGAAATGGTCCCTATGTTTCAAAAATCAATAAATTTGGTCATTAACTTTCACATCAATTCCATTAAATTTTCATCAATCTTTTTTGTTTGTGTGCTGATGTGATCTCACTAATTCAATTTATAACTCCATGTGGATTAAATAGAACAAGCTATTTTTTTAAGAGTGAACCAATGGATGAATATTTCACGTTGACATTTTTCTTGTATCCCACAACCCCAATTGGAAAAAAAAATTCAATCTAAATTCGATAAAATCAAATACAAATTCAATTCAAATTTGATAGGACTATAACCAACTAGAGAGAATGAGAAGTGAGTTCAGGAGGTCAAGTACTTTAGTAGTGTTATAGTGCCTTCTTTTTCTTTTGTAGCATACTTGATGAAGACGACGATGACTTTTTTTCTTTAGTTTTGGTTTTTAGTTTTTTATTTTACTTTTACCTTTAAATCTTAACAAAAAAAAAAAAAAAAGGGTTTCTCATAATGAATCCATGTGGTGCCATATGATTGGATTAGTGGAACAAAAAATATTGACGAAACTTTAACGGAATGATTAAATTGACGTGTGGTATTGAAAGTCAAGGACTAAATTTATCAATTTTTGAAACTTAGGGACCAAAATAAAGAGTTGGATCAATATCAAGGACAATTTGTGATAAAAACCCTTATTTTGTGTAATCCATGTGTCGCCATTCCATTAGATTTGTTGGTCTCACATACAAACTAACAGAATAGTTGACTGAATCTTGACAGAAGGACCAAATTGATGTAAGGTAGTGAATGTCTGAACAATATTGATTGATTTTGAAAGTAAGAAAACAAAATGATGAGTTTGATCAATTTCAGTGACCATTTATGGTAAAAACCCTAAAAGAATATTGTGCACATTACATAAGTACATAATATAAAAATATATTGTCTCACTTTTCTCTTTTGTAGATTCCAAAAATATAGAAATTTAAGGATTTAATTTAGGAAACTTTAACGAAAAGTTTCCAATACTGTTTGCTTTAACGAAAAATCACATTTTTACATTAAAAAGTCAATCTTGGTACTATTTACTTTACCCTTTATTTTATCATTTTCATTAAAACTCAAAATTTTCAAATTTTTTTTTCACTAATTTTCCTTTTAATTTATTGAAAATTTTTAAATTTATAATGATTGATGTAGAAAGAAGTTAAAGAACTTTATAAAAAAATTTGAAAGACACACCGTTCCAATTAATAAAATGTCATCACCAGGAATTAAAACCTAATTCTCCTTCTAACAAACGTGGAAAAAAAAAAAATTTAAATGGAGATAAAATGCTTATTGAAAAGTAAAGAGAAAAATGTTGGGTAATACTAGAAAGAACAAATTTATAAACTAAATGATGTGGTTGTAGATGTTAAATTATTAATTAAGTATTAACGTACTTGTATTTTTATTGGTAATACATCATTTAATTTACAATTTAGTTTAAAAAATTTGATCCCTCTAACATTCCACAAAATGATGTCTTAAAAGTAAAAGACGAAAGGGTGGTGGGAATGTCATTATGAGCATGTCCTTCGCTTTTGGCGATCAGAGTTTTTATTTTGCCGTGTAAAGGAAAGCTTAATGATGAGTTAGCATCTTGTGGAGGAAAGGTTTTTCAATGTGATCGTCACACGAAGTGGTACATTACGTGTTTTTATATAAATAGTGGGTTATGTGTGTTAAAAGGATAATAACTTAAAAATTTCCACCATTTGCCTAAAAACACGTAAAGTACCATCCGTGTTTCCGTCACAACTAAAACTTTTTACTCGGGAAGAATAATGTAATAAATGGTGATTAGGTATATTGTTACGGTGACGTATAATGCAAATAATATCTGAATGTGTAGTACTTTCCCTCCATGGGTCTCAATATTATAAGTACAAGATGTCAGTACTCATGTCAAATAAACTGTTCTCCACATATAAACCAAAGAGCAAAAACTTCGTACATGATACCTGATGTAAAAACTGTTCAATTCAATTTCTTGATCGTTAATTACTAAAAGAGAACGAATCAGTGTGTATTCTTGCCAACGACGACCATGATACCTGATGTAATGTAGGAGAAAAGGAGGCTTAGTTTCTCACATGCAGAGCTATGAGCTGTTATATACATGCTTGACACTTCAAACCCATCATACATGACAAAGCTCGGAGTACAAATTCCGGTACAAGCAGGACAAAACAACGAAGCATGCTAGTGAAAGGAGTTTTATGATTTGAGAAACTACGCCTCTGGATTCTGTAAACAATTCCAGCAAGTTCATCGCTTGTGATTAAATTTCATCGCGTTCTAACGAGTTAAGAATCTACTTCACATTGTGATCAAGTGACTAGACAACATTCCGTCTCAACATTTGACAATCCTATGATAATTTAGCTCAAACAAGTACACCGAGATACACAGTCATGATAAAATGCTCAATATACATTGATGAGCCAAACCACATTTCCAAAGGCGAGAACACAACTCGATCAACCAAACGCGATGAGAACATTTGTATTAATACTAAAGCATAAATCCAGACGATGGAATTCATTACCAATTACAAAAGGAATCGAAAACCCATTCGATTACCTAACGGGCCTTTTTCTTTCCAGCAACTGTGACCCTCTTACCCTTCAGAGTCCTAGTGTTGTTCTTGGTGCGCTGTCCTCTGCAAGGCAATCCCTGACTGTGGCGTATGCCTCTGTAGCACTGAATCTCCTTGAGTCTCCTTATATTCAAGGCATTGAACCTCCTCTGCAACACCAAAACAATCCCAATAAAACTTCCATCCAATGGAAACGGTGGCCATATCCCAAACCAGTCATGCAATCCCACGTGTGAAAGTTAGGACGTGATCGATTGACTTGAGATACCGCCACAATAATATCCCATTGTATGAAAAGGGAAACCCTAACAAAATAAGGGGGCATTCTGCTCCAACCACCGCAATTGATTGCGGTTAGAGGCGAAGGTGGCCTAATCTATCTACCACACAAATATCGAAATTTAAACTCATCTAACGCCAATGGCAGGGAGCAAAAGTATAAAGTTTTGAGGGTTTACCAAATCTCCTTCAATCATGTACTTGGAGACTTCATCTCGGATAATGGTGAGTTCTTCTTCCGATAAATCTTTGGTGATTTTGTTCTCCATGTTGAGGTCGATTAGGATTGTTCGCGCCCTGGTACGCCCAATTCCATGAACGTACTGAAGAGAGTACTCGACCCTTTTGTTGTTGGGGATTTCAACTCCGCCAACACGCACGCATTTGATGCTCAAGCCGCCAACCTGCGCGGAAATCGGCGAGACCCATGAACTTCGAGCTCGACCATGAAATTTTGAGCTCGACCCAGAATTTAAAACGTGAAATTTACCTGATTGGGGGGTCTGATTGGGAAGGAGAGGGTGTTGGAGAGGGGATTAAGGTTCCTTCCATTGCAGATTACAGAGAGGGAGGGTGCCAGAGGCATTGCCAGTGTTTGCGCCATGGTTGTGATCTCTGCGTGTGTGAGTTGTGAAAGTAATGAGCTCTGTGTTTGTGTGTGGGTGACGATGGGGTCGAGCTTTATCCTCTTCTGGCAAAATCTCAAATGCGCAACGCTGTATGTGCTGCTGCTTATGTGCGCAGCGTTTCGACACCGTTGGATCAAATATGGACAGTTTAGATTATGCTGAGATAAAAAGGTTTCACGTGGAAACGGCTGAATACTTGGTGGGGCTGCGGTTGTGGCGGTAGATGTGGATTCCCAATGGAAGCCTTGGGGAGAAGAGTAGGCCATATTTAACTTGAATTAATTGAATTCTTGAGTTTTTTGTCTATTGAAGTATGGATAAGGAGATTAAGGAAAACTAAATATCTAAAATTTAAAAATCAGATCGACTAGAGGAACTAGTTGATTTGATTCCTGTTTCCTTCTCTTGCTATTTAGAGTATCTCCAAAGGAGGTGTCGAAATTGCCATGTAAGTATACAATAGTAAAAAATGGCAGCAAACTCTTTCCAACCGAGCCTTCAATTTCTTAGGTGGTGCAAATATATTGAATTGGACATGAATTAAAAGAATTTACTTTTTAACAGAACGGAACATTGAAGTTAACCTTACCTCATGTTTTCCTTTCGACACGAGACAAAAATTGGAAATATGAAACCAACAATTTACACAAACATTTCTACAGTCAAGTGAACAACTAAGCATAATTTCTAGCTAACTAAGCATGTAATTGACGTGATATACAAATTGTAGGCAAAAACCTCATTTTCTTTTATTATATTGGATCTAAACGCTTGTCGATCTTTCATCGTGTATTTTCCGATGCGTTATTTATCTTACACTTAATACATACGCCTCCCCATGGTTTTCTAACAAATATACATTCAAGTAAGAAACAAACCAGAACCTCCTATATAACAGCAGACGCTGAAAAGTGCCTCGATCCAAGCCTTCTCTTCCGTAATCGCTCTGCAATGATGAAGGCCAGTTCAAGAGATTGGGAAGCGTTGAGCCTTGGGTCACAATGGGTGTGGTACCGTGAACTCAGATCATTATACGTTATAGTTCGTGAACCTCCTACACATTCCGTCACGTTTTGCCCTGTCATCTCTAAATGAGCACCTCCTGGGTAGCTTCCTTCTTGATCATGGACATCAAAGAACGCTCTCAACTCAGCCTGAGAGTTTAAAAACAATACGATCATTGCTCCTATTACAGTTGGACGTGTTACTGCAGCAAAGAAAACTACCAATGGTGGTTGGTGTTCAAGCGCATCGGAAGGGAATTTATTTGTTTTGACCAAATCACGGATTCATTCATTTCATACGATGTGCAATGATTAGAGCAACTGCTCAAAAATAAATCATTAGGCATTTGACTAGTAGTTTTTCCAGCAAACTAACAATCAATCGGGCCATTTATGAATGGCCAGCACTTCAAGCATTTTCTTCTCAATGGAGTGAAATAAAATCCTAGAAATAAATAAATTACTTTATTTGGAAATGAAATCATACCTTTCACTTCACGGAATGCAGTTATTTTTCCATTTTTACTTATATTTTTTTGTGAAAAAACTATTTTCAACTAAGGTAGAAATTGGTAGACTTACTTGACTCTGCACATTTTGACAGAATAGTGAATTTGTGCTATGTCCAAAACCGTTGCGCAAGGAAAACAAGTGGCAAGTGTGAAAGAGTAAATTTATGACATCATACCCGTATGGCATCGAAGGAACGAGTTTTGAGTCCACACGGAGCTTTGATAGTGTTCCCATGCATAGGGTCACTAACCCAAGTGACAATTTGACCAGCTCCACGGACTGCCCTGATCAGATGAGGAAGCTTCACTCTCATGTTCTCAGCTCCCATTCTCACAATTACGGTTATTCTTCCTGGTTTGTTCTTGGGGTTTAGGATCTCTATGAGCCTAACAAGTTCATGTGGATCCATTTTATCACTCACCTGCATCACAATACAATCTATCATACACCACCTACATTTTCCGGTAGGAGAAACAGAAAAATGTCTATCAGGTTCACAGCCACAAACCAAGTTATTCAACTAAGACTTCCAAGTTCATCATTAATAACTGCATTAATTTTGTTCATACAAAATAACAAATGAAAAGGAATTTAGTATCAGAAATAAAAAAGAAGTATTTTTTAGAGCATAAGTGAAAGCAGAAGTGCAGGATACCTTGATGCCAAGGGGATTAGCAACTCCTCTCAGAAACTCCACATGTGCACCATCGAGTTGACGGGTGCGTTCCCCAACCCAAAGCATGTGAGCAGAACAGTCATAGTAAAGCCCAGAAGTAGAATCCTCCCTAGTAAGTGCTTGTTCATAAGGCAGAAGCAAGCATTCGTGAGATGTCCAAAACTCTGTTGAGGTCATGATTGGGTGGTCAACAGTGAGTCCAGCAGCAGCCATAAATCCAAGGACCTCATCCACCCGGTTAGCCAACTCACGGTATCTATTGAGCCAGGTCAATTTTATGGTTAAGCCTAAACTTTTTCCCTAGTACTGGAAATTGAAGATACTCGGTTGAACTCTTAAGCTACTGCAAACTAATCCACACAGAAGTCAAAGTATGTAGGTTTTGGAAATACACATGTTGAAACATTATTCAAGTATGGAACATACTTCCTCATTGTCATCTCAACTATTTGTTCCCTTCTCCGCTCATAATAAATTCTACTCTATTAAAAAACATCATTAAACTTAAGTGTGATGCTCAAGACAAACTAATAACATGATCTAGGGCATGTTTGGAATCCTAAAGAATGCACTCTCATGTTATCATACACATACGCAGTTAAGCTAGATGTAGAAAAAGGACTCAACCACCTAAATGAGGTCATCAAAACAATCAAGCCCACATCACTAGATGGCTTTCGGGGCCTTCCAGCATGAATTATATTATCCGGAACTTCACTGATATTCAGCACCACTTTAAAAAAAAAGTCTATTTAAGATATCATATGTGATGATGTGTGAAACACAAAGTGGTTACTAAATAGTGAGGACAGAAGTTTGACACTATAAAGGAGCAAGAACCATACCTATCCCCTTGCTCGCTATGCTCTGTAAAATCCAAATTCCAGTGGATGACTCTCTGCATGGCTGCATAGCCTCCAGTTGAAAATGCCCGCAGGAGGTTCAAAGTTGCCACAGATTGGCAATAAGCCCTAATCATCCTGCTGGGGTCCGGAATTCTTTCTTTTTCATCAAATGCATCACCATTGACATTGTCACCTCTGTAACTAGGCAGCTTGACACCATTTTTCTCTTCAAATTGGTCCGATCTTGGCTTTGCGAACTGGCCAGCCATTCTCCCTACCTAAATTATCATAGCCATAATTTATGTCACTCAAACTCACCAACATTAATAATTATTATATCAATCAGTTAAAACTCAATGGCAAATAATTACAGATTAGAAAAGTTTTACCATGACTCATTTCTAAGATTACAGTTCTACCATAGGGAACCAAAATATAAAAAAAAAATGAAAAATAACAAGTTTGGTTCTTTTTATTTTTATTTTTATGAAAGACAATATTGTATTATTGGAGAATAACAAAGTTGAGTACAACGAGGGAGAAAATGTTGGAATCTAACACACCCAGAAGAGGGCGAAGGACCAGGCGAGACAAATGAAACATAAAGGCTTGGTGGTTGGACTCCTTTCATAGCCTTACTCTCCTTCCTCTTAGAACGTGTGGAAGAACAAAGATCCCAAGACTAAGGTCCTCAAACTACTAAAGTATCCAAACTCCCAATAGAGCGTCTCTGAAACACGGATGGAACTACGAGTCCTCAATCAAAATCAACAAAGCCTTATCCCAATCCTCAACAATGTATCATTAACGAGTTTGGTTCTTAAAATTCAATTAGCATTCTACCTACCAATGCATTCTAATTCCATCAATTAATTTTTTTTTTTTTAAAGGCCTAAAACAATCATACGCCCATAACCAAAATTTCAGATAACCCAACGAACACAAATCCCAGCATGCCTCCTCAAAAATTTAAAAAAAGAAGCTCAATATTTAAACAGAAATGATTAAAATACATGTTGGTTTTAGAAGAACAAAAATAATAAAATGGAAGAAAGAAAGAGGGAGGAAAGCCATGACCTTAATAACAGGCATTTGGCCACCAAACATAAGCACTACACCCATCTGAAGAAGCACACGGAAGGTGTCCCTTATATTGTTAGCATTGAATTCCTTGAAGCTCTCTGCGCAATCACCGCCCTGAAGAAGGAAGGCCTGCCCCTTAGCAGCCTGACCCAGTTTCTCTTCCAAGCTCCTCGCCTCTCCGGCGAACACAATCGGCGGGAAGCTCTCGAGGGTGTTGAGAACCGACTGCAGCTCCTGCTGATCTGGGTATTCAGGAAGCTGCATCGCCTTCTTCGCCGTCCAGCTATCCAGCGTCCATTTGGGTTGTGGTTTGAAGGGTGATTCGGAGGACTTTGAAGGGTCGGCGGCATGGACGGCCGAGATGGGTTTCTGGGTTCGGAGGTGGGGCTCCGAGTGGTGGTGGTTATGAGGTTTGATGGGTTCGGGGATGATGAGGGATTTGAACGAGAGAGCAGTCTGAACAGAGTAAGCTGCAATAGCCATTTTCTTGCAAGGCAATTTTGGATGTTGGAACTTGGATGAGAGGATTATTTTATGTGCTCCTTTTTTAGTTAGGGGTATGTAGTTAAACTCGGATTTGAGAGCATTTAGAAAGATTTTAAAATCCTAGCGTAGTCAATTAAAATATTTTAAATGATTTTAGAATTCATTTAAATCTAAGTGTAATCAATTAAAAGATTTTAAAGGATTTTAAAATTCATCCAAATCTAAGTGTATTAAAAAAATTAAGATTTTGGAGGATTTCAACAAGTTGTGGATTTTGTGAGATTTGAGAGCAAAAAGTATATATAACCAAGACTAAAAAAAATCCAACCTCACCCCCTAGGATTTCAACATGTCCCTAATTTTACGATTTTATTAAATTTAAAAGAGTAAATTGACGAAAATGCCCCTAAAGACGAGATCGTTGACTGTCTTTTTGTGACACGTGCGAGTTACTATTTTATTGTATTCTTGAAGTACTCAACAGTACGAATGCCTAGGTGCAAAAGGAATCGAAACCGGAGTTACGGTTAAAATTTTACGGACTTAAGATGTTCAATGGCATTTTAATATTTTTCGTGTAGGATTTTCTGCATGGTGGGACCAACCCACGTGGGTCTCCTATCCCTTTGTCCCCGTGTCACTTCTTCTCCCATACTCTCTCGGATTCCCTC
This sequence comes from Pyrus communis, assembly GCF_963583255.1. Taxonomy (NCBI): domain Eukaryota; kingdom Viridiplantae; phylum Streptophyta; class Magnoliopsida; order Rosales; family Rosaceae; genus Pyrus; species Pyrus communis. The sequence goes on from NC_084804.1 coordinate 31,429,552, forward strand.
ACCTTTATCTCCAGGGCCAGTCCAAGCCCAGTGTTGGCAGGGTGACTATTCGGGGTCCAAAATAATTAGGGGCACCAAAATTATTAGGTGACATATTTACATATGTTTTCATAAGAGTATAAATTTATAAAATTTGGTTCAATGACAAAGAAATTGAACCAGAATTGGTGGTTTTGTTGTTTGAAATTAATGAGGAGGTCTTGGATTCAAAACACCATGTGTGCTTATTTTTTTTTAATTTTTACAAATTTCTTTTCATTATAAGAGTATAAATATATAAAATTTGACTAAATGATCAAGAAGTTTAATTAGAATCAATGGTTTTAAAATTAATGAGAGCTCCTAAGTTCGAAATGCTAAGTGAGTGTTTATTATTTTCAATTTTTACGAATTTTTGTTTGGTTAATTTATTTTTAATTAGTAGCTAGTAGCTATATGGGTTGTTATTTTTAAACATTTATTCAAATTCAAGTCTAATATTCAACAAAGAGTCATGCGTTGACCAAATTTTTAGACCAAATTTGCAAATCATATGACGTGACATCAAAAAGTTTAATTTAGTACCCATTTATTACTTATGCATATCAACTAAAGACTCAAAAACATCATTATTTTTTTAGTCCCATATTGACAAGGTTAGTAAATAAGAAAAAACACCTCACGATTTATACAAAAACACTTTAAAAGTTCAGATAGAAAACAAAACTCATAACTATCTACTTGTAAACCCGAAGTTTTTTTGTTTCCTTCTTACGATACAAAATAAATTAGTTTTTCCGTGTTTATAAATTATTAAGTTTGAAGTGTTTTTGTAAGTATAATTTTATTGTTGTCTTACATGTGAAAACAAATAATTTTCTTATATAAAGTGACGGCACATTTTTTGGCGTCACCTTGGGCTTAAAAAATTTCTAGACCGGCCCTGTTTATCTCTCTCGTCTTTCATCCTTCACCTCTATTTTCGAACTCTCTCTCTCTCTGTTCTCTGTGCAACGCAGGGCAAGCGAGCCCCATCGCCGTATGCTACGTTCTCCGGCGAGCTCAGTTGAACCAGCCATTTGTAGCAGGCCTCGCAACAAATCATAATCAACGTGGATGCTTCCTCTCAACTCCCTCCTGTTTACCTCTCTCTGCAAGTGTAGAGAATGGCCATCACCATCGTTAGCCACATTTAACTAGCGTACTCCGGCGAGTCCTCAAGTCACCATACCACTCTGTCTCTCTCGTCTGTTTTTTCTCTTTCCTCTCATCTTTTTCTCGACCTCTCTCTAACTTTCTTTTCTTTTAGTGAAACACCGAGAAGTTGCAGTAGCCAACACCATCGCCAACCACTCACAACGATGGCCATTTTGGCAAGCAATATCACACCACCTCGTCCTTCATCTCGTCGTCTTCCCTCACAAACTTTCTCTCTCATCCTTTTCCCTCTCGGTTCACTGATGCACAACACCATCACCACCCAATCTCGCGAACTCCGGCAATATTTCCAGTTCTTCCGATCAAGGTAAGCCTTAGATCACCTATGCCCTTCCTCCTATAATGATTCAGAAGTAATGTTGACGCTGGATGTCTGATTTGGTGAGGTTTGATACATAAACATCTCAATGAAGAACTTCCCCAGATTCTGGAAAATTTAGGCCGTGGCTGTCAGGCCACTTTCAGGTTATTTTTTTGGCCAACGCCGACCACTACTCAGCCTAATCTTGGTATGGATTTGTTCCTCTCATGCTAAGCTTCATTTCCATATAAATTATGTTGAATTTGGTTAAGTATCGAGCTCGAGATGAGCTTTGAAAGTTGGGAAGAAAATATGCAAAATCTGGAAATCATGAGGAAGGTATGTGGCGCACATGATGACCGGCGTGTGAAGGAACCCGAGGTCCCTCCTTAGGTTTCTCGATGTGCTGAATCCAAATTTAAACTGCTCTCTGTTTTCCAAAATTCTACCATTTTAAAATAGTTTATTTATTAGCCGTACTTTGTACGAAAACGCGTTTATACGTTAGTACATTATACATTTACATAAATGGTCTCGTTTCTAGATGAAGCGCATTGCAAGGATCATCGATGCCCACGAGGCGGGTTCGACCCAACGACATGATTTGTGAGTGGGCCTTTTCTTCTATATAGTATATATATTTGTTAGTTTCCATTAATATAGTTGAAAAAGAATTTTCTACATCACACCTAGATTAGGGTAACATATATAAAATTACCTTATTGACAAAATTCATGTAATTATACTACGTCCTACGGGATGCATATGTATGCGTATTAGTATGGATGCTTTAATAGTATTTATGGTTATGAATAGTATTTCATTGACTAGGGTTATTGAATTATCGATTTACCATTGCATGATCATATTTACATTATCTGCTCATCGTATGCTGCATTGGTGTTAGGACTCGCCCAGGCTAGTCTTTCACGTGTATGTTCACATCGCACCGTATGCTCACTTTGGATCCATTGTAGGTACCAGTTTTGTCCTAGATTGCTATAGGCAATTAGGACTCATATGTGATGCGCATAGCACCAGTCTTTATGTGATTGTAGTACTAGAGCGTAAATCATTATTACACTCAGTCCTGTTCATGTTAGAATACCTCAGCATGAACTCATGTGTTAACATATGTTGATGAGCACTCTATGTGATATGTTTATTTTTGTGAGATATTGTGATTACTAGAAGTTATATGCCTATTTACGAATTTGGTGACATATTGAATTCTTGAGATATTATAGGCTACGGTAAGTATTTTCATACAATACGTAGTATGTATATTTTGGAAACTATACTTGTTTTACAGCGAATGTTTTCAAAAAGATTTTTATGAAACTTTATTTTTAGGCCAACTCACCCTTGTTTTTCGCCCTTCTAGGTATTAGTGGCAGAGCTTTCGTGTCGCCGATGATTTCTGGCAAAATGTTGATGTGGGAATACTACCGATGGTATAATTCTCAATCCAATATGTTGTACTTTACTTATGCTTTGACATCACGTGTGGAATGGGTTCATTCCCGCTCACTAGCGCACTCTTACATTTAGGCACTTTTAGGTTTAAATTTACTCACATTTCCACATCACTACACTTTATGGCTTTGTCACCCTCCTGGTGTCGGCCAACATAGCTCGATTCGAAATCCAGGTGGACATTCCGGGTCAGGGTGTGTCATTCATGAATTTTCATTAAGTAAGGATAAAATGACAACAATACCCTATAATTTTTTCAAATTATTGAGGCCTATTATTTATTAAATTCAAGGCATTTTTGTCATTTTGATCGTTATTTAATAGAGATTTTTCATGGAATGACCAAAATAATTGATAGTGGACAAACTCAAGGATCACTTATATCGATTTTAAATTTCAAGGACCAAAGTGAGGAGTTATACCAATCCCAATGACCATTTTGGATAAAAAGCATTTTGCAAAATATGGTTGGTTTTATGAATTCTAAAACATTACTGTGTTTGGTTTTACACTAAGCTTTTTGTTAGTTCCAAGTATTCCATGTCTTTTCTTAAAGTCTCATTCCAAGTCTTCACAGGTCCTCCTTTACCCCTCTTATCTTGTGCTTCTATCTTATAATCACATTTTCTAACCGAAGTGCATGTACATTTTTGTTTCACATGTCCAAACCACCATCATCTATTTTTTCTAATCTTATCTTCAATTACGACCATTCCTACTTTACCTCGCGACAAAAAAAAATGATGTGCATAAATTATTTTCCTTACTTTAAATGTGGACTATAGTCGGCAAATTATTTTCTAACACATCATTCTTGGTTGTATGATCTTTTATGAACAAAGAAAATTGATTAATTCGGAAAAGGCGCGAAGAGAAGGATTGTAGAGGCTTTGAGTTTGTATTGGTTGTAGGGATGGGCATCATACCTTTATTGTGTTTATTACTTTTGCCGTACAAGAAAAATGATAGGGAGTTCATAATTTTTTACATTATTTTGTAGACCACAGCATATGGCCTAAAAAATATGATTCAAGAAGATAGTCTCTGTAGTGTTACCCTTTGCACAATCTTGCTAAAATTTCAATGATTTATTTCATTTAGAAAGTACGGTTCAAATTCTTCGATTTTGACAAAAAACTTAGAGGTACTTTGGTCATTCTTAATTTAATTCAACTTTTTGAAGAAAGATTGTGAGAAAACTTTTTTCTTAGTTCTTTCAAGAGTAATGCTAAGTGAACTAACTTTTTAGACTAAATTTGTAAACCATATAATGTGTCACCAATTGAAAATAAGCACATTAATCAATACTTCAATAATAATCCAATCATGAACAACTATGTTAGGTGGTTTATAAAATTTGGTCTAAAAAATTAGTTTCCCTATCATTACCCTTCATTTAAATATCATGATAGAGAAATTAAGGTTCGTTTAGAAGTGTTTTTAAAATGGTTGAAAGTTTTTTGGTGAAAATATTTTTGCAATCAATCCTTAATAAAAATGTAGATGAATCCTAAAAACGCACTAGAACTGCCTTTGGAGTTTAAAAACATTTTCTCTTAAGGCTTGGCAACCTGGCCCAAAGGTTTGGTTTGTTGGATGTGGGTTTAAGGGTTTGGGTCAAGTCGACCCGGTTTCAGGCCGTGGGTCAGCTGGTTTCTGAGCAAAACTTCAAATGCTCATAACTTATTCGATACTTAACCAAATCAAGTGATTCAAAGATGAAAGTTGTAGTTCTCAACGAGATGAAGAGAATGGTACCTTGCAAGATGTAACTTGCCATGGTTTGGCTGGAAAACGCCTTGAAAGTGGCGGTGTTCACCGGAAACTGGGAAAAGCTACTCCGAGCTATTTTCTATGTTTAACACGTATGTACAACTTAAAACAAGCTTTGATCTAACCTTAAAACACATCCCAAGGGTTTCTAGAAGCTTACCTAAGTCGGAATATCCCCAGAAACCACCAGAGCTCGCCGAGGAAGTGTGCACCATGACTGTCACGGTGAAGTTCCACGTTTGGCTTGGGGTTCGAGATCCAACGTCCAGGTTGTGGTGGTTTGGGGTGGTTGTGGTTGTGTGAGTGGAACTCAGAGAATAGAGGGAAAACTTGCAAGAGGGGGAGTCGGGAGACTAAGTAGGAAGAAGAGAAATATGTGAAGGAAAAAGAAAGAGAGAGAGAGAGAGAGAGAGAGAGAGAGAGAGTTGTGAAGGAAGATATAGGTGAAGGATTTGGGCCGGGGGACAAACCGAAAGAAGTGGGCTCCATAAGGCACACAATTTAAGAGCCGAAAAGAAACATTTCAAAACGGGTAATCTCAGTTTACTACCATCAAGTTTCGTGGTTTTCAACATTTGGTACATGAAGTTTTTTTCGTCCCAGAGTCATACCTAAAGTGTTAGTTTTGGGACAGTCTCATACATTCGTTAGTTTGGTTGTTAAATCAGCCGTTAACTAATGACGTGACACCCACGTGGACAATGATTGGGCACTATGTGTCAATATGGGGCCCACGTGAATATTAAAAAAGTAAAAAAAGTTAAAAATTAAAAATTTTAAAAATTAAAAAAATTTTGGGCATAACCCTATTCCCTCTCCCTCCCGACCCCCTCCCTCATTCTCTCTCCGTTATCTTCCCTGCACCGATCCTCCTCGCACACCCACTCATTCCCCTCATTTTCCCTCCCTTCTCTCCTCTGCACTCACCCTCCCTGCACAACCACCCACCTCGCACACCCACCCATCCGCCCTCTCTCTTTCTCCGACCTTGTGAGACCTGAGCGACCTTTCACTCCGCCACCATGTTGCACCGAGCCACCATCCTCTTGACCCGATCCCCTATCTCTTTCCCTTTTCTCCTTTGCACTCACCCTCCCCGCACACCCACCCACCTCGTAAACATGCCATTAGTGTTGTGTAACGATTAAACGATGACATATAGCCTTACAGGGGAACCAGAATCTCAAAACCTTAACCCTAGCTCTTTGGATTTTAGGGTTTTCAATCTTTGATTTCCAATTTCAGTTACTGCCATGGAAGCCGACGAGGAAGATGCTTCCAAGGTGAATGAGCCTTCAATTTCACCCTAAGACGATGCTTTACTATTGCCTTATACAGGAGAGGAGCTTCAAAACACCGAACCACAATGCGACCTGGAGTCTGCACCTAATCCCGAGCATGGGGGCTCGGGGCTTGAGGTCGACATAGAATCTGATTTGGTTGCAGCTTCAGTAGAGGGAGGTGATGGGGATGGAATTGAAGGAGGGTGTAAGGAGGGGGTACGGAAATGAAGGATAGTGCAGGGAAGAAAAGGGAGAAAGAATGAGTGAGGCAGAATAAGTGAATGTGCCTAGAATTTTTTTTTTTATTTTTAAATTTAAAATTTAAAATTATTTTTTTTAATATTCACATGGGCCCCGTATAGACACATAACGCCGGTCATTATCCATGTAGGGGCCACGTCATCAGTTAACAGCTGATTTAACAGCCAAACTAACAGATGTATGAGACTGTCTTAAAATTAACACTTTAGGTATGACTCTGGAACGAAAAAAACTTCATGTGCCAAATGTTGAAAACTACAAAACTTGAGGGATCGTAAACTGAGATTTGGTATCTGGGTGGAGTCGGATCCGGGTCGGGTTTGGGTTCTAGGCTGGGCTTGGTTTGGTATCTGGGCTTGGGCTTGGGTTTAATGGGCCGAAGGCCTGGGTTGCAAATATAGGTTTGGGCTTGGCAGCCCGGCCCAAAGGTTTGGTTTGTTGGATGTGGGTTTGAGGGTTTGGGTCGGGTCGATCCAGTTTTAGGGGTTGGCCGATTTTTGGGCAAAACTTCAAACACTCTTAACTTCTTCAATACTTAATCAAATCAAGTAATTCAAAAATGAAAGTTGTAGTTCTCAACAAGATGAAGAGAATGGTACCATGGACGATGGCTAACTCGTCATGGTTTGGCCGAAAAATGCCTCGAAAGTGGCGGTGCTCGTCGGAAATTGGGAAAAGCTACTCCGAGCTATTTTATGCGCATAACACGTATATACAACTTAAAACAAGCTTCTATCTAACCTTAAAACACATCTAAAGGGTTTTTAGAAGCTTACCTAAGTCGAAAAATCCTCAAAAGCCATTGGAGCTCGCCGGGGGAGTATGTACCGTGATTGTCACGGCGGAGTTCCACGTTTGGCCTGGGGTTCGAGATCCAACGTCCAGGTTGTGGTGGTTGTGGTTGTGTGAGTGGAACTCAGAGAAGAGAGGGAGAGCTTGCAAAGAGGGGGAGTCGGGGGATTAAGTGGGAAGAAGAGAAATATGTAAGGGAAAAGAGAGATGAAAGATTTGGGCCGAGGGACAAACCAAAAGTAATAGGCTCCACAAGGCACACAATTTAAGACAAAAAGAAACATTTCAAAATATCTAATCCAATCATAATGAAATTACAAAATTGTTATTCCATTCCGTAAATTTCGGGACAGGTCGTTACATATTCTCTCGAGTTCAACTTGATTCAATGGCTTCTGAAGCTTCTTTCAAGTAAATTCCATTCTTCTATTTTTTATGTTTTGACTGTATGATCATATAACGCTAACAGTTGGTATCAGATCCCTTGATTGTATGGTTAAAACGTATGCGAGTCTATTCTAAATCGATATATACATATAATATTGTTAGATTGAATGATTGATGTCATGGTTTTTTGCACTTACATCGTTTCAGTTTTGTTAGTTCTTATATGTATTGTTGTTCAATTGATATCACATATAGTCCCCTTGCATTATATTAATTCATGTTAATTTTAACTATTTTACATGATTGTTGGTATTTCATTACCTATTCAGTTGCATGACATATAGGCTTGGCAATTCTTGACACGACCTGATAACCCGACACGACACGACACGACACAAAATTAACAGGTGTTCGGGTCGACACGATAATGAATCGGGTCGTTATCGGGTAACCCGATAAGCACCTGTTAAGATAACGGGTTGGTTCAGGTATACACGTGGGTAACACGATACATAATAAGCAGAATATTAATTTAATAATTTTATAACCCTACAAAAATACTATAATAATTATATATATTAATTTAACAATTTTATACCCCTAAAAACTATAATATATATATATATTAAATTAACTATAATAATTATAATAATTATAATAATTATATATACTATAATAATTATACCCCCAAAATATTAACTATAATAATTATATATATATTAAATTTTATACCCCTAAAAACTATAATAATTAATATGCATCATACCGCCCTAGTAGGGTGGGTTTTTCCACCGTGGTTTCTCAAGTGTGCACTTGTTATTGTTAGGATAAGATCCGACAACTGTGTTCCTGACACGTGTACGTCATTTAACTCTCTCTCTCCTTTTTTTTCTTGAGAAATTTTTCATTGTAATGGAAATACAAATAGTACACCATGTGTTTTAATAGAAGTGGTGATAATTTTTATTTTTTTAAGTTATTAACTTTTTATCACACATATCCCACTATTTTCATAATGACACGTGATGTACTACTCCGTGTACCGGTCAATTATACGTACAAAATAAATAGATTTAAATCTACTTAATAAATAAATATATATATATACACACACGCACCATTGAATTTGATGGGATACGCATTCTACCAAACTAGTTTCAATGATCCAACTGTCAAACATGTTTGTATATACTTCGAGATCGCATATGCCAAAAATTGAAAAAAAAAAACATTCTGAGATCAAGTAACGGGACAAAATTTTTTGACGGTTATGAAAAAAAAATCACGATTTAACGGTTATTTTAACTCCGATTTTGATGATTTTTTACATGTACACTCCTTGACCCTATATGAATACAATGATTGAATTCGATCTTCAATTTAAAATATTCACACTAGTGGATACCACAAAATCTTATGTTATACTTAATGAAAGTATAAATAAACTCTGAAGTGTTAGTGAATCTATTGTTTTGATGAGATACGCATTCTACAAAACTAGTTTCAATGATCCAACCGTCAAACATGTTTGTATATACTTCGAGATCACATACACCAAAAATTGCAAAAAACAAACATTCTGAGATCAAGTAACGGGACAAAACTTTTCGACGGTTATAAAAAGAAAAATCACGATTTAACGGTTATTTTAACTCCGATTTTGATGATTTTTTTACAGCTACACTCCTTGACCCTATATGAATACATTGAATTAACTCGATCTTCAATTTAACATATTTACACTAATGGATACCACAAAATCTTATGGTAATGAAAGTATAAACAAACTCTTAAGTGTTAGTGAATCAATTGTTTTGATGGGATACACATTCTACGAAACTAGTTTCAATGATCCAATTGTTAAATATGTTTGTATATACTTCGAGATCTCATATGCCAAAAATTGAAAAAAACAAACATTCCAAGATCAAGTAATGGGACAAAACTTTTCGACGGCTATCAATGAAAAATCACAATTTAACGGTTATTTTAACTCCGATTTGGATGATTTTTTACAGCTACACTCCTTGACCATATACAAATACATTGAATCAACTCGATCTTCAATTTAAAATATTTACACTAGTGGATACCACAAAATCTTATGTTATACTTAATGAAAGTATGAATAAACTCTTAAGTGTCAGTGAATCTATTATTTTGATGGGATACGCATTCTACGAAACTAAACGATCCAACCGTGAAACATGTTTGTATATACTTCGAGATCGCATACGCCAAAAATTGCAAAAAATAAACATTCTGGGATCAAGTAACGGGAGAAAACTTTTTGACGGTTATCAAAGAAAAATCATGATTTAACGGTTATTTTAACTCTAATTTTGATGATTTTTTACAGCTACACTCCTTGACACTATGTGAATACAATGAATGAACTCGATCTTCAATTTAAAATATTTACACTAGTGGATACTACAAAATCTTATGTTATACTTAATGAAAGTATAAATAAACTCTAAGTGTTATTGAATATGTAAATACAATGAATAAACTCGATCTTCAATTTAAAATATTTACACTAGTGGATACTACAAAATCTTATGTTATACTTAATAAAAGTATGCATAAACTCTTAAGTGTTAGTGAATCTATCGTTTTGATGGGATATGCATCCTACGAAATTAATTTCAACGATCCAACCGTCAAAATTGTTTGTATATGCTTCAAGATCGCATACACTAAAAATCACAAAAAACAAACATTCAGAGATCAAGTAAAGGGACAAAACTTTTCGACGGTTATCAATGAAAAATCACGATTTAACGGTTATTTTAACTCCGATTTTAATGATTTTTTACAGCTACACTCCTTGACCCTATACGAATACATTGAATCAACTTGATCTTCAATTTAAAATATTTACACTAGTGGATACCACAAAATCTTATGTTATAGTTAATGAAAGTATGAATAAACTCTTAAGTGTTAGTGAATCTATTATTTTGATGGGATATGCATTCTACGAAACTAATTTCAATGATCCAACCTTCAAACATATTTGTATATACTTCAAGATCGCATACGCCAAAAATTGCAAAAAAACAAACATTCTGAGATCAAGTAATGGAACAAAACTTTTCGACGGTTATCAACGAAAAATCACGATTTAACGGTTATTTTAACTCCAATTTTGATGATTTTTTACGGCTACACTCCTTGACCCTATATGAATACAATGAATGAATTCGATCTTCAATTTAAAATATTTAACCTAGTGGATACCACAAAATCTTATGTTATACTTAATGAAAGTATAAATAAACTTTAAGTGTTTGTGAATCTATCGTTTTGATTGGACACGCATTCTACGAAAATAATTTCAACGTTTCAACCATCAAACTTGTTTGTATATGCTTCAAGATCGCATACGTCAAAAATCGCAAAAAACAAACATTCAGAGATCAAGTAACGAGACAAAACTTTTCAACGGTTATCAACAAAAAATCACGATTTAACGGTTATTTTAACTCCGATTTTGATGATTTTTTACAGTTACACTCCTTGACCCTATATGAATACAATGAATGAATTCGATCTTCAATTTAAAATATTTACACTAGTAGATACCACAAAATCTTATGTCATGATCATCGATGAAAATTGAGAATTTTGTAAAATGAATAATATGCAAGCTTTGAGTTCCATTGGCAAGGTTTAAACTTTTGAGAAAGGCTTCACAACCTTGAAAACAAAAACTCTTTCATTTTGCATGTCCTTGCACATTTAAAATTTTGTAATAGACTAGTAGTGTATGGATGTTTGTTTATTAGGCTCTTAAAGTGTAGATGTAGTACTTAAACGACAAATGTGTTTTAATGTTTTGAAGTAATATTTATGTGGCAATGTGTGGTATGTGAAAATTTAAGAAAAAAAATACATTTTTCTTAACGGGTCATAGCTGGTCATAACGGGTCGGGTCACTTTACCCGTTGGGTAAAGTGACGCGACCTGTTAAGGACCCGTTATCACTTTACCTGTTGGGTAAAGTGACCCGACCTGTTAAGGACCTGTTAAGATAACGGGTGTGACACAACACGACCTGTTAAGATAACAGGTGTTACACGAAAACGACACGAACACGACAGACACGACCCGTTTACCAGGCCTAATAACGTGTACTTACGTAAATTTTTGGATCATATAAACAAAGGCGTAGCTGTTTATTATGAAATAATTAATCCATGTTATCAAGTTGTTGTCGAATTACATTTTGATCATAACACAAGGGCTAACCTTCTTGCTTACAATTGTGGATTATGTTTTTTTGGTTTGATTTTAAATGCCATGGCATGATTTACACATTTTGTTAGTTGTGAGGATTTTCATCTCTGTTGGACCATAATTTTCTAGGGATGGCGTAAGGCTAATCTGAATATCGTTACATCAGAAGTCCAGTCATGGACTCAATAACTCCGAGTGGAGCTGGACTAAATGGGAGCAGAGGTGCTCATTACTCTGTTATAGGGTAATAAGTGAAGTCTGAATGACTCTACTGGTATGACCATGCTTGTTCGCAAAACACGAAATCAAATCTGGATATATACACAATCAAATTTCTCGTAAGTCTTGGTGGTCCCACAATCTAGGAATTGGCATGCGCCGTGCCGCAAGTAATCACAACTCCTAAGAAGGTGCAATATCTACATCTAGATATCCTCTATAATTCTCCTGGCTTAGAATGGGGATTCTATCCTAAAAAAGTTTCTCTCCCAAACGGTATAAGTACACCCATCTAAGGCTCGTTTCTAGTAAGCAATCTCTATACTCTTATTCTCTTGCCCATTGCTCAAGTCTAAAACTACTTACTAATTTGACCGTCGGATACCCATTAGCTGACATGCCCACCCCCAGTTTAAGGGTTGCTTGTGGTTGTTCTCTGTTTTGCAGGTTGCTTGAGTTTGTGCATCCATCATCTACGACTGTGCGCAAATTTAGTTCCAATAATTGGTGCTTTCATTGAGAGATAAACTCATATTCCTTTCGACCAAACCACTCAACCTCTATGAATATTTTCCCTAAATCATCCTGTTACGGACCCGACATCTCTACACAAGCGACTAACTTTGAGTTGATGGGGCTACCGTCATAGGCGAGATATAGGAAGATGTTATTGAGATATGTTAGTCCTTGGAGGGCGTCCGACGAAGTTCACTAGCCAAAGAAACCACAAGACTCACCGGCACGAAAGTGCAAGTGAAAGATTTGCAAAAAGTCGTATTTCGCTTTAAAGACGCATTGACTCGAACAACGCACACCTAAGTCCTACATATATTATTGACCTGAGTCCTATAGCGTCGCCACAATAAGTTACCCTTGAGAGACATCGTAGAAAGTCAAGAAGACTCCAAGATCTTCATCCAATTCAATATCTACGGAAAGAGACACTCCCAAAAGTAAATTGCATATACAGCGAGCAGAAATATTTGGGAAACACCAAGAAAGAAAGAGAAACGGTCTGTAAGAAGCCTAAAATGATGGCTTTCAATAACAAACCGTTGACCATTAACTCTAACATCTTAATGTTCTTCGATCAAAACTTGAAAGACGTCCACTCATCCCATGACGGTGCCCTCGTCGTCAAGGTGCAAATCTCCAACACCATGGTTAGCCAAGTCTTAGTGGCTAATGGATCTAGAGTGAATGTCCTCTTCAAGGATGCTGCAGAAAAATGGGCATTCTTGATAACATCAACAAGGGGAGAACCACCTTTCATACCTTCAACGGGGCACCAGTCTAATCCCTAGAGACGGTAAAATTGGTAGTCCGAGTAGAGCCCTCTAACTACTTGGTGACTTTACATGTTATGGACTACCTGACTCTCTACAATGCCATCCTCTGTTGGAATTGGTTGCACAAGATGAAAGCTATTCTGTTTAGCTATCATTAACTACTCAAATACCCCATCTCATGCAGGGTAAAGGAAATAAAAGGAGACCAAACAGTGGTGCACTGCTATGTTGTAAAAAACATGAACATGATCCAAAAGGAAGAGCTAAGTTCCAGCAATTCCATAGATGAATTGGCATAGCAATCACAGTCAGAGGGTCAGCAGACGAGCTACAAAGAATTCGACCTCGATCTTGACCCCTAGGACGACAGCACCCCAACCTTAGAGTCGAAAGCAAACGAAGACGTCGTACACACGCCTTGATCTTGACAAACCGAGCAGAAAATCAGGGTCGGATCAAAACTGACTAACTACGAGAAAGAGCTGTTTAAGACGGGAAAATGTTTTTGTGGTGGCCAATGAGGGGAATGCAGCTGACTAAACGTTTGGTTCATGGTTGGTCGAGTGACAGCTTGGTGGGATGCGTTTAGAAAGAATATCATTATCAGTTTTCATCCTTCGTCAAAATGACTCGTCAATAGTGCGCTGTGTTTTGATGTGCTCGAAGAGTTAACTTGCCAAGATGAATTGTCGCGCGAAGACGCTGGTCAAGTATGTAACCTGCTGGGATAGGTATGGATCACTATTTAGATTGGCAGAGCTCATCTAATGGGCATCTTTGTAAGTGGTAAAATTGTAGTAGACATTGGGTGCCTCGAGTTGGGATCCCAGGCCTTAGGCTTGGGAAGGATAAGCTCGTTAGGTAGTGCATGTTCTTGGGAACAAAGGTCGGCATTTGGTCTTGGGTTTGAGCTGTTAGGAAGTGGGCTTGGGCTGCCTGAGCTACAACAAGTACTTCCTTGGTTTAGGCTGGAGCTGCTGCATACTAAGCTTGTGCGTTCTGGACTTGGGTTTTGCACCTGGCCTTCTGCCCTTGCTTGCTGGGGCCTACTCGACTTCATCGTGGGCCTGCAATGCTGCAGGTTAAGCTGTAGCACCTAGATGCTTGGTCTAGGGCGTAACAATGGCTATCGTGGTAAAATTTGAGCCGAAACGGGTCAAATCTATAAAAATAAAAAAAAAGGGTGAGAAATGCTGAAAAACGGGTGCGAATCGACGAAAAAAAGGGTTGGAAGCGTCATTGGGTCAATTTCTGGTTCGTTGATAGACTAGTCAGTCTAGCCTAAACTGAAGCTAATTCGATTGTCGATCGGTGGTTCGGTTGAACCAGTCTGGGATCTGATCTGTTTAGAGTGGCTCGGGTTGGGTGCACGAGTGCAGGCGCTAAACCAGGTCAACCTGCGAAGCGCTGTGCTCGTGCGTGGGAAGCCCTCCTGTCTTCTTGGGTTTGGGCCAACGCCTGAGTTGCGTGTGTCTAGGCTTCTAGACCCTGCTCCTTGATGCTCAACTGGCATAAAGTCAACTTAATTATCGTTCTTCTATTCTTTGTGTTTTAACTGTATGATCACATAAGGCTAACATGAAGTCAACTTGATATGCTTCTATGTAAAACTAGAGAGAAACACCGACAAAGTTGGATCGAAACCCGCACCAAATGATTTCGGATCAATCCCAATATTTCAAATGCATTTCATTGCATAGGGAGGAGCACTTGTGGTTAGTTTTTAACCAAAAAATAGCAACGGCGAGTGTGAATAAAAGGAACATTAGTGTCAATCCCGACAATGTGGATCGAAACCTGCAAAAAATAAATTTGAACCAATCCCAAAAATTGAAATACATATTTATCACATAAACGATCATTTGTGTCAATTTTTATGAGGTTGCATGAAAACATAAAGCCGACTTGATTTGGTTTATACATACAACGAGAGAGAAACAACGATGAAGAGGATCGGAACCTTCACCAAATCATTTCAGATCAATCTTAAAACTTGAAAATACAACTTTATTACAGAAGGTCATATTACACAAGGAAATGAGAAACATTGTGGTAAGTTCTTCCGATGGTACAACTTTAGTATTCCCAATTTCATTCCACTACTGATTGAAGTACCTATCTCTCTGCTCAACACACCTTCATATGACATTATGCAAGTGGTTCTCTCCATGCACGGGGGTAGAGGAGGGATTGGCCAATACTTGCATGCTTTGCTTAGGAGACGTTGACAGAAGAGCTGCTTTAACAGTCTTCACCTTCTCTGTAGTCTTGATGATAACCAAGAACAGTATTCGATATAGAACTACCATCCCTAACAACACAGCAACATTCACCCACTTAGAATATCCCATTTCCACTTGCCATATATCTCTCAAAATTTGCTCGCCGCTAAGGGTGAACGGCCCTCCGGCTTCACTTGCCGGAAACATTGTTCCTTTGAATTCATTTTTGAACAATCCCTGGTATGCGTACTTGTGGAAGGCAATGTGGTACATTGGGTACTTCCACACCGGTCCCGGAATATCACTTGGTAATTGGAAAAATCCACCAGATAACATCATAAGCCCTTGAATTCCAGCACCAGCTATTATCCCCATGAGGTAATTGGGCACAATACTAGCAACTATCATCATAAGACTCTCAACCAACATCATGCAAGCAAATAACACACAAGAAAAGAAAACAAAGTGTTCGAATCCGGTTTGAAGTCCAGCAAGGTAATAAACTATTGCCCCGGGAATTAAAGAAATCATTACCAAGAAAGGAACAGAAGAAAATGTGTTGCCAAAAGCAAATGCACAGACACCGTAGTGCCCGTTTAGTCTTTCTCTTTCAAATACCTGTATTTACAACATCAGAAAGTAGAGTTTAGGAACACTAATTTATAACATCAATTGCTAATGAAGTATTCTAAATTAATTTACCTTCATGTCTTCCACAAAGGAAGGGAATCCACCAATGGCCATGAAAGTTAGAAAAGTAGATATGAACATGAGCAGCGAGCCTCTTGCCTGCAACATATGAATGTTTAGTTCAAATTAACCGTCTACTAAGGGGACACAATTTCCTTTTATTCGTAGTACAGAAAGGATCTCTCTCTCACTCACCTGAATGGATCTATAACCATGTCCAAGCTCATGATAGACAGTACCGAGGCCTAGAGTCATGAAGATGTATATAGCCAGGCGCAACCAATAGTAGCCTCGATCTCTATGCATGTTCACGAATGATCTTTTTGTAAGTACGAGACATTGTGTAAGAAAGCCAGCATGGCTTCTCTTCTCCAATTTTTCACCGAAGTCCTAAATTTCATGTCAATTAAGGTTAGTCGATGTTGCCCCCATTAATCATGGGCTAACTATTGCAAATTATGAGTATTTTAAAAAGGTATGTGCATAATTACTTCTATGAATTTGATTACTAGTTTACCTGTTTACATAGTTCAGCTACTTGTATGTGAACTTGCTGATAGGTTTCAGATTCTTTGTAGGATCTTATTAGAGTATCAATTGCTATTTCTGTTGGTGTGGTTACGCCTTGCTCAATGTCCTGCGATGTGTTACAAAGTTCTGTTAGATTTCTAAAGGTTTATCGACATATCATGTGACTTTCTGTTTCCAAAGAGATTTTCTTACCTGCTCAAAATCTTTGTTTATGGTCTTAAGGAAGTGATCCGATGGATTTTGGAGAGTTGGGCATGGGAAACCAGTTAAAGTGAAAAACTGCAATCAATTAAGAACAGCAGTACATAGTTAACAACAAATAACTCAGGTTTTTTTCTGAACTTAATTAGAAAATAAGCCAACTAATATACATGGAGCTGGTCTCACCTGATTTGCTGCAGAAGCAGGACCAAAATAAACAGTTCTTCCAGAAGACAGCAGACAAAGACTATTGAAAAGTTGAAAGACTTCAGAGCTAGGCTGATGGATGGATGTAACAATAGTCCTTGGAGTTCCATCACCTTTATCAAGATTTGCAATTCTGCTCATGACATAATAAGAAGCTGCACTGTCAAGGCCGCTTGTCGGTTCGTCGAGGAATAGAAGTTTAGGCCGTGTGAGAAGCTCAATGCAAATGCTGACTCTTCTCTTTTGGCCACCACTTATGCCTTTAACTCCCCAACCTCCAATCCTTGTGTTCATGGCGTCCTGCAAACCCATCTCTCTAATTGTAACTTCTGCTCTCTCTTTCTTCTCTGACTTGGTCATGGAGTCTGGCAGTTGCAGCTGAGCAGAGTAATATACTGCTTCTTTAACGGTTAATGTCGTCATTAAAGTATCATCTTGTGTGACATATGCCTGTGTCCGCAGGCAAGTAGATGTGATTTATTAAAAAATAAGGAAATAAAAGTGTGAAAAATTAAGGAAAATTTCTTCAAGACATTGCATATCATTTAATGATATGCGAGAATGAATAACTGAGATTGAAAATAGAAGATTTAAATAATTGTGAATTAAATCTAATAGTTAAAACACAAACACATGTATTCAATATACGTATTATTGAAGTCACACTCACCGAAGTTCCATAAGCCAGTGATTGTTTATGCCCATTGATTAGGATCTTCCCTGTTTGCCTTGTGTTTGAATTCAGTCTCCCTGCAGTGTATGAACATGACTTGTAAGTTAGAGTGCCTTTGCACATAGGGGTGGTCTTTAATATAGTTAGTTTAGAACTCAGCAGTCCAACTAGTTAAATAGGAATTAACTTGACTCCTCAATGGATGAGAATGTTTCATCCTTAAGTCATAACATGGCAAATTTTACGAAACCTAATTCACACTTATTATGACCAAAGAAGTTTACATGATAAAACACTTTGTAAAGACCATATTTGCAAGAAATAAATAAAATATGAGACCGTTTAGTTATTGGACTGCATAAAAACAGATGCACAAATTCTATAAAAACATTTAGAACTGTCTTTATATTTACTTCCATTGATTGGCTAAACAATCTTGATTTGAATGATTTTCCTTTTATAAAATTAATTTTAACAGAAATATTTATAATAGTAATAATTCTGATTATAAATATAAAATTTTGTTAATTAACCACTAAACAAATTGAGGGCAGGAGGAACTCCTCTTCAATCTAGCATTTTTCAATTAATTAACATCTTCAATCATGCAACAACACAATTTTGGTACAGGTCTTAATTGTCATGTCTTTCTAATCAGATTGACTGAATGCATGGCTATTCTCCCAAAACGTAATTGTCTATGAATGATAGGCGGCTTTGGATGAGGATCTCTTTCTATGCTCTTTGTGAGGATTACGTAAATTACTTTATTATATCTGTTTATTATATATTATGCAGTTAATTTTTATTAAATATTATTTATGTTCAATTTTAAATTAAAAAAATTTAAAATAATTTATGATCATATACGATGAACATACATAATAAAGTAATTCCCAAAATTGTCATAAAAAAAACCAAATAAGATCCTATTTTAGGAACAGAACTCGGCACGTGAAACATAGTAGGTCACAAGTGCAACTAGTGACATGGGCAAGACAATTTGAAATTCTACTAATAAAAGTTTGGTCTTACATGAGAAATGTGTCGAGAATTCAACAACAAGAGTCTGGCAAAAGTATTTACAACTTAATATAATCATATGATTTCATATTTAATAATAAAAATACATTTTGTAATAAAACTTAATATTTGTTAAACTTTACAGAATATTAATTAAATCAAAACAGTATCAATATAGTAAAGGGTCACCAGTCTGACTCAAAAATCTTGACACGTAAATACAAAACTGTCCTTTATATTTGTTTTATTTTGTTAATTCTCTGACACAAGAATCTATATTGCTCACAAGATTGATTAAATATTGTTTGATTTGACAACGAAAAATTAACATCCACATAGAAATATTTTATTGTGATCGAAATACAGATGGTACATCATGTGTTTTTATATAAGTGGTAATAAATTTTATTTTTTAAGTTACTAACTTTTTACCTCACATCTTTCACCATTTGTATAGTAACACGTAACGTAACACTCGTGTTTTGACCACATTGAAAATTTTGATACTGATCTCTATACCTGCATGCAATCGTTAAACCATGCTGAAACTATATTTCGTGGAGTGGAAAATGGAAAGAATTATTAAGGAGGATATCGATTATTACCTCCTAAAGCATCAAGAAGAGTGGACTTGCCACAGCCAGAAGGGCCCATTATAGCCAAGAGCTCCCCAGGCTTGGCATAACCGGTTAGACCTTGCAGGATTGATCTGCTGCTGCTACCAATACTGTTATTTTTCTTGGAAACTACTGTCACCCACACGTCCTCCCATGTCAGCAAAACACCCTCCTCCAATATCTTTGCATGGTTGTTGTTTTGGATTCCGGCACCTCCTCCTCCGCCAGCTCTTGGCAGTACTGCTAGATCAATATTATTAACTTGTGTTTCAACCTCCAGTGCTGCTGAACCATATTCATGCTCAGTAGCTTTGTGGTGGACATTGAAATTAATAGTAGAAGCCATATGGATATCGGCAATTTCTATGTCACAGAGAGAGGAGAGAGAAGAGAGGAGAGAGGAGAGATTTTAGGGTGAGTTTGTGTTGGGGAAATGGTTAAGGATTCCGTGTATTTAAAGAATCTTAAAAATGTAAGTAACATTATTTTTTTCACCTCTCGTGTAAAAAACGTGCGAAGAAGAGGACAGGGCCTGGGCCCTCTTGTGGAGAAAATTGCGCAAGACCTCAAATACATAGGCCTTAGGACAAAAAAAAATTATATAAGCCTCCCATATTGTTGGCTATTCGTGCCCATATTATTGGCCATTCGTGCACGGAACCCCTATTTTGTTATAAAAAATAGAGTCGGGAGAGTTCATTCTATATCAAACTTTGACAATCTAAACATTTTATTTTTTAAACCATCATTCATAAAATATCTTTCTAAAAAAATTATTTTAATCCGAAATATTTATCTATTTGATGTTATGATGAAATTTCAATATTTCATAGTACATAGTATTTGTTAATCTCTTAAACTTAATTAGATGCATTAAACATTTTCAATTTAACTCATATTTTACAAGAATAATATATAAAATGCAACTTGAAAAATAAACAGTTGGAATCATTAAAATTCATATAGAATTCAGCCCCACATGACTAGTACCAATTTTTTTTTAAAAAATGGGCACATGCATGCAGAGATGTGGAAGTGATTTTCACAAATACCCATTTTTCACTTCACGCCCATGCTTATTATATATAAAGTATATGTTGCTAGCTTCCTCTTTAATATATTCAATCACTAGTAGAAAAAATTATTTGTGCGGTCAAACTTTACATGATGCACCAAATTTCCTCCCGCAATGGACATTTGCGCGACAATATTAAGGTATGGTTGCGCAAAAACATTTTGATCGAAAAAATTATTAAAAACAGTATGTGATGAAGCGTTTCGTCGTGCAACATTTTTAACTGTTTTTATGTAATTGGTGTGAATTTTTATTTTTTAAGTTATTAACTTTTTAACACACATATCTTACCATTTGTATAGTAACATATGATGTATCATCCTGTGTTTCGGTCATATAAAAATCTCTCCAGCCTCCCCGTTCCAACCCC
Source organism: Pyrus communis (assembly GCF_963583255.1). NCBI lineage: Eukaryota > Viridiplantae > Streptophyta > Magnoliopsida > Rosales > Rosaceae > Pyrus > Pyrus communis. The sequence goes on from NC_084804.1 coordinate 31,450,381, forward strand.
AATTCCCATCCCCCAGCCGACCCCAACCTATAGCCTACAGACCACAGCCTTCACCGAACCGGCATCCCACAAAATTTTTTCCTATGTTTGGTGAGCAAAGAGACTTTCGATTGCAGGCGGCGGGGCACCGAAAATATAGCTATCGAGGCTATTCATTTGTCTTACCGAACCACGCTTTATCGTGACCATAAAGTCAGCGCAACGATAGTACTTCGTACCCTTCATATCTGGGCAACGACAGGCTTCGTTCTTGTGTATATGTTGGAAAAATAAGATCTAATTGCCATATTAAATCACATGAAAAATTAATAAATAATACATGCAATTATATATCAAAATAATACATGCACATGACATGAGTAACTAATATTAAATGAACATGACATAATAGATTAGAAAAACCTGAAAATAAGGTAGAGGCAAGTGTTGGACATTTTGTCTTTAAGACAAGTTTATATCCCACTACGGTGCTCATGGTTGATCAGCGCTTGTCTCCCAAGATACAATGACCACATCCTTGTAATAGTAGCACTCTAAATCACAAGGCTCTATGAACCACAATTGTGTTGAAAACCCTCTCATATGGACTCAATGAGATTCTCTAATATTTAGTGAACTCTATGTATGATTATGCAAAAGGACGACGATAGTTCGTCCACTCGTTTTGTTTGTTAAATAGTAGGGAGACAGATTGTCTGCCCTCCTAATATGGTGCCATCCCGATACTCTTCTATTTTATGCGGTCACGATCAAGTCACGTCAACATTTTATATTGATTTTTTTTTATAAAGATAATAAGATAAAAAACAATAGGAATATAAAATGTTGACGTGATTTAACCGTGACCGTAAAAATAGAAAGGCATGAGAAAGGCACCATAACAGTCAATGTTTTTTATATCACGATTATGGTGCATTTCTCATGTCTTTCTATTTTTACGGTCACGGTTAAATCACGTCAATATTTTATATTTCTATTGTTTTTTATCTTATTATCTTTATAAAAAAAATTAATATAAAATATTGACGTAACTTAATCGTGATCGCATAAAATAGAAAAATATTAGAAGGGCATCATATTAGAAGGGCAGACAATCTCTCTCCCTACTATTTAACAATCTGTCTCGCTACTATCTGTCTCACCACATTGACCGTAAAAATAGTTGACGTAGTGCATCTGCATGTGCACATCCAAAATACTAGTCAATGCTCGAGTTTTATATTCTTGGTTGGTATCTTGTTCCATCAAATTAATGAGAACGTTCTGGAGACACATATTTTAAATAGTAACAGTTTATTGGTCACGTTTTAACTGCACATCTTTTTATTTGTGATGTTTTTGCGTGTGAATGCATGAATGAGAAAAATCAATATAAATTTTCTGTCTTGTTATGTGGATGCGTGAAGGAGCAAAATGTTGTCAATATACATTGTCCTTTTTGAGACATTTGTTATTATGATCAGAACATAGGTGGTATACTATGTATTTTTATATAAGTAGTAAAAAAATTTATTTTTTTAAATTATTAAATTTATAGCATATATATTTTATAATTTGTATAATGATACATAATGTATCATTCCATGTTCCGATTACACTAAAAAATCTCTCGTTTGTTTTGTGATGTGGATGCATGAATGAGCAAAAATATTATTTGAACACAATCAGGTATATATATATAGGGGTGGGTTAAATAAATCAAAAAATGGAAAACAAATCTATCCGAATACCGAATCGAAACTAAAAAATTGGATTAAAAAAAAGGAACCAAATTGAGAAATCCTAACAAAATTCTATTGGTTCGGTTTCGGTCTTAAGAGTTCAGAAACCGAACCGAAACCCTTGAAGCGACAGCGTTTTATGTTTACCATTTAACTTAAAACGACGGCTTGCATGAATTGTCATATATGAAAAAATCATGAGAAGATGAGGACAGGGCTGGGGCCCTCGTTTGGAGAAAGTCAAGCAAGCCATCGATTATAACGTCCTAAATTATTGGACATCCCTGCACAAATTGTCTCTGTAAAGCGACCCCCACTTTATTGTAAAAAATAGATTAGTTGTAGAGTTTATTTTATGTCGAACTTTAACGATCTAAATATTTTAATTTTTAAACCGTCATTTTTTTTTAAAATCATTTCAATCCAAAATATTTATCCATTTGATTGTCATGGCAAAATTTCAATATTTCGTAGTAGATAGTGTTCGTCAATCTTCTTAAGTTCAATTAGATGCATAAAATATTTTTGATTTGGCTAATATTCTCCAAGAATAATGTATGAAGTGCAACTTGAAAATATATAGTTCCCATTATTAAAGTTCATGCAGATTTGAATGTTTGTCATGCAAAAGCTGAGAAAAAACACGAGTAACGGGAGAATTGGCACCAAAATGTTGCGCAACGAATTCTTCGTACCCTTAGTATTTATGCAACGACAGGCTTTGATTCCTTTGATTAGTCATTTAGCTGGAAGTGGGAGTTGGACTGAAAGAGAGAAGTGATTGGAAGAAGAGAATAGAGACGAACCTAATTGCTGAGAAGCGATGGTGACTTTTCTGAGATTTTCTGGAACGCTACCTTTTAATTTTTGGAAAAAATTGAGGAATGGGCCCTAAACTGTGACTGAAACTAAAAGTTTCATTATATTCAATCCTTATAATTGATAAAGCTAGAAAATGATGCCCGTGAATTACTTTATATTAAAAATTATATAAAAGATTATGTTTGAAAGATTGAAAGATTGAAAGATTGAAAGATTGCGTGATAGAAGATTAATACTATTTACATTAAAAAAGTTAAGAAAAAATTTATACACAAAATATTTAGCAGATAAAAGTACACAGAAAGAAAAAAATCGCTATTTATATGCATTTATGTTTATAGAGAAATTAATTTACCATTCTTTGTCTTAAGCAGCAAAATTCTCACTCCTTCGGATATCAAAATAAATTATATCAACATAGAAGTGATACTCACCAATTGGAGTCCACAGAGTAAAAAGCCTTGTAAGAAAAAAGGACACAGAATTGAAAACATCACATGGTCACCATTTATTATCAAGCACAAGCCCAGCAAGAGTTTAGAGTCCACAGAGTAAAAAGCCTTGTCAGAAAAAAGGACACAGAATTGAAAACATCACATGGTCACCATTTATTATCAAGCACAAGCCCAGCAAGAGTTTAGAGTCCACAGAGTAAAAAGCCTTGTCAGAAAAAAGGACACAGAATTGAAAACATCACATGGTCACCATTTATTATCAAGCACAAGCCCAGCAAGAGTTTAGAGTCCACAGAGTAAAAAGCCTTGTCAGAAAAAAGGACACAGAATTGAAAACATCACATGGTCACCATTTATTATCAAGCACAAGCCCAGCAAGAGTTTAGAGTCCACAGAGTAAAAAGCCTTGTCAGAAAAAAGGACACAGAATTGAAAACATCACATGGTCACCATTTATTATCAAGCACAAGCCCAGCAAGAGTTTAGAGTCCACAGAGTAAAAAGCCTTGTCAGAAAAAAGGACACAGAATTGAAAACATCACATGGTCACCATTTATTATCAAGCACAAGCCCAGCAAGAGTTTAGAGTCCACAGAGTAAAAAGCCTTGTCAGAAAAAAGGACACAAAATTGAAAACATCACATGGTCACCATTTATTATCAAGCACAAGCCCAGCAAGAGTTTAGAGTCCACAGAGAAAAAAGCCTTGTCAGAAAAAAGGACACAAAATTGAAAACATCACATAGTCACCATTTATTATCAAGCACATGCCCAGCAAGAGTTTACTTTGAAGTATACATATATAAGAATAAAGTTTAGTGGATTTATACAGTATAGGTAAAGTTTTACGACATCAAATTCTTAAACTAATTTGAATTAGAAATTAGCTCCATATTGATCAAATATGAAAAGATGATCATTTCAAAAATTAAAGCTTATAAATTCATCATTTCAACTAATTTTTCAAATATTTATGTTGGTGTCACTTCTCTAGGTTAGGTATATTTGAGTCTTCGGGACCCAAATACAACCGAGAAGATAAAATAATTAATAATTTTTCACTTACAATTGAGTGGTATAAGGGAATGACCCTTATGAAATGATCAATCTATTATTTACTACTTTATACAACAACACAGTTATATTTAACAATGTAGGAGTATATAGTTAAACACATGTACATATCAGTTCATCAACTAAGCAGTTCATCAATTGATGTGACTTTTTGACTCTTCATTTGGAGATGCTCTTAGGCTTCTTTTTTTTTTTTTTTTTTGGTCGAAGATGCTCTTAGGGTTTTGTCTTGAACTATTTGTGCCCTAACAATATGATTAGGAGTATTGAATTAAAAAAAAAAAAAATTGAATTGCATTGTAATTCCAACCAAATAGGTTCTTTGATACATTCTATATTAAGGAAAAGGATCCGGTGGATCCCGTGATTGTGACCGTTCATTATACATCGTATGGTAAAAAATCATTTGAAATTAAAATTTTAAAAGTAAATATAAATAGTACCTAACGAAAATTGACTGCATAATATATGATGAACGACTACGATCACGGGATCCCAAGAAAAAGGATCCGGCGATGATCCTTTTACCTATATTTAACTAGATAGCCATGATACATGAATAGGTGTTACTCATGACGTGGGATTCCTTGAGAAACAATCACATTTGTCCTTAACCAAATGAGAATTAAAAGGCGATTTTAATACACTATTACATTAGTACTAATTGTATGTCCATTACCTAGCTAATTAGAACCTAATAAATCGCACTAGTATATCCACATAAGTACAATGAGTGACGAAGCTAATTGATTAGATTAATAATTTAAAGGTGAGATTAATTAGATAGTCGTTAATTATTAGTTAATTAAACTAGTACAAATATGTACTGAAGTGGGTATTAATTTAGGTTATTTGGTTACCAAGATCAAATGCATATGTGGATCAATTGAGTTTTCGAGTGAGGTTTGAATATATTTGTAGAAATTTATAAATTGATGTTTTAAAACTGATTCACATATGTTGTCCTATAGTCATTTGTACGAGTTTCGCAACTTACCGATTTATGATACTACCCGGTACACAAAATGATATGGTATTTATAGGAAACAACACACTAATCAGGTTATAATACAATTTGTTATATAGGAAGGAGCATTGCGGCCAGTGTTTATGGGAAAATAGCAATGAGAAGCACGAAAGCTTAAAGTCGACTTGATATATTTATGAAACACCGACAAAGTGGATCGAAACTTACACCAAAATGCTTCCAGATTAATCCCAAAAATTGAAATTCATTAAATTGCATAGGGAGGAGCACTTGCGGTCAAGTTTTACCCAAAAAATAGCAACGACAAGTGTGAACAAAAGGTGCATTTGTGTCAATCCCAGCGATATGAATCGAAACCTGCACAAAATAATTTTGAATTAGTTTCGAAAATTGAAATACATTTTATTACATTAGAAGGAGTATATGTGTCAGTTTTGAGAAAACAATAGCAACAGGTTGCATGAACACTTAAAGTCGATCTACTTGAACTGCTTACATACAAATACAATGGGAAACAACGATGAAGAGGATCAAAAATGCTAATATAAGATTTTTTTAATTGTTGAACTTCTTTTTTTTTCACAAAGGATATTATTTACACTAAAAGGATTGGGGAGTGGATTGTTTCACTTTGCTTAATTGCATTATTTGTATAACAATTTGCGCAAATCGTTTGACATGAATTTCACAAAGTTGGTATTTCAGTGCCTCTTTCTTTCTTTTGTTTTTTTTTTCTTTTTTTTTTTTTTTTTTTGTAAGTACTAGATAAAAGTGTGAGGCTTGTAAATTATAATGCTTGAATATTGATAAACAGTAACCAGTGACCACCAATATTGTTTTTTTTGTGGAGACTAAAATTCTCGTAAGATGGCAAAGCAAAAAAAAAATTAAAATGTCAAAAATAAATTTAAACAACAAAAAAAAAAAAAAATTGGGGAGAAGGAGGCCACAACTCCACCAAGAGCTTAAAAACAGAATCTTTTTATATATAAAAAAAAAAGTCCAAAACAAATAACAAATGTTTAAAAAATAAATTTTAATAAAAAAGAGAAGTAATATGATTAAAATCTGAAATATTAACTAGGGGCGTATTTGAAAAAAGAAGAATAAACTTCTTTACACATTCAATACATAGATGTAAGGGTAAGTTGATTCCACGTGACGAAAGTAAATAAGGAAACACAAATGGGGAAGGTAAGTAAATAAAGACAAATGAGGAAGGTATCTAACATTCCTTAATATTTTATTGCATACTGAGGAGCATTATGGCCAATTTTATTTTATAAAAAAGAAAATACCAACAAAAATATGAAAACATAAAGTCAATTCGATCTTCTTTAGACGTAAAATTGTAGCGAAATATCGATGAATTGAATCAAAACCTTCACCAAATGATTCCAAATCAATCTTAAAACTTGAAAATAAATTTTATTACATAAGGAGAAACATTGTGGTAAGTTCTTCCGACAGTAAAACTTTAATATTGTTATGTACAAATCCCCAATTTCAATCCAATATTGATCGAAGTACCTATATCTCTTTACTCACACGGCTTTGTATGACATTGTGCGAGTGGTACTCTCCATGCACATGCGTAGAGGATGGATTAACCAGTACTTGCATGCTTCGCTTGGGAGGCATTGGCAGAAGAGCTGTTGTAATAGTCTTTACTTTCTCTGTAGTCTTTATGATAACCAAGAACAGAATTCGATATAGAACTATCGAAAAGTTGAAAGACTTCAGAGCTAGGCTGATGGATGGATGTAACAATAGTCCTTGGAGTTCCATCACCTTTATCAAGATTTGCAATTCTGCTCATGACATAATAAGAAGCTGCATTGGCAAGGCCGCTTGTCGGTTCGTCGAGGAATAGAAGTTAGGCCTTGTGAGAAGCTCAATGCAAATGCTGACTCTTCTCTTTTGGCCACCACTAAGGCCTTTAACTCCCCAACCTCCAATCCTTGTGTTCATGGCGTCCTGCAAACCCATCTCTCTAATTGTGACTTCTGCTCTCTCTTTCTTCTCTGACTTGGCCATGGTGTCTGGCAATTGCCGCTGAGCAGAGTAACACACTGCTTCTTTAATGGTTAATGTCATCATTAAAGTATCATCTTGTGTGACATATATATGCCTATGTCCGCAGGTAAGTAGATGTGATTTGTTAAAAATAAGGAAATAAAAGTGTGAAAAATTAAGGGAAATTTCTTCAAGACATTGCATAGCATTGAATGATTGAGATTGAAAATAGAAGATTTAAATAATTATAAATTAAATCTAACAGTTAAAACACAAACGCATGTAGTGTTGAATATATGTATTATTGAAGTCACACTCACTGAAATTCCATACGCCAATGCTTGGTTATGCCCATTGATTAGGATATTCCCTATTTGCCTTGTGTTTGAAATCAATGTCCCTGCAGTGTTTGAACATGACTTGTAAATTAGAGTGCCTATGCACATAGGGTTTGTTAATTCACACCCATGATCCCACATGGTCGTTAATATATTCCAACTAATTAAAATAGTAATTAGTTTGACTCTGCAATGGACAAGGAGCGTTCCTCCTTAAGTCATAACATGACCGATTTTACGAAACTTTATGCATATTATGATTGCAATTATTTATATTATAAAATACTTTGTAAAAATCACTTTTGTAAGTAATCAATAAAATATGAGTTAATCTGAACTATATAAAAATAGATGGATATATTCAGTAAAAACATTAAAAACCGTCTATACATTTGCCACAATTAATTGATTAAACAATTTTAGTTTTAATTTATTTTTTTATAAAAATAATATTTACGAACAAGTTTATAGTATCTAATTATAAAAAAAGGACCTGGCTTCTTTGCCCTTCCAGTTCCCATACACTCTCATCTCCTCCTATTTGTACGGTCATAGTTAAGCCACGTCAACATTTGATATCACTATTGTTTTTTGTCTTATCATCTTTATAAAAAATCAATATAAAATGTTGACGCGGCTTAAGCATTACCGCACAAAATAAAAGGAAATGAGAATGTATGAAAACTGGAAGGGTAGAGAAGCTTGGTCCATAAAAAAATTATGTGAATCGACCACTGAACGATTTGAGGACAGGAGAAACTCCTCCTTAATCTTGAGGACACAATCATTTGTCAATTAATTAACATCATATAAAATATATATTTCAATCATGCAATTAAACTATTTTAGTAGTGTCTTAATTCTCTCGTCTTTCAAATCAGATTGACTCACATGCATGGCTATTTTCCCACAGTGTATTTGTTTATGAAGATGTTAGACGGCTTTAGGAAAGGAGCTTGCCACGTGGAAATAGTAACATCGTCATAAACAAATACACTGTGGGAGAATAGCCATGTCTGTGAGTCAATCTGATTTGAAGGACGAGACAATTAAGACACTACTAAAATAGTTTAATTGCATGATTGAAATATATATTTCATGTGATGTTAATTAATTGAGAAATGATTGTGTCCTCAAGATTAAAGAGGAGTTTCTCCTGTCCTCAAATCGTTCAGTCGTCGATTAACATAATTTTTTTATGAACCAGGCTTCTCTGCCCTCTTAGTTTCCATGCATTTTCATTTTCTCTTATTTTATACAATCACGATTAAACTACATCAACATTTTATATTTATTTTCATGTGACTCACTAATAAAAGTTTGGTCTTACATGAGGGGCCTGTCGAAAATTTCAAACTGAAAGTCTGACAAAAATACACAACTTAATGTAATTACATGGTTTCATTTAATATCAATATTTTTTTTTGTGATAAAATCTAATGCCTATTAGATTTTGTCCATTTTTAATTAAATTACAACAATATTAATATAATTAGTAATCGTTTGCTAACCCAATTCTAAAATCTTAATAATTAGAATTAAAACCTTTTTTTATACATTGTATATTTATTTTGTCAAATTTTCAAGGCGAGATTCTAATATTCCTCACAATAGTTATTAAATGTTGTCTGATTAGACAACCAAAAAATAACATCCAGATACTGATCTCTATACCTGCATGCTATCGTTAAACCATGCTGAAGTTATATTTCGTGGAGTGGAAATTGGAATGAATTACTAAGGAGGGTGTCGATCATTACCTCCTAAAGCATCAAGAAGAGTGGACTTGCCACAGCCAGATATTCCCATTATACCCAAGAGCTCCCTAGGCTTGGCATAACCAGTTAGACCTTGCAGGATTGATCTGCTGCCACTACTACGCTTAATTATTTGTGTGATGTACAAAAGTTGATCGCGTAAAGTGTCATTCTGTTACACGCTTAATTATTTGCGTGACGTACAAAAGTTGATCGCGTAAAGTGTCATTCCGTTACACAAATATTTGCGCGACGGAAACTTCGTTGTGCAGAATCCGTCGCACAAAGATCGTGAAGAAAGACTTTACGCGACGAACAATAGCATTGGTCGCAAAAACGCGGCGTGACGGTTTAGCGTTCGTCACAAAATTTATAGGAACGAATGTGTTCGTCGCACAAAATATCAGGATACAAACGTGGAACGACTAGTATTCTTCTCTCAAAACTTTTCACGATGACAGTTTACAGTTGTGTGACAAAACCTTGTTAGTCGTTAGAATTTTGTGAGACAAAGGTATTCGTCGCGCAAAAATAAAATTTTTTTTTTTTTTATATTTAATTTTTTTTGTTCTGTTTTTTTTAATTTTGTAATAAAATTAAATTGCAATTAAAAATGTAATGAAGAGAAAAATAATTTATTTAAATACAAGGAAAATGTTTAAAAAGTAAAGGAGTAAAAAACTAAGAAAATAATGCGGCGTAATCTACAGGGTTGTCATTCGGAGGCGATTAAAAGGTCTCGAGGTTGGGGATGGGCTCAGAGATCGAAAGGGCAGAGTTGTGGGCATGCTCGGGTTGGAGGGGCTCGAATGTTGACGGCGAACAAAGATCCAGGAGACAAATGCCGGACTGATTGAGGGCTTATAGAATCTGTGACATCTGGCTCTTATACGAGGTGAGCTCAGTCTTAAGATTGGCCACCTCTGCTGTCAAACTTGTCACTTGACTCTTTGACTGCGATGATGAAGAGGCTCTAAGTTCCTGCCGTCGGGCATTCCCTATCCCCCTACAATACATCCCCAGCCTCCGCCCGAGAGTCTGATCCAAGGTCTCTGTAAGGATCTGAAACCCTGCATCCTCTGGGGGATCCACATACTCGAGCGGAGTCTTAGGAGGAAACTGGGAGGCGGACTCCTGAAGAACCAACTGCCTCTTCTCCATCATCTTCACCTGTGTAATATAACATGAAATTATTAATAATAACATTCAAATAATAACCATGATACTTAAATGCGTAAGATACTAATTACAATTGAAGAATACTTACATGAAGTGACTCGACCAACTCATCCCCGGGTCGAACATAAACGTCGCTGAAGACATCAATCTCGGGGAATTTTGAACCCCCTTAAATAGAACAAGATACGTAAATTGTTAGTACGAAAAAAAAAAAATATTATTGACATATTAAAAATTGAATATGAAAAACTTTATTATTACTTGTCGTCGCGCCTCCATCTTATATGAGAAGGGCCTCGAACCAGAATGGTGGAGAAGAGTCTTTTTCTCCCAATTGCTATTGTTGGCTTTGGCCTTCTTTTGTTATACAAAATACAAACGTATTAGTTCTAATTTAAATGAAATATAAAAAAAATCAATAAACATTAGTAAGAAACGTATAATACTTTTAAACTTAATATAAAAAATGTACCATATAGTAGGGCTCCTGAAAATGACTGCAGAGCCACACCCAATTATCTTCCTGATCCTTAAGCTCCTTCGGGCAACCCTTCTCAAGAGCGACCTGCGGATCATCAAATGTCTCAAAATATTGGTGCAGGTTGCTCTTCCACTGCTTGTACTGTTCAGCGAATAGCCTGTTGACGTATGCCAACATATCGTCATTGATGTCGTCGAAATTGTAGTTCGCCTGCAATGTAACAAATTAATTACATACATTAAGTAACATAAATATTAAAATTTGAAGGAAAACAATTAAAAGGTAGGATATTTACCGACAACTGTTCGCGCACCTTCATCCTCACCTCGTCTAGCATTGCCTTCCAAGACTTCCACTGCATAGGGCAATAGGTCCGAACGACGTGACCAATGTCGTGAGCCAATGCACTATGCTACTCCACCATTGGTGCAGCCCAATGCCGGTCGTCGTATCCGATTGTGATACGTCCATTGGTCACGTGGGTGACCTTCACCGTCTTCAACTGGTGACAAGGTCCCAGGGTATTTTTCTTTGCTGCACAAAAAATAAAAAATGTAACAACTCGTCCCTAAAAATTATATATGTGTTTTCAAAACAAGGGGTTATTATGTTCAGAAATAAAATATTTTCCTATTATTAGTATTATTATTATAAACTTGGTCCACTCACATTTTCTGGTTTTGCGCCCCCTCAGGAATTAGGATCGAGGCACATGATCCCAGCATCAGGGCTATTCGACTTAGTTATCCTCGAGTCTTCTCAGTATAGGTATCATTTCCTTGTTCATATCTTTTCTTAGTAATCCTTTCATATTATTCTTAGTAGTTGTATGCTCTGAACACGATTCTGCATCGGTTTATGTCTTTCTAATTACATATTTAATTGGTATGCATGTTTGTAATGGCTTCGTCACCCTCAAGAGTCGGCCAACACGTGCCTACCCTGGTATTTGGGGATATCGGGGTTGAGACATGTCAGTTTGGACCCGTCCCGAAAAATTATAGTATTAATAATTTTAAAAAGTGAATTTAAGAAAAATGCGCTTCGAGGCAAATACGTTGACTTATGTTGATTGCCTTATCGTGTCAGGTAAGGTTAATTTTCTTGGCGTAATCTTGTAGTACTTGTTGCTACGAACGCGTGGGTTCAAACGGAACGTGATTTAGAGTTATAACGAAGGAGTTATTAACGAATGAAATTAAGGGTAAAATTGTAAATTTATTATTTTTTGGAATGCTCCAGATATTTAGAGCAAAATTTGGAAAGCCACGTTTGTGGCTTAAATTAAAGGAAATGAAAGATGCTCGGTGGAGATGGAAAATAAAGGAGAGAAAAGGGAGGGAAATCGGCCAATGAGGAAGAGAGGGAAAAGGGAAGTGACCAATGGGGGAGAGAAGAAAGGAGGGGAAAGGAGAGAGAGGGGATGCACTGGATCACCCTTGACCTGGTTACCCCTTAGCCAACCCGTGGGACCCGGTTGATTCGAAGCTATATCCAGCGGTTTTTCGTCGTTTTTTCTGGCGATTTTCACCAGTTCACCACCTGGAAACTTGACACTAGCCTTCCCTATTCAATTTCGACCAATTATTGATGGGTTTTGGCCCTAGTTTTGTGAAGAACACGCACGGTGGCGCTGAGGGTCTCATGACGGCGATCCGCCATTCCTGCAACGATTCCGATTAATTTCCACCACTAATGTACTTCCTTTGAGCTCAAGAACAATGCCCAATCATTAGTTGGAGCGTCGGAGTCGATTTGAGGACAAATCAAGGGACACCCTTTATAGGGTTTCCGATGGGTTATAGTGAAATTGGGGATTTTCCCGGCCAAATTGGCCTTAGTCTCAGGTATGAAAGTTGCTCCACTCATGGAGATCTTCATTCCTATAAAATTTGAGAATTTTTGGAGTAATTGGATTTTCCGACGAGTCAGGGCGGCTGACTGCCACACGCAACGGCGCTTAGAGGAAAAACCCACGATTCCTAGACGTGCCGAATCCGAGTCCACCATCCGTTTTCCAAAATTATTACATTTTAGTAGAGTTTTACTAAAAGGTCCCTATTTGTGTTTAGGCGCGTTAGCGGGAAAGGATTACATCCTCGATAGTTCGAGCGGCTTCAGGCAATGGAAAAACTAGTGAGTGGACCCCTTCTAAACTTATATATTTTTATAAAATATTAGCCTAGCATGCATTTCATATTTCGTGCATTTAATATGTTTTATAATATGTTTTTTTCCGGATTTCTATAATTATGATTTATCAAAATTATGTTTTACTAAAGAGTATGAATTATTGGATTTACATGGTTTTGAATATAATTTATATTACGGATTTATGAAATATGGTGGATTTACGGATATGGATTTATTATGGTGTGATGATGTTTGAACTAGAAAGTTATATGATTTATGAGACGAGGTTTGAGATTTTGGACTCCGAGATTTAATTTGAGTTTTTGAGACATGTTTTTAGTACTTATCTAGTGAGTTATCATACGGCACATCCGCACCACGTGTATTATGTCTATGACCATAGGATACAGATGATGGAGGAGTGAGTTCTGATATATATTATACCCCCAGCTTCACCGCCGAAAGCGGTGTCAGACATCTTCACTAGCCATGGCTAGTGTCGGTGTAGATGTATGCTATTTGATTCAGGTTCACCTACAGGTGATGGATAGGTTATTCAGCTTCACCTACGGGTGATGAACATGTTATTCAGCTTCACATTCGGGTGATGGATAGGTTATTCAGCTTCACCTTCGGGTGATGGATAGGTACTGGCCTTCGGGCGACTATGATACCCCTAGTTGAGTACAACACGAATATGATTTACAAATGTTTTACAAATGTTTTTCATGGCATGTTTTCATAAAACCTATATGTAGTATTATATATATGTTTTCAAAATAGGGGGTTACTATGTTCAGAAATAAAATATTTTCCTATTATTAGTACTATTATTATAAACTTTGGTCCACTCACCTTTTTTGGTTTTGTACCCCCTCAGGAATTAGGATCGAGACATATGATCCCGGCGTTAGGGCACTTTGGCTTACTTATCCTTGAGTTTTCTCGGTATTGGTATCATTTCCTTGTTCATATCTTTTCTTAGTAATCCTTTCATATTATTTGGATGTCAGCCATCACGTGTCTACCCTGATATTTGGGGATATCAGGGTTGGGGTGTGTTAGTTTGGTATTAGAGCATGGTTTGTTCAAAGCATACTTAGGATTTTCTTGCACTCTAGTAGTGTGTCGGCCTTGATATCATTTGGACTTCACGACTTCCGTTTGCTGATGTCTTTCAGCACGGAAGTGTAATCTCCATTCTGCTTGAATAGTCACATCCTCTTTGGAGTATAAGAAAATTTGTGTCGGGATCGTGCCTCAAGTTGGCGTAAGTGACTAAGTGAATGAACACCTTTAGCATCAGATTGATACTCTACTACCTGCGTTCCTTAGAATGGTGGGCAGAGTTGTACTTTGTGGGAGACTACTCAAAACATCAGAGGCTTATGTTAGAGGAAAATAAAAAAAGCACCAGTTGTAGGAAATGTTAGCATGTATCTGTGTGGAAGACCGAATCAGTTTTCCTCAAGTTGTTGTTTCCGTTAAGGGAATTTGTTTAGACCCTCAAGAAAATTCCTCGATGATCGTCTTAGTGATAACATTCTTACCTACTCCACTACTCCACCACTCTACCCATGAGGTCAGCTTAATAAACATCTACAGCTAGCTTGATATAAAATTCCTCAAAGGTCGACCTTGCTTAGACTCGAATCTTTCTTGGGAGATATGAGCATAGCAGAGATTGTTCTTATCAAATTCAATATTGTGATTGTTGGAAATCAAGAACCCTCTCGAGTTTCGTGAATTATGAATTATCATCGGACTTGTTGACTCCTATTGACAGTTGTCAACGATTCTTTGACTATATCCCTATTTCCATTTTTTGTGGCTAGGAAACCAGCCAGTTTTGTTTGAGATGTTGCCTCACCCTACCATTGTTCTTATCCAATCTTTATTCTCTTTGGAGAATAAAATACAATTTTTATTGCAAGCGTGAATTTTTTTCATAACCTAATCCAAGACCATTCAACACCTTTTGTGCATGTTTATGGTCTTTCGGCAAACAATTGTCCTTTGGAAGCATTCTCTTGAAAACCTCCAAAACATAATCGAAACATTGGTTCGACATATAATCCTTTATTTTTCCGTGCATTAGTTCCACAATAGCCGTGAGAACCGAAAAGCTTTCGCACCTCGGGTATAACTCCTGGTTGGCATTTTTTAATAGTTTTTCATATTGTTTGAACTCTGCACTGCCCATTGGTTTCAGCATGTCATCTTCGCCTTCCTGGTTGATGTTTGTTGATGCAAATGGAAAAGCATCATTTATAATATCCATGACTTGTTCATTAGGATCCACAATAGGTTCAACATTGTCCACTCATGTGGCATTTGAAGATGAAGCATTGTCTAATTGTTCCCCATAATGGTTCCAAGTGTTATATGTCTCAATCGTTCCATTCCTTACTAAATGAAATTGAACATTTTCAATTGTCTCCCTTAACGTGTTGTTACACCTCCTACAAGGACACCGGATTCTAGTTGCACCCTGCAAAGTCAATAAAATCCTTAATTGCATCCAAGTATTTGTCCGCGCATCTATTCGGGTTTTGTATCCATGTTCGGTCTATAATTCCTGCAACCACAATAATAGTACAACAATCAAAACAACTTCATACAAATGGTAGGGTCACCTTATGCCTCCGGTAAGGGCCTTATCCCATTTGGGAATGCATAGTTATGTCACATAATTTATGGCTACATCAGATTAGATTTCGACTTGGATGAATTTCAGTAGCATCTTAGTACAGTTCTTCAGATGTACGACGTAGATACAAAATACCTATGTGCCACCCGAAGAACGTACAGAGATGACACCGAAATCTCCACAACCGAAACCTAATCCTGCAACCATAAACTATGTGTCGTAACTGTGCATTCCTAAGCTGCCCAAATAATGGGACAAGTTAAGAATTAATTGGACCGCAATCATGCTTTTGCATCGATGTGCGAAATCCAACTAATCCTTGAACGGGAAACTAAGTTTTACTAAAAATAAAAAACAAGTATGAAGTTAATTTCAATTAACTCCGTACATCACAACACATATTTGTATGTCACGTACAAATTTAATAACCTAATATAAATATAATTTCATAGCACAATATAAACATAACAACATAAGTGCAACATAATTTAATTAATTTGATATTTTTTAAAAATATAACGAAGAAAATACCTTCTCAATTGTTCTCCACCAATTGCTAATCACACACAATATCCCTATAAACAACGAAATTCATGGCGTTAGTATGAATTTACATTAATGCTTTTACCCTAACAAAAAAAAAAAATAATAAATAAAACGTTTACCAGACACACTAAGATAGCTCGATCAACCTAGAAAATAAGATAGAGGGAGTATTAGATGATGAAATTGAGAGAAAATGGAAATGACGGATGCCAGATTGAGCATAACCGAAGGGGATGAGTGCAAAGGCAAAATCTGCAATTTTTGTGCAGTTTGCCTCTGCATAAGCTGAATCCAGATTATGAATTTCACTTTTGGACGAATGATTTTGCACGATGAAAAAGATATTCGTCGCTCAAATGACCTTTTGTGCAACGAAAACTCTATTAGTCTCGCAAAGGTCATATGCGTGACAAAAATAACGTATTCGTCGTGCAAGTTTACCATTTTCTTATTTTATTTTATTTTCTTCATAATTTATTCTTTTCAACTGTGCAGTCTCTACACAATTTGAATACAAATTAATTATAAAGTTGACTTTTGGACGAACGATTTTGAGCGACGAAGAGCGAAATTGTTCATCGCGCAAACAACCTTTGCGCAACAAAAGTAGTTTGTTCGTCGCACAAGTTTACCATTTTTTTTATTTCCTTTACTTTATACTTTATTCTTTTCAACAAATTGCGTGACGAAAACATGTATTGTCGCATAATGCATATTTTTTAACTTTTATTTAAGTTTTTTCGTTTTCTTTTTATGTAAAGTAAAATTTTATTTTAATCTAAATTAAAAATCAGACCTAATTAAACATTAAATTAATTACCAAACTCGGCATCTTTTTCCAAGACTCAAACTCGGTAGAACATTCCCTCCGCACTAAATCACCAATATCATAAATAAGTTCAACGTACGCCTCAGCCATACTTTTGTCTGCAAAGTACGACACTTGCTTCCGTCGATACCTCTCTGAGCACACTACAAGTTTCTTTTTGCTAGAACCTTCTCCAGAATCGGCCATAGCTTTTGAAACAAAAACTTTTGAAATTTAGGGTTTTGAAACTGTGTTTATATACCAATAGGAACCCTTTGTGCGACGAACACATTGGTTGCACAAAGGCCTGAGTTCGTCACGCAAACGCTTCATAACTGCGCAATATATAGGATCGTTTGAATGCAATCTGACCTTTTTCTTGCGCGACGAAAGAAGATCTTTGTCGCACGAAGTGTGCTTGTGCGACGACAGTTTCGTCGCACAATCTCTTTAGCGACCACATAATTGATTGTAATTATAAAGTTTACGTAAACATAGATATCTATGTTTACTTAAACTTTATAATTACAATTAAATTTTCAGTTAACTATTTATTCTAAAAATAAATATTACCTTAAATATTTATTCTAAAAATAATTAATACCATAATCCATTCAATTATTTTAAAAACGAAATAGGAATTAAATCCTAATTAAGTCCAAATACATAACTATAAAAACATCTTCAATTTAAATATTGTCCTAAAAAACGTAAATTTAAAACTACTATTTTGATGGTCCTCCATTCCGCTCGACATCATAACGCCACTGATTGTAACCTCCCTCCAACACATCCTCCATCAACTTCATCAACTGTTCGTTCGTATCATCATCAAGAGTATACTTACACTATTACACATTTATGGAAATAATTAATTCCACTCTATAACAACAAATTTCACAAAATTAATTATTGATTCATCAACGATATACTTACTAATAATTCATCCATCACCGCCTTCTTCGCATTCTCAAGCACAAATTTCCAAGAACGCCACTCAACAGTAGGACAATTATTTCGCATGGCTACAACAATCGCATGTGCAAACTCAAAATGTTCCCTCAAATCATGCGGGTTAGTGTCGCACACACTCTAATCTTTATTTTTGTCCTCCATCCCATCACGAATTGAATTGTGAAGAATAAGGAGAACATAATTGTGAAGAATAAGGACGGCAGAAGCGCATATTTATAGGAAAGTTAAGGCCTTTGTTTACACAGCCTTCGTCGTGCAAACATGTGTACTAAATGCAATCTTGATTCCTCCGATTCATCTGTAGTGAATGGTTTGAGTGAAAACTGACAACCACTTACGCGACAAACCCTTTTTCGTGTAAAGGTCACTTTTTCGTCATGCAAGATTTTCGCACCAAAAAAATTATCCCGCGTTTCTCTTGCTGACTTTGCATGACGACAACACTTGTTCGTCGTTTTAGGTATTCTTGCGTGACGAATATTTTCGTCATGCAATTTTTTTTCTTTTCTTTCCTCTCTTTTTTGCGCAATGACATTGTTTCTTCGTCGTGCAAGCTGTTTTTCCTACCAATGTTGTCACACCCCGACCCACGAATAAAGACTATTCACGAGTTAGGGTGTGAGCCATATCTTAGCTATAGAAATGAATTCTACAACCAAGATGTGGTGGAAAAATTAAAGTAAGTTTATTTGGAGTTGATTACACAATGCGTCACATCATAAGATCTCACATGATAAAACTTGAGTTTACCACATATAATTTATTGAATATGCAGCGAAAATAAAGGAGTACACAAATTAATTCACAACAAACAGTACCAACAAAATAATAATTAAATTGTAACAATTCTTTCAAATGCATGAAATATATGCAAATGAGATGGATGAATGTACTCACTTCCTTCTAATCTCGTCAACACATACCTAAGGCACTCAAACCTGCACGTCCCATACCATGCTTATACCACTTGGCTCTGAGTACGTTAGAATATAAGTTAATTCCCGTTCATCCCTTAAAATCAATTTTTGTAATTAAACTCTCAGTTTCCACTTTATTAAACAGGCACTTCCCCCGACGCCTAATTGTATATTCAAGCCCTGCACCATACGCTTGACATATACAAAATTTCATTATTTTATAATCAACCAATTTGTGTACTCAAGCCCCTGCACCCTACGCCTGACATATACAAGGTTCATTATTTTATATTCAAGGCAAACTTCAGCCCTTGAACATCCTCACAAAGCAAACACTTTACACAACTCAACACAACTGAACTCTTTTTCTTGCTTGGCATGAATGTTTATGTATATGTCATGTTCATATAGATATCCATACTCACATTTTATCTAACAAGCCTGAAAGCTTCAACATAAATTAATTTGATTAGTAACAAGAGTAATATAATATTAATAACGAAGTAATTTTTCGTATACTTTATGGCTGCATCTAATCTCCTCGTTAGACTACCTACGTACCCTAAATAGGGATCAAGCCATTCGTAGTTCACCAGCACCATCAACTTCTCATGACAACCAACTAATATGTCACACAAGCAAATAAGTTCAACAAAATACTTCTAATAGGTTTCTAGGATCACATTTATAAAACCAGTTCATGTTCACAAAGGATAATAATATAAGAAATTAAGGTAATAACCCTATCCCATAAATTCAAATCACTCTTTAACCAATGTGGATCCACTAGACCTCACTTAGTCTCCCGTAGTACCAATTTTAGTATCTAGAACATTTCGAGACATGTTGACCAAAAGTCAACTCTCGGTTAATGATAGGGTCTACAACTCTATGTCATTTGATTTGAAGGATCCGCCCATCAGATTTCGGATCCGTAACTTCCTAAGGTTCTCATTATACTCATAAGTTATATATATGTGTGTGTGTGTGGGTAATTATTTTTACGTAATGATTTTATTAGATATTTTATGCAAGAACCGACTTTCGATATGTAAAATAGTTTCAATGTAAAATCCTTTTTGCTACAAATTATTTCAAAAACTAGCTAGTAGTATTTCATGTTTATATGTAATTAGAGATATTTTTAGTTCGAAGTGGAGAAGGGTGATTACATGAGTTTGGTTTGATTTTTCCTCACAAGGGGCCTAGAGTTTGAGGTTGGACTAAATGAGTAATTTTGTCTTGATATTTTCTCTCAAAGATGAGTTGGAGAGTTTGTAACATTAGGAGTTAATGATTTGGTGATTACTCACCACTCTAAATGTGAAGGTGGAAGTCTACTTAAGGGTGAGTTGGCAAGAGCTACTCATTTCAATTATTATTTTAGTTGGTACTTTTGTTATGAATTAATTTTGTATACTAATATTTTATTTTCGTTGCGTATTCAACAAATTATATGTGGTAAACTCAAGCTTTTATTATGTAGGATTTGTTATATGATATATTGTGTAATCAGTTCCAAATAATTTTATTTTATTTTTCCACCATATCTTGGTTGTAGAATTTATTTCTATAGCTAAGATATGGCTCACACCCTAACTCATGTATAGTCTTTATTTGTAGGTCGGGGCGTGACAAGTGTGCTGCTACTAATAATGTTCTTCTCCTTGGAAACTATTGCCACTCACAAGTCCTCCCATGTCAGCAAAACACCCTCGTCTTTGCATGGTTGTTGTTTTGGATGCCCTCCTCCTCCGCCAGATCTTGGCATTTCTGCTTGATCAATATTGTTAACTTCTGTTTCAACCTCCAGTACTGCTGAACCATATTCATGCTCAGTAGTATTGTGGTGGACATTAAAATTAAAAGTACAAGCCATATGGAAATCGGCATTTTCTATTTCCCACACAGAGACAGATTTAGGGTGAGTTTGCGTTGGGGAAATGGTTTAGGATTCTTTGTATTTAAAAAATCTTAAAATGTTACTTAGTACTACGGTCTAGTGATATTCCTCTTCATTTGTAGGTGAGAGGTCCTAGATTCGATTCTAGTCACAAAGGCAAATTTGAACTATATTATTATTAGTCCATTATGAAGTTAAGCTTACTTACCTTCCCCTTACAGTAGATAATATCGCTTGCTCAAAAAAAAAAAAAACAAAAAACAAAAAAAGGGAATCTTAAAATAAAAATTCTACTCTTACTACATAGTTGCATCATTTGATTTCTCTAATAGAGATGAGACCCATATGTATTGATGGACTCTATCTCTATTAAAAAGATGATATATATGATCGTATTAATATGTAATGAGAATAGCGTTACTCATTTTAAAAATGCAAATAACATGTGCTTCAATTTTTTCTCACCTCTCATGAAAAAAATCATGCGCAGGAAAGGATAGGGCTAGGGCCCCCGTGTGGAGCAAGTCCCCATGACCTCAATTTTATAAGGGCAGATTGAGGATTTTGGTGCTTTTAAAAGAGGGTAATGTTAGAGACTAAATTTGTAAATAAAATTTGCAAACTAAATAATGTGTCACCAATATAAATGAACACGTTCATCAATGCTTAAGTAATAATCCAATTATCAATTTTCATGTCATTTAGTTTACAAATTTTTGTCTACAAATTTAGTCTTCTTAATATTACCCTTTTAAAAAAGTACCTTATTAAAAAAATTTGGAACATAAAATGTGTGTGATAAAACAAAAAATAAAGTGCTTTTTTTTTAAACTGATGTGAATGATAGTAGAAAAATATAGAAAAGTAGAAGTAAGGTTTACCATATTTCCAAAAAAAGTGCTAGTTTTTTTTTTTCAAAGCATAGTGTTCAATGGCCGTATAATTGAAATTTTCAAATGACAACTATACTCCCATATATTTTGACAAATTACAATCTTTACGCCTACATTATTATCTTTGACAATTATTATTTCACATTATATACTATATCCCTTTTAGTAATTTAGCATTTTCACAGCAATTTATATAAAAGTTTACCAAATACTTAGACATGTTGCAATCATATTTAGAATAGGAATGTGATTGTGTAAATCTTAAGGAATCTGGGAATGTATCTTATATTCCCATTAGAAGTAGATTGCCTATTCAATGTTGTAATCCTAAAGGGAAAGGTTTTTACCTATCCTAGTACTATAAATAAAGGCACAATGGGGGTGAATCAAAGACACCTCACAATTAAATCAATCTCTCTTCTCTCTCAATATTGCCGACCCCTCTCTCTCTAAACCCTAGATCATTCAATCAAATAGGCTTACAATACGTTATCAGCAAGCTTTTACCAGAAGCTGAGGAATTGACGCATCGTAGGAGGGGGCTATCATCCACCACATTCAAAGGCTTATTCGTTTTCGGCTAATCAGGTACACTTAAAATAAAGGAAGATATTTGAAACTCCACAAAGCATGAAAACATTCCCTATGATGCATGAACCCCTTTATGTTTATATTTTCCTTTCGATATATATATATATATTGTATATGTTCATATATTTGTCAATATATATATTTGTTTCATGCATCGTACTATTAAATTGTTATGTGGAATTTGTGAGTCAAAATATATAAAATAAATTAGAAGCATATTTAGGGTTTCCTAAACCCTAAGGGATTTTGAAAACTACTTGGGAATGGGATATGGTGCGGCATACCACCGCACCATCACTATGGACACAGCACCAGGCCACGACCTGAATTTCAACTAGGCAGGGCCTAAAACATTACACCCAAAACGCTGCCAGCCCAGATTGGCTGGGTCCACTCTTGCATGCCGCAACCTTTATGGTTGCTGGGCTCACTGCTTGCCCTGGCCTACATCTAATCCAGCCCAATTAGCTGGGATTTTCCCACGGCCCGTGTCCTATGCAGCCAGCCCTCGTGGCTAGGCTTCCCTCGCCAAACCCACAAGCTTTTGAGCTTGCTCTCGTGCCCCCTTCCCTTTGTCTAACTTCGACACCTAGCTGCGGCTGGGGTTTCCCTTCATCACCTATGGCCTGCAGCTATCACTTGAGGTCCTTTGGACCTTGCCTTATGCTTAAGGCACCCATACCCGTGCCATATTACCCACGGCACTAAGCCCAAATTATTTTGGGGCTATATTTTTCGACCAATAATATTATTTTAATATTATTTTGCTTCTACAATTGACCTTGTATGGCCTGATTTATTGAATTAATTAAAAGTGACCTACAATCCATTAATCTGATAATGAATCCAAAATCATTGACCTGAAGATCACTTTTGGACATTAACGATTCAGTAATTTATTTTTATACTTTGAACCGTCACATACTTTCGTAGTAATGAAGCTCTCACACTTGAGTTCCCGAAGAACCTCAAATCCACTATATCCAAATTAGTATATTGCATTCTATGTTTCTTGCAGAAACCTCTCATTATGAACTAATTGTTCATAAAAACTAAATTGAACCTGTAGTTTCAAATTTAGTGCCTTTAAAACTTGAAGTTTTCATTCAAAACATGAAACCCGTAGTTTTCATGCATAAATTAAACGACTACATGTCTATAGAACCTGTATGTTTTACGATATATGTCTATGGTTTACCATATGACTAATCACGTTTTCTCCCTCCGTTTTAGGGACATGTCGAACTTGAACAAGCTCAATTTCTCCACTCTAAAAGTCTTTGGAAGAAACTATCTGAAGTGGGTACAAGATGTGAAGCCCCATTTAACTACAAAGGGCATTCGAGCCATCATTGAGGCACCTATCGCCAACAAACCTATTGATGAAGCTCAGAAGGCTACTGCAATGATCTTCATTCGAAGACACATCCATGAACTGCAGACTGAGTATCTCATTGAGGAGGACCCATGCACCTTCTGGCTTGCTCTGGCCGATCGGTTCAATCACCAGAAAGACATATACTTGCTTGAAGCAAGACACGATTGGCAACATCTTCGCTTCCAGGACTTTAAGTCCGTGAATGAATACAACTCTGAAGTTTGTAGAATCCGTTCTTTGTTGAAATTCTGCAAAGCGGAACTAACCGAATTAGATTTCCTGGAGAAGACCTATTCGACCTTCCATGCCACCAATATTGTCTTACAGCAACAATATAGGGCACATAAATTCACCAAGTTTTCAGATTTGATCTCTGTTTTACTTCTCGCTGACAAGCAGAACCAGCTTCTGATGAAGAATCATCAAGCTCGACCCACTAGCTCGAACGCAGCGCCTGAAGTGCATGCGACCTATTCTAGCAGCCATAAATGATGAAAGAACCGTTGTGGCCATGTCAATAGACAGCAAGCCCAACCACGGGCCCAAGGTCAATAGAGTGCCGCACCAAAGGGAAGAATTGCGACCCAGCAGCGTCCACCACTCGTCATTAAGGTCCCAAACTTCAAAAACAAGGGCAAAGTTCCCGTTCAGGCTGCTTCTCCCAAACTGGACATGTGCTATTGTTGTGGATCAAAGGATCATTGGCCACGCGTATGCCGAGCTTCCCCTGAGGCTATTGCCAAGTATCATTCCCGTCATGAGTCTAACTTTGCACATATGGATCATCCGAAAGATGCAACTACATCAATGGAGATATCGGATTTTTATGAGGTGTCAGCGCCTATGGATGAATAAATTAGACATGTTTTTTTTAGGGTGTTTACCCCTAGTGGCCAAACCCACTAGGAGTGACCGGCCGTACCCCTTATTTTGCTAGGTTTATGGTTTATTTTTGAACAATTTTTCTATGTATTTGGAATAATTTGTTTGGTTTTGGTTTGTTTTGAATTATGGATTGTTATTTGAATGGATATTATTTTCTCGAATTGCTTAATTGAATGAATGAACTTATATCTATGCATGTGACCAATTCAATCAATTTACTTCTAAGTATGTCTAGTGGGGAAGTTAGTTGTTTGGCAGATAGTGCAACCACGCACACCATTTTGTGTGAATGACACTATTTTACTAACTTAATACCCAAGAAAGCTCAGTTGACAACTCTCTCAGGCCCATCCAACCTGATTGAAGGATACGGAAAGACACGTATCATGTTGTTTAATGGTACAATCTTGACCATTAAGGAGGCACTATATTTTCCATGTTCTAGAAGAATGTTGCTGAGTTTTAGAGATATTCGAGATAATAAATATCATCTTGAAACCACTGAAGATCATGGTTATGAATTTCTTTGTATATCTTCATACGAATATGGCTAGACACATATTCATGAGAAGTTGGAACGACTGCCTAGTGGGTTGTACATTACAACCAATCGCGGCATAGAAGCCCACAGTGTGGCCAGCCCTATTCCTAAGTTCCAGGACACTTTGTTACTTTGGCATGACCGTTACATGACATGATGCGCCGTATCCTTAAATCTTCTCATGAGCATAAGTTACATTCCTATGTTGGAGTTCCGCCATGCAAAGCGTGTTCTTTAGGGAAGTTGAATACTCAACCCTCCCATACAAAGATTATTCACAACCCGCCTAAATTTCTTCAGAGGATTCAAGGGGACATTTATGGACCAATCCAACCAACCTACTGACCATTTAAATATTTTATGGTGTTGGTTGATGCATCGACAAGATAATCACATGTTTGCTTGTTGTCCACATGCAACGCCGTGTTTGCTAAACTCCTAGCTCAAATCATTAAGCTAAGGGCTCACCATCCTGATTATCCAATTAAGTCAATTCGACTGGATAACATTGGATAGTTTACGTCACAGACTTTTGACGATTATTGCATGTCAGTAGGGATTAATGTGGAATATCCTGTTCTCCATGTTCACACCTAAAACGGCCTGGTAGAAGCTTTCATAAAGCACCTTCAAATGATAGCTCGAACTTTGATTATGCGAACCAAATTGCCGGTATCTGCCTAGGGCTATGCAATATTGCACGCAGCTATGTTGGTCCGCCTGAGGCCCACTGCTACTCAACCACATTCACTGTTATAGTTGGTCACTGGATACGAGCCTGACGTCTTGCATTTACGGGTGTTTGGGTGCGCCATTTATGTGCCAATAGCGCCGCCGCTACGTACCAAAATAGGTCATCAGAGAAAAATAGGAATCTATGTCGGTTATGATTTGCCATCAATTGTTTACTACTTAGAACCCTTGACAGGAGATTTTTTTTTACCACACATTTTGCGGATTGTCATTTTGATGAGACAATCTTCTCGTCGTTAGGGGAGATAAGCATGCTAACGTTCTCGTAGAACGTCGCATATTGTCGTGGTATGCTCCCACTATATCTCATTTAAATCCTCGCACTGCCTAGTCATATACTGAGGTGCATCGAATTATAGATCTTCAGAGCATTACTCAAAGCATGCCGGATGCTTTTAATGATCTAGCTAAAGTGACAAGATCACATATACCCACTGCAAACACACCTGCAAGGATAGATGTACCTTGCGTACGTCAACAACACCCCTGGGAAGGCTGGACCATCCCCGAAGGTGGGGAGACCGCACATTCCATGTGGCAAGGAACATTGTAGTTAGCCAATCATCTGCCCTGACCTTGAAGCGTGGCAGACTCCTTGGTTCAAAGGATTCATAACCCTGGAAGAGGAAAATGGCACCAACTAGTAACCCTAGTTTGAATCCAACCATCGCTCACTCATCCGTTCCAACGCATGAGGTTATTCTAGATTACGGTGATGCTTCAGATGAAACATGTCGGCCTCTCGAGAATCATGAGATTTAGGTCCACTACATAGTTTTGGATGAGGTTTGGAATAGGAATGAGATGATCATTGATGATGCATTCTCGTACTTAGTAGCTACTGACATTATGCTTAGCGATGATATTGAACCATGTTCCGTCGATGAATGCCGACGTAGAACCGATTGGTCAAACTGGAAACAAGCAATCCAGGTCGAACTCGATTCGCTCGTGAAACGTAAAGTGTTTAGACCTATTGTTCCTACACCACCATGCGTAAAGCCTGTTGGCTACAAATGGGTTTTTGTGAGGAAATGTAATGAGAATAATGAAATAGTACGATATAAAGCATGCCTCGTAGCGCAAGGCTTCTCTCAGTGCATTGGGATTGATTATGAGCAGACGTATTCCCTTGTAATGGACGTTATAACATTCCGCTACCTAATCAGTTTGGTAGTTTTCTGAAAAACTGAATATGTAGCTTATGGACGTGGTAACCGCGTATCTCTATGGGGATCTAGATACAGAAATCTACATGAAAGTTCCAAAAGGACTTCAATTGACTGGTTCAAATAGTTCTAGACCACGGAACACTCTCTCAATTAGGTTGAGGACGTCATTCTACGGATTAAAACAATCTAGGCGGATGTGGTATAACCGTATGAGTGAATATTTGACAAGTCAGGGTTATATGAACAATGAACTATGCCCATGTGTGTTCATAAAGAAGTCACATTTCGGATTTGCAATCGTTGCAGTTTATGTCAATAACATAAATCTCATTGGGACTCCCACAGAGCTTGAGGAAATTGCTGCACACTTGTAATCGGAATTTGAGATGAAAGATATTGGGAAAACTCGATATTGTCTCGGCCTGGAGATCGAGCATTGTTCGGATGGAATCCTAGTGCATCAATCGAACTACACCCAAAAGGTGTTGCGTTGTTTTAATGAGGATAAAGCGAAGCCTTCGAGTACACCCATGGTCGTTCGGACTCTAGATGCTAAACGAGATCTCTTCTGTCCAAAGGAGGATGAGGAAGAGATTTTGGAACCTAAAGTTCCTTATTGAGGAAGAGAATTTGGAACACAAAGTTCCTTACCTAACTTTGTTGTACTTGGTTCAGTGCACTAGACCCGACATTTCTTTCGCTGTGAATCTTTTGGCAAGATACAGCAATGCGCCCACATGCAGACACTGGAATGATGTTAAAGACATTTTCCGCTGCCCCAATGGTACTACGGATTTGGGCTTGTTCTATACCCGCGAATCTCCAAGTGTTGCTGCCCCCTATAGCCCTCAGATTGATTCTCGCCTTGTTGGTACGCATATGTTGGATATCTGTCTGACCCATATAGAGCGCGTTCTCAAACGAGCTATGTCTTTACCATTGGAGACACCGTTATATCTTGGAGGTCTACCAAACAAACGCTAATTGCGACTTCGTCTAACCATGTTGAGATTTTCGCCGTACATGAAGCATCACATTAGTGCTTTTGGTTGAGAGAAGTTATGGAACATATTTGAAGCACTAGTAGTTTTACATCAGTCTTTGACCTTCCTACGAGGATCTTTGAAGACAATGTAGCATGTATCGAGCAGTTGAAGAAGGGATACATCAAGGGAGACAACACCAAGCACATAGCGCCGAAGTTCTTGTACTCACACCAGCAGCAGCAGCATCAGAACATTGAAGTCAAGCAAATCCGTTCCCAGGACAGCCTGGCCAATTTCTTCACCAAGTCATTGCCCAAGTCTACATTTTAGAAACTCATCTAAGGAATCGGTATACGTAAATTATCTGAGTTGAATCGCTTGAAGTTCTCTTATTTATAAGTTATGTCTAACTTAGGGGGAGTATCTAGAAGCATACTTACATGATCTTAATGTACTCTTTTTCCTATGATTATGAGCATTTTTCCCACTGGGTTTTTGCAACCTAACGAGGTTTTAATGAGGCACCCATCCTGAGATGATCATACTCCGTTGAGTTTACTACCTTCGTCCAGTTTGACGTTCGTTTTTAGACATTATGCATACTTCTCACTTTTCTCCTTAGTCTATGGGTTTTCCCCATGCCTTGGGTTTTACCGTAGCGAGGTTTTATGAGTTTTACTACAAATGCATACTTCACTTAAATTTGAGACTCGCGATCACCCGTTGTGTCGATGACTTCATCAACTATTCTACCTTATCTGCTGAAGAACTGATGCGATGGTTTGTTGAGTATTTACACACTCAAGGGGGAGTGATGCAATCACATTTAGAACAGGAATGTGATTGTGTAAATTCTAGGGAATCTGGGAATGTCTCTCATATTCCTATTAGAAGTAGATTACCTATTCAATGTTGTAATCCTGAAGGGAAAGTTTTTTACCTATCCTACTACTATAAATAAATGCACAATGGGGTGAATCAAAGACATATCACAATTAAATGAATCTCTCTTCTCTCTCAATATTGCCGAACCCCTCTCTCTCTAAACCCTATCGTTCAATCAAATAGGCCTACAACAAGACACTTTTTTTTTTTTTTGTTCAAAGCACTTTTACAAAATAAAGTTTACCAAACACTCGATAACTTTATTATATAGTTGTTTATTTTCACAACACATCAGAAGCATTTTTTTTTAATAAAAAAGGCACACTAATACCAAACTAGCCCTAAGACTCCTAAATCATTGGATCATATACATACAATGCATGTATGCCCAACACCTCTCTCTAAAGCGACTTATTATTATTATTATTATTATTTAAATGAGAACTATTTGTGAGCTAATTCCACAACCAACGTAAACGATTTGATTTATTTTTTAAGTCGCCATTTACAAATTATTTTCCAAAAAATTATTTCAATTTGAAACTCTTTACCCATTTGATTGTCATGATTAAATTTTAATGTTTCGTAGTATATAGTGTTCGTCAATTTCTTTGAACTCAATTAAATGCATCAAACATTTCCGTCTTGGCTAATATTCTGCGAGGATGATCTATAAAGTGCAACTTGAAAAATAGACGATTTAGATCGTTGTATTTCGATGTAGAATGAACCCAATTGAACATAGAATGAACCCCACAACTAGTCTCCATTTTTTTTTGGTAAAAATGGGCATGCATGCTTGCATACATGTGGAAGTGATTTCCATTAATACCCAATTTTACTTCAAGCACAAGCTTATTATAACGTTGAGTAATGCTAGGGAAACTAAATTTGTAGACTAAATTTGCAAAACTAAATGATGTGTCACCAATAATAATGAGCACGTTTATCAATGTTTAAATAATAAACCAATCATCAACTTTCACATCCTTTAGTTTTCAAAATTTAGTTTCCTTACCTTTATACTTTTTTCGTTGTTTGCTTCCTCTTTCATTTTTAATTCATGCACATTTATTATAAGATAAGTATTTGAAAATCATTTTCCTATGATATGAAAAATAGCAGGGAACCACATTGCACCACCTATCAAACAAAGGTAGGGCAACCATTAATATAAGTAGGTGTTGCCTATATTAAAGAAATAGTCATTGTTATAAAAATCTTTGCCTAACGTCGCTTAGGCGCTAGGCGGTTGGTCATCACCCCAATTAGTCCCTAACTATTTGAAAATTAAGAAAGCGCACTTAGACTCGCTTAGGCGTCTGCCTAGCCCGTCTAGATCCGCCTAAACACCTATCTAGGTCGCGATTCTCACTTAGACAGAAATAAAATGTAAGAGACTTGTTAAATACTTGGATGAACACTCATTATATGCTTGTTCCCCATATTTTCAATATGTTCTAATACTTTATAATTTATTTTTCATTTTATTTTCAATTTATGTATCCTAATATAATTATGTGCATTTTTAAGTATAATATGTGCATATACAATATATAATAAATTTACTTTAATCCGTCTAGTCAACCTAGGCCCCTGCTGTGATGACCCATCACTAATTGAGTGATTTTACAAAAATGCCCTAAAGGCAAGGATTTTGACTTTCGTTAACTGTCAAGGGACGTAGGACTCATTCTTTTAGCATAATTAGGTAGTACTCGACAATACGAACACGTGGGCACAAGAGGATTTGAATTTGGAGCAAAAACGGGGATATTATGGAATTCGAAATGTAATTTTGGTAAGTTCACAAATGGAGATATTTCTCCACTTTGGACACCACATGACTAACACGTGGCACCCCATTTTTGGTGCCCTTTTCTTTCCCCTTCCGTGATCTCTCCCTCGAGAACTCTCTCTCATCTTTCCTTTCTCATCTCTATCAACTCTCCCTCTTTGCCAGTTCAACCCAAAACACCACCACCCACTGCCTTCTCTAGCGAGTTTCGCCATAGCACCACCATAACTTTCTCATCTCTAACTCTCTTTGCACCCACCGTGCACAGTGAAACTGCACCCCCATCACTGTCTTTCTTCTTAACCTAGTGGTTAATTATGCTAGCATGAATCCTCAGGGTATTGGGTTCGAAGGCTGGTACTGACGATGGTGATGATGATGAATTGATGAATGAATGTTTATTTTCAAGAGAAATGCTAAGGGACTTTCTCTCTCTCTTTCTTTTTCTCTATTCTCTGTGCACAACACTGTGCAACCATGGTGAGTCTTAAGACACTTAAATTCTTCACGTTTCAAAGCCCTTTTAGTGTTGGTAACTTTTAAATGGTGATTTGATGACAATTTAATGTAGGAAGCAACCTGGGAAAAATTTCCTTGATTTTTGGAACAAGACCCGTGGCCATTTGGCCATTTTCAACCCAAATTTCAGGCTAACTTCTATCTCCGTTAGGCTTCCTAAAGGTATGATTCTCTTCTCTACATTTCTAACTTTATTATGGCTTTTGAATCATCAAGTTTGGTTAAGAATTGAATTAGAAAGTAGTTATGAAAGTTGGGAAGAAATTTCCAAAATTCTAGAAAGTTTGGCCATGAACATCAATCCACTTTTAGGCCGTTCCCCTGTTCAACGCTAGCCACGATTGGACCTTGAACTAGTATTAACCTTTTCCCCACATCCTAGCTTCTAGTTAGTTTTTGAATTATTGAATTTGGCTAAGTATTGAGTTAGAAATCAGCCTTGGAAGTTAGGAAGAAAACCAGCAAAATTATGACCTTTGCGAGAAAGGCGAGTACTTATGTACTTATGGCGCGTGAAGCGCATGGGATGCCGGCTTGTGCAACTCGTGGCTGCCAGTGCAGCGCGTGGTTGCCAGTGCAGCCACCTTGTGGCGGCATGTGCGGCTGCGCTGGGAGGAACCCGAGGTCTTTCCTTAGGTTTCTCAATGTGTCGAACCCAAATTCGCCTTCCATTTCCCAAAATTCGATTGTTTTAAAATAGTTTCTTTATTAGCCATACTTTGTACGAAAACACGTTTATATATTAGTACATTACGTATTTACCTAAATGGTTTCGTTTCTAGGCGAAATGCATTGCAAGGACTCTCGATGCTACGAGGCGGGTTCGACTCGGTGACATGATCTGTGAGTGGGTATTTACACACACACACACACACACACTTACACTTTACAGTTTCCAGAAATGTTTTAAATTGAATATTGTATTTCATGCCATGTCTAGAAAATGTTATATTTTTAAATGTAGCATTGTTATGAAATGTGTTTGTGCTAAATGATCCAACGAAGGCGCATGCAAGTTCAGGTGAGTTATTATATGATTGAACTGGTTGTATTGATTGGGCATGCATATATTCATTAGAGCTCATCATTGCTGCACCACAGTGTTAGTGCTGCTGCCTCGGGCCAGGGCACAGTCCTTCACGTGATGTTCACCTCCCTCACCGCACGCTCATCTTGGATCCAAGTTTGGTGACAGCCCTGTCGTACAAACTGCATTAGCCAGTTCTGACTCATAGGTGACCCGCGATTTATTGTTAGCCATCATGTGATCGTAGCACTAGAGCGTGCATATTTACACCCAGCCCTATCGCACAAGTCACATTAGGTGACTTCGACTCGTGTGCAAGCATAGATTGATGAGTAATAGGTCCAATCGTACAGGTCACATTAGGTGACTCCAAATGACATGTTAGTTTAGCACACCCGACTTACATTTATCATTGCTGAGATATTGTGACATGGCATACTTCTGTTTTCACTACCCTTGAGCACTCATTTTCGTACTTACGTAGTATTATTTTTGGAACTATACGGGTTTTACAGAGAAGGGTTAATATTTTCAGAAAAGATAAATGTGTTTTCTAAAGCTTTGTTTTTGTCCACTCACCCTTTTGTTTTTCCCCCTTCTAGGTCTTAGTAGCTGAGCTTCCGTATCGACGAAGATTCTTGGCATACCCAGTATAGGTGGCTACCTATGATGGCATAATCCTTATCTTACCTTACTGACTTTACTTATGCTCTATAATCACGTGTGAAATGAATTCATTTCTGCTCACAGCGCACTCTTATATTTACGCACTTTTAGGTTTAAGTTTATTCACAAATCCACATCGCTACACTTTATGGCTTCGTCACCTTCCAGGTGTCGGCTAGCACAGCTCGACTCAGAGTCCTAGTGGA
Source organism: Pyrus communis (assembly GCF_963583255.1). Classification (NCBI taxonomy): domain Eukaryota; kingdom Viridiplantae; phylum Streptophyta; class Magnoliopsida; order Rosales; family Rosaceae; genus Pyrus; species Pyrus communis. Next base: position 31,483,444 of record NC_084804.1, read on the forward strand.
CATACCGGGTCGGGGTGTGTCACCCACCTAGTTGCCTGGGCACTAAACCCCAACCCGCTGCTGAACTAGTGCCTAGCACTTAGCGTCTTTTAGAACCTTAAAAATAGTAGAATATAATCATCCAAAATGGGATACCATCCCAAGTGTTTACTGAAGAATACAAGAATTCACATTAAAATGCAAGTATAAAAAAATTAATTTGATTAATAGGGGTGTGCTCAATGTTTGTTTCTTGTCATAGTGGCAGTGTCGATATATTCGAACCTTAGTTTCACTTAAGTTTATAAGCTTTCAATTGTTATAATTTTAACTGAACTGTTACAATTTTAAGACAATAACTTAATTGCGGCACTTTTTAGCTAAAATTAGCATGTGAAGGGGAAATATAAGTTCTGGTGTTAAGCTAGCTATGTTTTGTTTTGTTGCCCATTTTTTATCTATCCTATTTTGCTATTCCTGTAAACACAATTATTACAGTCTTTATATCAATCAAATTTTTTAAATTAAATGATGTGTTACTAATAAGAAATAAGAACGTTGACTGATACTTAATTAATAATTCAATTATTTATAACTACATTATTTGGTTTGCAAATTTAATTTAAAAAATTTAATCTCCCCAACATTACTTTAACATATTTATATGTTAAAACTTGATTTGTTTGGAATTAGGATCCGTCGAAGGTCCAAGTCGTAGGCGGATGTCTCAGCACGACCTAAATTTGGGGACCAGTCCCGACCACTTTTCACTTTCATTAAGACTAAATGGTCCACTCGTTTTGTTGTTAAATAATTGCAAAAGGACGACGATGGTTCATAGAAATGGTCCACTCGTTTTGTTGTTAAATAATTGCAAAAGGACGACGATGGTTCATAGAAATGGTCCACTCGTTTTGTTGTTAAATACTATGCATGTACACATCCACTCGTTTTGTCTGATATTTTTTTTCATTCGGATGGCTCACTTTGATCGATTGAAAGTCGCTATGTGTAGGACACTCTACATTCATGACCCGTCACTTTCTACAAATACCTCATCTTCACCATTTAGTAGTATGTTTTTGTTACGCATACCAATTCTAAACACTCACTCTTTCCAAATATACTAACTCAAGCATCGGAATCCATTGGTCAAGCTTCTCTCCAAACCGGACCTGGATTGTCTACCCTCCTATTGACCATGCCCTTCTATCCCTTCCTACTTTTCTAGCCATTGATTTCATTTAATGCTCTAGATTTTGCCACCTCACCAACAGCTCCAAAACACCTTTAAAGCTTCCCGCCTCTTCCACTTTTCCTAATCTTCACTCTCCCGCCTCTTCCACTTTTCTGCTGCCTTTCCCGTCACCTCCTTCCGATTCGCCTAATTCAGTTTATGTTAATTTTCTTTGCTTGGCCGATTCGCCTAATTGGGTGGATCGGGTGCGGTGAATAATCTAATAGCTTTGAAGAATTCCTGGAAAAGTGGGTGCGCGTGTGCGGACGATCTACCTGGTGAAAATACAGATATTACAAGGACTCTTCCAACAGAAAACACAGAGATTATGAGGACTCTTCCAAAACATCTTTAAAGCCTAATTTTTCTCCCTTTATCTACTGCCTTTCCCGCCCCCTCCTCCTATCTGCTTTTAAGATGCCTTTGTTTCTGATGAGTATTTTACATTGCTCTGTTTTATATCATGTTTTGATGCTAAGACAAAAGTAAGAGTGCCTTGGTTGGAAAATGAGTTTTCATGCCAGTACATGCTTCCATTACAAGCAAAACTTTTCTGCATATTCAAAATTACACACAAAAAAATGAGTTTTCATGCCAGTACATGCTTCCATTGTAAGCACAGAATCTGGAGCATTCAAAATTACACACAAAAAATTTGTTTTGCAGAAACTAGAGATTCAAAATTATACACAAAAATCTGTAGATTCAAAAATGAGTTTTCATGCCAGTATTTGCTTCTGCAATAACAGTAAGTTGGCTTCCTCTCTTCATCTCCAGTGGTCACCACTTACATTCAAATCTTGGTGTGCAACGGAATAACCAGTGGGATTTGTTTGGAGTAGCTCTTGAAATGTACTATACTGAGGTTCTTCATATGTCATCCACGACATGGATTTAAGCATGTCATGTCCCTGTGACTATGAAAATTGCATAAATAACTAATAAACATAATACAAAAAAGAATATAAGGAGGTTAATTACCACTCACCGAATTCAAAGTATTCACCACTGGAAAAGGTCCCCTTGGTTCAGCCATCACGGGAGCACAAGAAAAAGGTGGAGGAGAAGCAATATAACATCCCGCTGCAACGGTCTCCTTTGGAACACAAGTTTCCTTTAAGATGTCACAATATAGATAAGTAAACCATATGACTTAGTTTACTGCTATTATAATTTTTAGAAAATTAAAACTGTACCTTTGATAAATGGGAGTTAGATGATCGCTTCCCTTTGGCTATAGCTTTTTACAAACAACTCTTAGGTCGTCTTCTTCCTCGACAAGTCTCTCTCTTCTTTAATCCTTTTGCTTGGACAACAGTGGCATTATTCAAGTTGGGAACATCATTAGACTGGTTTAGAGCCATAATGGGGGCAGAATCCTCACCTTCATCTTCTGTTTTACCATTAATTTGTAAACTGAGCTTGTCTTCAGTCAATTTACCCAACTTATGTGCATAGCTACGAGCTATTTCATATGTTTCATCACTTTTTGCAGCCCTGGACGAGATCTGAGTAAATGCGTGGCACAAGGACCTAAATCGAGAGCTCTGTTGCAATCTAGGATCAACTTGGATTTCCTTCCCATGCATGTCTTGTATGCTCTTAGCCCTTACTTTTTTAGTCCACCTTTTCAAAATATATTGACTAGGAATCTCCAAGGTGTCCATTACCTCTATAAGGATTTTTATGGCATGACTACACAAAATACCTTTTATCTCAAACAATCTGCAACTGCAACAGATTATGTTTGAATCTCTCTCCCTCCTCACATGTCGTTCCATAAAAGCACCGTAAGGTGGAAAATCTGTGTACACAACATCTTCACCATCATCAACGGTACTTTTTATTCTTAAATCAAGAGATTCCCCATATTGTTCTTGAAAATCCTCAAATATTGCTTTCATGTAAGTATCACCTGCTTGTTTGACCATCATAGCTGGAACTTTCACTTGTGCATTCTTATAACACAAGTTATATTCAGCTTGGTACTCCTTATACCTCTGATCATCAAGTTCTCTCTCAAAATGCATGACAAATTGTACCACATTATAGTCAGACTGTAAATACTCTTTTAACCTACCATTGAAGCTCTCACTAATTCCCGTAGCTGTCATTCCTGCAGACCATGCCATCTTTACATATGCCTTAGCCCATTTTTTTCTCAACTTCTTTATTCCTTTCAACCACTCTAATGCTTTCCCCTGCACATTATGTTTCACAAACACTTCATCCCAAGCCACTAAAAACTCATTCTCCCTCATATTCATCAATGAACTTTTTTAGGACTTCTCTAACCCCACTGTTACCCTTGAATATACAATTAACATTCTTTAGTGCATTTTGCATCATATGCCACAAGCAAAGCCTATGATATGTATCAGGCATCACATGTGGAATGGCATTCATCATAGCAGCATCTTGGTCTGTAAAAATGGTTTTGGGAGCCTTGTTGGACATTGCTACCAAAAAAGTTTCAAATAACCAAATAAACGAGGGAGCAGTTTCATCGTACATCAATGCTGCCCCAAAAACTACAATTTCTCAGTGATGATTCAAGCCAGCAAACACAGCAAACGGACGACCTGCTCAATTAGTTTTATAGGTAGTGTCAAATGAAACAACAGCTCCAAAATGACCATAGTCACTTATCATTTTAGCATCCGCCCAGAATATATTGGTTATTTGCTCTTCATTATCCAATTGTACGGCATAAAAAAAATGAAGGATTTTCAACTGTCTTACATTGAAAATATCTCAACAAGCTTCCTGCTTCACCATACACCATTTTTCTTTGCCTTTTAGGCAAAAGATAGTTCTTCTGATCAACCTTTGTATAACCAAGAGATTCCCTTCCTCCAACATGCTTAGCCATCAACTCATAAGATTCCCAAAGTGGGATACCAGATTCTTCTGCCAAGTCTAACTCAGCAGCCTGAGAGTCTGATATTTTTCGCTGAGATGGCAGCATATGTGCACACTCTGGTTTCTTAAGAGCATGATTGTGTTGTTCCTCAAATTCATGCACAAAAAACCTTCCATTAGATCTATTCAACTTAATAACCATTTCAGCATGACAACCTGTCCGTGTCTCTGCCCTTGGCTTCTTTACTTGTAATCCCGCTTATCTTGGAGCCAAAAACCCTCCTTACTACAAGCAAAAATTCTGGAAGTGACTTCATTAGTTTTCTTATTCTTGTAGTGATGATCTTTTCTAATACTAAATCCCACTTTTCGTCCATCGGCATTGTATAAATTATAGGCTGCTTCTTGGGAATCAAACTCCATACCACTCCTCGGTGTACAATCGAATTCGTTCGAGTCATCATTGTTGATATTATTTGCTTCTTCAGAATCAATCATTTTCAATCGGATCTGCAGTATAGAAAAAGGTATGGTACAGAAAAAAAATCAACATTTCAAAGTTGTTTCTTTACGGAGGTTGTGGGCAATCTAGAACAAATCCCTCTCCCACGAATCCCTCCCCAGATTTTCAAAAATCAACATTGCAACATTAAACAGATCCCACGAATCTCTCTTGTTCTCAATTACTCTAGATGAACAAATAATGGGACACATTAAATCAGAAAATGAGGACCCCAACATGTTATAAAAAAGAAAATACAAATCCAATAGCAAAAAGGAGCAAGAACAAGCAAAGAAAATTAACATAAACTGACCTGGGAAGATTAGAGAAATTAGGCGAATCGGAAGGAGGTGACGGGAAAGGTAGCAATCGGAAAGGCACTACTGGAAAGGCAGCAGAAAAGTGGAAGAGGCGGGAGGCTTTAAAGGTGTTTTGGAGCTGTTGGGGAGGTGGCAAATTTTGGAGCATTAAATAAAATCAATGGCTAGAAAAGTAGGAGGGGAAGGGGCATGGTAACTAGGAGGGCAGACAATCCAGGTCTTTCCAAACCTAACATAGTCTTGCAACTCTAGACTTTTCGTTTTCCCAAAACCACTTTGTTTTCACAAAACCTATTTGTTTTCCAAACCCTCCTTTCCGGAGATTAATCCATCCCTCTCAGTATCAGGGATGGAGCCATAAATTTCTTCTAGTGGGGGCAACCGAAAACAACTAAGAAAACCTTATTATAGTATGGCTATACGCAATATGATATTAAGGATGGCTTCAAATGATGATGTATCACAATTCCAATGTTACAAAAATTTCAATATGGTAGTGGAAAGTGGCAAAGTGATGAGAAAAATATAAGTACATGATAGGCAGGAGAGAGTTTTGTCGGTTTGAATGACAAACAAGAGCACTATTGCTCATATAATATTTGATGTGAAGTATAAGTAGAATGAATGTATGTTGGATATTAGATACATATATTTTCTTCAAAGATAACCCGTGTATATTATATAATTATAGTCTACAACTAAACAAACAAATTACTTGAGTGGAGGCATCTGCCCCCAGTGAGCCTTCATTGGCTCTGTCCATGCTCAGTATGTTTTTAAAAATAAGTTTTGGTGTTAAGCTATGTTTTGTTCTGTTGCCCATTTTTTGTCTATCCTATTTTGCTATTCTAGTAATTGCAACTTTGGTAACAACTAATTTATAGTCTTTATCTCTGTATATAATAAAATTAAAAACGTAAAAAAAATTCCACTAACACTATAATGCAATTGTATTCTTTCTCACTTGTAGGTGGAGGACTTTATATTCGATTCTCATGAACAATAAGTTAAACGGTCCTATCTCTCACCCCAAAATATCGTTGCATATGAAAAGATTTAATCTACATTAAGCCTAAAATTTTCTTTGTAATTATGAGGAGGTACAAAAATTAAATTCAAGTTTTTTTCACATGAGAATTGTTATTGTCACTCTAAAATTCAGGAGGCCCACACAAGCTTAGGCCCAAACAGCAGAAAGCAAATAATAAAAAACCTATTCTCTAGCAGCAAAGACCACATCGCCGTTGTCGTCATATCCTCAGAGGAAGCCAAACTCTGAACCGAAAAAGTAGACACTAGATACAAGTCCCCTTCACGAACCCGTACAAATTTATACAAACAAAGTATCATACGGGTAGAGAGTGAGGCTAAGGGGGTATGTAAAATACCCAACACTTAGCCTCGATAGGGATCCGGCATAGGCATGCTGGTTGGGGGAGGGGAAGTGAAGGAAGGTAGTAGATTTGGTATCCTATTCCTAATTGGAGCCCACCTATCCGAGTACATGGTGGGATGGGGATGGAGTATCAACGCTAAAGAGGAGGGAGGACAAAAAGTTAAAAGATAAAAGGTAGTAAAAGTAGGCAAAAGATGCCGAATAAGGGGTATAAAGCCCAAATCTGAACAAGCTCAAGGGATAGTTGAGGCCTAGCTCAGGGAAACTTTCGCAAGTGGTTAGTAATGAAATTGTGAGGAAAATTTGTAATATTACAATTCCCTTGCAGGATTCCAAAGATGTGCTAGTTTGGAGTCCAAATACGAATGGTAAGTTCTCTGTTAAATCAGCTACTTGGATCCAGAAAAGGACGTTGACTCAATCTAAAAAGCATAAGTTAATTAATAAGATGTGCAAACTTAATATTCCTCCTAAAGTTAAGATGTTTGTGTGGTTGTTCATTCGTGATAAACTTCAAACTAGAAAAAGATTAAGTTATTTTGTAATTAATAGTGATAAGATATGTCCTTTTTGTAATTCCGTAGACAAGGACCAAATGCATTTTTAATTGTGGTGTCACTAAATTAATGTGCAACCTTTGCCCAAGTAAGCCAGGCAATTTCATTAATGCTAACCTTGACATAGCAGTAGACTGGATAATTCTTTAAAGCATGTTGATAAATAGGTTCCTAGTGATTTGAGCTTGTGTTTGCTCCTTTGTTGGCAAATTTGGAATAACCGTAATAATATGGTGTTCAGAAATGTTGTGCCCATCTCGGCAAGATCTAAGTTATTGGCTATCTCTATGGGTGAGTGATATCTTAAAGCCAATGGTAAAGGTTGGAGAAGAAATACTGATGATACTTCTACAATTGTTAAATGGTATCCACTGGATAAGAGTTTTATTAAGATAAACTTTGACGATTCAATGGCTGGGGACAAGGCGGCGGTAGGATTTGTCTTAAGGAATCATAATGGGCAGTTCATTGGAGGTGGATCTTTAAATATGGATTGTGCCACTATTTCAGAAGTGGAGGCTAGGGCTCTCAGAGAGGGCCTTCTCTTTGCTCAGAGGAAGGGCTATACAAAGATTATGGTTGAAGGAGACTCTAAGTTGGTCATTTAGTCAGTGTTGGATCGGGGTGCGATGCCATGGAATCTGGTTCCTATTATTGAAGAGATCAAGTGGACGGCGATCAATTTTGATTGCATTGACTAGAAACATATTTATAGAGAGGCTAACTTTATGGCGGATGCCTTTGCTTGCTATGACCTTCTTATTACCAATTGTCATATTTGGGATCATTGTATTCCTTCATTTGATCTTCATGCTCTTTAGTTTGATTCTGTAGGGAACGGTTGCACTTGAGGATTTTCCCTTAAATTTTTCTTGATTCAAAGAAAAAAAAAAAAAAGCTTTAAATATGTTAAATGACTAAAAATGATATGATATTTAATGTAATATAATAATTTTTGAAGACAATAATGTAAGGGCAAAGATCGTAATTTTGTAAAATATGGAAGGTATACTTGCCATTTGAAAATTTCATTAAATGAGCACTTATTACCATGCTTTGAAAAAAAAAAACATTTTTCTACCATGCTTCTGTTTTTCTACTATAATTAACAACATTGTTTTTAAAAAAACAACTTTTTTGTTTTACCAAACACATTTAATAATCCAGATTTTTTTAATAAGTTGTTTTTTTTTTTTAAAAGCATCACAATCTCAAACTAGCCCAAATTGTACCACTTTGAAGTTACCGTTTGATAAAAATGGTTGGTGCTCTACCTTAATGGCGGTGAGGATTCAATTGTCAAAATCGTAATATTTGTGAATTGGCTAACGGGCTTGGGTTAGGCTCCGTTAGGGGTAATTATGGAAAAAAAAAGTATTTTAATGTGGGTTAGGCTTTAATTCGGTCCATGTTTTTAATGTTTGTAGGGTTGGTATATGAATAGTTTTGTCCTTATGATTAAATCTTAAGCCCTTTTGGTTAAATAAAAGTTTAGAGTGATTTTTTACTAAGAAAAAATTGGTTCAAGCTCTTTTCGTTAAGCTTCCTATTTTTTCTATTTTTTGTTATATTTTGCTGCACTTGTTTCTTCTAGTATGATGTGTATAGAGTCTGCACTTAGAAAAAGAAAAAGAAAAAGAAAAAGATATAATGTCACTCCTTTTGTGGTTTTAAGTTTTCATTCCTTTTAACATTGCTAAAATAAAAAGACAATTTACTTTACCATTTCACAAAAAATCACAGTATCAAAATTTGTTTCTTCCTTTACTTTAAAAATGTATACAACATAATTAAATACATTTGTCGAATAATGAATAAAGAAATTGGAAGAACACAAAAATTAAGTGCTTGTTCACCCTTACAATATGTCGTGGTGCATCTATGCTTGCAATTACTTCCAATCAGAATGTAGACCAAAGAATACTTAACTCATAAACTCTGTGTTAACGAAAATACTTGACTTATATATATTTTTTTGTTCGATATTGTCTAGACTAAGGGATAGAGGAGCGGGTAAGCCTCATAATTGGCGAGGCAAAATGATATAGTTCAAATTCGTCTGACGAGAATTGAACCTAAAACCTCTTACTTATAAGTGAAAAGAAATGCCACTAGAGTGTAGTACTAAATGACTTCACTCAAAAATGTTAGACAAATGTTTCTGATAAATACTTGTTCAGTCTTTGGCTTGGTTCCCTCTCGGCTCTTGCTGTGATCTCTTCCCACTGTCTAGAACTTAGGGTTGCTTGGTATTGCTGTACTTTGAAAAAAAGCTGTTTCTGCTGTGTTGTGAGAATAAGCAGTTGTGAAATAAAGTAGCAGATTGTTTGGTAAACTTTTTTTTGTAAAAGTACTTTTGGAAAAAAAATAAAAAGCAATATGATAGTGTTTGGTAAACGTTTATGTAAAACAGCTGTGACTGTATGAAATGACCAAAAAGGGTATTATACTATATTATTATTATGATATTTTATTTAATATTACTATTTTTATGTGAGGATTTTGTGTGGCCGTGAGGCCCACACCCCATTTCCCTTATCCCCATGTCTTCCTTTCCCTCTACACTCCCAAACTCTCAAAAACTCTCAGCTCTCTCTCTACACTCTCTCCTCCACCGAGACAACCCCACACACAAATCTTCGATCTCATACCATCTCACCACTAGATTATCATCATCTCCACTCCTACGAATTTAACCCCAAGTTTGGGTTACGGGAATCGTGTTTTGGGTGTTGGGGATAAGAAAATCTAAGAACTCAAATCCCTGAGCTCTTTGGCAAGAATCAGGACAAAATCAGTCCTTTCCCTTCTACCCATTTCCCCCCTTTCTCAGATTTCTCAGTCACCAAACACCAAAACAAACCCGCCTTTTGGATCTCATCACCCCTCCCTCCTCGACATATCCCTCCCCCACCATTCCCATTCCCCCTTCATATCCCACCTCCCCATTTCCCCATTTCCACATTCCCAATTCCTATCTCTCTGTGGGAATCAAAACGAGGAGCTCACTCTGCTTCACCGCACACTCCAATGGCTTCCTTCACTATCCCTTGTCCCAAGACGTGCGCCACCCCTGTTACCTGCCTCGGTTCCTCCACCCACCTCTTAGATCTCATCGCCCCTCCCTCCTCTACATATCCGGCGAAATAAGAATATCAACTATGAAGATTCAATCTTCAACCCAGCAAGAAGGAGAAACGGAGTAGGGTATTTTTGAGATTGTGAAAGTTTCATTAAATTATACTGTTCACCCTCCTCTTGAAAAAAAAAGCTAGTTTTGAGAAGCAGCATTTTGCCACTTTTCAGCTTAAAATGATAGTGATTTCGAAAATAAACAAAATTACTAAACACAAATTTTACTCCAACTGTTTTCCATGTCCGCTTCTTTCTAAGTACCTCAATGCCAAACTAGGGCTTAAACCCACCCTCTACGTCTGCCACCCGTGTGGGAGTGTGGGAGAAATAAACCGCAATCCCCACTGTTTGAAGTTTGAACCCTCTCTTACATTGACTCACATTTCCCCACCCGCTCAAAACCCAAACTCAGCATTATGGACTACCACCACTTAAACCACAGCACCAACTCCCCCGCATCTTCTGCCTCCTCCACCACCACCGCCACCGCACCCAACCCTAACCCTATTTCCACCTCCAACTCCGTCTCCGCCGACGACCCCATGCACTCCTGGTGGGAGTCCATATCCAAAGCCCGCTCCCGCATCCACTCCTTATCCTCTCTTCTCGATCCTTCCCTCTCACAATCCCTCTCTTCCCTCGCCGACTCCGACCGCCCTGCCCTCTCCCTTCTCTCCTCCATTCAATCCTACGACGCCGTATCTACTGCCCTCTCCTCCCCTCTCTCAGGCTCAGGATCCGACCCCCTCTGTCACTGGCTTTACGACACCTTCCTCTCCTCCGACCCCCATCTACGCCTCGTCGTTTTCTCCTTCCTCCCCCTCCTCTCCGGTCTCTACCTCTCCCGAGTCTACTCTCCCTCCTCTGACTCCCCCTCTCTTCCCTCCCTCGCCGGCTTTGAATCCGTTCTCCTCGCCCTTTACGCCGCCGAGACCAAGGCTCGAAACGGCAAGCCTGTCGTCGTTTCGATCCCCGATCTCTCTCAGCCCTCTCTCTACCACACCCCTCGCCTCAACAAGTCCAACCCCCTCACTCTCTCCACTGCCCCCCACCAATCCATTGGGGTTTTGTCTCCGCCGCTTGAGCCCCAGGTCGCGGTGAAGTCCACGAAACGTGCCTGCATCGTCGGCGTTGCCCTCGATTCCTATTACAAGCACATTTCCCAGATGCCCACTTGGTCCAAGATCGACTTTTGTCGATTCTTAGCTTCTTGGGCCGGCCAGGATTGCTCTTGTCTGCGACAATTCGGTGATGATGATACCAACGAGCCGGATATGAATCCAGGATTGTTCTTAGAGGGCGCCAATGATGAGATCAGCGATGTGACCGAAGAAATGGATCAGTTGACGATGAGAATTGAGAGAACTGGTAGCAATGGTGTGCATTTGGAGTCAAAGGGGTCCAGAATTCCATTACCTTGGGAGCTATTGCAGCCTGCATTGCGAATATTGGGGCATTGTTTGTTGGCCCCATTGAATTATCAGGACGTTAAGGATGCCGCTTCTGTTGCAGTAAAGCGATTGTATGCTCGGGCGTCTCATGATTTGGTGCCCCAGGCAATTTTGGCTACCCAGAGTCTCATTCAGCTTGATAAGAGGGCACGCGAGGCTGCCAAGAATTCTGCGGCTGCTAATTCGTCTTCAAGTGCTAACACCCCGAGCAAAGCTAAGAAACCTGAAGTTTTTTTAGTCTCAAAATGAGTATGTTGTTGGCTGCTTTGTATGCTTGTTTGGTTTTGCACATTGGATGATGTATAGCTATATATTCAACTGTTGAAAGTCTTTGCTGTAGGTTAATGTTATGTTCGTCAGTCGGTTTTTTGTGTTTGTAGATCCATTCTAGTGACGTGTAGCTTATGATTCATTGAACTATGCCCTTGTGTATTTCGTTAAGGCTTGTTTCTTATGTACATGCTCTCAACTTTCTCGAGCGATGTACTGTTTTTCATTGATCTTGTACTCGCGAAATAGACTAAATGTTACCTTCTGAATTATAATTTATGCAGTTTAACATTTAGTTATGTTTGTGTTCTGTTTTCATCTCGTCATTGTACTGCATTCTGATCCTGTATTGTCATCTAATTCAGTGATGCTCTATTTGTTTTTGTTGTTGGCATGCGCTTTTCCCTCACTCATACAGTATCTTGTGACGTCTGATCTTTTCAAAACAGTAATCATTGTTCTAAAAGTTCCCGCCTAGGTGTTAGGTGGCGGACTACCGTTTCGATTAATCTAAGTGACTGACCACCTTCCTGATTAATCTCTAGGCATTTAGAAAATAAGAAAGGATGCCTCGACTTGCTTAGGCACCCACCTAAACCTGCCTAGGTATCTGCCCACCTGCCTAGGCATCCGCCCAACCTGCCTAGACGGTCTAGTTGAGCTGGTCTGTTCTTTGACTTTTTTTGTTGTATTTGTTTTTATTTAAGAAAATGGCTTAGGTCACGACTCTCGTTTAGACAAAAAATAGATAACTTTTATTTTGCGTTTTATTTTTTCAATCAATTGTAAGAAGCTTGTTGGATACTTTGGAGAACAAGTAATATATCTTTGTTCTCTATGTTTTCACTATGACTGCTTGTTCCCCATGTTTTCACTTTGTTCTAGCACGTTATACTTTATATATAATTATATTTTGTAATTTATGTATCTTAAGACAATTATGTATTTTTTTTTAAAAACGAATTGTTATTGGCACTCCAAATTTCTCATTCTACACTCCAAACTTTATATATTTAGAAAGAAAAATACACTTTGTGAGAAGTGTAGAATAAGATTTTTGGAGTGCCAATAACACTTTTTTTTCAAAAATAGGTAAACACTTATTTATTATTTTATACGTTATATAATTAATTTAATTAAAATTAAAAATTAAAAAAAAAATTAAAAAAAAATTGAAAAAAAAAAGAAGAAAGAAGAAGCTGCCTAGGCTCTAGCAACGGTTCGGTTTGAGGACAGAAATGTTATATCTAATTTCATAACCATGAAAATTAATCATATCCATAATCACCAATTAACCATGAAGGATTATCCATGACCATACCCATCGAGTAACGGATTCCCCATTTGTTAACGGTTATACCCATCTTCGTCAATACAAAAAATATATTCGTTTAAGTGACGCATGATAATTTAGTAAATATTAATTTCATCATTAAACATTTGATGTATATAATGATTTAATGAATGGATCTTGTGGAACATAAAAATTAAAGCTAAATATTAATAATGTTGGCTAATCTTTGATATCTTTCGTAAGTACTATTGGTCTGGATTCTCATAGATTTTGATTCATATCAACACTTTTTAGGCAACGCCCATAAAATGCAACTCACACAGTGCAACTTTTGTGTTCTCAAGTAATGGATTCAATGAATAATAAATATATATATATATATATTATATAAAACAATTACATTATATATAATTGTATATAAATACTATTATATTATATATAATTCGATTTGGATTTGGGGACGGATATGGATTGGAGACCCCTATAACCATATCCAAAACCATAACTAAATATTATTCACGGTTTTTCCCCATATCCAAAATATATCTGAATTTTCATACCTAAATCCAATCCATTCGGTCGGTTATCCACGGTTATCGGTTTTAACGGTTAAAATTGTCATTCCTAAGCTCTAGGCCCTTGCCGCTGCCGGACTTAAGAACCTCATATGTTGGTTTGAATGTGTAAATCATTAGCTTTCTAAGTTGACGATTTGTGGGAGACACCAAAGTCATAGTAGATAGTAGCACCATATCATTTTAGGCTTGTTGAATGATTAGCCATTGACTCCTGTGTGAAAGCTTTTCTTTGGCTTTATATTGGTGCACACTGGCCATTCTTCATTAGCTAACTCCTTACCTTAGCCTTCTGGATTGCTTGAACTTCTTGGCTGAGCTAAATTGGTTCATTTTGGACTGACAAAAAGTTGTCTCTCTGTCTGTAAATGGTGAATTTATCATATGGGGAGCCGTGGTTCCAGTGAACCGGGGGTTTTTATCATTCCTTTTGTTTGTTTCTGTGGGGCTTATGTTGAGTAGACTCTTAGGAAGAGTTCCAAAGGTAAAGTTGTCTCTATAGATGCAATATAATTGAGAATAATATGGTTCGGTCGGACAGAAGCATATTTCGGAAACGGTTTCGGAAATTTTGCTGGAAAAGGATTATCCTGCCGTGTTATCATTGTGAGAAATTCTGAGACGCGTCCATGGTTAGGAAACCATGGAAGTGGTCATAGGCTTTAGTGGTTGACTATGGGAAGACAATTCTCATGGTTAGGAAACCGTCTCTTTCTTTGTTCAATGTCTCATTTGTTTTATTATTTTCTGAGAAGTACCAAGGCATTTGGGTTGGATGTCATGGACGAACAACTTTATAGAGTTGCAGTGTGGTCACTGTCTTTTGGGTAATGGGGTTGATAACGAGGGATTTTCTATGATGCTCAAGAGGGTCAGATACTCATGGTTTTTTAAACGTTACATCCTTAGTAAAAAAAACTCATAAATCAATATCTAACGGTTAAAAAATTCAGAGTATCACGTACTCCATAGCACCATAGAGTTTTTGTGATGAGCATAGAATCTCATGAAATGTGTTGTACAATGCTAGTTCTCATTGTATGTTCTTTCTTTTGGGTGCAAAGTACTTTCTTATCAAAACAGTTTTCTTTGTGTAGTAATTTTAATCGTTCTAATTAAGGACTTGACCATTTATTGAGTTCCACTTTCATGCGAGTAACATGTACTCATTGTGTAGAGAAACTTCAGCATAACTGGTTGACTAGCGCACATCCAATCTCACAAATTGGGTGGGACATGCGTGACTTGGGCAGCTCTGCCCTCTCAAACTAGAGAATCTATAAGAATTTGCTTGGGCTCAATTCGTAATTGCATAGTTTCTCACATGTGAGTCATCGAGTAGTTTATCGTTACCATTATGTAATTAGCAATAATACAAATATCCACACTTCAGCTTGTTTCTTCATTACGTTCATGACCTAGCTAGGGTAGTGTTGGAGGGGAAATAACCAAGTTTCAAATATTTCATTTGATTCAAATTCGAAACTAAAATTCCAAAAACACATACCAAAAAAACATGAGAACTATAAAAGTATATATTATGTAGAGACGGAGATGGAATACTTTTGATCTTTGTATAAATGAAGATATACAACTCCCATAATTTTGAAATTTTAAAACTAAAACAATTCGTGAAATTCCATGAGTTTATGAAATTGCAAAATTGGAATTAATATCCATTTCCAAAACTTTTACTTTTTGGATTGAAATTATAAAGAGATATTTCCTATCGGATTCATCCGAAAATGCGTACCAACTTGTTGGTCATCATATGTTGTTTCAGCACGCTTTCATTCTCATGATAATTACATCTTTGGAAAATTTTGCAGAAAGCGAATATTAAGCTTCGAATGCCAATGCTTTTTGGTCCACAATGCAACACAATGAGTGCGTTTTGGACATATAGAGACTTCTAAAACATTAATCCTCCACTTATTTGGTAGACTTTGAATAACAACAACTTTTAGGAGTCTGAGAATACAATGTTGTAATTGTACATGACAAAATTCCATGCAAGGATGAAGATGCTTTCTTTATATATATATATATATATATATATATATTTTAAATTTATAATAAATAGTGAACTGCCAATTTAGTTCTTAAATTATTACCTTAATGAATAATTAGACCCCTGAATTATTTTTTTCAGCAAAATAAGTCACTGAATTCATTAAAAAAATGCTAATTTCATCCCTAATATTATACTCAAAGCTGTTTTTTTCCAATATTTGGTCAACTTAAGTCACAAGACACATTTGAAGGGATATTGCCACCATTTTCTTGCCTATAAGCCTTTAATGTTGCATATAGGTTGTGAATCTTACATCTAATTAACTTTCAAAGTTAACTTCATATATACTCTTTCTTTGGAAAAAAAAAAAAGTCCTTAAACTATGAAAAGTACTAATCTACTCTCTACAGTGATAACATGCAAATCACATGACTTAAATTGATGAAAAAGTGAATACAATAGATTCGAATCTAATATTAGAGATGTAATTATAGATTTTACTAGTTTGAAGATTGATTTTTCGGAAAAAAAAAATTTAGAAACTTAATTTTTACTCAGATAATAATTTAAAAACTAAATCGATGATTTACTTTTTAATAAAAAGAGTATGAAATGTTTTATAGACACTTGAATGAAGCACATAACGAGTATTAAAAAATGACATCTTTTATCATATTGGAGGATCTAGCCAAACCAGACAATAACCGATGGACAAACGACAAAATCTTGTCATGTTATTCATGTTTTTGTGGAGTCATTGGCATTCTCACTTTCATATTGAATGCGGTTTATTCACCGTCACTTCAAAAATATTGAATTAATGCCTCCGGTCACAAATTACCATCATGCATTAAGTGATTAGTTTTGCACTAATTTGATTAATTTGTTAAAGAAAAAAACCAAAGGTTCTTGAACACTGATTAAGATATAGAGATGTTGTGTGAAGGTAGTAGCTATCTTGATTGGAGGCTACTTATTCTTTATTAAAAACCCTCTTTCTATATATATGATATGTCAATTTGTTTCCCATTAATTTCGCCAACGGAAAATAAAATAATATAAAATAAACAAAAGAAAATATAGAAGAAACACAGTATTGAATACGTACAATGGTACAAGTCACCTTCTACCACAAATGAAGACAAGTGTTTATCTTACACCACAATGTAAATTCAAATCTGATCAATTTCTTGAATCTAATAAATTTAACGTTTCTAAATAAATAAAAAAAAATACAAATTGACTCCCAAGAAACACACGGATCTTAAAGAGGCTTTTAGGGATATGTTAATTGACTTGAACCCATGTTCACGTGATTCCTTCCAACCACTCCTCCTTGTAAAATATAACCCCACCACACTAGACAATTCCAGAACATGTCATTATGATCACCACATCGTTACTCAAATTCTCATTATGTCCATGTCGATTGTTAAACATATTAATTTAATATTAAATTCGTTATTCACACTAATTGAACTTAAAACTTTACAAAACAGGCCAACCATAGTCATTGTTTCACTGGTTTTTAATTTTTATCTTTTATTAGAACGAATATTTCATAATGTTTACTTATCAAAAAATGAATAAAGAATGAACAAAAGAACTTACAAATACGAAAAATAAGAAGAATCAAATAAGCAAGGGAAATTTGGAAAAATAATCAAAATTTGGACCCTATATAGAATTATAGCCATCCTTTTAATTTTATTATAATTAGAACCAAAAGTTGATTTAAAAATACTAATATACCCTTTTAACAATGAGGGAAGCAATTACGCCCACCATTGCAAAGATTAGAGCTGTAACCACAAAACTCATTTTGGTTTTATCTGATTCCAACACCTTTTCTTCTGGAAATCAACTCTCCAAACAGTTGATCTACAAAAAGCAATCATTTTTCTATAAATCTTGTTACAAATCAGAGCCCAATTTGATTTTAACGTGTACTTAAATCCAATTTGATCTTCAACAAAGAGAAATGTAAGAGGGAAAGAAAGGGGGATAGCTTACTGCTTAGTGGTTACCTTGAATAAATGATATGATTGTCTTCGAAAAACAAATTGTAACGTTGCGTGAAGCTCCAACCTCTGGGTTTTGCTGGGATGGGAAGAAGATGACAAAGATTGGGATTTTTGAAAAATTTAGAAAAGTAACTGTGAATATCAGATGGAAAAATAACCAAGAGCTTAATAAAACTTCTCATCAGAAATTGGCTGAGCTTTTGAGCTTTTTGAGAGGGCTAGAATTGTCTAGGTTGCTGAAGTGAGGCTTTGAATTTCTTTGGATTTGTTTTGTAAAATGTTTTAATCATAAGGGTGTATTAGTACTTTTATATTAGATTTTGGTTATAATTATCATAAATTTAAAAGGGTGGCTTTAATTCTATATAGAGTTCTAATTTTGGTTATTTTTCCAAATTTCCCAATAAGCTAGCTCTCTATAGTTTGATTTATGTTATTTAGATTTCTAACGTGTTAGTAAACGCATGAGAAAGTTTAGAGGTGAACTGATTTTCGTTCCTATATTTTAATAAAGGCATCGAGAATCAAATTGACCCCAACTCCCATTCTTTCTAAGTAAACATGCCTAGAAATGAGGAATATGAGCTAATTAAGCCACACAAAACTTGTCACGTAACATTTGAAATAAAAATATCAATACATGGTAGTCATGAGTGACAGTCCTCGTCTCTCTCCTTACTTTGTCATATTGGTCAATTCTCCTTGGGTCGTTTTACAAGTTAATGAATACAATAATCATCATTAAATACATTTTTACAATATTTAAAGAGACAATGGGATCTGTACGTAGCAACATCCCATATTTATCCAGAGAAAGATGGAAAAGGGTGAATCGAAAGTACTGTCCATATATCACATGGAGTCCTCCTCACCTTCTGATCATGTAAGTGGTGGACGATGCCAAACCCAAACTGTCTCAAAAAATTGTGACACAATATTTCCAGCCATGAAGAAACATCAATATTTTTCTCAAAGAACACCATCATTTTCCTCCTCCTCATCGAGGTCGTCGTCTTCATCTTTCGTATTATCGTCCTGTAATCTCGACCATGATTCTTCTCCTCCTATTAGTCCGGCAACCCCGCTTCCGTTTTCCGGTGTCCCATTCTCTTGGGAACATTTTCCAGGTATTCCAAAGAAACCTAGCAGCAGCAGCAGCAGCAACAACAAGGAATTACAATTACATTCCTCATTGAAGCGTCTCCCACAGCCTCCTCCCACACTCAGTAATCAGAAGATCTCCTCCAAAAAGTTGATCATGGATGATATTATTCAGATCGGACACAACTCCAAAAGGCATACTGCTAATCTCCCAAAGGATCCTTTCTTTGCTGCACTAGTTGAGTGTTCCAAGGACGATGACAGCAACAACAACGACGATGATCAAGGATACTCAAGTGGTGCCGCCAAGGTCTCAAGGAGTGTGGGTGAAAGGTTTGGATTTTTCAATCTTTCTGCATTATCTTGTAAGACAACTTGTGCAGTTTCTGAATCAATCATACACGTTCAAAGGCCGAGTACAACTTCTTATCATCTGATTAATCGCCGTTCCCGATGAGTTTACGATCCCTATTGTCCTCGATCGGTCACTCATCTTAATTGTGTGTTTTTTGTTTCTAAATTTATTTTTAGTTTTTTCTTGGCCTTTGCTACGAGGGGGACATGTAATTCGGAAAATATATAATATTTTACTGGGATTAATATGTCCATAACTCCATATACAACGAAGGAACACTAGTGTATGATTTCTGCTGTTTGATTCTGTATATTATTTATGTATATTCTGTTACCAAATACTGTTTAAAATATATGCTGTTTGCTGTGAATTCATGTGATGTTTGTGGCATCTGTATGAGTG
The DNA here is from genome assembly GCF_963583255.1 of Pyrus communis. Lineage (NCBI taxonomy): Eukaryota > Viridiplantae > Streptophyta > Magnoliopsida > Rosales > Rosaceae > Pyrus > Pyrus communis. The sequence continues at coordinate 31,502,918 of NC_084804.1, forward strand.
AATTTTACTTGATATCCCATGTGGGAGGAAGAGGACTACTGGACCAGACGGTGGATGCTGGAGGTAGTCAGAGATATCTATTTGACTAATCCATTTTGTTGTGTACCAATTTTTATTCGCGTATTTTACTATCTGAATCTTTATTTCCTAACCATCATTTCTGCGAAAAATTAATAAAAATTGATGATTATTTAATTATTCATATATATATATATATATTAACACAAATGTAGAACTGAATCATAATGAGTTTGATAGGAAAACAATTGATTTGTTCTATGCAGGTTGATGATTAAATTTCTTAATTTAATTGGCATTTTTTTATAGATGTTTTTTATCTGATTATTAAGAAAATAATCAATGTTCTGATTATGACATTTGTGTGAAGTATTGTTTCATACTGGAAAGTTAAGAAACAGATATAGCAAGGGTTTGTAACAAGTTGGGCACTCTCCCTGTTTGCCATTAGTTTTGGGTGAAAGGAATCATTAGATATCAAAAAAAGTTATTCCAAAGAAAATGTCCAACGACCATATCACCAGTTAAATTGTCCACATGTTAGCTGGATTTAAAATTTCAGCACATCTACTCCGCGGGAGGTGCTAAAAAAAAAAAAGGACCTACATTTAAAAAGTTAATAAACCTTGCTTGCAAGAGCATTAAGACGTTTGACCACTCCTATTATATTAAGTAGTAGTTTTCGATAAGAACCCAACTTTTGAAAAGAAAAAAAAAAGGACGAGAACTCAACTTACATTGAGTGTGGTGCTATTCATGCAAAGCAAAAAATAATTCTAAAAATTATAGAGACGATAGGTGGATTTTTTTTCTCGAAGAAGATAAGAATGTTCTCATCACAATCAATCAAGAATGCTACAATCACCATCCCAAGTTATTATCTTATAATTAATATTTTGGGATTTTTCTTTTCTCATCTATCCAACAGATGACTCACTTTGGCCAATAAGAAACCATCACGTGTAGGACAAACCCTACACCTAGGTTGGCCACCTCCTTATAAATACATCATCTTCACCAATCTCTGGTAAGCTGTTGCTACTCACCTAAACCCTAAATTCTCTCTCTTTTCAAAAAAACTGACTTAGGCATGAAGATCCATTATTAGAGACAACCTCACCATCTAGTGCTTGGAAAGCACTTTAAGAGAAAGTGCTCGGCTTGATTGCTGACTAGACATCCAAAGGACCTGGGCTCTTTGAAGCGATCAGCTTCACCTTTCCATACTCATTGTTCATTGGCTTCTCTTTGGACCTCTGTTCCTTTAGGCCTGTCGGGGTCGAAAGGACCATGCTTTAACAACTTGCTCTAGTCCATGATCGTCTTTATATTTAAATTGAACAATTTGCTCTAGTCCATGATCGTTATTAAAATTTTCATTAAAAAGAGAGTGAAGAAATAATGTTGGGGGTGAGAATAACAGCAATCTAATATTTTTTTCGTTTGTAGGCTGAACATTAATTTAAAATTGGGTTCCAATAAAGGCACCCTAAATACTACTGTCAAACTTAAACATCCTAAAGGCCCATATATATTGGTGGAAGAGTTTTTGGATCGTGTGGGATATAAAGCAGCCGGACAAATGCACCTGCATACGCACACTACAATTAGATCCGTACCAAATCTTCCATTACGCCCAAAAGGCCGGCACAAGTATACGAAAGCGGCGAAAGAAAACAAAGGATAGTGGGGCGGGCGTCACGTGCCACAAGGGTCTGTCGTTGGACACGCGTCCGTAACCGAAGATCAGCGGTGTACCGCACTTCCTACCCCACTGCTTTTAGTTGAATTTCAATGCGGCCCTAGCTTCGCTGCAGGAGAAATTTAGGTAAGATTCTTATAAAAAAAAAAAGTGAGATCGAATTTTCACGATCTTTGAAAGAAGGGATTCTCATTTTAATGATCTTTATGATAAACGGTCTTTATTTTTCATAAAAGTGGAGATTAGTTTGGGGCCTACATCAAGTTGAATTTTAAGAATTCAAATTATTTATTTTTCATTCTTACAAAATATTAATCAAATCGAAAATATTTGAGACATTTAATTGAGTTTAAAAGAATTGACGAACTCTTTGTTACATAGTGATAATTAAATAAACAATTTTTTTTTTAACAACATTTAAAATGAACAAAATTTGTATATCAATCGAGCCCACAATGTATGACAAATATATATATGTATATGTATATCTTCTGTATATATAAAGCCAGCGTCCCAATTTGGAGTCACGACTTCACCAAAAAAAAATTAGACAAAAATGTCCCCAAGATAAAAAAGTTCAAAAGCAGCTCAATATAATGCACCAAATAATTGTTTGGGCCCAAAATAATATTATTGGGCCGAGCGTAGGTTTATGTTCAGCCAAAAGCTTTTCCAAACGTATTATGGGTTGTCTAGTGGTCATAAGCCATTTAGTTAGGGCGATCGAGTCCTATTGCAAGAATGAGTGATTTGGATAAGAACGGATGGGTCGAAGTCCTAGTGTGATAAGGAGTCTCAATGGAGTGAAGACGCTGAGATTTGAGAAGTGAAGGTGGCCGGATAAAGAGTTTGGTTCAAAGTCCTAGTAAGAGTAGGATTGGGCGAGCCCTAGTTGGACTAGAATGAAGAATCCTAATCCAAGTAAAGTTCTGATTTGGACAAGAAGTTAGTAGCGCGTTCAACGCAACATGAACAAATTTTACTCCTCAGTCGAGCTCGGTCGACGAGTTGGCACGGCTCGCATCAACCAAATAATTAGTTACTCGGCCTACGCGCCACCCAGGCTTTGTAGTTTTTAGGGTCAACAATAATGCAGGGGTATTCTCGTTATATAAACAGTGTTTTTTAATAATTAATTCTTTTTGTACAATTTTTTTTTGATAATTAGTACCTCACAATAGACTAGTAATAATGTTATTTAATCAATTGTTTATTAAATATTATTTTCTCTATTTTTAAACACATTCAAAATATCTTAAGAGGAGTGTGGTGCCGGTTATAAAAAAAATCTTTCGCACTAGTATAATAATGTGATTCAATTAGTAGTCAAATTATTATTATTATTATTATTTTGAACAAGCAATATTATCTACACTAAGGGAGAGGGGGTGGACTTAGCCTTACAATGGGCTAGCAATACTATGATTCAATTAGTTGTTTATTAAATATTATTTTCTCTATTTTTAACCACATTCAAAACATCTTAAGAGGCGCGTAGTGCCAGTTTTAAAAATAGTCTTTCACACGCACATAATAATGTGATTCAATTAGTTGTCAAATTATTGTTTTTTTTTTTCCGAACAAACGATATTATCTACACTAAGGGGGAGGGGGATGGGCTTAGCCTCATAATAGGCTAGCAATAATGTGATTCAATTAGTTGTTTATTAAATATTATTTTCACTATTTTTAAACACGTTCAAAACATTTTAAGAGATGCATACCGCCGGTGATAAAAAAAAGGTCTTTCGTACGCACACAATAATATGATTCAATAAGTTGTTTATTAAATATTATTTTTTCTATTTTTAAACACTTAAGGGGTGCATAGTGCTAGTTATAAAAAATGTCTTTCATATGAGCATAATAACGTGATTCAATTAGTTGTCAAATAATTTTTTTTTTTTTTTTTTGAACAAATGATGTTATCTACACTAAGGGGGAGGGGGTGGGCTTAGTCTCACAATGTGCTAGCAATAATGTGATTAAATCAGTTTTTTTATTAAATATTATTTTCTCTATTCTTAATGTAAATTCAATAGAATGTAGATGAAAATTGAAAGACCGATTTTATTATGTGGATTCAGCTGCTTTAATTGGTTTATGAGGGGTTTCTTCTAGCATGATCTAATATTATTCATTTACTTCAAATATTTGACTTTCTTTTTGTCATAAAAAAATTATTGAAGCAATTCACACATATAAATACATTTAAAACGAGTAAGTCGTGTGTAGCATGTTGTGATTCAAAAAATGCATTTTGCACGTACGTGAGCGCGTGCATAAAGGCTAGTAGACATATATATGAACAAAAAGTGAGATCGAGCCCATGACTATCCCCATTTTCTAAAAAAAATGGCGATTCTTTTCCTTAAACCGATCCCAGAAAGACTAAAAGAAAATCATGTATTGGTCCAGGCAAACGGATGTCCGTTATGAAGACAACAGCTACTCCTAATGGAACACTTACCTTCCTCCACTGCACACACACGGCTAGTTGAAATGTGTAATGACAACGAGAAGACTGAAAGCGAGATTGTAGGCGAGCTGGTTAACGCGGATCGCAATTCATCATAGTAAATCCGCCTTGTGATTGGTTCGCAGAGACCAAGTCAAACTTTCAATCAAAACTATAGATAGATAGGCGGTGGCATATAGTCAAGATATATGCCCCCTATGCGGGTCCTAAGAAATCCTGCCTTTAAGGGCATGCACATTAAGTCTATCTATAAGACATATGTAGGACGATGAGGTGTAAAATGAAGGTGTCTGCCGCTTTCTGAAATATCTCCCGGTTCTCCGTTGTGCTTTTGGTGTGTAACAGCGACCGTATTTCAACGGCCTATGTATCCTTGAGTTGAATGTTGCATAAATAACATTTTTCATGTTTTCATCATCTACACAAGTTTCATATCTTTGACGCCTACCAACACATATATACTTTAATCTATACTAGTTATACAACATATTGAAAACATCAAATACAAACAAAAGTTAATTTTTTTTTTTTCTAAGTTAGAGTTGCGATCCTAAACTATTTTCTTCAACAAAAAAAAAAAAAAAAAAAAAAAAATGTCACAAAACCACCCAATCTGCCTAGACTCACCTAGGCCTAGTTAACCCCACTCATCCTATTTATGTTCACATAGGTAGGGTAAACGGGCACCTAAGTAGGTTTAGACATACAAGACGAGTGCCTAACCAGTCTAGACACTCATTCTAAATTTTTAATTGCTTAAAAATTAATTATAGCAGTGATCAATGCCTAACACCTAGACAAAGCTTCTCTCAGCATCTAATCATTTTTCTCTCCCTATTCATTCCAGATTTCCAAAGCTTATATTTCTCCTTCCAAATGCACTTTTACCACAACTTAAACAGTAATTGCTCCCTCTCTCTCTCTCTCTCCCCTATGTATGTCTGCTCTTTCCAACTTAACAGCATCTGATCATTTTTCTCTCCCTTGTTCATTCCAGATTTTCAAAGCTTAGTTTCTCCTTCCAAATGCACTTCTTCACAACTTAACAGAGTTTGCTCCCTCTCCCTCCCTTGTGTATGTGTGCTCTTCCCAAAACCAATTTTTTATAGCTTGGATATCCATTTCGCACGAGAGATTTTTTTAATGTATGGAAAATACGGTTGAATCTCGAAATGAAGAAAAAAGCACTAAAAGACTATGCTCTTGGAGGAGGACAGGCATTTGGGATCGTTGTCGCTAGAGATTGAACTTAGTGCTAGGCTTCCGCTTTTGGTCCGGGCCAGGTGATGAAACTGAATGTACTTTGGTTAGTCATTTTGCTTGTATCGACTTCCATCTATCTCTCTGTCCCTGGTCCTTTCAAGCATAAAATGAAACCAATTTGATACAAGTGTCATAATACAAATGAATTTTTTTTTTTTTAATCTATTTCCTAATATAATGAAACTTGATACACTGAGTCCTGTTTTTGGTACATAAAAAAATCTCTCTGGTCTTATGTATTCAATTGAAAAGAAAACACAAAAGAAAAAGGAAAAGAAAGAGAGAAAAAGAATCAAAGAAAAAGAAAAAGATATATGAAGTGGGGGAAGGAAAAGGATCCTAGCCGGATCATTTTCTTAGGGATTCTAGAAATTTTGTGATCGTGATCGTTCATCGTATATCGTGTGGTCAGAAATCATTTAAATTTTAAAATATAAAATTAAATATAAATATTACTTAACGAAAACTGATTGCACGTTATACGATGAACGGCTAGAGTCATAGGAGCCTTAAATTTCCAGATAAAAAATCCGGTGAGGATTCCTTTCGGTGGGGGATTTTTTTTTGTTTTTTGGGAGGGGGGGAATGTCCATGTTCATCATTCTTTATACTTTTTCCATGAATCCTTCTCGAAAAGCTGCAAAATGTTGCACGGAGCTGCCACGTAGCACATCTGTTGTGTGTATTTCACTTTGACGTGGCAGTGCAACCCCACACCCACCCCAAAGACCTCCACCTTTCCACCTTACCCAACTGCATAAATACCCTCTCTTGTGCCCCCTTGGCCCTTCACTTGCTCTCTCATATGCTTCTCTCTCTAATCTCTCTCTAAGTCCTAAGTTCTAGACATATGCCCCTATTATTACTTCAAATAACTATTAACTAAGAAACTATATATACAGTAGCAGCAGAGATGGATTTTAATGGTGGAGATCAAACTCCCAACGGATCAGATCACTCACCGGATCACTTGCCTTCCTTAATCTCTTCCACCAATTGCTTTCCCATCACTCTCAAGGTAACAATTAACAATATTCGCAACCGCATGTCACGGTTGACCAATATTTGAAATTAACTTGACTCTACCTTAGCTAGTTACCTATTTTCACACCGGAGGAACAATATCCAGAGCAACAACCCCAACAGTTTGGAAGATATCTTGAGAAAAGATTCTTATACAACATGTCCATCTTCCTATGCACCACGGGGTCTACGAAACTTATGGACAGCCATACTTCCTTCTTTTATCTAAAGACGAAAGAGAAAATACAACAATAAAAGTTAACTTTTATTAAATAACCATATGTAGTTTGATTTAAAATCGAGTTGACTACAATTTTCTTGACTGTACGTACTAGTGCTTAGTTCACATACAAATATATATGTATGCTGCTTATGATGATGATGATGGTGATGATGCAGTTCGTGGACGTGTCTTACAAAGTGAAGATAGACAACAAATCACAGTACAGAGACTGTTTGTTTGGTCACAAGGACAAACCCAGACAAGAAGAACAAGAACGGACTATTCTGCATGGAATCACAGGAATGGCGTCCTCCGGAGAAATCCTAGCCATTCTCGGCCCATCAGGAAGCGGGAAATCAACGCTCCTCAACGCCCTTGCCGGCAGGCTCAACCGCAAACATCAGGGCACCGTCCTTGCCAACGGTCGAGCCCTTACCAAAACCGTCCTCCGTCGGACCGGCTTCGTCCCTCAGGACGACGTTCTCTACCCTCACCTCACCGTCCGCGAAACCCTCGTCTTCTGCGCCCTCCTCCGGCTCCCTCGCACCCTCTCCAAAAAGGAAAAAGTCTCCGCCGCCGAGTCCGTCATTTCAGAGCTCGGCTTGCACAAGTGCGAGAACACCATAATCGGCAACACCTTCGTACGTGGCGTGTCGGGAGGGGAAAGGAAGAGGGTGAGCATAGCGCACGAGGTGCTGATGAATCCAAGCTTACTGATTCTGGACGAGCCGACGTCGGGTCTGGACTCAACGGCGGCGCACCGGCTGCTAAGCACGCTGGGGTCGCTGGCTCACAAGGGGAAGACGATCGTGACGTCGATACACCAGCCGTCGAGTCAAGTGTATCAGATGTTGGACTCGGTGTTGGTGCTGTGCGACGGAAGGTGTTTGTATTTTGGGAAGGGGAGTGAGGCCATGAACTACTTTGGATCTATTGGCTTCGCGCCGGCTTTCCCCATGAACCCTGCTGACTTCCTCCTTGATCTCGCTAATGGTATGTCACCTTTTCCTACCTTTTAATTATTATTTAAGTTAAATTAATTTCCTAGCTTACTTAAATTCTGCCAAAATCTGATGTTTTGTTTTTTATTCTTCAACTCAACAAATGTTGGTGCGTAACTAAGATTTGAATAATGTTTTATAAACTAAATTTACAAATTAAATAATGTGTCATTAATAAGAAATAAGTATATTAATTAACAATTGAGTAATAATCCATCATCAACTTCCACGTCATTTTGATTCGAAACATTTCTTCATCTATTTGCAAGCTAGCTCCCTCACTTGTGAACAACTAAATTGTGTTCGACATAAAATATGTGTGGTCATTAAAGTTGCTAAACCTAGCGCTAATATCATAAATAAAGTTATGATTTCAACATAGAAATAATTGGTTATACTGGAATAGTGGACAAATAGAATGGTGATTGGGGTGATCCAAACATTCAAAGTCAGTGTCTCAGTCAGGAGTAGTAGTGAGAGACCAGACATATATATGTGGGGCAATTACTTCTCCATACTTAGGATGTGAGTTACTGCTGTGGATCGATGTACTGATTGAATGTGTTATGGACTTGTATCATGGTTATATATTATATGGTATGGGTGCTGGGTCGCTACATTCTCATGGCTGCGTCCTACTTATCGAGGGTGTCACGGCGCATTGATCATTAACTGCCACGAGTCCACAACTTAGGTTGTCAAGTAGCTATTTGTGCTTAATTACTAGTCTTCTTTAGAGTAAGACAAGGCATTTTTTAATTCTTAATCTTGATTTTCAAGTCTCAATTACCGTTACCTTTGTTAATAAACAGACAATTTAGCAAGGGCAAATCCAGATTAAATACCAATTTTAATAAAGAATTTAAAAACACAAAAACCAATTTTAAGAAAACGACCAATTCCTTCTCATTTGATTTGGATCAAGTCACAAAATAGAGGCAAATACTCTTATAAGCATAGGAACATTTATTTCCTTTCCTATGCACATGACCTACATACCACTGATTCTATTGCCAGAAATTGTCGCCAACAACAATCATTTGGGCCGAAAATATTTTCATGTCACCGAAACAGTTCAAGTCACTTTTTAACAGTAACTTAAAAAAAAAAACAATATGCATTTCATGTGCAATTATGTTTTTTCGTGTTGGTCCATTTTTCTTTTTTTACTTGTGTACACAATAAAATTATAAAATTTATGGGAAATTTTATTACTTAATATGTTTTTTTTTTAATATCATTGTTGGATAGTGATATTGAGACTAGAAAGTTTGATCGACAGGTCTCTAAAATTTGATTGTCTGTTCTTCAAAAATTTGTTCAACCAATCAAAGGAAAAAATTATCCAGTCGAAAAATGGGATAGAATTGAATGGCAATCGTGTAATTATTTTGTATTATTTTAATATTTTATAAAATTGTTTTGATTCATTTTTTTAGTTGTACCTATTCTAAAACATGTTAGTTAAAAGTTTTCTTAGTATTGGAAATTAATGATGGTCATGTTAAAAATGCTTTAGTGCTCTCCACGTGTCTGGTTTTCTTCAGACTAGATGGATGATCTTTTCTTGAATTGGAGAGCTCGATCACTACTCTTGCCACACACAGATTTAGATTCTCTCCGAATCCCTTCATTCGGGATCATAAGGATCAATACATCATAACCGTTCATCAAAGATTATATGAACATTATTTTTTTTATATATCTTTCACATAAAACAAGATTACTTTACTTTTAAAATTATAAAAAGTATTTAATTGTGACGGTACGATATTTGATGAACGGTTATGATGTATTGATCCCCGTGATCTCTAGTAAAGGAATCCGCAGAAGATCTAAATCCCGCATACACAATCTCTCTCTCTCCCTAATGTTTTCTTAATGTTTTGACCTTTGACTGGTACCTGAAAAAGACTCTTTGTTTATTTAATCCTCACTGGCATCCTTTTAATAATAAATTAAACGTGTATAGAAACTTACCCATTGTATTATTAGAATATGCTACTACGGTAAGCTCATTAGTTGGTTCTATGCAAATCATTCTATTTTTGTTTCAAAAATTAAAATAAAAACAAATCATTAGCAGGTGGGGAAGGATAATGCTTTATGCGGTGCAGAACCACGCAAAGATGGTTTTCATTGATGGATTTTGACTTGCAAAGTGTTCCTAATTTAGTAGGAGGTGGATTAAAGGGGGAGAAATATGCGGTATGGGATAGTGTGCTGAGAACGAAATAATATAGTATGCAGAGTGGGATGTTAGCCACTACCACCATATATCATATATCCTTTATTTCAACAGGGATTCAATTATCTACTTTATGGGCTACACGTCTTAACTTGGACCGTCCACTGAATCCCGTCACTTCAATTCCCAATCAAGTTGACCTGTCTTGTTTCACTGAGGATAGTGGATCATGCATGCTATGTTGCTTCGTAAAATATAAGTTCCTTATGTCAGGAAGACAACCCTAGCTCGCAACTTAAAAGAAAAAGGCACACGGCTAATTTCTATGGGGTAGGAACACCGACTATCAATCTTGAGCTACAGTTCTGGGAACCAGGAAAATTTCTCTGTTCTAACATGTAGCCAAAGGCCACGATGCTTTTACCATTTGTTTAAAATCTCGAAATTACTAAACTCACTCCACCATTTTAGCATGGAATTGTTTGAGAACCTAGAAAATTGAAATGGGACTGGTTTATCGGCTTCAGTAGTTGTCAAACATTATCAGACCAACAGTTACGATAGTTTCGGTGTATTATTCAAGTTGCTAGTATTAGTGTTCGAAGAGAATATGAGTGGGGTTTGTCACACCCCTTTACAAGAGCTACACCTAAATAATACACAATTAAGCGTAGAACAAGTGCTCTTTGACTAGATATCTGGGAATTTTAATCCTTTTTATTCTTGTTTAAGGCAGAAAATGCTAAACTTTAGAGCATTAAATAAACTTAGAGAAGTTTCTTGTCCTTATTTAACTTTGCCTTTAATCTATTCCTAGACAATAAAATGAGATATACATTGTGGATTGAGGTGGAGAAATTGATGACGGAATTAGTGGCGCGAGAAACCATCAATTAGTTAAGGAAGCATAAACATTTGGAAGTTGGCGAATCATATCATTGTCTCTTTATTGAATTGGCTGATCTTCCTCCTCTTTGGTGAACCCTTCATATATGTTTATTACTCTTTTAAATTATCTATAAAACATATTCTCGATTGCCGCCTAATCTTAATCTTAATCCTAATCTTAATAGATAGATTAGCCTATAGTTTCCATCATCTTTATTAAATGATATTAGTACTTATGTAGTAGCATAAGACTGCAAAAATAGTATATATCTATATGTTGTTTTTATCGGGAATAATACTTGCGTCCCACTTTTGGTAAAACCTCTTTGATCTCATTTAACTGATTTTTCTTAGACGAACCGTTTTATGAGGAGTGACAATGAAATGATTTCTGAAATAACGTTACTTAAGGTGCAACTTTTAGGGCTAATTGTGTTTTATAACAATTTTAAGTATGTCCTCAATCATGCGAAATCACACAAAATGATATAATTATTTGATCATTTGATTAAAAAACAATCGTTTTAATGTTTTCGTACGTAACCGTGTATGTCAATATAGTTATCTATGTAAGATCATGAGTAGGAATTTGGATAGTGGACTGGATATATAGTCCAATATCGTAACATGATTACAACAAATTTTCACCAGCATTCGTTTAATTTGGCCACTTTGAATAATTTAAGTGGGTTTTCTTGGTCACTGTCTATGCCTTTCTTAGTTTGAAAATTAAAAAGTTCAAAAGTAAAATTAGTATAAACATTTCCACTAAATTAAATCAGAGTAAGTGGTGGCCACCCCTTGACTGGCAGCAGCAACATTAGTGGATGCTCACCTTGTTAACTTATTATTTGTTTGCACATGATGACACATATAGGCTATGTTTTCAACCATTAGATTATACGTAGTAGTATAATCAAATAAATATGACCATATGAGTACCACACCAAAATGTGCTATTCGGTAAACGGACCAATGTGATGACTGATGATCTAAAGTAAAATAAATACATGGACCAATGTGATCAACCGCATCATAATCGGTAATTCCACATTCTTTTCAATGTTTTAAACGGAATATTGAATCCACGCAGATAGCTATATCACATTCTTTTCAATGTTTTAAACGAAATATTGAATCCATGCAGATAGCTATATCTATTTTCGATTATGTAAACAACACTTGGACCCTGACAAGTAAGGAAATATCATCCTTACACTTGTAAGGTGTCGATGAACTATTTATTTTATTGCTAAATGGTTTTATAATGAAACATCGTCTTCCTCATTGATATTACAATATTATTAGACTAGATTTAGGACTTGAGCATTTTTCATTGTTGTCATGATGATTATTTTTAGGAGAAATTAGGTTCTCATTCCTCTTTCTTATATTCCATTGATTAAAACCTTATTTCTTTGCAATTTTTTATCAAGGTCCTTAGGTTTTAATGAGTGTCATTATTTCAGTAATAAAATATTTACATATTAGCAAATTTAAATTAAATTTCTAAAATATATTAATTTAGTATTAGAAACGTTACGTTTGGTGTATATATATATATATATTTATGGCTATACTTTGTAACATATACATTTATTTTTAGTTTGTACCCAATTTTAATTTGCAACCCTTTTTTGAATCTGTACTAAATTTCTTTTTAGTTGTACCCATATATTAATTACTTTTTGTGCCCTTTTCTTTCAAAGATTTATATGTAGTCTAGGGCTTTTTTTTTTTTTCGTTTTTTTTTGTACCCATTCTACTATATAAATGTACCACTTCTTTATATGTAAAATGTACCAATTTTTATTTTTATTTTTTTTTAATGTAAAATGAACCCAATTTTTAATGTAAAATCTATAAATTTACGCCTTTTTCAATTTCAAATGTACCCTTATTTAAAAATATAAAATAAAACATTTTAGTTTATGAAAAACTAAAAAATCTGATAAGTGTAACACGAATTATCAATCTTTGTAAGATTATAGGGAGAAATTAATACTAAAATTTAATATTTTTTCTTTCAATTAAAGTATTCAAATTAATAAAATTTTATTCTAAGATTTTGGTATAATAAAATTTCAATCAAAATAATGTATCCATATGAATTTTTGGGTACATTACTATACAACTGATTTACAATTTTTTAACACTATGGATACATTCTTTTGCTATTTATGATTTCATATTATTACATTGTTTTTATTCATTTATTCAATAAAAAATTTTGAAAACTTTTTACTGTAGCCGTTTCATATTATTACATTGTAATATAATGAGGGACTTTAAATCTAGAATTTATATGCCAAATATATATACACACACACAATATGGGATTATAAATCTCATAAATGTCAAACATATAGAAAAATACATATTAATATTGATATAATGAGGTTTTCAAAGTCAAGGGACTTTGATTAAAAAAAAAAAAAAATTGAATACCATTAAAGTTTTAGTTAAAGAGTGTTAGTGATTAGGGACCGAATCCAAAGTCTTTCTTATTTTTATTATTAATATGAGAATATTAGGTTCGGCTATGTATCTTTTTGATAGACCACTTAATGGTTTCGATGAAGTTAATTTTCTAGATAATGAAAGTTTAGATCAATATAGATTGTAAAAGACTGATGTTTTGAGTTAGATGGTGTAATGGTTGATGAATATAGCGACCACAAACAAATGTATCAGTATGTAGATTTATAAAATAAAAATAAAAAGTGTCTTTAATTAGATACAATTTTATGCACAATTTGTTAAACTTCGTAATTAATGTTCTGCCATAAATTTGGGCAATTTCTTCAACTGCAAAACATGGTCTTCAATTCTTGGGAGGATTGAAATTTTACCGTCTGGAATTTATCCATGTGTACTTTGGTGGGAGAACTATATATACCTTCCAAAAGAAGTGATTCAAATTAGAAAGTAACTAATTCATGGAACTATGTATGCAGGAGTGTGCCAACTTAATGGTCTAGGCGAAAGGGATAAGCCCAACATGAAAGAAATCCTTGTTTCCTCATACAATACCTTGTTAGCTCCCAAGGTGAAAGCTGAATGCTTGGACAATACCAGTGCAGCAACAAAAGAAACGACTTACGTTCAGAGCCATTGTTCAAAAGAGCGGAGAACAAGTATTGGTGATATTGTTTCCACTTGGTTCAACCAATTCCATATTTTGCTGCAAAGAAGCCTCAAGGAACGAAAGCATGAGTCCTTCAACTCGCTGCGAGTTTTACAGGTAGTGGCCGGTGCATTGTTAGCTGGTCTAATGTGGTGGCAATCAGATTATTTAGATATCCAGGATCGTTTAGGCCTTCTCTTCTTCATTTCTATATTTTGGGGAGTCTTACCTTCTTTCAACTCGGTATTTGCATTTCCCCAAGAACGTGCCATCTTCATTAAGGAGCAGGCCTCGGGTATGTACACTCTCTCTTCGTATTTCATGGCTCGAATGGTCGGAGACCTACCGATGGAGCTTATTCTTCCTACAATATTTCTTGTCATGGCTTACTGGATGGCCGGATTAAAAGCCGACATGGGCGCTTTTCTATTAACCTTGTTGGTTTTACTCGGCTATGTGCTAGTGTCTCAAGGGCTTGGCCTTGCTTTAGGCGCGGCAATCATGGATGCCAAACAGGCCTCCACGATAGCAACAGTGACAATGCTAGCTTTTGTGCTGACCGGAGGATATTACGTGCATAAGGTTCCTTCTTGTTTTGCTTGGCTCAAATATATTTCTGCTACCTTTTATAGTTATAGGCTGCTAATCAATGTCCAATATGGGGAAGGTAGTAAATTATCATCCCTCTTGGCCTGCTCATCTCATGACCATGATCATGCAGGTGATCACAAAGCAAGCTGCAAGTTTGTCGAGCAAGATGTCGTAGGGCAAATTAGCCCTGCGACGAGCGTATGTGTCATGTTGTTTATGTTTTTCGCATATAGGTTAGTGGCTTACCTTGCATTGAGACGCAGTAAAGTTTGAAATAATTCATACAATAATTACTTGCATTTGGATTCCATGTTCTTCGAAAGACCTCTTTAGTTGTAATTCTCTGAAATGGATGAATTTATTTTTCTCTGTGTTTGTTTGTACAAGTTGATAGATCGTATGTTAGCAACACTGTAATCATTCAATGGGATCGACGAAATGCAATAATATAGCAATCTTGTATATCTTAAAATGTCATATACTAATGAAGCTACATTGATGAATTAATTCATATATGTTACATTGTAGTTTATTTTTTGGTCAATACATATTTTAAGCACCTTAAAGCAAGCGATCTGTTTGATACACAATTCAAACTTTAGCCATACCACAAAGAGAAAGGTCATTCCGAATGTGTATGCGTAGGCTCCAAGGTTTTAAACGAAGCTGCGAGATATATCTATATATGGATTGAGGGCTTCCTTGCTTTCACCAATTTACGAATAAGCTATTGCTCTCCGATGCAATGGAAATTTTTTGGTGGAATAACTAAATCTTGGGGGCAATGGCCTATGTAAACAAAAACAATTTATTTACACATCTGTCATTACTATACGCGAGATAGTATTACTATTGTTGGACATATTTGAAGTGCGATGAATATATACTCCAAATTATGTCCCAGAATATTTAAAAACATTGCTACTGCCTCTTTGACATAGATACTCTCAGCAGTCTCGCTACGCAAGTGATCCTGCTTGCTTTTGGTATTCCAGAGAAGCAAATCTTAATCGACCCTATATTTGAAGGGGAGTGGATTTGAGAGCGAAAAATGAATGAAAGAATGCCAAACAGGCCGATCATTCCGCTAGCATCTTGCATTCGCGCCTCTGTTTGACTGGGCAGCCCAAGCCTAACCCATCCCAGTCTGTTCTAACGCAACTTACGCTTTCTTTCAAGACTTGGACCAATTAAGTTTTGAAAACACATACTAAGCAACTCGAAGGTACACAGCTTTAGTTCGATTAGGTAACCTATTTACATATTATCGTCTTTGCTAATCCCAATCAGTTAATGACTCTCCGCTACGAAACCAGCAACAGTACCAAGTTTGTATTGTAGCTATAACTGTAATGATGGTACCCAAAATGATCTTCATTTCTTCTTCATGTTTATGTGGAAACCTACATTTACAAAATATACGTGAAAACTATTACATTATTATTATTTTTTTCATCTAAAATGGTTTTTGAGATTGACATAATTCTTTAATTTGGTCCTTGAGATTTAAAATCGATAGAAGTGGTCCATGAGTTTGTCCACCATCAATCATTTTGCTCATTCCGTAAAAAAATCTTCACTAAATAAGGATAAAATAACAAAAAAATCCTCAATTTTTATCAAATCATTTTGGACCATTGTTTCTTAAATTGAGGGTACTTTGTGATTTTGGTCCTAATTTAACATAAATTTTCACAGAGTGGCCTAAATAATTGTTGGTGGTCAAATTCAGGGATCACTTTTATCGATTTCAAATCTCAAGGACCAAAGTGAGGAGCTATGCCAATCTTGGAGACCATTTTGGCTAAAAAGCCTTTATAAAATAGAAAACTAGATTTTTTTTGAGCAAAAATAGAAAACTAGTTTTTAATCTCTAAATAAGATGAATTTAGATTAATGCTTGGTACAAGATTCAAAATTGAGTTTAGTCCCTTGGTTCTATTTAAATGTTAGCATTTATATTCCATGTTGTGGAGCAAAAAATAATTGAGAAAAATATGGAGGTGACACGTGGATTCTAGGGTTAAAAGGATAAAATTACCCTTGAAGAATACCAGAACTCCTACGCATGAGCAGTGGACAATCATGATTCAATCAAGGTCAAAAGTGCTCAAAATAGGTAATTATTCAAAACCTATTTCAACCATCCTCATCAAATCTTCTCCACAAGGTAACCTCCAAATCATTTCTTTCAAATTATATTTAGCTAATTAATTGACTTATTACCCAATTAATTTATTAATTAGCTAATAAATTGTGAATCACACCCAAAAAACCACCCAAGTGGCTGGTCCCCATTTCTCTTAAAGGGGTCGGCCACACCCCTATAAATATCACCTATTTTCTCCAAAAACCTAAATTCAACACCCTTGCAAAATTCTCTAAATTTTTCAAACACTTTTTCCTCAAAATTCTAACTTTGGTATCGGAGGTTCTTTGGCCAAAGGCCCCCCTCCCCCTAAATTCATCGTGGGTGTGTGAGGCTCTTGGCCTTGACTAAGGTGTGAATTGTTTTGTAGGTACAATTTTGTCCAAGAAGATGAAGGTGGAAATTTGCATCCACAAATTGGTGCTTTCATTGAGAGTCTTGATCAAACACTCGTAGAAGACTCTATCATTCAAGGTTTTTCATTTTCGTGTTCATTTGTAGATTTTTCATACGTTCTTATTTTGGAATTTTTATTTCTAAAAATTCTTTGATAAAATGTAAAATAAAAGTACAATGGTAAGAGATTCGAAAACTTCGACGAACGGAAATTCCAACGTTCAAGGATTAGGACCGCAATGATCTACAAGGTTCAACATAATGATGAATGGAGCGGCGCCACCCCCACGGGGCACCACTGTGGCAACCACCACGGCAGCCACCCTCGACAAGGTTCACGGTGCCACAACCACGATCCAAGTCGTGCCACTTCAACCTTTAAGGGCCCAAGTTATAATCAAGCCGACCCCAGCCGCTTAAGCTCAACACATTGCCAAACTGAGCCCTAGCCTCGCACCCACGTGCGCCACACGCTGATGAACCTACTCCTATGGCCCAACTTGTTCCTGTGGCTTTCCAAGCAGCCCAAGTTGGACCAAGATTAGTTTAACCATCTCAGCTTCAAATTTCAGGACCTACGATCGAGCTGGAGGCATTTTCACCACATTTCTCTACGGATTTGACATTTCCTAACTCAAATCTCGCGCCTGGAGTTTACCGCCCTTCCACCGCTCAAGGAGACGCATTCCTTTTGAGCTCTTTCAATCCGAATGACGAACATCACTTGTCTCGACAAGTCATAAAGTTGATGAGTGCCTTTGCACAACAAATGACGTTGGTGAATCAACTCTTGCTGCTCATCGAGATCCAACGTGCCCCAGACAAGGTGTCCCAAAATAGGACAAGGGCAGACGAAGAACCTTTCTAGCAGCATCTTAGCAAGTAGCCACACAACCAGCCACGAACCGAGTGTTCGAACAGTGTACACTCTTGACTAGGCCTCTGAGATAGTGTATACTCCAGTCTAAGCATGTAGATGAGCATGTACTTTTGACTAGGCCCACAGACGAGTATACATTCACGGTTAGGGCCACACTCCAATAATAAACATGAGCAGCCTTCTAGGCAAAACTTTCATTCACGACTAGGCCCACAAGGAGCATTCTCTACATCACATCGGAGTAGGCAACATGAGAGATGGAAAGAAGCAGTCACTCAATCCGGCTCAAGTTCTACTGGTAGCCTACGAAGAATTCCTTCGCCTGCCAGGAACGGACCACATGTATCACCATCGCCACTTAGACGAGTCGGGCACATAGAAGAGCAGCCTAGATCAGCAGGTCAAGATCGGGGATAGCTGAGAGTTCTGTTACCCCAACAAAGGCAAATTCAGGAAGAGGTTAAAAGGCTCTTAAACGAGCGATTGCGTGATTTCCAATACAATGAAGTGGCTGATGAAGCACTACAAACGGACATAACCAACATAAGCAGGCCATCATCCACAGATGAAATCGAGCAGGCAGAGCCTTCATGTAAGTTTAGTATGCCACATTTCACATCTTTCAAAGGAGATAGAGATCCGGAGAGGCACTTGAAGCACTACCGAAGCACAATGGTCCTTTATAGGAACAACGATGCTTTTATATGCAAGATATTCGCCACCACTTTACAAGGCGAAGCACAAGATTGCTTTCACACCTTGCCACCACGATTCATCTAGAGTTTTGATGATCTTTCTTTGGTGGCTTTGGTTTTCACCAAAGAATACTCATCCTACCTCTTGATCAAGAAAAAGTCTGACCACTTGTTCAATGTGAAGAAGAACCCAAAAGAGTAGCTCCGCGACTACGTGAAAAGATTCAAAGTAGAGAAGACGAAGATAGTCGGATGTGATAACTCAATAGCAACTACAACTTTCCAAAAAGGATTCCCATTAGACTATCCACTGTTCGAAAAGTTGATCATGAAAGAAGATCTAACTTTGGCAGACTCTTTTGCTTTGGCAAAGAAGCATGCACTTTGGGATGAGGCTTGACGGGTAGACAAGGCACCCGAGCAGCCTCGAAAAGAGTCAACAGTGGCTCAAAAGAAGGAAGATGGGAAACAGTCAGGCAAAAACAGGTAGGAAGCCAAACATAGGGATCGACCCACAACCAAGGAAGGCCTAACGACCAATAACTACTATAAGTTCTCAATCCCTATCCTCCAAATCCTTCACGACATCAAGAACGAGCCATGGCTCAAGCTGATGAAACAATCAAAGGGAGATACTTCTAAGTTGGATTACACCAAATACTACACATTCCATCGAGGACTCAGTCACACAACCGACGATTGCTAAACTTGGAAGAATTACCTAGAGAAACTCGTAAAAGAAGGTAAGGTTGATAAATACTCGGACAAGTCAGTGACGCAACCCAGAAGGAACGCAAACGACGACGAAGAACCACTAACCAAGACAATTCGGATCAATGGAATCTTCGCCGAATTCGAGCACTTGGAGGCCAACAACAACTCCAAAAAGAGGAAGATCCAACAAGCTCTACTAGTCTCACAAGTCCAAGCAGTCGACAGCTAACCTGGACCTATCGTTGGCTTCACCGGGCAAGATACAGAAGGCGTCGACTTTCCACACAATGACGCACTAGTTGTATTTATCCAACGAGCCCATGCTATAGTCGATAGAATGATGGTTGACAATGGAAGTGCATTCAAAAGATGGGCCTGGAAAGCACAATCGTACGCCAAGTGGAGGTACTTACCAAATTCAACGGGCACACATTGACTGCTATCGGCCATATTACATTTGACATGAAAAGATCGGCAGTTGTCTCAAAGTAGACATTCACGATTGTAAGTGACCCATCTTTCTACAATGGGTTTCTTGGGAGACCTTGGCTGATCAAGCTAGATGTCGTCACTTCCATCAAGTATAAAAAAAATCTTATTCAGCATCCTGGGAAGAGGAGTCAGAAAAATTAGGTCTGACCAGGCTGCATCTCAACGATGCACTGTGCAAGTGTTGAAGGAATCAAGGAAGAATGCCTTTACCCCCGTAGAGACTATTGAGGTCCTAAAGGACGACGAAGTTACCCAATAACAATTACAGCAAGCAGATAAAAAAGGGAGTGCCCAAACAGATGAAATAGGATGAAAACTCGAAGAAGACACCGAAGACATCATTCTTGATCCCCAGCAGCCAAAAAAGACGGCTAGAATTACTCACGTCTAAGCCCAGCCGAGAAAGAAGAACTCACGACCTTTTTTAGGGAAAATCGTGACATCTTTGCATGGTCACCTTCCGATATACCTGGCATCGACCCAGAGATAGCTTGCCATAAGCTGCACGTCGACCCCGCTACTAAACTGGTGATCCAAAAAAGAAGACATTTTGCACCCGAGCATATGGCGATCATCAAAGTGAAAATTGACAAGTTACTGGAGGCTGGATTTATAGAAGAGATAGCGCACTCAGCATGGCTTACCAACGTCGTGTTAGTCATGAATAAAGAGAATGGCAAATGGAAGGTTTACGTAGACTACACCAACCTCAACTAAGCATACTTAAAGGATCATTATCCACTTCCCTGAATCAATCTACTAGTAGATTCAAATTCTGGGAACTAGCTATTCAGTTTCTTGGATGCATACTTCGGCTACAACCAAATGGTCATATACAAGCCCGACAAGGAGAAAACCACATTTGTGATCGAACGAGGCACCTACTGCTACAAAGTCATGCCATTTGGCCTCAAGAACGTGGGAGCCACTTACAAAAGATTAGTAAACATGATGTTCAAGAAACAAATTGGGGTAACCATGGAGGTCTATGTCGATGACATCATGGTAAAGGGCAAGCAACGGTCAGACCACATTGGGCGAAAACTTTCAACATCCTCAGAAAGTACAAGATGAAGCTTAATCCCACCAAATACACATTCGGAGTATCTTTAGGCAGAGTCTTAGGGTACCTAGTAACTCAACAAGGAATTGAGGTACATCCTAAGCAAATTCGAGCGATCCTAAAGATGAAATCTCCAAGTACCTTGAAGGAGATCCAAAGCTTGGTCGGACGAGCAGCTGTTCTCAACCGCTTCCTTTAGCGATCCACCTATCGATGTAAGCCCTTTTTCAAGGCCATCAAAGGGGCACAACAAGACAAATGGGATGATGAGTGCGAAAAAACCTTCTGAGACCTGAAGAAGTATCTTACATCACATTCTTTATTATCCAAGCCGGAAGTAGTGAAGGACTTATACATCTGCTTAGCAGTCTCTTAACTAACAGTGAGCTCTACCCTCATACAAGAAGAGCTGGGGGCCCAACTGCTGGTATTCTACACTTCTAAAGCTCTTGTCGATGCGGAAACTAAATACCCAAAGATCAAAAAATTAATTTTGGCACTAGTTGTTGTGGCTCGGAAGCTCATACCATACTTTCAAGCTCATACAATCATCGTCATGACTTAATATCCTCTACAGTCAATCTTACATGGTCCGAACACTTCTTAGCGGGTGATGAAGTGGCCATTGGAACTTGGCTAATACGGTTTGGTTTTTTGGCCTCGCATAGTGATAAAAGCCCAAGCCTTGGCCGGACTTCATACCAAAATTCACGCCTAGCCTAGGCGACCTAACAAAGCAACCCAACGCCGCCCCAAAAGCAGCCAAGTACACCTTAGTTGTGCCTACTCCACCCGAAGGAGACTTCTGGCATTTGCATGTTGACGACGCATCCAACTACAAAGGCTTAGGTGTAGGCGTGGTCCTTATCACCCTAGACGGTTCAATGCTCAAGCAGGCGATCACTCTAGGCTTCAAAGCATCCAACAACGAAGCAGAGTATAAGATCTTACTAGCAGGCATCCGAATGGCAAAAGACTTGGCTGTGAAAAAATTTGCAGTTCATTCCGATTCCCAACTAATCACCAGCCAAACTACTGGGGAGTACACGGCAAAACATCTGAGGATGATGCATAACTAGAAAAGGTACGCAAGTAACTTGAGGCATTTCAAACTTACATTTTCACTCAAGTTCCGTGGTCAGATAACGTCCACACAGATGAGCTCGCTGGCCTAGGCCCTGCCCTAGACCACCAACTCAAATGCTCTATTCCGGTAGAGTATCTAGACAAGCCAAGCATAGAGACAGAGTCGGTAGTTGAAGTGTCACAGGTTAGTATAACTCCCAACTGGTAAAGTTCCATTATAGATATAGAATACTTGGTCAATGACACACTCCCTATGGAAAGATTAGAGTCTAGAAAGCTCCAAATAAAGGTAGTATGCTACTACATGTGGAATGGCATTCTCATTCGAAGATCTTACACCAGACCACATCTCCGCTGCCTAGCGCATCCGGATGACCTAAAGGTTCTAAGCTTAATACATAAAGGCATTTATGGAAATCACTCTAGAGGCCGATCCTTAGCATATAAGGCTCTTAACGCAAGTTACTACTGGCCTACCATGCACCAAGATGCTAAAAAGTTAATACAAAAATACGACCGCTACCAACACTACAAGTTCGTACCAGCATTGCCTACCAGCCAACTACACTCGCAAATGAGTCATTGGCTTTTCATCCAGTGGGGCAATCGACCTGGTAAGGCCCATGCCGCCCGCTACTGGAGGCAGAGGCATGATGATCGTGACGATTACTTCACCAAATGGGTAAAACCAAAGCCCATGGCAACTACAACTCAGACGGACATAATGCGCTTCATATGGAGGAACATCATTTGTCTATTAGTGCGCTTCATATGGAGGAACATCATTTGTCTATTTGGCATCCCTCAGTCCATCGTCACCGATAACGACTTACAATTTGTGGATAAAGATTTGGTGAAGTTCTTCCAAAAGTATGACATTAAGCAGCACATGTCAACATCGAGGTATCCTCAAGGCAATGGGCAGGCTGAAGCATCTAACAAGACGATCTGGCCTCAAAAAATCAATCTCTGACAAAAAAAGAAAACGGCCAGATGAATTCCCTGGATGTCTATGGGCATATCACACCACAAAAGATGAGCAGCTGGTGAGACTTCTTTCTCTTTGGCATTTGGTTTGGAAGCAATCATTCCTTCCAACATTGTCGTGCCAAATATCAGCACTCTACTGCTAAGCATTGAGCAAAATAGTAAGGAGATGACTACAAGCTTAAATCTAGCAGAGGAAAAGCACGAGCAGACCATCACCTGCGTCGCAGCCTACCAGTAGCAGTTCCTCTCCAACTACAGCAAAAGGGCTAAGATCTAGTAGTTCCAACCTAGAGATATAGTCATAAGAAAAACCATCATCACTGTCCACAGAGAAGGCTTCAAAAAGATGGATCCTATCTAGGAAGGTCCGTACAAATTTGCAGAGTCAGCGGCAAGGGTAATTACACCCTTGCCACCATGAACGACAAAAAGATTGAAAAACAGTGGAATGCCTACAATCTAAGGAAGTATCATGTGTGACCACCCACTACATCAAACCCCAAATAACTTAAGCAGCTCAACGGGCACCACCTCGCAAGCCGAGGATTATCCAGTTGTTATGCAATCTCTACTTTACAACTAAGTTTTAGTTCGTTTCACTCGTTTTTCAATGAGAAATTTATAAGTAATTTACAACTTGGCTCGACTACATGTCTACAACAACTTCTCACTCCTGCATTTCAACAGAAGACCATGCCCTTGTTAGGGACTTATCGTAAGAATTGCACCCCTCGAGGGACCAACCATGCTCTCCAGTGGGAAAGGGTAAACCAATTCCTCGACACCTATATGGGTCTGTTCTCCGAAGCGGGAGGATAAGGTTTACACTCTAAATATCCAAATGTGGATGAGCCGAGCTACCCTAGTATAACTAGATGCATGATAACTTGCGCCGAGATTCCTATAAGTAGCCACAATGGTCTTTTTCAAGGCTTAGCTAACTGAAGGATTTTGGGTCTCTTAGCCTAATCCGTGGGGAACCAAGCCCTAGAGACGGAAAGGTTACATAACGCAGTACGCCATTTAGATGGCTACCCTGGAACCCTTAAGTTGCTATCGAGTGCACTAAGGTAACTACGGTTTTCAAAAGAATGCTTAGGGCTTGCCTTTCAAACAGTAAAACCATGCTAAAATTATACAACCACACATTCTTATGAAAGGTTAAACAAGCAAGCATGTGTATACGAAGCTTATCTACTGCCGACATGCTACGTAGTCGATAAGCTTCACCACTGCCAAGTGCAGAACAACCTACACAAAGTCTTAAAGTGTTGTGATACTTGCTACGCAACCTACGGAATTAGAGAAAGCCAAGGTTAACAACCTAGTGGTTACGCAGACTTGTCTGCTTTTGTAAGTAAGGCATCCAGCTGCCAACCCTATGACTAACAACTTTACAAAGTTCTACACCAACACCTACAACTGCATAGACCATGCCAGCTTGTCTGTTTATAGAATAGTAGCATGCATGTCACTGGTCTATAAAGTCTAAAGGTTAAGGTATGAACAAAAGAAGCGAAGATGGAGAAAAGCGAAGAAAACAAGTTTATTAAACTTCGTATCAAAATTGATAAATAACAAGGAAAGACCGAAAGAGTTCAAGCAAAAGCAACAAGGAAAACAAAGAAAATCTTAAAGGCAACCTAAAAGGCTACTCTTCAGCAGCTTGGACATCCCACGACTACTCGATCGTCATACCTTCAGCAGTAGCAACGCTCTTAGCAGAGGCACCATCCGGCGCTTCACCCTCAGCTACCCCAGCTTGGGCACCAATTTCTTTAACTACTTCACCAATAAAAGACTCAAAACTAAATCCGAGCAAGTCTTCCAGAGAAATAGAGAAGGTCTCAAAGTCATTACTAGAAAACTCAAAGTCAGAAAGCCACCCAAAAAGATGGTCTACATAGCCCAACTTGTAGAAATCAGCTTGACTCCGAGTAAGCGAAGTCTCAAACCCAGCCTTCTCACCCTTCAATTACTCATTCTCCTCAAGCAAACAAGCATGGACCCATTGCAGCTCTTCCACTTCTTTCTTTAAACTATCGTTAATCTTCAAAGCACCTTGGAGTTCTAACACTTGAGGCTCAAACCTATCCACAACCTTCTTGAAGTGGATAACTTGGTTATAAGCAGCAATCAGTTTTTCATCCTTCACATAAACAGTGGAGCAGAGCTCAGAGTTAACATATTCAAGGTTTTGAATCTAATGTATGTAACAGATCTCCTTCTCTGCACTTTCATACTTTACTTGGATCGTGTCAAGCCTAATCTTCAAATCCACGATCTCTTAGCAAGTGGTCTCAAGCTACAGAGAAGTGGGGGCAGAGATATTAGACCCCTTCAAAGCAACAAGCTCAGATTCCAGCTTCTTGACTTTCTCAGCCGAAGAGTAAGCTTCGACTGCCACAGTTCTTGTCACCTCTTTGGCAGCCTTGGTATCCTCTTGATAAAGGAACATAGACTTGGCTGCCAGAATCGTCATTTTATGCATCATGGCTAGTAGAGCAGTCATCCTATACTTAGTCATATATTTCACGAAGGAACTTGGGCCAATAAGCCCTTTAACGCCATCAATAAATTTGGCACACACATCCATGTCCTCGAGCATATTTGGTCTCAAAAGCACATAAATCTCAGCAGCTTCCCCGGAAACAGACTTGGTGAATTTCTCACAGCTGCCCGTACGAGCAATTTCCTTCTTTTCATCAGGCGAGTTGGTCTCAGCAGCAGAAGGAATGGGTTTTAGAGCCACTTTGGCAGGCAGAGGCACCTTATCACTCTTCACAGTAGCAAGCATCTCCAAAGCTGAACTAGACTTAGCCCCAGACGGATGTTTTGGCATAAATTTCGACACTAAAGGCACAAAGGAACTTTTACGCTGAGCAATCCTATCAACAATAGCCACCTTTAGAACGGTAGGCATCATCGACACAGATCTAGCAGCCTCATCTTTCTCAGCTTTGGGAGAAGTCAAGTCAATCACAAGCTTAGGGGTAGCTGGCGAACCCTCGCGAGCAACGGAAGAAGTCTTTGGCTTTTTTTAAATTGGTTTCTCTTAAGCAGGCAATGAAGGTTTCCTTTTCCCACCTTCACTTACAGTGGGCTCCACGATGGTGATTGGACGAGCTAATGCCTTTGCCTTGATCCGCTTTATCTCCTATCTTGGAGGCAGCCCATCTTTCTTCCTACAAAGAAGACTAAGCAACCAACGCCACTTATAGTATTCAAAAGGGATACCCAGAGCGACATGCACTTTCCTCATGTCTGAAGAAATCTTAGGAGTTGAGCCAAACTCCGAATCTACAAAAGTAGCGGATGACAATCAGAAAATTAAAGAGCAACTTAACACAAATACAAAACAGCCGAGAGATTAAGCAGCTTACTTACCAGATATGAAGACCGTTGGAACACGCAACTCGGGGGAAGAATCAGACTCCCATTTTCCACTTTTCTCCAAATTCTCCTTGGCCCAGTCATGATTTCCCTTGCTTGAATGATCGAAGAGCCTATGGCGCGATCGCAGCTGCCTGACTTCCTCAATGTGGCATATGTCAAAAAAGTACCAAAATTCATTGACGGTTAGATCTAAGTCAAAGAATTGGCTTAGATTGTGGAATCCTTCACTATCACACGGACCGTATTCGAAGAAAGATTGTGGAATCCCACTATCACACGGACCGTATTCGAAGAATATTGAGCTGGGGCACATCTCATTGAATAAAGCACTTTTTGGAGGAAACGCGACATAGGAAAAGTAAACCCCAACACAAAGTAGTAAGGGTGGAACTTGATGGCTCTCCGGGCCCCACCATATGTCTCACGGCTGCTACCATCCTTAACATGCTTCACACGCACTCCCGAAAGGATAGCATACCTATATGCCACAAGGAAGTCTCTAAACAAATCATCGGAGCTAATTTTGAAGTGAGCAGCCTTGAAATAGCCAACCTTGCTCAAAGACCCGCATTGACAATACAGTGGCGCCATACCATCATCATTCTTATGGTTCAGGGAAGACATGCTTGAAGAAATCCTGCGAAGACGTGAAGGAAATTTGTTAGACGATAGCCTACCTTTCTTCCTACGAAGAAGACTAAGTAGCCAACGCCACTCACAGTATTCAGAAGGGATACCCAAAGCGACATGGACTTTCTTCATGTCCAGAGAAACCTTAGGAGTTGAGCCAAACTCCAAATCTACAAAAATAACAGGAGATAATCAGAAAATTAAAGAGCAACTTAGCACAAATACAAAGCAACCGAGAGATTAAGCAACTTACTTACCAGATATGAAGACCGTTGGAACACACAGCTCAGGGGAAGAATCAGACTCCCATTCTCTACTTATCTCCAAAGTTTTCTTGGTCCGGTCATGATTTCCCTTGCTTGAATGATCGAAGAGCCTATGACACAATCGCAGCTGCTCGACTTCCTCGATGTGGCCTATGTCAAAGAAGTACCAAAATTCGTTGACGGTTAGATCTAAGTCAAAGAATTGGCTTAGATTGTGGAATCCCACCATCACACATACCGCATTCGAAGAACATTAAGCAGGGGCACATCTCATGGAGTAAAGCACTTCTTGGAGGAAAACGCAGCATAGAAAAAGTAAACCCTAAC
Organism: Pyrus communis; assembly: GCF_963583255.1. Taxonomy (NCBI): domain Eukaryota; kingdom Viridiplantae; phylum Streptophyta; class Magnoliopsida; order Rosales; family Rosaceae; genus Pyrus; species Pyrus communis. The sequence goes on from NC_084804.1 coordinate 31,530,505, forward strand.
ACAAAATAGTAAGGGTGGAACTTGATGGCTCTCTAGGCCCACCACATGGCTCACGGCTGCTACCATCTTTAACACACTTCAAACGCACTCCCGAAGGGATATGATGCCTATAAACCACAAGGAAGTCTCTAAACAAATCATCGGAGCTAATTTTGAAGTGAGCAGCCTTGAAATAGCCAACCTTGCACAACGACCCACCTTGACAATACAATGGCACCACACCATCATCATTCTTATGGTTCGAGGAAGACATGCTTGAAGAAATCTTGCGAAGACGTGAAGGAAATTTGTTAGACGGCTGCTTGATAAAAAATAAAAAAATAAAAAAATAAAAAATAAAAAATAAAAAATAAAAAAAAGAAGGAAAGGCAGCTCTTGGCCCAAGCTTCAAGCAGGCCAAACTCTAAGCCACTCTCCCTTCCTCCTATACTAGTGCGGGCCCAAGCCCAGAAAAGAAAAAAAAAAGGCAAAAAGGGCAGCAACCAACTCACTAGGCCTCCATGGCCCAAAGTCGCAGCCTAAGCTGCAAGAACCCAGCGACCATGCCAGGCCCCATGGCCTGGTTTAATTCCTTGGCCCAGAAAGCCTTTCAGCCTCCTTACCCTTCTCTACTAGGCACGACCCCAAGCCCAACCTTCAAATAAATTTTTTTTAAAAAAAGTAAAGAAGGCAAGCCCATCGCCAACGCCTAAACCCAAGTCAAAGCCACACCAAGCCACACACGACAACCACCTTGCTGTGGCTTCCCAACCAAATTTTCATGCATCCTTAACCCTCGTCAAGCCAAATTTCAAGCCCCAAGGCTCCCAAAAATTGAGAAGACAAGGAAAATTAATTTTTTATTACCTTGAAGCAGTGTGAAGACAAAGCAAGCAACGAAAGATGATCCTTTGCACGGGCAAGATGTAGAAGAATGCTAGTGGAGGGGGAACAAATATCCTCTAAGCTATCTCTCTCTTGTAGGAAAAATAAATCGCTCTTCAAAGTTGATTTAATAATCCACTTAAGGTGCACTCAAATATGCTTTGAGAAAAAAAAAAAAATTTCCTGAAGTATCTAATTTCCAATTAAAGAGGTAACTACATCAAAATAGGAAACAATCCTATGTTTCCTAAAGCAAGAAAATCTCTACACCTGCTGCCCTTTCCTGTGAGTAGCCCAACAGGTGTGCAGGCATGTGTGGAGCCAAAAATAATCGAGAAAAATATGAGGCGACACGTGGATTCTAGGGTAAAAAGGACAAAATTACCCTCGAAGAACACCGGAACTCCTACGCACGAGCAGTGGACAATCATAACTCAATCAAGGTCAAAAGTGCTCAAAATAGGTAATTATTCAAAACCTATTTCATCCATCCTTATCAAATCTCCACAAGGTAACCTCCAAATCATTTCTTTCAAATTATATTAATTAGCTAATTAATTGACTTATTAACCAATTAATTTATTAATTAGCTAATAAATTGTGAATCACACCCAAAAAACTACCCAAGTGGCCGGTCCCCATTTCTCCTAATGGGGCTAACCATACCCCTATAAATATCACCCTATTTTCTTCAAAAACCTAAATTCAACACCCTTGTAAAATTCTCTAAATTCTCCAAACACGTTTCCCTCAAAATTCTAACTTTGGCATCAGAGGTTCTTCGGCCAAAGCCTTTCCCATTCATCGTGGGCGCGTAAGGCTCTTGGCCTTGACCTAAGGTGTTAATTGCTTTGTAGGTGCAATTTTGTCCAAGAAGAACAAGGCAGAAATTTGCATCCACACATGTCATTTTAATCAGATTAATGCTGGTACACAAATTCATTATAGTACAAACATTTAGATACATTAATAGATTAATGATTCTGGTACTCAAGATCGAATAAAATGCGAATTTAATTAGTAATGCCAATATAATTCATTTTGTTTAATCGCCAAGTCAATTCCTTCTTGCCTGCTTTGTCTTTGCTTGAAAGCTTCCATGTTCAAGTGAACGGTTAGGGTTCCATCTGTCCACATTCTTCCCTTCCATCCAGGGGAATTGGGGCTTGATTCTTTCATGTAGTCGATTCGCTAATTACACTCCATGAATAGAGTCCATGAGCTCGGGAAAAGAAGTAGGGCCTTTGGTCAACCAAGAGAGGCCCAACCCTTCCTGATCATTCTTGTTGCGTTCTTATTTCGAGCTGATCAATCAGCTTCTAGCCACCATTGAGAATGAATAAGAATTGGTAAAAATGTCCTAAACCTAGTGACAATTCAATAGAATTTGATTAAGGTCTCGCCTAGCCGCCCGCTCCCCCCTCTACCCGTCGAGGGCTATCAATGGAAGTTCCAGAGCAGGTGGTTGGTATACCACCATAATGCAACTGCTTTTTATTTATTTTTATTCAAATAGGATTTATGTACTTTTTTATTCCAATGTTGGTGACTGGAGATAACTCTCTTCCATTATTCTTGGGATGGGAGGGAGTAGGTCTTGCTTCATATTTCGAATGAGCGCAACCTTCAACCAACCGTTGCTCTCCGCCGTTCTTCTATCTGTCTCCACTGACGGGCACCATGCTCAGTTCTACACGAATTTGTCATCCCATCTCGTGCCAGACTATGAGCTTGATTTTTAGTAAGGGAACGAATTTTGGGACGAAGCTATTCTATTTGTTGTAATATATTTCGATGCAAACATTTCAACAAAAAGAAGTCAATTTAATATATTTTGGCACAATCCTGTACACTTAAGTATTTACACATTTTTCTGATGTGTCACTAATTTTTTAATGTTTTCTCATTGATGTTTATTTATAATTAGAAGAACTAAAATGTGCATTTAATAAAATCAAAATTTAATGTGGAGACTTTAGATAAAAAAAAATAAATAACAAAAATAGAATATAAATTTTAATAAAAGTTCACTTCAAGGAATTAAAATTAATATATAATCTAACACTACAATTTTTTAAAATTTTATCTTTTTAAGGACTAATGTTCAAAACCCTTTATAAAGATTGTCGTCCGGTTTCATCAAATGAGTTGTAGATTTGCTATATGTATTAATCAACCTCTTAGTTATTATTATTGGGGCTATTTGTTTTTGTTTTGGGTCATTCCAGTAAAGTTTGAGTCCAATTTGTGTTTTATAAGTCCAGCAAATCCTTGTATGGCCAACCCAAATAGATGTGACAAGTCTGGTGCTCTTTAATCCAAAGAATCATGTTCATCTCCAGTTTTCATATTTCTTCTACGGTTCTACCAACATCTTTTCCTTCTTATCTCCTCCAAATTATCTTCACTAGATGTGTTCTATAAGCACTATTACGGTACAGATGGATGATTTTGCAGATGCTCGAAATGATTCGTGTGCAATCTATACTGATGAGAAATATAGCAGGGATGGAAAATGGTAATTATTGAGCCATCTTGTATTTAGAATGAGGTGGAAATCATAACTTCTCGCAATGCTATTGCCTATTGGTGGTTACAAGTAGAATGCATTTCTTCTTGCAACTGAATTACCACACCAGAAAGAAAAAGAAATGGTGAAGCTTCATATTAACATGGTTTGTTTCTCATTTGTAAACGGAGTGAAAAAGTTATACTGGGGTTATGGAAAATTGAAAATGGCTTTTACATGGTTGAGTCTAACCATTGTAGGGATTAGGTCCAGGCAAACTCGTGTGCACATTATAATAGGATATCGGATAGATTTGAAGATCAATGGTTTAGGCAAGATGATTCGGACAAGAGGGAGACTTTATTGGGATTATTTAGTATATTAAGCATGAAACACTTGGAGTGATCTTAAATATTCAAGATATGGAAAAATGAAAACATGAAGAACAATTTTTCTTGCATGCATATGGTACGCATCATTGAGCTTATTATATTGTGCAATTATAACTACATATTTTTGGGTGTTATTTTGTATATCAAAATTATGACTACACTTGCGTATGTTTATTTGTTGCGAGTTGCACTTGTAAATACCAGTTAAATTGTAAATAGGTTATTGTCCCACATCGGTGAAATACCTATATAACATTACTTGTAATATATATACTATAATTGGAAAATAATAAATAATATATTATAAATTCACAATATATATATATATATATATATATATTTTGTCGAAGCCCAAGGCATTCCACACCCTTGTCAAAATAATATTAAAGGTAGAACTAATCCCAGTGAGAACCGAAAAGGTTAAAGATATTTGACATTTCTAGTTGAGTCACCGTACTACTTTCTCGGTAAGCGATTCTAAAGTTGCTTTTCCATTTGATTTGATTCATTCAAATGTTTGAGGTCTTGCTAAAATTGCTTCTAATGGAAAAATATAGTTTGTTAATTTATTGATGATGCTAGAATGACTTGGTTGTTTTTTTTGTTTCTTTTTGGGGAGACTATGACTTGGTTGTTTTCAAAGGATCAAAAAGTGATATTGTTTCCATTACACGTGATTTCCATGTCATGATTTCTACTAAGTTTTAGGTTCAGTAAGGTCTTCCGGCCTATAACAGAGGTGCGATATTGTGGCTTATTTTTTTCGTAAAGGGGGTGCGATATAAGTCACACCTCATGGGGAAAGACTTCTCTCGACGTCTTAAGATTGAGTATTAATCACTAAAGACCTGATGCGACATTTTGTTTGACTATTTACATACTTAAAAGGGAGTATTGCAATCCTAATTAGTTAGGAATGTGATTGTGTAACCCCTATTGAGATTCTATATTATCTTTTAGATAGGTTTGTATTTTAGTTGTATTACTTGAAAGACAATGATTCTCCCTTCTTTACTACTTCACAATAAGATGAGATAATACATACCTCAAAATCCACCAATTTCTCTCTTCTCTCTAGTTCCACCGCCCTTCTTCTCTCCCCCTCTATAATTCTTCAGTTTAATAGGCCTACAACAATATAATAAATTTCGTTTAAAAAAATAAAAAAAAAAAGAAAACCACCTAGGCCCTTACTTGCCAGTTGCTGATTAGTGTCTAACACCTTTCAAAACCTTGATTGTAACTACAATAATGGCTTGATATTGTTATGGATTTCATATTACTGAGTCATTAACAATTATGTGTTTTCACACTTCCTCAAGTCTTGAAAGAAAGGGTAAGTTGCAAAGAACAAGGTAAGTCTTGAAAGAAAGAGTATATTGAAAGAGACGTTTGAGGTGCTAAAGATCACCATTCATCTAATTTTTCTTTTGTTTATATGTACATATATTTCTGTGTTGGAGCAATAATAGAAAATATGAAAAGTAACAATATAATTTCAATGATAATAATCATAAAGAAATTTACAACATCAATTATATATGAGATTAATATAAACAACTAGAGATAAAGTTAGAAAAACTGACAAACTTGGAGATTGAGGCTTGCATAAATGCAATGTCCTAAAAATAGAATTTTGTCCCTACTCTTGTGCTTGTAGTTTGATAGACGTCCATCTCCCAGGATTCAACAATCTATAATCCGAAGTCAAAGTACTTCAATTTTCGGACTCTGGCGAACTGTATATATTTCATACTCTCAAGACACGACTCGGAATTTGACTCACGAAGCATGAGAGAAACAAAGTGGGGAAACCCTATTTCTCAAGAGTAAAACCTAACTCAAATTTTCTATATTTAATACCAATGGTTTCATGGGTTTATATAAAATCCAATTTCTACTTATCAAAGAGATGTAACTTTTCATCTATAAGTATACATCACTTATCAAGGGAATACACCTAAACAACATAACCTTTCTAAGAAATTGGTTAACAATATTTTTCATTCAATTATTAAAATTATATACTATAATAATGGTTTGATATTGTTATGGATTTCATATTACTGAGTCATTAACAATTATGTGTTTTCACACTTCCTCAAGTCTTGAAAGAAAGGGTAAGTTGCAAAGAACAAGGTAAGTCTTGAAAGAAAGAGTATATTGAAAGAGACGTTTGAGGTGCTAAAGATCACCATTCATCTAATTTTTCTTTTGTTTATATGTACATATATTTCTGTGCTATTGTCTACGCACTAGTTTATCTACATTTTAGAATTATTTTGGAACCTTAGATGGAATTTTACAAATGTTGTTTCCAGGGAAGGATGACAACATGAAGCTCCAAATGGCTCAGGCTATGGAAGAAAACATCAAGAAAATAATCAGCAGTCTCGGAAACCCCACCGGAAGTTGCAAGTCCGAGTTTCCCCTTACCAAGCTGGCCCATCCGTTTTAACTTTTTGACCCAAAGATACAGATGAGGATGCGACATAACCGGAACAATTAACAAAAGGAGCTTTACTCAACTTAGTCGGTCGAGATCCCAAGAGAGATTAAATTTTATTTATCCAACACACCTGATACATATGACCTGGAGATAAAACTCCAACCTGTCTAATCCAAATATAATCGAAGTAGAACAACGAAGTCTTGAAATAGAACGGGGTCTGCTTTCGAACTTTACTTTTTTCTGACACACGTTCGAGATAGTCATTAACTATAAAAACTCAGTAGCCAACTAATCGAGATGTGAAGTTGTTGAAATTTTGTGTCTACTTGATCTAAATATAGGGAATGTACATAGATGTGCGTGAAGTTACGAAAAATACTTGGTGGAAATCATTTCCAACACGAAACACACCCCTAAGGGTAACATGAAACACAATCCTAAAATTTAAGCTTTTACTGTTAGTGCCGGACTAGGAATTTAACTGAGTTGGCTTGCAAGTATGCAAAAAGATGAATGAATATATTGCACTTGTCGTTTGTTAAGTGTAAAAGGGATAGCGCGTGCAGGGACAATGACAGACAAAGGGATTAAACCCCACAAGTAATCATCAAGCCTTCTATATCTGAGATACGTTTAGGGCAAATATAAAAGGGACAACTTGGGTGTGTGAGGAGACATGTCATTATCAACCTTAGTTATTCTCTCTCTCTCTCTCTCTCTCTCTCTCTCTCTCTCTCTCTTCCTTCTAGAACATGTTTAAGTCATTTTCCTCAAGCTTGTTTAGCATTTTCTTTCTTCTCTAATATATATATATATATATATATATATATATATATATATATATATATATATAAATGTATATGTATATGTGTGTGTGTGTGGGGGACGCAGGCATCCAGTCCCACAAACCGCCCCAAACATCCAACTTGCTTTCTTTGCACTATTTCTTGCTTGCAAAAGCAACCCCACCAACCACTCTTGCCATTTACAAATTACAGACATGACGATGATGATCAGCCATCAGCCAGTTATTCTTGTTGTACGGTTAATCAGTGTACCATATCCCTTCTCTTCAACAATTCCACAATATATTGCAAGCTCGAGAAGCATTTTATTAGTTCGTTTAAAGCTTGTTTTCCACCACTTGCTATACATGTAGTACTTTTAGTTTCCAGGGCAATCCATTAAATGAAAGAGGAGAATTTAAACCCAAAACACAGTGGCTTAAACATAAATAACGAGAGTAATTTACCACTTGCTATACATGTACTTTTTTTAGTTACCTTAAAATCAGAACAGAACAAAGTTATTTGTCAATTTTAAAGGTGCCGACTTATCATGTTAGACCGGCCATGAAACGGACCTCTGCAATTGATCAACTTTCGACTTAATGCGCGCAGTACTATACTACTACTGTAATGAAATCAAGTATCCCTTCGACTTAATGTTCATACATATTGGCATTAAGGTGTTGGCTAATTATGATCCCCCACTAGCTACTTAGTTCCACTTGTTTGTGCCACAGAATTTTCATTTTCCATTTTCCAAATTTTGAACTATATCGGAAATGTGAGAAGCCATGTACATGATCGTATATACTGAGAGAGCCTGTTCGATATAGGAAATTAGAAGCCTTGCATTCACCGATCCCTTCTTATTGTACAAAATCTTTTCAAATAACCAATTATTTCTCGAGTTTCATTAGGATTGTTTTACCACGCACGCTCTGTTATTGGTAGACCTGGTATTCGTGTAGTATTTTTCGTGTTCGTGTCACATCTTATATTTTAATGGATCGTGTCGTATAACACTTGTTAAAATAAACAGGTAATATGACCCAACTCGAAATCGACCTGTTAATGTTATCAGGTAATATGATCCGACCCGTTACCCGTTAAAGAAAATATTTTTTAAATCAATAAATAATGAAAATGAAAAACATAATTTGACCAAAAAAAAAAAAAGAAAACATAATACTAAATTAGTATATGCATACTATATTGTCACATAAATATTACTCCAAAACATTAAAAAAAAAAAAAAAAACACATTTTCTTTCAAGTATTATATACTCCAAAACAAGAGCCTCATAGGAAAAACATTAGTACATTACTATAAAATACCAAATTTTCAAGGATATGCCAAATGAAAGGAATCCCACTTCAAGGTTGAGGAACCTTGGACGTTTATATATGCTTTCACATTTTTTATACTTGTACATTAATGATTATGAATTTTATTTATTTTGAACTCCCTTAAAATATTATTCATGAGGGTTTGTATGGTTTTAAAATTCAAACGGCGATGTACCCATACTCATAGCGTAAAGGATGTGATCACGAGCCTTTGCAAAAAATTTTCACATTTTTCGCACTTGTAAATTAATTATTATAATTTTTTAATGTATTTGGTATTTTTAAATTACTTGATACTTTTATTTTAATTGTTTTATAATTTTTTTAATCTCAACTTTTGCCTATAGTGTGCTATAAAAATAAATAAATAAATTAATTAAAATTAAATTTTTTAAATTTATATAAAATAATAATACAATGATACATATTTATTATGCACTATATACATATACACTATGACTATTGTATTTATATTAAGTTATTTTACTACTTTAAAACATTAAAATCATCAAAATAACTTTTTTACTTAATATGTCGAAATAGGTTACCTTTGTGTTACTTTCGTGTAAACCTGTTAAGAACCTGTTATTAACAGGTTCTTATCGTGTGACCCGATAACGATCATATTAGTTATCGTGTTGACCCAAAATCTGTGGTTTTCGTGTTATTTACATGTCATGTAAGAAATTATCAGGTCTAAGTATTGGGTATTCTAATACATTTTTTTCACATTTGTGTGCGCAAAATTATTGTGGCTTAAGCACACATAGAATATATATATATATATATATATATACACATATATATATACATATATATATATATACATATATATATATATATATGTGACAGCCCATTCCGAAAATTTTAAAACGTACGCGTGAAAAGATGATTTTGCCCCTAGTGTGATTTTTACGTTGTGTGGTTGTTTTTGGGTTTTTGTTGGCATGTTTTGGGCCACACACACACTCTCCCACACCCCACACCTTTTTTCCCCTACCCTGCACCCTGTCCCGAGCTCCCTTTCCCTCTCATTTCCATCCATTTCGTACGGACACACCCCCAAAACCCATGAAATCTTCAAAGATCGAAGGAACAAAGTACATATCCATGCTCGTGAGGCCCATTGGAGTCTAACCATACCCATTTCAGATAAGGATACCTTCGTTTTCACGTCGAACTCGGGATACCCGATTTTTGGTACTGCTCATGCACACGTAAATTCTTATGTTTTTGGGAATTTCAAGCTTGTAGGAGGCTTGGTGAGGTCCTTAGGAGGCTCGGGGTGGTTCGTTTGAAGGTTTTGGACGTCAGGATCACGAGTTTCGAGGTTGGCCGGAGTTGGGGGTATTTTCCAGGCGAGATTTTGTGGATTTTAGCACTTGAAAGTGGTATGATCTTGTTCCTCTCGTTGTAAGCTTCATTTTGGTACCAATTTTGTGAAATTTGGTTGAAAAACGAAGAAGATAGGACGATTTAAAGATTTCCCGATTTTCGCCGGCGCCGGAGCCTCGCCGGAGAAGACAACGGAATATTCCGTCAGTTTGGACAGAATATTCCTAACGCCGTTGATGGAATCCATTAAAGTTAACGAAATATTCCTGATGGCGTTAACTGATGCCGTCAGCGTGCCAGGCACGTGCCTGCGCGTGGTCGGCGTGTGTGGCCGTGCCTTGGCCGGCGCGTGGGGGCGCGTACGACGGTGAAATATTATTTTTAAAATATGGGGATGATCCTGAGGTTGAGTAGATCACGTTGGTGTATTCATACACCCCATTTGAGCATTGTATGAGAAGTTATTTCTTGAGATTGGTTATGTGCTTTAAAATTAACGTTTTTATAGTTGTTTCGCATATAGGTGAATCCTATCCTGAGGACGAGCGTGGTCACTCGAGGCAGGGGGTTACAACCCTTCCACTTACCAGTGAGTGGGCTTTTGGTTTTCCGTATATACCTATATAGTTATACTTTTCCCATAAATTGATTTAGAACGTTATTCGTTATATGCCATGCCTATAGTTTTGCCGTTATTTATGCATTGTTAATTGTTTATATATATATGTATGTTTGATGTTGCAGACGCACAGGTAAGTGCCAGGTGAGTTGTGATTTATGTTTACATTCAGTAGTGATTTGAGATGCATAGAGAGCTCATAACCTGCAACCCCAGTGTTAGTGCTCCCGCCCAGAGTTGGGCACAGTCCTTCACGTGATGTTCACCTCCCGCACCACACGCTCAGCTTGGATCCAAGTTAGGTGCACAGTCCTGTCGTACAAACCACTTTAGGTGGTTCCGACTCGTAGGTGACCCGCGATTATTCGCACAGCCTTCACGTGATCGTAGCACTCGAGCGTATATATATGTTACACCGAGGCCTGTCGTACAGACCACTTTAGGTGGTTCCGACTCGTGTGCAGGTCTAGTTAGTGAGATGGAGATTTGAGCTCTAGATTCAGCCGTACAGGTCACATTAGGTGACTCCGGCTGACAAATTATATGATACTGATGTGTGATTACCTGAGCACTTGCATTTTACTTTGAGGTTTTGGCATAGCATATTCTTGAGCATATATATATATATATATATATATATATATATATATATATATATATATACTCTTTTTTCTGGGAGGTATACAGGTTTTACAGCGAGGGGTTAGAACTTATTTATTAAATGGTTTTCAAAAAGCTTTGTTTTTGCCCGCTCACTCTTTTGTTTTGCGCCCCTCCAGGTTCTAGTTGGCTAGCACGTTTGGTGGTTTCCCTGAGGATTTCCCCGGCATATTTGACAGACGATTACCAGTGTAGGACCACCTTCGGGTGTGCTCTTGTTGCGTCGTTTTCTCCTGGACTGCATTAGGCTTTTATGCTCTAAACTTAGCGTCGCACTTACGCTTGCACTTGTTTGTTATTACTTTATGTAAGACTAGTTTTTATTTTTTTTCGTACTATTTACATTATTATTTTATTAGCTTCCGCACTGTGCACATGGTTACATCACTTCCACGTGATGGCCAGCATGCCCTGATCTCGATCGGGATGTGTCATATATATATATATATATAATTCGCTTTTGGTATTAATTAAGAGAACTTTTGATATATTCAGAAGTTGAATTCTGTGATTAAATCGATCAAATGAATCTGCCACCATGATTGTCATTCTTGTTATGAATTCCTTAGGAATAATGAAAGGTTTCGCCGTCAACCCTTGTTCACACATAAGACAGAGGTCATGAGGGATACGTGAGCCATCCACATGCTTCTCTCTTGATTACATTTTTCATGCATGCGTTTATATTTTGCAGCCTTGTATATATAAATACTGTGTGCAACTGTAACAATGACTATGTTATTAATTCATGTGTTGTCATGCATGGTTACTATTATATATTTAAAAAAAACAATATTAATTCACATGTTATAACAATACATAGATTGTATTACATGAATGAAAATAAACTGTAACACTATATGATGGTATGACTGTGATACTAAAATGTATTGCAAAGTTCCTGGTCTCCATAGATTATGACAAGTACTGTGCAGTTAAACTTCTTCTTTTTTAAAATATTAATTAATAAACTTGAAGTCTTTCAAGTCTTTTAGTGATTAATCTAAATGCTAAAAATTAACATGGGATTTCTTTTAGGATTTTTTGACAAAGTATATAGAATAATTACACTAATTCATCTGTACTATGCGAATGAGATTCAAATTTCTGTACAAAAGAGGTAGAGCATGTGGAGCAAAAAATAAGCTTAAAAATCTTGGAGGTGACACACGAATATTTTGACAAGAAAGATGAGATTACTCTCAAGGCACACTGGAATTTCCACACGCATGCAACGGACAATAACGGCTCAATCAAGGAAGAGTCAAAGGTGATCAATATGGTATTTATTCAAATCCCTCTCATCACGCCCCATCAATCCCTTATTGATTTTATTCAAAAGGTAACTCTCAAAACTTCCTATTTAATTTAGAAATAATTGTCATGTTAATTGCAAGATATTATTTCACATAATATCTTGCAATTATTCACCCAATTGCACCATATATGGCCAACCATTCTCCACCAATAGGGTCAGCCACTCTCCCATAACTACCCCACTTATCCCACTAAAATGTTGGGCCATTTTGCTACTCACAAACTCCTAAACACATTCTTGTCAGAATTCTAACTTTGGCATCAGAGATTCTTCGGCCAAAGCCGCCCCCCTCCCCCCCCCCCCCCCCCCCCCAATTCATCGTGGGGACATGAGGTTTTTGGTTTTAATTTTAGGTGTATTATTTTGCAGATGTATTTTCGTCAAAGGAAGAGATAGTAGAAATTTACATCCACAGAGCATACTACTCAAGCTAACTTGGATTGAACTCATGTCTTGCTAAGAGAACTTAATAATTATATAGCAAAAGAGAGAAGAATAAAACTAGTGGTCAAGTATAGTACCCTAAAATAAGAAGGCTATGGCGCATGTTTGCCTGCTCAGTAAAAGTTAACAAACATCTTAAGTTCAGGGGAAGGGCCACCTTTAGATTTTCTATTAAACACCATAATCGACCATAACATCCTTTGCACAAAGCTTTTCTTCATTACACGCCATCCATCATAAACGCTAGCAGCATTTATCTGTTAGCTTTTAATAATTAATTAAAAAAGGCTATCTGCTAATGAATACTAATTGACCTGGCAAGCGGATTGTGTTTGTTATCGTTTTTGTGTTATACTTATTATCTTAACGGATCGTATTGTGTCAAACCCGTTATCTTAATGGATTCTTAACAGGTTGCTCAATATCCCCGACTCTTTAACGAATCACGTCATTTGTGTTGGGTTAATGGGTCATGCTAGAAATTGTCATGCCTAATGTCTCGACCTGGCAAACCGGTAATATTTGTGTCGTCTACATGTCATACCCGTTATCTTAACGGGTTTTTAATGTGAGACTTGATAACAACTCAATTCATTAACTGATTCTTAACAAATGACCAAATAACAACCCAACGGGTTACCCCAGAACCTATTATTTTTCGTGTCGTTTTGTGTCGGGTTAACTGGTCATGCAAGAAATTGCCAAATCTAATACTATAGCATATATTTTGTCCCAGGACTTGTCTTTCTCGTAATTTAAGTTAAAAGACTATAATTGTTCCTTTGCTTTTTCATTATATCAAATTCACAATAGTATAATTCGAAACGAAATGATTAAGGTTAATTTAAGCAGTTAATTAACTTCTACTAATCAAGATGAAAGCGATTTCTAAGCATTATGAAAAGAATGATCATCTAATACCATGGTCGTTGAATAACGTTATGCAATACCAAAATCACATATATTATGTAACAAAATATAGATTAATAAAGGAAAGTCGGTAGATCGCATAAAAAATGTGATGATTTTATCAGATTAGGTTCTTGATACATGTAGATGATTGAACCTTGAATGGAAATGGACCCCATTTCAAGAATTTGGATCGAAAACAACAGCTAGTAATAAAAGGCTAGTAGCGTTGGGTTGGGGTCATTGACAAGCTAGAACTTTATCAAGCTTCACTTGCTGACAATATGATGGTTCAAGGTTTTCTAAGACAAGTACTCCTTAGTTGAAGTCTAAACTCTTGTGGTTTGGGTGTGTAACACTAAGTTTGATCTTTTGCCCTTTTTGTTTTTTACTTTTTATTTTTTCTAAAATGGTATATTTACAGTAAGAGATGGGAGAGAAAATTGGTTTTGAACTCACGCCATCCGCAAGTATGGTTCTAAAACTCCCTACCTAGTGCCTAGGCTGTTGGTTACTGCCTAGATTAATTCTTAGGTGTTTGAAAATTAAGAAATGGGGCTTAAACATGCCCACGGGGTGCTTAGACGGGTCTAGGCACCCGCTTAGGTCATGACTCTCACTTAGACTAAAAATAGATAACTTTTTCCCATTTTTTTTTTCTTCAGTAAACTGTAAGAAACTTGAATACTTGGATGACTATTCATTATATGCTTGTTTCTTATATTGCCAATATATTCTAATACTTTATAATTTATATGTCATTCTATTTTGCAATTTATGTATCTCAATACAATCATGTATTTTTTTAAGTATAAGTAAATATTTATTTATATGTTAATAATAAATTTAATTAAAAGTAAATAAATAAAAAAACTGCCTAGGCACTAGGTCTTCACCCACCACCCGACTAGCGCCTAGCGCCTTTTAAAACCTTACAAGTGATGAGAAATACTACTAAACCGCAGCAAACATAATGTTACATATCATTACATATTTTCAAATTTAAGTTCAGGAATATATACATATATATATATATATATATATAATTGGAAAAGTCAAATATAGGACTGCACCCAATAAAAATAGAGAAAAATAACGAAAAGTTCTCGATACTGTTTATTTTAACGAAAAACCACATTTTTACACTAAAACAATCAATCTTGGTACTATTCAATTTACCTTTTATTTTGTCCTTATCGTTAAAACTCAAAGTTTTCAAACTCTTTTCATTAGTTTTCCTATAAAAATAACCAAGTACTTTTTTCATTACCCTCTTGTGTTTTAGGGATGTTTGACAGTCTTGTTGAAAGGCTAAAAACGTGTTGAACTGTTTTTGGAGAATAGGTTAGAAGTTTTTCTAGAGAATAACCTGCTAGGTGCCTCTCAAGACGAACTTTCAAATACTTATTCAAAAAGCACTTGAACTTTTAATAAATTTTTTAACATGTCTGTGATAATAGCACTTTTTGCGTAAGTGCTTGTAAGTAGAAGTAATTCGTACATAAAGAATTTTAAAAGAGCTCATATCATGAGTAGTGCGTTGTAATTGAGTAATTAAGTAGTTTTTACCTTATGGTTGAGAGAGATGGAAAGTTCACCCATATGGAATTATACCTTTTTTTCATAGAACGATATATTAAATTAAGGAGATGGAGAAATAAAGTGGTTTCGAATTCCCACCATCACCGTGTACAAAATTTAAACTTAAAACCTCTCACTTACAATTAAACCATGATATTAAGTTGTTTGCCGATTATTAGGTGCAGGAGATTGATTTGGTCTAATTTTATTCCTTCTAGAATCTCTATATTGGCATGGTAAGTTTTATATGGTCGTATTTTGACTGAGGACATGCTGCAAAGACGCATTTTATGGCATCTTGATGTGTTTTATGTTGTTTGCACGTGGATTCTTTTGAGCACGTTTTTGTTACATGTACTTTTACCATGTCAGTTTGGCAGCATATTTGGGATGCTTTTGGTTTGGGTACACTTCATGGCTCCTTATTAAAACGTTTTCACCATAGGTTGGCCTTGGATAAGAGTTCACAATTTTGAGATTTGTGATTTGCAGCTTTTGTTTTTACTATATGGTGTTGTTGACTCTAAAAATTACAAAATCTACGTGGCGCGCAGGCCGAGTAACTAATAAGCTAACTACATCCTTCGGTTGAGTGCAGGGCGTGCCAACTCATCTGCCGAGCTCGGCCGAGGAGTAAAATTTGTTGATGTCGCGTTGAGCACGTTGTTGACTTCTTTATCTTGCGACTGCGAACGAGGAAGGAACAGTCTCGGTCTTTGGGTTCTAGAGCCTGAAGACAAGGCTACTAGTTCTGCGAAGTTCACAAATCGTCGGCGCCCGATTCGGTCATTGTGATTATATTCGTAAGAGTATAGGCACGTCGAATCAACACCACACTATACGGACACAGGTACTCAAATGTGATGTATGTCTTGATGGTGAATGTAGTTCGCCCGTCAGAATGCCGAACTCTGAAACTCACTTGTGAGTATCCAATCATAAAATCACTCGGCATCCAGTACGCCGAATAACGTAATTCGTAACACCTTACTACGCCGAAATGGCTAGCAAGGTGATCTCTACCAACAAGGGTTCAAAAACCCTTCTCGGCCGAGACTTAGATAGGTAACCAGTCGGCCTCGACGCAGTGCTGTTTATCCAAACTGAAGGTGCTTTTCGGTCGGCTGATTCTGCGGCAACAGTGCTGTTTATCCAAACTGAAGGTGTTCGCCGGTGCTTCCACAGTGCTGTTTATCCAAACTGAAGGTGTGTCGGCAGAAAAAGAAAAGGAAAAATTCTCAAGGTATTTGAGAGGCTTTGCGCAGGGCAGTTGTATGTTGAATTGAAGGACCTTCTTTGTTGCATGATTTCTTGTATTTATAGCACCCATTCCTTGAGACCGAATCGCGCCCTTATCTGGATTGGGAGTCCTTGTCCCGTTCCAACTTTACTTCGAACAAACCGACTCCCATTAGGACTTTGAACTTTCCCCTCTTCCGAGGCTTTATTCTTTGCTGACCGGGAATCCTGGTTGCACCAGGACTTCCTTGACCTTTTTGCTTATCTGGATTACTTCTTCTTAGGATAGGACTCGACCGACCCTGCTAACTGGCCTGGAATCTATCAAGCAGCCCATGGTAGTTGACATAGCTTTGGGCCGAGCCCAACCCTATGCTCGGCCCAACAATATTATTTCAGGCCCAAACATTACCCCCTCGCTTCTGAGGTCACCGACTGTCGACCTTTGGTCGGGCTTCGACCTTGAAGAAACGAAACCATCTTTTGCTTTTTAGACTTCGCTTTTCTTGATAACCATCACTGCACATTTATGGGATATGATTGCACCATCCTCGTTACTCCCGCCGTACAGCCACGTGTCGACTCTCTGCTAATCCTAGAAATTTTCAATCATGGCCCTCGAAAACGTGCACCCACCGAAGCGTCTCTTCCTCATTAATGCATTAAAACCGCCGCCGCACATAATCGTGCATCCTGGATCCTCAAAAACCTCGATCCTATCCTTGCAGGTTCCCAAAATATCTGAAATGATTGGGACCATTTCCCGGTTAAATTTCCCCCCAATTCAAACTAGTGCTTTCGAATATCAAACGCTTGATCTTCTTTCTGAAACGCCTATAAATACCCAAATTTCTTCCATTCGCATCCCACGCTTTCAGACATTTTGAAAACCTCCATTTGCCATTCCTGCTTGCTCAAACAAACGCCTTCGAGTTCATCTCTTTGAAACCTCCTTCAAACCACGCACTACTCTCTTCTTTACCAATGGTCTCTTTCATCTCCAAGCTTTCCGATGAGTGCAACAGGTGCAAAGACTTTATTGACCGGAGCGCCATCAAAACGCTACGCTTCGAAAATGACCTAGCCACCACTCACCAAATTCTGGGTCCACTATTCAAAGACGTAGTGTCGTCGTGCATCACTAACCTTCTCAAGGAACAATGCTTAACACTGTTGTTGCAGGGGTTTGATTGGTCGAAATGGTGCTTAGCGGGGCCCCAAGGGGCTTGGCCCTCGACTACCGCCGCCTAGGCCGCCTTGGTCGACTGAATAAGCGCATTCTTCGGCAAAGAGTGGAAAGCCCTTGGTATCTATGATGCCATCATGCTCTCGACCATGGAGATTACCATGGATAGAGAACTGCTTATGGCGGCTCTGAGTTTATGGTGTTCGGCCACCAACACCATGATCCTTCCTTTCGGCCCTTTCGGCCCCACAGTCCTTGACATCTCGGCTATCCTTGGGACTTCTCCATCTGGTCTCCCAACCGATGCTGCCTTTTTCGGATGTCCCTCGCTCCTCGACTTAAAAGCATTGTTCGACGAACGGGTCGTCGAGACACTCAGCCAGGGCGATCGGGAGCCTTCGAAAGAAGAAGTTCAGAAGCTCCACAAGAACTTCTTCAACTACAACACTCTCATCCTCCACTTCGCCGGCCGAGGCGAGGAAAGCCTTAGGAAGGGAGAACACGAAGCCTTCCTATTCTACTGGTACAACAAATTCATTTGTTGTACCAGGTCGAATAAATGCCTTGTCGAGAATACGCCGGTGGCCCAGGCCCTGGCTAGTGGTCGCTCCCTGGCGCTCAACCCGGTTATCCTTGACAATCTCTTCCGCTGCTTGACCAACACGACCATCAACAGAATCGACCCGCACCAGAACGGACCCCTCTAGGTATTCCAACTCTGGCTGCAGGTTTACTTTTCCACCCTTCGGCCCGAGGTTCCCGCTTTCCAACATTTGGCAGCGCTCGGCCCTCAACTGGCCTCTCGACCGAAGCCTCCTCATCGGGCCGACGAGGTCCTCAAACACTTCTTTACCCTCGACGTCCTCTTTGATGACGAGTTTCTGGTGTGCCGGCGCCAGGAGTACCTTGCCTCGATCAGGCTTCCAACGGCAGTGTGGGCCGAGACCGAAGATGCTGATCTTCGTCAGCATTGGGGGTCATTTGTATTGGCCCGCGACCTCCCCGTTAGTTGCGATGCCCGCCAAGCCAGCTGGGAGGTCTATCATCCCCACTTCGTCGCCCGGCAGCTTGGCTACCTCCAAGGTTGCCATGTACCCCTGCTCGCCTCTCGTTCCCTCTTAAGTCGAGGACGTCTTTCTGGTTTCTCTGAGAGGGAATGTAAGATGACGGAGTAGGAGTTTCAGGATAAGTGTAAAAAATTTCAGCTTCGGCCGACCGTTCCTGAATCCTTGGGTACCGACACCTTCGGGGACTGGTGGGATGAGTACACATGCGACTTCTTCGGTGCCTCGGCCAAAGACGTGGTAAGTAGAGTCTTCGGCGACCGGCCCAAACCAGCTCCTGCGGCCCAACCCCAAGAGTCGACCCAAGGTATATTGTCATTTCGCTCTTTGTATTTCAATTACTTGCCCCCTGTTATTAATTACTTCGCTATTTCAAGGGGTCGTGTGTCGAGGAAAGCGAAAGCGGTCGCTGCGGTGATGAGGTCAAAAAAATTGGTTCCCACGAAGAGGACCATTGCCACCGAGTAGACAGTATTAGCCAAACGCCCCTATCGAGACGCTGAGCCGGAGGATGACGCTCTTCGCCCTTCCAAACGCGTTAAGAAGTTGGCGAAGAAAGGCGACCGGGAGATTCATGTTGTTCCTAGTGACACCAACGGGACAACTGCACCTGCCAGCTCTCCCTCCATCCAGGCTGCCCCGGCTTCAGCAGATCCCCATCCACCAACCGTCTCTCCGACTGGGGTTACGGCCGATTCGACCGCCGTACCAGCTACAGCTTCAGAGCCGGCCATGGTGCCTGCCGTGGGGAAAACTACAGCACCTGTCGAGGCACCCCCATCCAGCGACCGACAGTCGTTCTGGAAGAGGTATGATTCCACCGCTATCCTTTGTTTATTTTAGCCTTCTAGTCATAACAAAGGTTTTCTCAGGACGTCGAGAGCGACGAGATCCCGCTGGAACGTCACCCTCGACTAGCCAACTCTCCTCCCGTTCATCCTCCTCTGGTGGTCGAGGCAGCCGTTCAACCGCATCCCCTTACGGCGGATCGTGGAAAGAGGCCCTTGGCCGATCCTGAGGTGACGGCCGAAACGCCGCTCCATCTGCAGGATGAAGACCTTCCCATTCTTTCACAAGAAGTCTCCTCGGCCTTTGTAAGTCTTATTTCTTTTGTGTTGATTTTATCATGACACATGTTCTTAAAGAACTATTTCCTGGCCACCGTCGTGGCCATCAAATGTAGATAACCTCCATCGGCCGCGTAAATTGAGAAGCGGTCTAAGGCACTGGGCTCGACCATTAAGTTCCTTGGGTTCGAGCAATGACCCAGAGGGCATGGCCGAAGTCTCCTCCCGGCAGGTCTAAAAACAATCCTTTTGTTATGCATTCCATTACCACGTCTTATTTTCCTTTACAAATTTTCCTCTATGTGCAGCCTTCGTGGGAAGTAGAGCTCGACGCTTTTCTTCAGAGTACGACTGGTGAGGCCGGCTCCTATGCTGCTCCTGCCGAACCAGTGGGGACCGTGCCCGAGGCCCAAGCTTTCGTTAAACTGCACGAGCTCCTTTCCCTCTCCGCCTCCCAAGTCCTCCAATGCAAGGGTCTTGACTCCATTGGGAAATGCCTAAATGATCTTGCCAGCGGCGGTTACCTGAGCACGGAGAACATCTCCTACCTCACTGACCTTCTGGAGCGGACTCGGCAGCACTTCACCATTTTCGAACAAGCTCTATGGGCTGAGGACGACTTGAAGGCGGCCAAGGTCGCGCATGAGGCTGGTCGAGCGGAGGTAGAGGTGATAAAAACCAAGAAAGCGTATCTGGCCAAGTTTGATCGCCAGATCTCCGACCTCCAGCGTCAAAATGCTGAACTTCAACGGCAAAGGTCCGCTGCTGCTTCAGAGCTTGAAAGGGATTTTGAGGCCAACAGAGCTCGGCTGACGGCCTTCGCTGCCGGCGTGCGGCACATCCAGTAACTGCAGCTCAATAAGAAGACGAGGTAGGCTGAGATAATTTTGAGCGAAGTGAAGTGGCTAGAGTTAAAAGATGCCCTCGAGACTTTCCTCCCTTCAACCCCCTAGAAAAATATTTTTGTATCTGTTCACTTTTGTTATTAATACAATGGTATTTACTCTTGCATCTCCCATGTGACTGGATAATACTTTTTTAGAAAATTTCCATTAATCGGTAATTTGTGAATTAAACCGGTCCGATCTCTGAGATGATATGCCCCCTTGCTGAGAACTTTGTGAACAATGAGTCCTTCCCAATCCGGCGACCATTTGCCAAACCTGGGGTCTTTAATCCCAACAGGCAACACCGTTTGCCAAACTAATTCTCCTTCGCCGAACGTTTTTTGTCTGACGCGTTGGTTATACGATCGATCGGTAATTTTTTTCTGCGCTATTAATAAGTTACCCGCGTCGATCCGATTTTCTTCCAAGTCTTCTAATTCTTGTCGCATAGCTTGATTATATTCGACACTAAACAAACTACTCTGCTCGATTACTCGTAATGAGTTTATTAACTCGACTGGTAACATGGCGTCGTGTCCATAAGTTAACGCGTAAGGAGTCATTCCAGTGGCTGACCTGGGTGAAGTTCGGTATGCCCATAATGCTTCGTTTAACTTCAAATGCCACAGCCCAGGCTTTTCTCTTACCATTTTTTCGAGAATACCGATCAACACTTTATAGCTTGCCTCAGTCTGCCCGTTTGCCTGTGGGTAGTACGGTGTGGATTGCTCAAGTCGGATATTCAGACTTGTCACGTATTCCTTAAACCTGTTGGCCGTGAATATGGTGCAATTGTCAGTTATGATCGTTTCTGGCACGCCAAATCTGGTCACAATATTTTCCTCTACGAAATTGCATACCTCTTTGGCCGTTAGTTTAGCGTATGACCTTGCCTCGACCCACTTAGTGAAATAGTCAGTTGCTACTATTATCCACGCATGTTTTGCCGTCCCCGATGATGGTGTGATTTTGCCAATTATGTCCATTGCCCTTCCCTTGAACGGCCATGGTTTAGTAACCGAGTAGAGTAATTCGGTCGGGGCTCTCTGCATGGGTCCATGAATTTGGCACGGTACGCACCTCCGTGCTTATTCGATGCAATCCTTTAATATGCTGGGCCAAAAGTAACCGTGTCGTCGAAGCAATCAACGCATCTTTCGTCCTGATTGGTGAGCCCCACAAATTCCTTCATGTACCTCGGCCATTGCTTGGGCATGTTGGAAATGTGCCCTAAAACCAATCATATGATGATACTTTATGGACATTTCACATGTTAAACTAATCTAGTTTAATATTAAGGGCAAACATTATTGTTTGAGCCGTCTCATATAAATGTTATATGCTTAAACGATAAGTCCAAGGAATATGTGATTGGAAGAATGCGATCTAAAGAAGTTAGATTCATGAGACCATTCTTTCGTTGACACATCCTAAACGTTCCTGATCATAGGATTTTCAATTGGGCATTGACAGTCCGTTAAGATCAGTACGTGCTATGTCTTCTCTCAGGGAGAGTGACTAGTCTCGAGTCATTGGTGTGTGTGACATCAAGACAAGTACGTAGGTGCTCAATAGAGAATGAGTTCACTGAACACGATCAACGAAGAGTTCTCATATTCATGTCACGTGAGAACTCATGGTTGGGATAATGCAAATTAGTCTTTTGACCTGAGGCATCACAGTTGTCTTGTGGTTAGGTCCTTAATCTTTGATTATGTCAAAGTCACTCCATCAGGAGGGTGTCCACGACATCGTTGGGGTTAAGCCACTTAGCCATGGAGGCAAGTGAATGCGCAACAAGGGATCTCTAACCTTCAAACTGTTTGAGGGAGAATACTCTATGATATGATTTAGAATCTCTGGCCAGAGTATGAATGAGATTTAGGAATGTGTTCCAAATCACATTCAAGGTAATCATATAAGCACAAGACTCACATTGGATAGTAGACATGAATAAACTATCAAACCAAACAATGTGGTCAAGAGTATTGTATTAGAGAAAGACCGTATTGCATTTGTAATCCTAAAACTGAATAGGTTCTCCACCTCTTCTGATTAGCTTGGGTAACCATGACATGCTGCTAGGCGTCAACCATGGTTTGTGGAAGCCCTAAAAGTGTATTATCACTAACGGGAGAATTGAAAGTAAGTTTCAATTCACAATCGATTTGAAAGAGTTTGAATCGCCCACTGCCTCGCTAAAAGGAACCTAATGGATCGTACACCGTGTAAGGTAAAGATTGAAGATTCAACGGAGATGAGTAAGAATAATTAAATGGTTTAATTATTTATGGCAAGGATTAATTAATATGTTAATTAATCAAACGAATAAGTTCGTTAAAGACCTCGGGATAGTTTTGGACCTTAAGGCCCAATGGGCTTCGAACGTCAAGTCCATTGACTTAAGTTGTATGACAACTTAATGAATAATGATTCACAAAGGCCCAAATAGCCTAATAAATCCCCTTAAATTCGGCCATTTAGAGGAGGGTAGTGAACTTGGCTTAATTGCAAGTTTGCCACTCCATTGTGAGGTGGTATAAAGACATCTTTATAGCCATTTCATCCAAAAGGGTTTTTCTAAGGAGTAAAGATGAGAACAAACTCTCCTTTCTCTCTAAAATGGCCGGCCACTCTTGAGGAAAACATCTAGCAATCTTACTTCCTCAAGGTCACTCATTTCTTCTCCAATCTTACCTTGGTATGGAGACTTAGAGGTTCCCAATTTTGGGAACTTGGAGAAACCTTTTCATCCATCCAAATCCATGGATCTAAGATGCAATGAATGAAGGCCCTCTCTTTGGGTGATTAGCCTTTGCTTATGCAAAGAGGAATCTACAAAGGTATTGATTTCTCAACTCACTTTGTTTTGAGTTGAGTCTTGGTTCACCTATCTACTAGGCTTTGAAGTTCATGGGTTAAGTTTTGTTTTTGAGTGCATATAAACATGATTCTGCCTTTTAATTGTTAATTGCATGTTGTTGATGTTGCTCAAATGAACTTGTTTTTCACAAATATTCCTTCAGGGCAGCCTCGTGTGGGCTGAGGCACAATAATAGTAACCCGTCCTCGCCCTTGCGGTATAATTCGTTTTGGTATGACACATAATTGATGGCGAGGACCTTCGTCCTCCTGTCGTGTTTCCCATCGAGGTTATCGAGGTATCGCAGCATCGTCTTTCTCTAATCGTCTGGTTGCACCTCCACGACACATACTTCTACGGGGTCTCCTCGTTCTAGTAGGGATGGGAACGACATCACCCTTGTACGTATTAGGTGCGTGCGCTGGAGAGTTTGCCGATTGACCAAGGCTGGGTACGATCGCAGACTTGTGGGTGTCACCCGGCCTAGCTTGCCCCCTGTGAGTTGTGCTCCAGAGGCGATCTGGGCGAGTTCGTCAGCGTCCATGTTGTGAATACGCGAAATAAGTTCAAATGTGATCCGTTCAAACGACTCGGCCAGGTAGGTGGCGACCATGTGATAGGGCGTTAAAGTACAACTCATGCAACGAAACATGTCGTTGAGTTGGTTAATCACGAGTTCAGAATCACCGAGGATGAGAACGCGGGATGCTCGTAAATCGTGTAAAACATGGAAGCCGATGATGAGGGCTTCATACTCGGCCTGATTATTTGTACAGCTGAAATCCAACTTGAGAGAAAAATACCAACGGTAGTGGTTGGGTGACTGAATGGCAATACTAACACCAGCCGAGGTTGAAGTACTGGAACCATCAAAATGCATAGTCCAATGGTTATCACGTGTTGTGATTAAACTGATGTCGACGTCGCCCCCCCTCAAAACCATAAGGGGAAAGGTGTTGGGCCAAGAAATCGACGAGAGCTTGCCCTTTGACGGCCTTTTGGGGTACGTACTGTAGGATGAACTCGGATAAGACGAGCGTCTATTTCCCAATTCGGCCTTTGACGATGGGCCGAGTGAGCATGTAACGAATCACATCTGTTTAGGCGATGACCTACATAACAGATGGGAGCATGTAGTGCCGAAGATTTGATACGGTGAAAAACAAAGCTAAGCAAAGTTTTTCGACAGGTGAATAATTGAGCTCCGAAAAATTCAGGTTACGGCTGAGATAAAAGATAGCTTGTTCACGCACTACATTGTTATCTTGTGCGAGGAGACAACCAATGGATTCAGCGGCCGCTGAAATGTACAGTTTGAGGGGTTTGTCGCGACAAGGTGGAATTAGCACTGGTGTGGAAAAGGCCACCTTGATTTGCGTAAATGTCGTTTGATGCTCTTCGCGCCATTCAAACTTGTCGGAGTCCTTAAGTTTGAAGAGCGTAGAAAATGCCTTCATCTTACCGGCCGAATTGGCGATGAAGCGGTGGAGGAAATTTATCTTCCCGAGTAATAACTAGAGTTGCTTCTTTGTTGTCAGAGGTGGGGCACTAATGATTGCGCGGGCTTTATTTTCGTCAACTTCAATGCCTCGATAGTGCACCAAAAACCCTAAGAAATTACCGGCCGAAACACCAAAGACACACTTGGCCGGGTTTATTTTGAGATTATTCTTGCGCATGCGAAGGAACGTTTGCCGCAGATCATCCAGGTGCGTTTGGCGGTGCTTGGACTTTACCACTACATCATCGATATAAACTTTGATGATTGTACCGATTAAGTCGTGGAATATCGTATTCATGGCTCGTTGGTATGTGGCGCCGGCATTCTTGAGGTCGAATGGCATGACTACCCATTCGTAAGTACCGAGTGCCCTAGGGCAGCAGAAAGCCGTCTTATGACGTCGGCTTCAGCGATAAAGATCTGGTTGTAACCGGCATGGCCGTTCATGAAAGATAGCAATTCATGATTAGTTGCAGCATCAATTAGCAAGTCTAAGATTGGCATTGTGTATTCATCCTTGGGAGTGGCCAGATTTAGATGACGAAAATCGATACAAATGCGAAGGGCTCCATTTTTCTTTTACATCGGGACGATATTGGCCAACCATTTGACGTACCGAGCGATCCTAATAAACTTGACTTTTAGAAGCCGAATTAATTCGTCCTTGATGCCAAGTTGTACTTCGGTCGAAAACCGGCGTGGGGGTTGCCGAAAAGGCTTACAGCCGTCCTTTATGCGTAGCTCATATTCTACAAGGTTTCGATCGAGGCCTGGCATTTCATGATAGTTCCACGTGAAGCAATCTCTAAATTCCTGGAGTAATTTACGGAGCTCGACCTTCATAGACGGTGAGAGTAACGCGCTGATAAACAATGTTCGAGGATCATCGGTTGTGCCCACATTGACTTCCTCCAATGAGTCCTTAACCTGGGGTCGATTGTCTTCGAGTTCGGCTGGCGCGGCCTGAACTTTATCAAAAGATAGAACGGGGCCGTTATCTGTTTTGGCCAAAAATTCGATTAAGCTGATGCAGGAATTTGGTTGCTTGGCAATGGTGTACCAATGGGCCAGCAGGCGTTCCATTGTCGATGAAACCGCAGCCTGACGCCTTTCTTGTTTGGTGGTATCAATCATCAGTATTGGTGAGTAGATCTGCCAAGCCAAGTCTCGTCGAATCCTGTTGGACAGTCTCGGCGCCGACCTCAATAACTTTCTGTACCGAAATTTTCGTCGGCCGCCCTTCCTCGTTAAAACCTTGGAGGGTGATATAGCCGACGTGATCATCGTAATAGCAAGCCTGAATCATGTTGGTTTCGAATGGCTGATTATCGGCTGGGTGCACTACTACCGATTTGCCATTCCAAAAGATGAGGACTTGGTATAGTGATGAAGGAATACAACTGGTTTGGTGGATCCAATCGCGGCCGAGTAATGCGTTATAGTCGGTCTTGGAGTCAATTATAAAGAATGTCGTCATGTGGTGACGACCGGCAATGCTGACTTCCAACGGGAGCATTCCTTTGGTCTGAGACTTGTCGCCAATGAAGTTGCTCATAGTTATACCTCACGGGATAAGCTCGTTATCAGAACGGCGTAAGGCCTTCATGACGGACATCGGCATAATGTTGACTGTGGCTCCACAGTCAACAAACACTTTAGAAATTGGAAATCCTTCGATATGAGCTGTGACGTATAACGGCTTTAGATGTTGGAGATTAACCGAGAGGGAACGGGGGAATAATTTGGCCAAAGCTGCTTTAAGGTTGTCCTCGTTTCGGACTTCCCTATCGTCGTCGTTTGCGACGAAATCCACTTGTGTTGCTTCTTCAGCAACTACGTCCCCGTCCAAGAAATTTGACTGATAGGTACTTGGTTGGAACTCAGCTGGTAGGACGTGGACCATACTGATCTCCATATGTTCGAGGACCGAGGGACCCATCGGATCGTGGTCGTCGTTTTCCGCAAAAGTAACCATAGCATCACTCGATTGAGCACCCTCAATCGAACTTTGGAGTGCTTCGGTGTGAACCGGCATCTGAGGCATGTTGACCGAGTCTAGCTTATTCTGGCTGTTTTCCTCGACCATGTTTACTACCGAAGATTTATTTTGGTCCTGCACTTTACGTGCTCATTCTTCATAGGCGATACGGCCGTTCCTCGTGTCTAGATATGCATCCAACCGCGCTACCCTTTTTTCCTCGTCAGCTGTAAGGCCGAAGAGAGATATAGCCAAGAAGACTTCAAAATGATATCGCAAATGATGAAGGTCTTCGAGCGAAAAGGGCAATTCGGCGGCATCAATATCCGTGTACGGATCAACCTCAAAACCAAGGACCCGAGCCTCCCGTATATGTTGGAATCTAGCTTTTATCACTGGGTCAGAAGTTTTCTGGATAATTTGCTCGACATCAGGGCAAGTTAGTGTTAGGTCGAGGGCTTCCTGACACGCCTTGGGTAGTCAATACAAGTCATTGGCGGAATATTTCTTATGAAACTCTCGCATGTACTCCAAGGAGTCACCGAGGAATGGAGGGTGCAGATTGCGTCATATTTTGATGAATGGTTCGAGCGGTGGCAAAGGAGAAAGTTTCCTTTCGGCCTCTTGCCTAAAATGCTCGAGACGAGCTCTCGTCTCCCCAGGCCGGAGAAGAAGCTTGATATGTTTCTCAGACTCTTCAATAGTGGTCTCAAAGTCGGAAGCCGCTACTTTTTTCCTTCGAGTGACTCGGTCATGATAGTCGAGGTTAGCCGTTCACTAATGCTTTCCACGGCCTCTTTTGGTTGCCACCGGTTGGCAGGGTTGGCCTGCGCTTCTCGTCGTCGAGCCATGCAATCTATTCATTGGCGACGACGTTTTGAGATTTAGATAACGCCGTATATAGGCCAGTCGAAGAATTGTAACTGTACCAGCGTTGATCCGGTGTCCTGGGTGGTTTGAACGTTTTTTGATCGGCTGGTGAGCCCGACCTACTAGCATTGCGCGAGTAATAATCCTCGTTATAGAAAGGTACGTCAAAGTTAAGACGTCGCCTGACCGAGGCCTGGTCTTTTAGTCGTACCTGTGGGCCGAGTCTCTCAAACACTTGGTGTTATAGACCATTACCAAATCCCCTTGGCGATGTTGTAGAGGTCGTAGATGGTGGGCCTAAAGTTGGTGTCGAATGCGTCTTCTTCCTAGGTTCGATTGGTGTTTTACAATGGTCGCATAAAACCATTGATTCATGAGTTTCCCAGAACTCGACTCCATCATAGGCTCATCGATGGGTGGCCCCGAGCATTCCGTTGGTGGTGCATTTGAAAACAAATCAATCTTCAGTCGTGGTTGACCATTCTGCTTACGGACATACTGCACCGGGCCGTATTCAGCCTTCTCTTTTCCTTTGTTTTTAAGGAGATGAGCCTCTACCATACCAATTGTTGTTGAGGGGAAATGATTGACGTCGACCGCCATCTGCTTCTCCGGGAATTTTAACTTTCCTTTCTCGATCCAACTTTGAATCGTGTCTCGGAATACAACACAATTATTGGTTGCATGCTTATTAGAATTATGATACTTGCAGTATATCTTGCCCTTCAATTCGTCGGCCTTAGGGATAGTGTGCCCCGAGCGAAGTTTGATGATTTTAGCTACCAATAATTGATAAAAAATTGCATCGGCCTTGGTGATATCGAAAGTGTATACTTTTGATGTTTTACTCATTTCCTCGGCGGCCGAACGGGTCTTGGTGTCTTTGGAACTAACTTGAGCTAACGCCTTGCAGACATAAGGTTTATCTATTACTATCTCGGCCGCGTCCACACTGGTATACTAAGGATCTTCGCTTTCGGCTAATGCATAGCTAACCGTGGGATTCTTATACAACGTTCCCCGAGATGGTGACTTTGACATCTTCTCTTCTCGGAGCAAATAATCATACTGCTCAACGTGTTGAGCAAGTTCGTACATATCTCGAATATTTACCCCCAGAAACTTCTTTCGTCGGACGCTTGAGCCATCCTGGCCAACGATGATACGAACATTTCCATCCCCGGCCGATAAAATTGTTCATGGAATTTCTCAACTAATTCGTCCCAACTCTGTACGGAGTTTGGTGGGAGATTAATGCACCAAGCAAAAGCTGAGCCTGTCAATGAAAAATTAAACAGCCGTAATTTATAGAAGTCGCTATTGACGTCTCCACACTGCGCCGTGAACCGAGCCACATGTTCTAATGAGGATAAAGACGATTCTCCGACGAAAAGACTGAAATCAGGGATCTTGAAACCTCGCGGGTATTCAAACCTTTCTACATAAGCCGGGTATGGATTGATGAATTTTGGAAACTTCGGTCCCTTCTTTAAGGCCGAGTCAATCATTCTCTGGACCTCGGTCATGTTTACGGAAGCGGCTTCTTCTCCCTGGCTTGGTCCGTCGGATCTATTGCCCGGTCCACCTCTTTTATCTAAGTTGATTGGTTGTGGCCGGGCGGACCCTTTCTCGGCTTGTACAGGAACATTCGTAGAAAACTGCCGAGGTTGGCCGACCTGGCCATCTTCAAAGGCTTTGCTAACCAATAGTTCAAGCATCTTGGTCTGTGTGTCGTTATTACTTCGTGTTACGTCTAGTAAATCATTCATCTTTTGACCAATCGACTGCTCGACCTGTCGATACTGTTCATCGAGTCGTCTTCGAAGAAACGACCTAGTTGGTGGATCAGAACCCTCCCTACCATTGTCGTCGCAATCTTCCACTATTCCTTCAACGAACATGCCTGCTGTTTGGTTAGGGACTTCTGAGTTGCGAGGTTGTCCGCCGAGATAGATTTCATTCTCTCGACATGTCGCACTTGTGGCCTCGGGTGGCGCAACAATGATCAGATTTTTTTCCGAGTGCAAATCCTGCCCAAGGCCTTGCACTGGTAAGTCAGTTATTGACTTTCCCATGATTGTTTTCTTCTTTACAGACCGTGTCTCAATGGTCATGAACTCCGAAGGTCTAGCACAATGGTCCCATTAGGCGTGCCAAAATGTTGACTCTAAAAATTACAAAACCTACGTGGCGCGTAGGCCGAGTAACTAATAAGCTAATTACGTCCTTCGGTTGAGTGCGGGGCGTGCCAACTCGTCGGCCGAGGAGTAAAATTCGTTGATGTCGCGTTGAGCGCGTTGTTGACTTCTTTATCTTGCGACTGCGACCGAGGAAGGAACATTCTCGGTCTTTGGATTCTAAAGCCTGAAGACAAGGCTACTAGTTCTGCGAAGTTCACAAATCATCGGCGCCCGATTCGGTCACTGTGATTATATTCGTAAGAGTATAGGCATGTCGAATCGACACCAAACTATACGGACACAAGTACTCAAATGTGATGCATGTCTTGATGATGAATGTAGTTCGACCGTCAGAATGCCGAACTCTGAAACTCACTTGTGAGTATCCAATCATAAAATCACTCGGTATCCAGTACGCCGAATAACGTAATTCGTAACACCTTACTACGCCGAGAGGGCTAGCAAGGTGACCTCTACCAACAAGGGTTCGAAAACCCTTCTCGGCCGAGACATAGATAGGTAACCAGTCGGCCTCGACGCAGTGCTGTTTATCCAAACTGAAGGTGTTTCTCGGTTGGCTGATTCTGCGACAATAGTGCTGTTTATCCAAACAGAAGGTGTTCACCGGGTGCCTCCATAGTGCTATTTATCCAAACTGAAGGTGTGTCGGCAGAAAAAGAAAAGGAAAAAAATCTCAAGGTATTTAAGAGTCTTTGCACAGGGCAATTGTATGTTGAATTGAAGGACCTTCTTTGTTGCATGATTTCTTGTATTTATAGCACCCATTCCTTGAGACCGAATCGCGCCCTTATCTAGATTGGGAGTCCTTGTCCCGTTCCAACTTTACTTCAAACAAACCTACTCCCATTAGGACTTTGAACTTTCCCCTCTTCCGAGGCTTTATTCTTTACTGACCGGGAATCTTGGTTGCACCAGGACTTCCTCGACCTTTTTGCTTATCTGGATTACTCCTTCTTAGGATAGGACTCGACCGACCCTGCTAACTGGCCCGGAATCTATCAAGCAGCCCATAGTAGTTGACATAGCTTTGGGCCGAGCCCAACCCTATGCTCGGCCCAACAATATTATTTCGGGCCCAAACAGGTGTATATGGTATTTGAAAAACCAAGCTTGGCATGAAGGACTTAGTATTCATGTTTCTTATGCTTTGAGTTTATTGTTGGTCAGATCCATTATACAAATATAATGGGGTCCCGTTATATGAATAATGTTGTTTGCGATTTATGTGTATTGAAGAGGTTTGGTGCTACATGTAGACCTCGTTGAGCCCTCATTATTTTAGAGGTGTGTTGGCTTCCTCCCAATCATGGTTGAGTTAAGATAAATATTGATGGTGCTTGGAAGAGTGGTTCCGCTCATGCTGGTGGTTTATTTTGGGAATTCAAAAGCTAGTTCTTTGGAGCCTTTTGTTCTAACTTAGAGATTCCTAGCTATGTTGGGGCGGAGTTAATAGCAGTTATTAAAGCTATTGAATTAGTTTCGGTTCGGGATTGAAATTAAATTTTGTTTGGTTGGAAGTTGATTTTATTTTGGTTCTTGACTTCTTGCGCTCTCCTCAATTGGTTCCTTGGCAGTTGAGAGTGGAGTGGAGGAATTAACTGCATAGAATTTCTCAAAATACATTTTTGGTCTTCTCACATTTATAGGGAAGGTAATCAAGTCGTTGACGCCCTTGCAAATCATGGTTCCTCTTCTATTGAATGTGGTTGGTGGGATTCTCCTCCTCATTTCATATTGTCGTATTAGCATCGTGATTATGTAGGACTTCCACACTACCACTTTAAATAAGTTATCTTTTGTTGGCCTTGTTAATATCTTGTATTGGTTGTTGGAGGTTTTGTTTGTTATGGTTGCTATCATAGTCTGGGTTAGACTTAATGTCCCCCTTGACTGTTTATAATTTTCTTCTTTTTTAATAAAATTACATTTTTGTCATTTCCCATTATAACAATATTGGAGTAGGATTGACTTAGAGGTTTTACCAAAAATTAAAACAAAAAATAATAATAATAATAATAAAATCACCTTAAGAATGTCTTTAGTAAAAAGATTGCAAATTTGGAATGTAAAAACCACGTTTACATCTCAATTTGCACCTTCAAGAAATGTGAAAGTGAATTTTACTCTAATGAAAATTATGTAAATTTAAAATCTCATTTATTTTTCTCATAGGGCTCATTTTCTAAAGATGTATATTTACATTTTCCGACAAAAATGATATTATACATCCTTCCATTAGAGAATTTTTTTGATCAACAAACAATATAAAATGTCTATTTTAAAGTCTTTCGTCTCTTCCATTGCAATGCTCCCTGAGCACAAAAGAGTATAGCTTCTATGTCCCATGGTTTGCACCTTGAGCAGAAGAAAGTATAGTTATTAACTGCGTACTGGAGAGATTTTTCAATGTAACCGGAACACAGGGTGGTACACTGCGTGTTATTATATAATTGGTGGGATATGTGTGTTGAAAAGTTAATAATTTAAAAAATAAAATTTCTCACCACTTATATAAAAACAAGAGGTCTACCACTTGTGTTCCGGTCACAATGAAAATTTTCTCCGCATACTATCCGATAATTAAGAGATTTTTCAAGGTGTCCGGAACACAGGATGGTATACCATTTGTCTCCATACAAGTGGTGAGATTCTTGTGTTAAAAAATTAATAACATAAAAAATAAAAATTTTCAGTACTTATATAATAACATGTGATGTACCGCTTACATTATGGACACAAGGAAAAATTTCTCCAGACAACGGGTGCACATTGCATATACACAGGGATAGAGGACAATATATGGAAATTCAAGATTTTGTAAAATCCAAGGAAACCTTTTCGAACAGAAATTAAACGATGTTTAATGTTAGTTTACAAACAAATATTAACAAGATAAGAAATAGCTGCAAGGGGCACGAAAGGGTTTTACCTGAATCAGCTATAAACAATTTTCTTGTTGTATCTATATAGATTCAACCCGGTACTTATCACGAAGCACTGGATTATTAATAAATAAGGAAAGGCTGATCTTGTTCCCTTGTGTGTCAATTAATCAATTAGAGTGGTTAGCCCATGATGATATATTATCCAACCTTAACTTAGTGATCGAAGAGTGATGGATGACTTTGGGGGGACTCATCTGGTAGATGTAAATCTAAAAATTAATGTGATTAGTTATATATTTGATATGGACAGGTTGGAAGTCTGCCATGGCTGTGTATGTGGCAGCAGATGAATGGTACCAAATGGCCAAGGGCGGCACACCAAACAGACTGGACAGGGAGGGAGGAGATGGATAGTGAAAGGCAAGAATGTGACGGTGTGATATATATGTAAAAGACAATATGACATAAATCAGGAAAAAAACGTAACATCTAGTTTAGTCCAGACAAGATACCATCATATAGAAACTAATTATAAGAATCATAAATGAAGTATAAAAGTAATTGTCTAATTGTAATCTTAAAAATTGGCAAATATTTGGCGAGTTCAATAAAAACGGAAATGTTTATGAAGATAGAATAATGTTAAAGACAACAAGTTGTGTAATTCCCCATAGCCTCTTAAATTGTGAAAATGATGAATAATCATGACTTGCCACCAGTTTTCTTTTCTTTCTTTTTTTTTTCTTTTAAGAAAAACAAAAAAAAAAAAGTTGTGTAACAAATTTGATCAATCTCAGATTAATGATGTGAAAAACGTCTTAATTTTAAATGAATACGAGTTTAATTCCAAATGAATACAAGTGAGTATGTATTGAGTAATTAAATTACTTTAATGATAAACTAGAGCAACCCTAATTGCAACTCACAACACCTAAGGGCGACCCGTCGCATCACCACACTGTCCGTCTCTCCTAGGTGGGAGGAGTTCTCTGTTTCTAAATTAACATCTCAATGTTTCTGTTGTATTCCAATACCATACATTGATCATCTATATACATAGTGATGTATTTGGAAAACTGATAACTTTTTTTCTCAATGGGGATTTGAAAAATGTTTATATAAATAACAAATAGACGAGATGGTAAAGTCAAGAGATATTGTGGGAGTGAATGTTGTTAAAACTTAAAGCTACAAACCTAGTTTAGTTAAGGGAATAATATATATAATATATAGTTATATGCGGAAAATCTTAGAACACAAAATAGCGGTGGGCGGGGGTGGCGTGTAAACATGGTGTCACACTCACGCCGTCCAAACACAAGCTTTGCATCTCATTTTCTCAGCTGCCACCCCACGCGCAATGCCAATGCGCAATCAATACCATTACCACTCTTATGTACTCTCTCCTCTCTTCTCTTAATTCCATATATACCATATCTCTTGTTTTTAAACTAATTACAATTAACTAGCTCTTTTCTTCATCTAAATCTTCATCTCATCACCATCGAGCAGCTGGCCCATGTATATAAATACATTTATTAGCCTCTCTTTCTCTTCAGCAACAAATTAATATTCACTTCACAGATCTGCAGAAGCCCTCCCTCTCTCTTTCTCTCTCTCAAGCTAGGGTTCACCGGATCCAACTAATACATACATCTTCAATATTTCCATTCTTTTTTTTACGTCTTCATATATCATCCTTGAGTATTTCCTTTTCTGATCTCTTACAAGTTCTTTTCTTAGCGCAAAGAAGGCAGTTGCAGCAACAGTTTTATTGATATCCTGTGAGTATTTTCCTGTGTGCATGATATAATTCAGCTCATGCATATGTTAATCACACTGTTACATGCAGAACTATATATATATATATATATATATATATATTACAACATATATATTGCTAAAATTGTTTTAATTTCTTAGTTCCTTTTTACAGATGAAATTACTAGCGTTTGTGTAATGCATCTACATTTACAGTTAATTAAAATTCACATTTTGTGTGATGGATGATCGATCAATGATTTGTTTGTACTAAATGTAGGTCAATCTTTTAATAATCTTACGGTAATTAATGAAAAAATTAGATTGGTTTTTATTGATTAGTTTTGATTGTGTAGTTAGCGTGGTTTGGGTATGAAATGAATTGTTTTTAAGGAATTTAATTCCACCACTGTCACTACCAGTAGAGATCGACCGAGCAGGAGGTAGCAGGCAGGGAGTGCGCTGCACTCAAAGAAATATAACATGCTTGTGCCAGCAAAGTCAAGCTTTTCGGCCAACTTTTGTGTTCAATATATATTTGTCCCTGATTACTCCATGCAACTAATGAAAACAAATTTACTTATGAGCTTAATTATAGGATAATCCTATGTTCCAATGTTAGCGTGGTGGGTTCCAATCCACTACTACTCCTCTGTCATGATTTCTTTCTTTTCCGCAATGTCAAATAGCCAAAAACACATGCAGCACCACTATCAATTCCCACAAGTGAAATCTTCATAATTGCTAGCTAGATACTTAGCTACTATATAGCACAGGGTTTAGATATCATGCATACGACTTTCAGAATTCCTTCTTCAATATCCCTCCAAATTAAGAGTCAATAGTTTTCTTCACAAACTATTTGTTTGGTTGTCTTGTCTTTGATGTTAGACCTACGCCAATTACAAGAACCCTTCGACTATGTTTGGGCAAGGAATTTTCAAATCCCTTTAAGGTCAAGTTATAAAGAAATGGATTACAAAATATTAGACAGAGAGAATTAAGAATGACAATCATGACCATCATATAGGTATGTAAGAGGAATTTACAAGTGACACTTTCCATATAAGGATTTGTAAATCCCTTTCACATGTCTTTCTAATGATCATGGAAAACATTTCTAATTTTTTTTATATAACATTTGTAAATCTTTTAAGACTGAAAACTTTCTTACCTAAACATAGCCTTCGAGGGGTAGTCCATGTAAGAAAAAAATATATCATATGATTCTTTTTATTTCATGTAATCATGAATACACACACACACACACACACACAAACACACACATACACACACAAATACATATACATATATATATATATATATATATATATATGGGGCAATTCTATGGCATCCTTTAATAAAAAGCATGTGGTATCATTTTGAACATTAGTAGTGCAATACAATCACATTCAAGTATAATATCTCACATTTAATATGATTAAGATAAAGTTAAAGTTAATAACACCACATTACTTTGTTATTATTAACAAGATTGGTAATTACATTGTGGACTGCACACACACACACACACACTCATGCACATATATAGCTAAGTCAAGAGAATAATTATAAGGACTCTCTCTCATACTTCCTTGCATGATATGCAGGTGCGTCTAGAATACCATTAGTAATGGAGATGGAATCTTGTGTTCCACCAGGCTTCAGATTTCATCCGACAGAAGAGGAACTTGTGGGTTACTACCTGAAAAGAAAGATCAACTCACTACAAATTGATCTAGATGTCATCGTTGACATTGACCTATACAAAATCGAACCATGGGACATACAAGGTACTTTAAGAACCAACTTATTTTTAACGTTTGCAGGTTGACCTCGAAATGGCACAAAAAGATATGTACCTAAGAGGGGTTTCTGTGTTCATACTATTGGATATGGTAACGTGTAGAAGGAAAACAACATTGGAAAAATCCGTTGATGCTTGTTAGGAAAAACAAAACAAAATAGATAGCGATTTAATACTTCACTTTAGCTATTTGCACTCCAAACAGTATAGCTAGCATTCAAAAAAAGAATACATGAAACTAATTAAACAATGATTAATCACTAACCAAAAACATATTGCACTTATCTCCTCTTTGATTAGTCAATTTCATCTTTTATACAGTACTTGACATTATGGTAGCTAGCATTAAAGTGCTATTGTGCATGCCACAATTTGGTGCAAGTGGCATGCATTTTCCTCAAAATTGTAACATAATAGAAACAACATAAACACAAATGCTACACTTTGTCATCAATGGCTAAACAAAAGAGTTGTTATTGACATCGCATAAGATTATGAGCATATGGATGCATTCTGATAACTGTGTATGTATTTTATGGTACAGCGAGATGCAAGCTGGGCTACAGTGAAAAGAACGAGTGGTACTTCTTCAGTCACAAAGACAAGAAGTACCCGACTGGAACTCGAACAAATAGAGCCACATCTGCTGGATTCTGGAAGGCAACAGGAAGAGACAAGGCAGTGCTTTCAAAGAACAACATTATAGGAATGAGGAAGACCCTGGTGTTCTACAAGGGACGAGCACCTAACGGCAACAAAACCGACTGGATCATGCATGAATATCGACTCCAAACTTCGGAACATGCACCCCCTCAGGCAAGTTCTTCAATATCGTCCATTGATTAACTTGTTATTTAATTTTCTTCAGTTGATCGAGAAATTGACAATATAAATATATTAATTATATGAATAACTTTATTATTAGAGAGAGATGTCATCATTAAACCCTAAACCAGTAAATAACGTGTGTTTACATACGTAGTTTGAATTTTTATATTATATGAATATATATTTTACACACACACACACGCATACTAATTTGCAAATTAACAAATCCGGCCTGGTTATGGTCGTGCAGGAAGAAGGATGGGTTGTATGTCGGGCATTCAAGAAGCCAAGTCCTAGTCACAGGCAAGGTTTTGAAGCATGGAAGCATGCTTACTATGTCAGAGATCATGCTTCATCTTCAAGCTTCTCAAGTGAAATGCCTATGTCTATGCTGATCAACCCCAATCAAGGTTTCCATCAACCTTTTCGTTCAGATCAGCAAGATCATTTCGTTTCGAACAACATTTTCTTGGGTAACCAGCTCATGGAACTTCCTCAACTAGAAAGCCCAACCATTTCAACAAGCTTTGTCACCAAAGAAAACATATTGAATAGCACTAATCTCAGCACTGAAGACTATGAGGACGACAGGAGCAACAACAATAACAGCAATCAACAAATAGATTGGAAAATTTTGGACAATTTACTGGAAGTGCAATTCACTGATAGGGCATCATTTTCTCATCCAAGTTTGTCGTCGGCACCCCAATATTATGAGCAAGAAACTCGAAGCAACCATCTTCTTGGATGCTTCCAAGACTTGTGACAATAGAAGATCAATATAAATGGTCTCAACAACTTATTCTTGTTTGGCTCTTAAAAAAATAAAAAATAAAATAGTAGTCCAGTCCATATGTAGTTGTGCAGTCGGGACAAGGTTATATATTAAGTTGTTGAGATTGCATGCTTAAGAGTATCTCCAATGAAGATGTCAAAAATAAATAAATAAATAAAAAATATCCAATGTAAATTTTTAGGCTTATTTGGTAAATGTCAAATTTTCTTTTGCTCAAACTCATATGTTTATTCTAATTCATTTAATATTTGTAGCACCCGCTCTTCAAAAAATAAATAAAAACTAATTTTCATGATTTATTATTGGTGCATTACTAAGACTCACACAACACAACATTCAAAAAATCAAATTTTATTAAGTGACATTCCACTAAGAATTTGCATTTCATTTAAAGACAGTCTAAAGTTAACCTAAAGTACAATGAAGATATCTAGAAAATTACTAAGAATTTCGGTTCACAAGGCCAATTTTATCGTAGGCCACAATAATTTGGTTACGGACCATGCTCAGTAGCCTGATTACGGAAAGTCAAGAATGTTGGGCTAGGTGGCTTTGTTTTGATGCCAAGAAACAAAAATTTTAACTTTTAAATGATAATTTATGAATACTTTTGATACCGATATAATATTATCAAATAAAAAAAATCTTAAATTGTTATAGGTTTATTTGACTGAACTATTCTAAAGGGAATAGAGAGAGGGTGGTTGGCGGCAATAAGAGAGAGAAGAGAAAGATTTAATTGTCAGATGTGTGTTTGTATCACCTCATTATGCCTTTATTTATAGTAGTAGAATAGGTTAAATCCTTACCCTTTTAGGATTACAACTCTAATAGGATATTAACTACTAAATGGAATATTCAAAGATATCCCAAGATACACTAGGATTTACACAATCACATTCCTATTCTAAATATGACTACAACACTCTCATTAGATCTTCAGCAGAACATCGCATTGGATCTTCAGCAGATAAGGTAGAACATTTGATGAAGTCGGCAGCATAATGGGCAAATAGTAAAACTCACAAAACCTCGCTATGGTAAAACCTAAGGCAAGTGAAAACCCATATACTAAGGAGAAAAGTGAGAAGTATGCATAATGTCTAAAACAAACGTCAAACAGGACGAAAGTAGTGAACTCAAAGGAGTATGATCATCCCAAGATGGGTGCCTAATCAAAACCTCGTTAGGTAGCAAAAACCCAGTGGGAAAAAGGCACATAATCATAGGAAAAATAGTACATTAAGATCAAGTGAGTATGCTTAGGATACTCCCCTTGAGTTAGACATAACTTCCAAATAAGAGAATTACAAGCAATTCAACTCAGATAATTTACACATACCAATTCCTTGGACGAGCTTCTAAAAAGTAGACTTGGGCAATGACTTGGTGAAGAGATCAGCCAGGTTGTCCTGAGTTCGGATATGCTTGACTTCAATGTTTGATGTTGTTGTTCCATGACTACTCTTAACCAAAAGCACTTGTGTGATGCTTCATGCAAGACGAGGATCTTAGCATGGTTCGAAGAAGTCACAACTAGCGTTTTCTTAGTAGACCTCCAAGATATAGTTGTGTCTCAAATGATAAAGACATAGCCCGTTTGAGAATGTGCCATATGTGGGTCACACAAATATCCAGCATTCGCATAACCAATAAGGTGGGAATCAACCTAAGAACCGAAGGGGGCGACGACTCCTCTCTAGCGGAAAATGTCTTTAACACCATTCCACTATCTGTGTGTGGCACATTGCTGTATCTAGCCAAAAGATTAACAACGAATGAGATGTCAGGTCTAGTGCATTGAGCCAAGCATAATAAAGCCCCAATTGCACTTAGGTATAGAATTTTAGGCTCCAAAATCTCTTCTTTATCCTCTTTGGGACAGAAGGGATCCCGTTTAGCATCTAGAGTCCAAACGATCATAGGAGTACTTGAAGGCTTCACTTTATCCTCATTAAAACATCGCAACACCTTTTAGGTGTAGTTTAATTGATGTACTAGGATTCCATCAGAACAAATCTCCAAGCCAACATAATATCGAGTTTTCTCAAGATCTTTCATCTTAAATTCTGATTTTAAGTGAACGGCAATTTCCTCAAGCTTTGCGGGAGTTCCGATGAGGTTCATTTTGTCAACATAAACTGCAACGATCGTAAACCTGGAATGTGACTTCTTTATGAACACACATGGGCATAATTCGTTGTTCACATAACCCTGACTTGTCAAATATTCACTCAGACGGTTATACCATGTTTGCCTAGATTGTTTCAATCCGTAAAGTGATCTCCTCAATCTAATATCTAGAACTATTTGAATCAGTCAATGGAAGTCCTTTTGGAACTTTCATGTAGATTTTCCTATTTAGATCCCCATACAGATACGTGGTCACCACGTCCATAAGCTGCATATTTAGTTTTTCAGAAACTACCAAACTAATTCGGTAGTTGCATGTTATGACATCTATTACGGGGGAATACTTTTCCTTGTAATCAATCCCAGGGTGCTGAGGGAAGCCTTGCGCTACGAGGCTTGCTTTGTATCTCACTATTTAATTCTTCACATTACGCTTCCTTATGTAAACCCACTTGTAGCCCGTGGGCTTCACATGTAGTGGAGTAAAAGCTATAGGTCCAAACACTTTACGTTTCGCAAGCAAATCGAGTTCAACTTGGATTGCTTGTTTCTAGTTTGACCAATCTGCTCTACGTCGGCATTCATCAACGGAATGTGGTTCAATTCCATTGCTAAGCACGATGTTAATAACTACTATGTACGTAAATGCATCGTCGACGATCTTCTCATTCCGATCCTAAACTTTATCCAATATTGCGTAGTGGACCGAAATCTAGCGATTCTTGGATGGTTGGGTTGTCTCGTCTAAGACATCACCATAATCTAAAACAACCTCATGCGTTAGGACATATGAGTGAGCGATGGTCGAATTCAAACTCGGGTCATCAGTTGGTGCTGTTTTCGTTTTCTAAGGTTATGAATCCTTTGAACCAAGGTATCTACCACCCTTCAAGGTCGGAGCAGATGACTAGTTAGCCACTAATATACCAAGCCGTGTGGAAGGTGCGGCCTCCCTACCTTCGGGGGCGATCAGGCCTACATAGGTGGTGTTACGACGTACTTGGGGTACGTCTATCCTTGCAGGTACGTTTGCAGTAGGTATATGTGATCTCGTCACCTTAGCTAGATCAATAAAAGCATCTGGCATGCTTTGAGCAGTGCTCTGAAGATTTATAATTCTTTTTAGACTAGGTAGTGTGAGGATCAAGATGAGACATAGTGGGAGCATACCACGACAATTCTCAACATTCTCCAGAAACATTAACATACTTATGTCCCCTTAACAACGGGAATACTGCCTCATCAAAGTGACAATCCGAAAAATGTGCAATAAAGAGATCTCCTATCAAGGGCTCTAAATAGGAATAATTGATGGCGAATCATAACCGACATAGATTCTCATTTTTCTCTTAGGAACCATTTTGGTACGTAGTGACCATTATTAACACATAAATTGCGCACCCAAACACACGTAAATGCGAGACGTCAAGCTCGTATCCAGTAACCAATTGTAACGGTGAATGAAGTTGGGTAGCGAGGGGCTTCAGCCGAACCAGCATAGTTGCGTGCACTATTGCATAGCCCCAGGTAGATATTGATAGTTTGGTTTGCATAACCAAAGTCCTAGCTATCAATTGAATGTGCTTGATGAAAGTGCCTGCCAAGCCGTATTGGGTGTGAACATGGGGTACATGATGTTCTACTTCAATCCCAACTGACATGCAATATTCGTCAAAAGTCTGTGACGTAAACTCTCCAGCATTATCCAGTCGAATTAACTTGATTAGATAATTAGGGTGGTGAGCCCTTATCTTAATAATTTGTTCTAGCAATTTTGCAAATGCAGCATTGCGTGTGGACAATAGGCAAGCATGTGACCATTATTTCGATGCGTCAACCAACACCATAAAGTATCTAAATGGTCCGCATGTTGGTTGGATAGGTCCACTAATATCCCTTTGAATCCTTTGAAGAAACTTAGGAGGGTTGTGAATAATCTTTGTAATTGAGGGTTGAGTATTCAACTTCCCCAAAGAACACGCTTTGCATGGCGGGAATCCAACGTAGAGAAGTAAATGATGCTCATGTGATGATTTGAGGATACGGCGCATCATGTCACGTCTGGGATGTCCCATATGGTTATGCCAAAGCAGCAAAGTGCTCTGGCACTCAGGCACAAGGCCGCCCACATGGTAGGCTTCTATGTTGCGAATGGTTATGATGTACAACCCACTCGAGAGACGTTCCAACTTCTCGTGAATATGCTTCTGCCATACTCGTAAGAAGTGATACAAAGAAATTTAGAACCATTATCTTCAGTGGTTTCAATATGATATTGATTATCTTGAATATCTCTAAAACTCAACAATGTTCTTCTAGAACATGGAGAATATAGGGCCTCTTTAATGGTTAAGACAGTACCATTGGACAACATGATACGTGTATTTTCATATCCTTCAATCAGGTTGGATGAGCCTGAGAAAGTTGTCAAATGTGCGTTCTTAGGTTCGAAGTTAGCAAAATAGTGTCGCTCATGCAATATGGTGTGCGTGGTAGCACTATCAGCCAGACACTAACTTCTCCACTAGACATACCTAGAAATAAATTGATTGAATTGGTCACATGCATAAATATAATTCCATTCATTCAATTAATCAATTCGAAAAATAATATCCACAAAATAATTATCCATAATTCAAAACAAACCAAAACCAAACAAATTATTCCAAATACTTAGAAAAATTGTCCAAAAATTAAACCATAAACCTAAAAATTTAGGGGGGGTTCGGCCACTAGGGGTAAAACACCCTCAAAAAATGTCTAGAAAAATAAAACTTATTCATCCATAAGAGCTGATGCTTATTGAAAAACTGATATCTCCATGGATGTAGTAGCTTCTTCGAGATGTTCCACATGGACAAAGTTAGACTCACGATGGGAATGATACTTGACAATAGCCTTAGAGGTAGCTCAGCATACGCGTGAACAATGATTCTTTGATCCATAACGGTAGCACATGTCCATTTTAGTGGAAGCTGATTGAACAGTAGCTTTTCCCTTGTTCTTGAAGTTTGGATCTTTGGGGGCAAGGAGTTGGCGCTTCTGGGTCAAATTTCTTCCCTTGGGTGGGCCTTGGCTCTGATGACCTTGGGGCCATGGTTGGGCTTGCT
Source organism: Pyrus communis (assembly GCF_963583255.1). NCBI lineage: Eukaryota > Viridiplantae > Streptophyta > Magnoliopsida > Rosales > Rosaceae > Pyrus > Pyrus communis. Next base: position 31,573,899 of record NC_084804.1, read on the forward strand.
ACCTATTGCAATAGCCATGACGATTTTTTCGTCGTTTATGGCTGCTAGAATTAGTCGTATGCGCTTCAGGCATAGCGTTCGAGCTTGATAATTTTTCATCAAAAGCTGGTTCTGCTTTTTAGCGAGAAGTAAAACAGGCCTAAAGGGCCACTGCCATGTGGTCCAAGGTGTCAAAACGACAACGTTCCATGATATGTTCCACGTAACTAAGTTACAAGCCAACGCGGTGGTTCGGCGGTGGTACCATGGTGGTGTGGCTACCGTGCCGCATAATCCCAGATTTCCAACCCCCCCCCCCCACCCCCCGACAATTTTTCCGACATCTCTAGGGTTTAAAAAACCGTAAATTGCTTCTAATTTATTTATATGCTTTGACTCACAAATTCCACATAGCAATATAATTGCGTAAGGCTTGAAACATATATATATATATATATATATATATATATCGGGAGGAAAATATAAATATAGGGGGTTCATGCATCAAAGGGAATGTTTTCGTGCTTCGTGGACGTTTCAAATATCTTCCTTTATTTTAAGCGTACCTAATTGGCAGAAAATAAATAAAAGCCTTTGAATTTTGTAGAAAGAAACCTCATCCTACAATCCTTCAGTTCCTTAACTTCTAGCAATAGCGTGCTGATAACGTGTTAAAGACCTATTTGATTGAACTATTCTAAGGGAATAGAGAGAGGGAGGTAGGCGGCAATAAGAGAGAGAAGAGAGAGATTTAATTGTGAGGTATGTGTTTGTATCACCCTATTGTGCCTTTATTTATAGTAGTAGGATAGGATAAATCCTTACCCTTTTAGGATTACAACTCTAATAGGATACTAACTACTAAAGGGAATATTCAAAGATATCCCTATATACACTATGATTTACACAATCATATTCCTATTCTAAATATGATTGCAACATAATTACTATTTTAAAAAAATTAAATAGTCTCATATTTCAAAATAAGAGTAAGTTGCGAATTCCCTTCTAAATTTTCACTTAGCTTTCAATTTTCCGCCTAAACTTTTCTATTGAAAAATCAAGGATTTGAATTAATTTTTTTAGCTGATTTTCCCTTACAGTTAGTCTTTCATACATTCCATCCAAATTTTTGTTAAACGGAAGCATGTGTATAACATGTGACAATCCTTTGAGAGCATAAACGTGATTAAGCAAGACCTTCACACAATATACCATGTGCAGTCGCAGAATTGCAGAGTGGTCGTTTAGAAGTCTAGGGTTTTCACGCGATTTGCAAGGTGGGCCTTCACTGAAACTTGGGGGAAAATGATATTGCCTTTATCGATTTCATAGTTAGTTGATGGCAGATTCGACAAAATCAGTAAGATTATAAAAAGATTTGGGAGTTGAAGATGCATCTGGAGGTGCGAAATAAAGGGAATCGTCCAAAGTATTGTAAGTATATTTAATCCCTTTTGTAATTGTTTATTTAATAGGTGAATGTAGGCTTTACATGGCTTTTTCTCTATTTTAGGTATCAGATTTCATTTTGGTATTCAAATGGTAGTCAAATGTGTTCGTGGTCCTAAAGAAAAGCATGTTATACTTCACCATGGTAAGAAAAGGCAGAGAATGGGTGTGCTTAAGAGCTGGTAGCAATTAAAAATAAATAAAAAATCATTTGATATGCCAGGCAACAATTGGATTTTTAATAATTTGGTGCTAGTGTTTTTGGGAAAAACGAACCCAAATAAAAACAAATAAAAAAAGTGTGAAGCCTAATTTATATATTGATATGCCATCCAACAATTGGATTTTTTTTTTTTTTAAACAACTGTGTATTGAAATTGATCTTGCTAAAATGCTGGATTTTCAAAATTGATCTTGCAGAAGTGTATAACATTTTAAAACTAATCTTGCAGAGTGTATGAATTATCAAAATAAACTTGCAGAAATTAATTTTTAAGGATCTAAAATCGGTTTAAAGTTTTTTTTTATAAATGATGTCAGTTTGTAGTTTTGGCTTGGTTAAGTAACAAGTCTATTAGGGTATGGCCGAAGTTTTGTCTCTATAGTTAAAACTCCATGTAACTAATAGCTTGACTTATGGTATTTCTACTCTGAAGACATGGTGTTGGGTTTTCGGCCATATAATTGGAATTTATTTAAGTTGAATAATTAAATACGGAGTTGAAATAATAAATAAGCATGTTATATGTAATTCGAATTCCATATATGGTTACTTGTAATCAATAAAGCAGCAAAAAATGATGGCGAAGAGATTAACTTAGATGAATCCTTAGCATGTGTGCATTGCTTTGTAGTAATCATCCATGTACTTGTGTTCTTCCTCTTCATGATTCATCACAAGAAGCTCTTCAATGTTGAGTCTCCAAGAGTATCCATATTGATACACCAATGATGGGTGATGAAGTGAGAGATTCGATTGTGCTAGCAAGATCACTAACTTGAAACAATATTTTGGGCGACACACTATAGAACTTTCGGCTAGGGTTTTGTCTCCTAGGGGACAAATCTTAGCATTTGATTAGGCATATATGAGAAAACACCTGTGAATTTATGCATCCTCTTGTCGCACCTCTATGGGCTTTGACATCATGGGCCTTGTCCCATGGATCTACACTTTTCCACTTGCCCACTTGAGCTTATAACTTGGACCCTTTTTAATTAAAACCCAAAGTTTATTTTAATTTGATTCCACAAGTCGCAGCCTTCCTTAAGGAGCGATCAGGACCAAGCATGACAAGTATGGTATCTTCTTGCTTCCACCATTCTTCGTCTATCAAAAAGTTAGATTTGAAGCTATTTGCTTGGTCTTCAAGCAGTAATTGCTATTTGGGGTCATCGAGAGTCTTCCTAACGTCATCTGCTAAACTTACTACGCCTGCCTTGTTAGATCATTTATTACCAGCATTTTCTTGGAGGGCTCCTGCTTCTTGGTAGAATCTGGCACCTTCGCTGCCCATTTTAGGTTCATGGTGATGTCTTTGCTGAATGGATGATTTGCTGGCTCTTGTATGAAAGTTATCCACGCGACCATTCTGTCGCAGTTGACAATATTAGCTTTCTCAATCTTGAAGCATTCAATATACCCCATGATAAACTCGTTGGGCTTCTTGACCATACTAAAGAGGTGATAAGATAATTTCTTGATTACTCGATAGGATGAGTATTCCTTCGTGAAGAAGACTAATCAGACAATTTCTTGATAACTTGTTAGGCTTTTTACCCACATTAAAGAGGTGATCAAACAGTTCCTCAGATGAACCTCTATGTCATAGTGGGTCATTCAGAGCACCTTCAAACTTTAGTATAGGACTAGACCGACAAAGAAGTAAACAGCCTGAAAGAGGTCAGTAGGGAGTAGGTGCTCAGAGTAGTGAAGCTGGGACATCACATGGAGGTTCTAGTTAGTGGCCAGAGTTAGCGCACTTTTCGCCTTGGAGGTTGAGGCGAAGCTTGATGCAAGCACAAGTATGTTGAGTTTAGGGGACTAAACTCCTTTTAAGGGGAGAAGGATGTGAAATTCCATTCCCAAATTTTACTATTTAAATTTCGTATTCGTAGTTGATACGACTCCTTCCTAGTTTTGGCATTTATTTATTTATTTATTTTTATTTTGCAAAAAGACAAAAAGCCCCTATTGGGCTAAGCAAAGTTCTATGTGGGCATTTAAGCTCCTTTCATGTGTTCCCTCATTTCTTTGCATGTTTGGATAGTACATGTGATACAAACACATAAGCGCAAACATAACAAAATCTAGAGTTAGAACGAAGATTCTACAAGGCTTTTACCATGAATTGGGCACATTTTCCTTGTCGTTTTCCAGCCTTATTTTCTGACCAGTGGGACCACACTTAGGACCTTTCTTTCTCTCTCTCTCTCTCTCTCTCTCTCCCCCCCCCTAAGTTTCTCTCACTTTTTCTTCATCTTCTTTGCACCATGAGCCACACCACCATCACTTCTAATCTTTCAGTGAATTGATCATCAAACCATGACCAAAAAAAATATCCTTCTCTTCACGAGCTCAAAGATAAGCTTCAGATTGTGAGAAAAGGACTACGGGCTGATGTCCTAGGCACTCTGATAAGACAAGGTTTTATGACTAGTTTTTCAAGCACATCTCGTCCTTTTGGATGGTCCTAAGGCCATTAGAGGACTACCCATTCTCCTTAGACTCAAGTTCAAGCAACCTGAACTCGGCCCTACTTAGTTTCGAAGGAAACCTAGGACGTTGGTTTTAGGCTGAGACTTCTAGATGAATTTTAGGCCATTTCTAGCCATCTTTCGGATTCTAAATAGGTATAAACTTGTTCTCCTCTTCTCTAGCTTCATTTTGACAAAAGGATCATTGAATTTGATTAAGAATTGAACAAGTTATCGCTATATAAAGTTTTTTCCATAAATTCCAGCTAAGGTGCCGGCGACCTAAGGAAGGATGAAGAAGAAGAATATTCCGTTAACAGTAAAAAAATATTCTAGAATGCCAACAGGTTTGGAGTTAGTTTTCCGTTAATTTTTAGCAAAATATTCCATTTTTGGCATCCATTAATTCCACAATTTTAATCTAGTTTCTTAGTTGGTTGGCACAAAAACTTGCAATTAGGGTGGTTCTAACCATCAGATTGTCATGAATTGTTAGTATGTTGTTGTGGAAGCTTAAGTAGACCCCTAGGAAGTTATAGATAGGAAATATGATATGCAAATCTTCCGAATTGAATGACGTAGAGTTGTTGACTCTACCATTTACCTTTGACCGAAGGTTGACTTTTGGTCAACCTGTCCCGAATCATCTAGATTGTTGTAGAGGACGTGTACAAGATAGAATTCTGTGTTTTATCACTAGAATTATAAGACATGACTTGTGCTTTGTTCGAGGTGGCAATAGTACGTGAGCACCTTGATCGTTGTTCTAGGGTGTTTTATTGTAGACTCCAAGTGAGTGACTTTAATATATGTAGTATGGTTATTTCCTTGAAAATTGCCATACTTATATACTTAATGGATATGGCATTGCTTTACAGAATGTGTTCTATACTAAATTATTGCTTTTAAATTTAGTTGTCAATTTATTTTTATGAAATGTGATTTGACATGCATAATTGAAATGTTTGTGAAACATGAAGGCTAGTAGATGACCATTGACCCATTGTCATGGGGAGTTATCGCATCGAAAGTATGTCATGGTTCGTTTCTTGAGCCATTCTAAACTAAGTTTTAGAATTCTACTCAGTTTTGTTGAGTTCTCTAGAACCAGGTTTCGTTGAATTGTCCAGAACTGTGCCTTCATCTGGATTTCGTTGAGTGGTCCAGAATCCTTCTTTTACGCGGTTTTGTTGAGTGGTCCGGAATTGTGTTCAGTTCAGATTTCGTTGAGTGGTCTGAAATCTCTCTTCCTATTTGGTTTCATTAAGTAGTCTAGAACCCTCATCCGCTTGGATTTCGTTGAGTGGTCCGCAATCGTATTTCCTGCTTTGTTTTGTTAAGTGGTTTGGAACCTATCTATGTTGGAGTTTTTTGAGTGGTCTGGAATCCTATCTCTTGTTTACTTTCATTGAGTTGGTCCAAAACCCTGCATTCGCTGGTTTCCGTTAAGTTGGTTCAAGGGTCCCACTTCATTTCGGTTTCTTTGAGTTGGTTTAGAATATGGAACTTGTGAAGTTGTAGGCTTCAGCTGAACTATGTCACTCTAGCTTGAGTTTTCTAAGTATTTATGAACTAGAGATTTGAGAACCTTTGTGGTTTGGTTTAGAAAAGTCGATGCATGTTTGAGTGATTCTTTCGGAATTTCGAGCAAATTATTTATGATGTTATAAAATATGATTTCATGAATAATGATGTTTTTAAACTATGATCGGTGGACATGTGTTATGATTGTCATATACCTTGAATTATTGCCACCCAAGCTTCGCATCTTATCCAGGTTGTTGCCTTGCCAGGTGCACCACTTTTACAATGTAGGGGCAATTATGCAGGAGACAAGTCTGTGTAGATACGAAGAGCTTTTGGGGTTGTAGTCAGAAGTGAGTTAGCTTAAAGTGATTAGGTTATCCCTATATCTTTTCTTATATTATTTCGAGAACTATATGTTTGGTGCCTATGGGCATGTTACTCTAGAGAGCTTTATGAGCTTTTTGTTGTACAATTGTCGTAGACATATTATTGTTGTATTGTTTCTTTTTCTTACTTTTTTTTTTTATATGAAATCAGAGAATTCTAAAGATGCAATAATCCATCACCAAATGTCTAGTTGTAGGATAATTGGCCCAAAGAAAATAAATAAAATATTAAATCGTTAATGTTCATAATAGGCTTTGGACCAATAACTATTTTTATAAATTTTGATTGCAAGTTGAACAATCGTTTTGGCTAAAAAAAGCCAATTTCATTTTTCATTCGCTTGCCATTATTTTAGTTGCTTGTCAACCTAAACTGAATCTGATTTTTGAACACCAATACAGAAGAATTGAATCTCCATCTTTCAATTCCCAAATTTGAATCGAAGAATTTGATCCGCAACATGTGTCTGTCTCGGATTTGATTGATGTGGGTCGCATTCTAAAAACTCAGTTCGACTTTCTTGACAACGAAACGAAGACGCAAAATTTGTCGATGAATGAGTGTTATTATTGAAGTGGCCCCTTATCATCTTCCTGTCGGTGCTGGTGCAATCCGTACATGGCGGCTCCGAGAAATCTGACGGGGGACGCCGGGAGGCTGCCTATGGACGAGGAGAATCCCAAGGAGGACGATTGGTCCACCGGCAAGAGGCCCAAGTCCGATAGGTTTCCGCTGTCGCGGTGGGAATTCGCAGCGGCACTCGGCGTTTTCTTGGTCTTCTCTACCGGTCTCTGCTGCGTCTACTTGACCATGCCTGCCGCCGAGTACGGTAAACTCAAGCTGCCGCGCTCCGTCGCCGATCTTCGCTTGCTCAAGTACGTCCCTCATTCCACGATTCAATCAAATTATCATTTGGATTTGTTTATATTTTTGGAAATATATGATAATCTAGTTATGTTGTGATGGGTTATTGAGATTTTGTTAAGATTAATTTGATAATTGCGTAAGATATGATTATGTGGGCTGCTTGTTATTGTACCTTTGGATTAACATCTGAGTTGCTTTTCGCTTTCTCTGATTTGCATAAGATAGTGTCACATATGTTCAGTTGATTTGGAATTCGAAAAAAAATTATGAAACAAGTAGAATTCAAACGTCGATAGGGCTTATTTTTAGTCACTATGTCATCTAATTCACCTCCGCACGGTTTAGGATGTTGGTTCACATTCATACTTGAAGACTTTGGTAGAATGAGAATATAGAAAGAACTTTCATTTAGACTGCCATTTTGCATTTTAGACTTGACAGAAAGAATTTATCCTACCCCCGATAACTCAATGTGGAAAGTTTTACGTGAATGTTTCTGTAAAGAAAGTTTAAGCTCGGTGTGAGATGTCCGCCCTGAACTTCCCTATTATAACTCCTGAAGTTATAAGTAATTCATCCATAAGCTGAAAATTTTGATTTCTGCAAGTTTTTATGCAAATTTTCCCTAATAGAAAAGGTGAAGTACATAGATGATGAGCTGTCCTCAAATTAAACAAAAGGAAAGAAATCATAAATGGAGCATCAACCATAAGGGTACCAGTGTAAGACTGTTCTTTAGGAACATAAAAACCCAATGACCACAACTACAAAAAGAAAAAGGGAAAAATATGTTCTCTTCAAACTATTGCGATATGGAAGCCTGAACCGAAAGTCAATAGTATCTCAAATCTCATCTCTCCATTGTCTCCTTTAGAACAACCTCGGCTTTCTTTCCATTCGTAGAGAACCCTATGTGTGACCAAGAGAACACATTTCCAAAATGTTCATGCTCACTTACTAAGACCCTATCTCGTGACTTAAGTTTCCAACATTTGGAGGAGAACTGAAGGGAAGTCATTCATTTCAAACAGCCGCTTCCAAATCCTAGAAGCAACTGGGGGATGCATCTGCTAATGATACGTATAGTCCACATCATTTTTTCGCATGACACACCATCAGAGAGACTGACACAGTTTTGGCCTATGCCTTGAAGTGATGTCATGTTTTCACTTTTGTCTGTCTCTTTTATCCAGTACTGTGGCCTCTATGGTCCCCATTTAACATTAGTCATTTCCCCTGAATGCTTGTTTTGATTTTTTAATATTTTTTATAATCTTTTGCAGAGACAATCTGGCAACATATGCCAATGATTATCCAGCACAATTTATTCTTGGTTACTGCTCTACTTACATCTTCATGCAGACTTTTATGATTCCTGGGACAATTTTTATGTCATTGCTAGCTGGAGCTCTTTTTGGCGTAATCAGAGGCCTTATCTTGGTTGTCTGCAATGCTACAGCTGGAGCATCATCCTGCTTCTTTTTGTCTAAGTTAATTGGAAGGCCTTTAGTTAGTTGGTTGTGGCCAGAAAGGTTGAGATTTTTTCAGGCAGAGGTACTTCTTATTGCTTTGTTAAATTTGGTCAATTCTGCTATCGTTCTTCCACTACTTTAACCTTAAATTTTGTGCACCCAGATTGCAAAGCGTAGGGAAAAGCTGCTAAATTACATGCTTTTTCTTAGGATAACTCCAACCTTGCCGAACCTTTTCATCAACTTGGCATCTCCAATTGTTGATATACCGTTTCATATTTTCTTTCTGGCGACTTTTGTTGGTCTTATTCCAGCATCTTATATCACAGTCAGGGTAAGTTCTTTCTACTCATCAAATGACGAAATTCTATTTTCTATAGAATAAATGGAACTTTCTCATCTTACTATCTGGTTGTTTTGGTGTCTGTATATGGGGCTTGCTATACTTTTTAGTAATGAATTTGTCCAATAAAATAGTTAAACAGTCCACGCTACTTAGATTAGTTCTGGGCAGCATTTTACTTCATTGTTTTGTTATGCTTTAGGAGGTTTTGGACTTGAAGGCCTTGAAGTATGTCATATTTAGAGGCAATAATCCATAATCATTGACGCTGTGGTGGGGATTGGTCAGAGAAGCATGGGTCGATTGGGTTATTATTTTTGAGTTACGTTCAAACATTTTTTGTCAAAAGGATGTTTTTGGCGGTAAAGGGACAGAATTCTGTGGAATTCCCCTCTTTTAACTATCTCTTGGGTAATGTGGTTGGACAGAAATATAAGAACATGTGTGGAGTTTGGCTGTGGCTTCTTTAGGGAGTATAATGGGGATCTGCAATAGAATCCTTGGGGAAAAAAAGGTTAGGTTTTGGGTGTTCTATGTATTATTGCTTTCCTGGGTAATCGTATGAGCTTAACTTCCTTGTAGTATCTGTACTGTGGTTTCTTGCTTTCTCCAACCTTTAGAGATCTTGCATATTCTTTAATTTTATTAGAAGGGGGAGCTGCTATAGGATAGTTTTTAGAGTTGTATTGCAATGCTAGAGTTGTATTTATGGATTTGGTTTTAGGGTTGTATCATATAATGGGTGGACCTCTGGTTTACTAAGTTTTGCAGCAATTTTAGCTTTTTAATAAAATTATATTTCTCAGATTTTGGAGTCTGGAAAACAGAGGGTAACACCAGTGGATTGCAGAAGAAACTTAGTAGATATGTGTTTTGTTGTCTTATCTTTAATCTGAAGTCTGATTCACAGTTGCGTGGGATTATTAAATTGTAAGGTCTACAGCCAACTGTTGGCTAAGGTAGCCTGCTGGGAGGTCAGGTGATTGAGCCACTGAAGAAATCGACCAACTATGTTGGTTGACCTCCATTCCAGAAAAGTTCTGGTTTTGGTTCTTCTCTTTTGACAACGTGTCTTGTCCAACTCCCATTTACTTGGGAGTCCCCCTTACTCCTAGGGTCCAAGATATAAGTGAACTAGTTTTAGTCAAAGTACTAGGCTATCTAGCCAGTCTAAGCTTATAGTGTGGTAAACTCTCCTATAAGCAAGCTCTTGCAATAATTTGATATTATATTGATCGAGGCCTTCAAGCTTCTTGCAGATGCTCATGATGTCGTCAATCAATACCTAAATCTGGATCTAAGTCTTTCATGAAATTTGCAAATTTTATAGGCCTTTTCTTTTGGTTGGAAAAGTTCTAGACCTACCTCATGGTGTCAAAATTATTTATTTTTGAATACAATAAATCATAAAGATAAACAAATTGACTAATTTATAGTAAACATAAAGTGAATAGAAATTTTTATATCGTTGGGATGAATTAAGGGGTATCAGTAAAGTTGTTATTGTCATGTTCCCCGTGCTGTATAATTAGATGCAGGACTTGCTATGTTTGGAGGTTGATTTGTCCATGTGAGATAGGCAACAACAACAACAACAAAGCCTTTTCCCACTAAATGGGGTCAGCTATATGAATCCTAGAACACCACTGTGCTCGGTTCTGTGTCATGTCATCCGTTAGATCCAAGTACTCTTAAGTCTCTTCTTAAAGTCTCTTCCAAAGTCCTTCTAGGTCTTCCTCTACCCCTGCGGCCTTGAACCTTTGTCTGTAATCACATCTTCTAACTAGAGCGTCAGTAGGCCTTCGTTTCACATGTCCAAACCACCGTAAACAATTTTCTCTCATCTTTCCTTCAATTTCGGCTACTCCTACTTTACCTCGGATGTCCTCATTCCTAATCTTATCCTTTCTCGTGTGCCCATACATCCAACGAAGCATTCTCATCTCTGCTGCATCTATTTTATGTACGTGTTGATGCTCACCGCCCAACATTTCGTGCCATAAAGCATTGCCGGCCGTATTGCCGTCCTATAAAATTTTTTCCTTGAGCTTCAGTGGCATATGACAGTCACACAACACGCTGGATGCACTCTTCTACTTCATCCATCCAACTTGTATTCTATGGTTGAGGTCCCCATCCAACTCTTCGTTCTTTTGCAAGATAGATCCTAGGTAGCGAATGCGGTCGCTCTTTGGTACTTCCTGATCTCCAATCCTCACCCCTAACTCATTTGAGCCTCCGTTTGCACTGAACTTGCACTCCATATACTCTGTCTTTGACCAACTTAGGCGAAGACCTTTAAATTTCAACACTTCTCTCCAAAGGTTAAGCTTCGCATTTACTCTTTCCTGAGTTTCATCTATCAACACTATATCGTCTGCAAAAAGCATACACCAAGGAATATCATTTGGAATATGTCCCGTTAACTCATCCATTACCAATGCAAAAAGATAAGGACTTAAAGATAAGCCTTGACATAACCCTACTGTTATGGGGAAGCTTTCGGTTTGTCCTTCATGAATTCTTATGGCAGTCCTTGCTCCATCATACATATCCTTTATAGCTTGGATATACGCTACTCGTACTCCATGTGAGATAGGCCATGATAATTAAACCTTATTCAGTTAGATTGCAGCGGATGTTTCTGTTGGACCTATCATGATGGTTTGTGTTTTTTCACCCGACAGCTATAGAATTTAATAACTTGACTAACAATATTGTCAATATGTTTGAAGAGAGCTTTTAGATAAACATCAAGTATATATCTACTTAGAATTGCTTTCTTACATGTATTTATGTGTTGTCCCTGTCCAAATAAAAATATGATGAATTAAATTGATTTTCATCATGCTAACTTGTGTACCTTGTTGTATGGTCACTTTGTTTGCTGCGTTTATTATAATAATAAAATAGAGCTTTGTTGCACATAGAAAAGGCATCACAATTGTGACCAAATCAAGATACACATAAACGGAACATCTGATCCCATTGGTTTATAGTGTAGTTGACATCCTAATTAATGCAGGTCATATTTTAACCGTTTGGTTACAACCGAACATCTTGGACTGTCAGAAATCTGTTTTTCAATTTAACGCATGACAGCTTTTCTTGAAATGTTTTCGTTGTAGTAATCGATAGCTGCTCATTTTGTTTTTCCAGGCTGGCCTTGCTCTGGGAGATCTCAAGTCCGTCAAGGATCTCTATGATTTTAAAACTCTGTTTGTGCTTTTCCTCATTGGTTCTGTGATTATACTTCCAACCGTTTTGAAGAGGAAGCGAATCTATGAATGAAAGTTCAGGTGTTGAGGACTCCATTCCATACTTCTGTCCAGAAGGCGGCTCATGTAGTCTGACAGCTAAATAGTGCAAATGTTACAATACGGTGAAGCTTAATTTTTCCAGGACCCAGAAGGGAGTGTCTGTTTTTCGATATAGGCTCTTCAAAGCATTCTTTACTAGGTAATGTATTGTTACAGAGTTAAAAATGATGTTTCGAAAGTTGCTGTGCGAAAATATTTATGAATTTATCATTGCTTTAGGCTCATGTAACATTGATAGTCCTTGTAACATGGTTTACAAATATATAGCAAATCTCATATTTTTTTTCCAATGCGGTTGCCCTTTTTGTTAGTTGGAACTGCTATACTTTTCTATATGGTTAACCATTTCAGGTCCAGTGGAAGTTTGAAAAAGTGTTGATTTATACGTTTTTAAGTTGTAACTGAATGCAATGAGGATGATATGTGGAAATTGAAATGGTTAAATATTAAGGAAATTGTGATTCAAATGGGATTGGAGAAATTTTTGTATACAGCAGTGGGACGAGTTTCCTCATACGTACTTGCCAGGATTGCTTTGGATCGTTGGCTAATTATTTACTATCGGACATTGTTGACCTCCTGCCAAAGTCACCTATGTTGGAAAGGTCGTCTGCGGTTCAAACAACAGCGTTTAAAGATGAAAGAACATTTTGGGTTTAAAAACTTCACAAAACATCAATCTTCAGAAAATAGCGTTAAAAGATTCTTCTACAAAAGTTGCTTGAGCAATCTTTCCCAGAACTCTATGTTAATGATTCTCCTACAAAAGCGGCTTGAGCCATCTTTCACAAAAAGCTGTTAAAACAACTTGAGGGGGGAGTTAATTAGGTTCATTGAACAATTAGGCTCATTAAATCCTATACATAGGTTTGTTGACTCTTCTACAGTAGGTTCATTGTGGCCAAGGGAGGCTGAAATGCCCTGTGAGTTTTCCCGACCCCCGGAAAGGGTGGATAACCGTGACTTGCCACCAGTTGTCCCCCTTTTTAAAGAGAAAAAAACCAAAACAAGTCAAATTTTTCTCTCCAAAAGACAATTAGCAATGAGATTACCCCGTATTAAGCTCTAACAAGGCCACTTTGTATACATACAAAGCAAAACCCTTGGAATTAATCAGGCAGCACAAGATTAAGAAACGTAAGCTATTCATCAGTTCCTTTTACAAATTGAATGCTTACAAGAAATTGCATTTCTCTGTTACTATCTCATTCTCCAGCAGACGAAGACGTAGACTGATCTTTTATTCCGAAAGCGTCACCCAAATTAAAGTTCAAATTGTTTCTCATGGTTCTGCTCCTCCCAATTCCTCCATCACCCCCCTTCCTCATCATTGCAGCAAACTCCCCATAATCGATACGCCCATCCTGCCAAACTTATGCATTTAGGCTTCCGAAACTTGAACAATATTAATTCTCATCGAAATAAAAAAAATGAAACGAAACACTTACATTGTCTTCATCAATCTCTTTGACAATTTCATCCAGATGAACGTCACCTAGACCAAACTCCTTGCAAGCCTGTTGAAGCTCGTCCACTGTAATATATCCACTACCATCTTTGTCAAAAAAGGAAAAGGCTGCAATCAAATTCTCTTCTCTTTCCATCTTGTTTAAGTGCAAGGTAGCAGCAAGAAATTCGCCATAGTCTATTGTTCCGCTGTTGTCTATATCAGCCTGCCAACATTGCCGAAGCAAAAATGATTTTGTGAGGGTCATTCGTGTTTATAGCGTTGAAGATCTATTAAAAACTTAAATGGAAGGATATTAAAACTTCGTAGTAAGTAGCCACAGTTTATGGGGATCAATCTATTAACTGCTTCCATAAGAGACTTGATTTCAGACTCCATTAGCTCCGAGCCCACTTTTTTCAATCCTTCTTTAAGTTCCTCAAATGTTATTGTCCCGCTGCTATCTGTGTCAATCATTTTGAACAGCTCTTTTAAACCACCAATCTCTTCTTCTGACAGTCTTTCCGCTATCACCTGCGCAAAGAAAACAAGAATGTCACAGTGATACACATTACACCATCACCAAAACAAAAAAGTGGGCACAGTAGAAGAAGCAACAAATCGCTGTCATCAGAAATATCAGAGATAATTGAGTGAAAACTCCAGACGTTCTGGTTAGAACTTTACCTTAACCATAACTGATTGAGATATATAAATCGTTAGTGTCTGCCAACTTCACTATGGCCAGAAGTTGCATATTTAGTGGTTAGAGAATTGAACAGTAAATGAGAGGTCTTCCCTCACTCTCACGTCTCAAAACCTTTATTACAACAACAAATACTCTCACAAGTCACAGCATACACTCATCTTGTGAAGTTGATACGAAAAATATATGATAAAAACATGTGTATTACAAGGAAAGTGACAAGTTTTGAACGAATCAAAAACGATATTTCTGCTTAGACCAACCGTTATATAATACAATGTACACTGCAAACAAACATTTCTTGATCATTGGCAAACAAACATTCCATTGGTTGCATAAGAATTATTCTGCAGTAAAATTTGGTATGCTATAGATTTTTCAACTCCGTTCAAAGATGAATGCAATGCATAAATGGAGTTTCGATCTGGAAACTATAAAAACTGTGTTTCTTGGTTACAGACAACGTTTTGAAGGTGAAATGAACTCCCAAGTTCCATCCCGTATCGTATTACTTCCATTTTAAAAACTACTGGTTACTAAAGTTATGTAATTATTTGTTATCTCAGAAATAGCCTTGAAAGAGATTGGAGTGTAACTCTCATATTGGATGATAAATGAATTTACCAATTACTGCCAGGGTGCTGCGTAAAATGAAATAGAATGATCGATCTATAAAAAGATGATAATGGTTAAACATTTGCAAGACATACACGGAGTGCCATCTTCTTAAGTTTATTCATTGCTGAGAACTGCTTGAGGCGGGACAGAACCGCAGAATCTAGTGGTTTATCTGGGGCAACTCTGTCGTCTACAATCCAGGGGTGACCTGAAACGATCCATTTTAGAGTTCAACGCAGCTAGCATTTTGGATATAACCTTATCTATGCAACTATCACATAAAACTTAATTGGCATTGTAAAGTAGGTATTAAACCACTCACATAGGACTTCATGGGCAGAGATTCTTTTCTTCGGATGCCTCTCAAGCATCTTATACATGAGATCTTTTGCACTTTCTGAAATATTAGGCCACGGCTCAGATTCAAAATCTATTTTGCCATGTAAAATCTGTCTGAAGATGCCTGATTCAGTTTCTGCAGATACATATTGAAAAATTAATCAACTCACGATATAGCAAAACAATCAAACGTAATAGTAAAGGTATGCCTCACTGATAATGGTGTGATAGTCCAGAGTGTGAGAGATTGTAACTGTAGAGGATCACTACCTGCCCAAAAAGGAGGAACCCCGCTTAGGAGGATGTAAAGTATCACACCAGCACTCCATACATCCACTTCGGGTCCATAAATCTTGGACAACACCTCAGGTGCAACATAATAGGGACTCCCAACTATGTCATAGAAATATTGTCCTGAAACAAGAAAAGGTAGAGCAGAATATTTAACCAACCATCTTTATGCATGATAAAAACACCATTCAAGCTTCAACGAGGAGAAAGAGAAAAACACAAAGCAGAGCCGCATTTGATACAGGATAGTGATGGCATCAATTGTATACCAGTTTGAAAACCAAAAAGAAAAAAAAAAAGCCTTATTCTGGCAAAGTAATACATTCGAAATTGTGTTTATGTAGATGGACTGTCTTAGACATAGAGATTGATGAGTAATTTCGCTCACGGGAATGACTGAATTAATTGGTATACTGAATAAAACGTAGATACCTTCTTATGGTATCAATACCATGACAGTTGAGCCATCCATCTCGAACCAAAAAGACATTAAAACTGTTGAATCTAGCGATGCGATATAGAATCAGGCTTGAAAGGAAAGAAATTTCTAAACAAATCTAGCAACCTCAAATATGGCATGGAGAAAAATACAATATCGGGGAAATAGCTCCTGTCTTCTCCCTTGTAGGCGGAGCAGCGGGGTTTATGTTTGTTCAACATATCCAAGACTAAGTAGAGAAACAATCTATAACCAATAACAGTATGGATGTATAAATCAAGCAACCCTAAAGATTGAGTACGCAACAAGGCACGAGAAATCTAATTCAGCAAAATTAACGAGTTGAAGAAATAATCAGAAACATTCTCAAAATTGATGGCAGACCAACATTTCCAATTCCAATTCTAATAAAAAGAAAGAACAGGTAAAAGTGGATCTGATCTGGAGATGAAAGGAAGGAAGCTGAACCTGGCTTATAGAAGACGGACAAGCCGAAATCGGTGGCTTTGAGCGTGGCATCATCGGAAGGCGTGTCGAACAAGAAATTCTCCGGCTTGAGATCGCGGTGCATGACGCCGAGGGAGTGGCAGCCCTCCACCACCCCAACGATGGTCTTGATGAGCTTGGCCGCCTCCCTCTCGCTGTAATGCCCCTTCTTGACGATCCTATCAAACAGCTCGCCGCCGGCGCAGAGCTCCATGACAAGGTGCACGAAGACGGAGTCCTCGTAGGTGCCCTTGATCTGGACGACGCTGGGGTGCTCGGAGAGGTGGTGCATGATCTGAATCTCCCTCCAGACGTCATCGTAGTCCTCCTGGCAGAGGAGCTTGCGCTTGGGGATGGACTTGCAGGCGTAGTGGGCGCCGGTGGGCTTGTGGGTGCAGAGGTAGGTGGTGCCGAATTGTCCTTGGCCCAATTTCTTGCCCATCAGGTAATGGTCTCTCAGCCGCGGCGTTTCGTACGGCAATACTGAATGCGATCCTTTCTTCATTCTTTCGACTCGATTCTCCGATGACGATGAATTTCTTCTGATTTTTTTAGTTTTTTATTTTTATTTTTGATTTGTGATTCGATCGTTTTCCATGCTTCTCCTTCGCCTCTGAAACTGTTATTTCTGTTTGTTTCTATATCTCTCTCTTCTTTCTCTCTCCTTGTGTGCTTGTGGATTATGGTTGAGCACTATACGACCACTCTCCCTCAATTGTTATTTATCATTATTATTTATATTAATATTTTGTTTCTTGGTGGGGAAGTAAGATTGGAGAGAGGGAGAGGATGTGAGTTTGTTAAATTTGTTTGTTTTGTGGTGTAACGAACCGTATTCAGCTTCGGCTTTGTTGCGCGCGCCTTCTCTCTCTCCTCTCCTCAACCCACATTCGTTCCCTCCACGTTAGCAATTCATAAATACGACAAAGGAAGAAAATTCCTCTATTAACTTGACATCCGACTGTAGAAAAACGTATTTGGCGCGACTTAACTTTCATTCATCCTCAAATGTATAATAATATACATACGTATCGTTTAGTCCTTTATATAATGAACTTAATGTAGAAGAGTTAATAAATCTATGTAAAACAATTAATGAGCCTAATTGTTCAATGAACCTGATTAACACTCTCGTTCAAGTTGGATAGAAATTGCTTTAACATATTTCTGTGAAAGTTGATTCAAACTACTTTTGTAGGAGAGCGGAGAGGCTTTTAACACTCCATCTCAAGTTGGAGAATGAAGGTAGAGAACTCCCAATTTGCGTATCATAACCAAGAACTTCTCCTTGCCAAAGGCTTTGTAAAAACATCTCCTAGCTATTGCGAAGATGCTTTATGTCGAGTAGCAATCGTGCCATCAATTATCTTGTCTCGAATAAAATGGCAATCCATCTCACTATGTTGTGTCCTCTTTTTAAAAACTAGATTTGCCGCTATATGTAAACCAGCTTGATTACCACAATATAAACGTGAAACTCCTGAATAAGTCAACTGTAAATCTTCCAATAAAAATCTCAATTATGTGACCTCATAACAAAGTGTCTGCCATTGCCTTATACTCAACCTCAGTAGAGGATAAGGAAACGGTCTTCATGACAACTTGGGGGCCAATTGACATGATTCTTTTTCCTTCCTTCCCTATTTGTAAGTTCTTTGATTTCTTCTTTAACCTATTTATATTAAGTACACAAGCTTTAAGTCGAATATTTCATTTACAAGTGATGAGGAATTGTCACTACACAGTGATACCAATAAACATTACACTTTCTTTTGAGTAAATTGAAAAGGAGTAATTGTTGTTTACCCTCTAAACTATCACCAAATTATCAGTTTACTCCTCAACTAATTCTTTAGCCAATTTGCCAATTTTTACCTTCATTCAATTTTTTATTAAACAGTGTGGCATGCCAAGTACGGGTGCAATTTGAGTTGGGTCAACCCGAATTCATCCATGTCCAACCTGATTTCATAATCAATCAGGCCGATTAAAATAAAGTAAAAACTCGTTCAAACCCAACCCAACCTCAACCCGATTACTATTAGGTTGAGTTGGGTGATGCTCTGCCCACTAATGAACCAAACCCAACCTAGTTTCTAGTCCGAATTGCTCATGCATATATTACTCATCCCACTTCATAATATATAAGTTAGGTGCAAGTTTGGGAGGGCTATACTTGAAGTTTGTTGTTTGATTTTCATTTGAACAATAAATGATAGTGTTGCTTTTACATTTCTTTTGGTTGAAAATTTGGTATTGTCTTGTAACTTAATTTCAACTTTACAATGACATCACATGCTATTTGGTTTATCTTTTGTATGGATGATGATGTGTAAAATTGAATTTTAAGTCATTTTGATATTATTTGGTTCAGAATTTGAAATTTATCTTATACAATAATGTTTTACAAGATTGACCTTTATATGAGCAAATCTAAAAACCGAGTAAGCTTGAACTCAATTTAAACCTGAACCTGAATAAACTCACATGAATCCGAACTCAACCCAAGCCCGATTAGAAATGTTGGGTTAAGGTTTGGTTGAGCTTCTTTCCATTGAATAATGACACATTGGCATCTTGGTGTTGAATAATGACATCATCACCTAGGCTAAACCTCTTCCGAATAAATTGAGAGCAACTTAGATGGACCGGCTACACCTGGCATCCAGTTCAATAACACAATACCACAGCTGCTTTTCGTCTACTTCGATATTTTTCCATCACTTCATCTGAATCCTACCCTGCCCCCAACGATGATTGACCCAAAGCCTTCTCAAATTAAACTAAAAACTTAGAGCCAGGGCCTGATGTTTGTAATCCGCACTGCAACCTTACAAATCATCTTTGGAACATATCTCATATTTTCCTAAGGAACCAGACATACGCTCAAATTACTACCTCTGCAACTTAACTGGGAATTAATAATCTTCGAAATCTATATATACAACGTATCAAAGTTACATAAGTACGGCAATCTTAAACTTTTATTATGAACCTTATTACGCAAAGATTCACGGCATGCCAAGAGTAAACAAGTTTGTTGTCTTATACACCAAGGTGGATACTTGAGTTTAAAACATGTTCTTATGTATGGAGTTCAGTTCCTCTACTGCAGCTTTCCCGGTCCTGAGTGTAGCTGGAGTGTCCTGCTTGGTACAACCTGAAGGACCCCAGGTAGCTCTGCCAATATCGAGTAGACAACAAAAAAATTGAGTATTTATTTCTAAGAATCCAAAACTGGCTAGTTTACCGGACTCATAACTTGCATAAAAGATCTATTGCTGTAATTCAATAGTCAGTAAAACGCCTAAAAGTGTGCATAATTGAGAAATGGCTTTGTCTAAAATGGTTTTCCTCTTCACTTGTAAATGAGAGGTCTTAGGGTCGATTCTCGCCAAGTACAAATTTGAACCACATTATTGCTAGCCCATTGTGAGGCTTAGCCCACTTCATTACCCCCTTAGTGTAGATAATATCGTTTGTTCAAAGAAAAAAGGTTCTTTCCCTTTTGTTTTCTGTTTATTTTTTGAAGGAGAAACGACTTCAACTCACTTTTGCAATGCACATGCCTTAAAGTTTTCCTAGCATCAATCAACAAATTACTCATATACATTCATCATCTGCCATAGTAAATAGATGAAATACCAAATTTGACCTAAAATGTGAAAAGCGAATTCATATCAATGCCAGCCTAGAGACATAAACAAAATGCCATGACACTTTACAATATGAAAGCCTATGCAACATTTGTCATGTGTTTAATGGTAATAATACCCAACAAAAACAACGACAACAACAAGAAAAGGGATACAGTGCCAGCCATCAGTACTGAGCATGACCAAGAAGCATTGTACAGCCTAAGTTAAGCAAAAGTAAACTCTAATAATGTGAATCAACAAGGAAACAGTAGGTGTTTTACCAATTGGACACTCGTAGGGGCAACAATAGTAGTATAAAACTTCTTTTATAAAGATAACATATAAAAAATTACATAAGCTAACTTTGAATTGTTTAGAAGTTAGAACCACAAAGACTCTTAATCAACAACAGGATAAGAGGATTATAGAGATTATATAACCAATGACAAACAGTAAAAACATGATTTGAGGTTCTATTTATTTTATTTCCTCAAGTTTGGGTATGTCAAATTTAGCATATTATGAATTTCACGGGCGTGAAACTTTGGAGTGTGTGAGGGACTTTGAAGTTTCATGGAACCTAGGCTAAATTTGTCAGGAATGCACGACAAAAATTAGAGGAGGGACTAAAAGATGACTAGATATAATCAATACATTTGAGAGATTGCTCAAATGACTCCATGAAAGGTCATTTTGAAAGCCCCCTGTTAAGTGTCTTTGTAGCGCATTTGTAGTGTTTTAGTAGTAGCTTTGTGGTGTTTGACTAGTTCACTAGTAGTGTTCTCGTAGTGCATTTTTAACAATTTAGTCAATGTTCCTTGGGACTTTGGTCTAAACATAGGGTTAAAGTCCACATGGAATAAGGACCCAGTAGTGTGAGCAAAACTGAAACTTTAAGGCCTTGTTTGGTCTAGAGCATTGAATTGGAATGGATAAGAAATTCTTTTCAAAGTATATTGAAGGAAGAAATGAAAAAATAGTGACCAACTTAAACGTAGCAGAGGGATTACTCAAGAAGAAAACTTATCGGTCCCAATCCTCCCCAAAATGGTAGGATTAGAGGGTTTTCCATTACAATCTCCTAGACCAAATTAGTCCTAAGATTCTGAACATGCCAGAAAGTGATAACAATAAACAAGCAAAGAATACCCACAACTGTAGAAACAGATGCGGTCGGGGGTCCAAAACAAAGCTGAAAGAAACCCACAGAGGCTAACCTATCAATCACTACACACCCTATTCCCCAGTAGAAAGAATCGATAGGCTACCGGGAACTGAGAGATCAACTTTAAAAATCGACTCCTTAAGCTTGAAACATTCATATTAACCATGTGAAAGAGGAGTACAAGGGATGGGATAGATAAACAACATTTGCTAGGAAAACCTTCATCATCAACACTACAAAAAAAAAGGGGAGGAGAGAGAGAGAGAGAGAGAGAGAGAGAGAGAGAGAGAACTAACTTGAAATTTGGTCGACCTGCTGAGGAGTGAGCTTAGCGGAGAATCCACTGGCAGCCGTCTTGTAACTGTATACAAGAGCCTCCCTCGCTGCCTCCTCACTGTATGTATAAATGTATGCATATCACAAATTCACACAAATTCATTTTTCTTTGGTTTTCCCAGGAAACAAACAGTAGATAAAGGATTGAGAGAGAAACCTGCCGAGGACGGTGGCTAGGGTTCGGATGTGGTAGGACTCAGGCTCCTCATTTTCGAGAGGGCGCTCGGTGTAAATGATGTGGACCGCTGTTTCGGAAGAAGCAGCAGCGACGGATTTGGGAGCAGATTCGTCGGCCATAGCGAATACAGAGAAGATGATGAGATTCAGAAGCAAAATTGAAGACAGGAAAGCCTTGGAGCTTATCATTCCTTTTTATACAATTAAATCACAATTTCAATTTGGGAAAATTCCTTATGGCAATTTAGGATATGACTTAGCTGCTAAGATATCCGCGTGTGTTTGGTAACTCCGTCTCTTTCTTTGGCTTTTCTGCCTTGCCTAGTTGTCTTTGCCTCTTTGGCCTGCACCTTGGAAGTTGGAAATGGAACCTTCTTCCTTATCCTTTCTTTCCCTTTTTTTTGTTTACCTTCTATTTTATTTCCTTTGCTTGAGTTTTCTCCAATGCGCTTCAAAATTACACATCTAAGGTTATCTCCAACCGATCCGGCCAAAAGGTTTTAAGGTTAAAAATAGCTCGAAATAACACAACAACCGTCTTCAACCGAGGACTAAGCCAAACGACTCGTGGGCCCCATCGGGCCAAAAATGGAAAAACAGGCCAACTGGTTGGCCAAGAGCAACCAACCAGCCCCGGGCCGACCTAATTGTTTGAATGCAATGCTAGCTAGCGTCATGCTAACACCTGGTTACCACTGCATTTGAATTTTTTCTTTTTAAACAAATTAAAAAAAAATTCTAATTTTTTTCCTATAAATACCTAAGCTATTCCTACACCATTTCTCACATAATTTTCACCATTCCATACTATCTTACCTCATTTTATTTCAATTCTTCACATTCTATTCTCTTATCTCTTCTAATAATCTTTCCTTCAAATTTTTTCAATAATTTTCAAATGGCCACATCTACAATGAAATGTTGGGCTTGGACCTAAAAAAAAGATGAAGCTCTTTTCAGGGCTTATAGATGGGGCTTGGAAGATAGTGTGAAGGGGAGTCCTCGAACAAGTGAGGGTGTTTGGACTTGTATGTCCAAAAAGTACTATGAGTTTTACGAAGGCACCATTCCACCGAATTCCCAAAACCACGAGAGTTGTTCTTCAAGATGGAAAAACCATCTTCATCCAAGTTTGAATAAATGGCATCAAGCAGTGGTAAAGCCCGGAAGCAAACATAAAAGCGGAGCCAATTACTATGACGAAGTAAGTGTTTTCACAAGTTATTTTAAATATTTAATTATATTACATTTAATTTCATAAATTAATTTCCTTTAATTTTGTAATTATATTTTCTAGGTACGCCAAGTGGAGGAATTATATATGGAGGACAACTCGAAACCATTTAGTCATCACGGTTGTTGGAAAATTTGTAAAGGGTGAGTGTTATTTCAAGATCCACCTCAAGAAAGATTTGGTCCTACACTGTTGTTCAGAAATGTTTCCTCAAATGCAGTTGGGAATGAACAAGGATCTTCTACCATTCAAAAAACAAAGGTAGAAAATCTGTCTCTGGGTGAATCTTCCATACCGAGGGCTACAGGACGAAACAAAGCCCGAAAGTTGAAGGAAAAGGGCAAGGCAAAGGATGATTTAGCCTTTCAACAGGAAATGATGTCCTCATTGCGAATAATGGCGGAGCAAAATGCCCTTGCCGCGGAAGAAAGGAACCGTAGGTATGAAGAACCGGCAAAACAAATACTAGAAGAGATGGATGATAGGAACATGCAAGGGAACACTTTAGATTACACTCAAATGAGTAAGGCATATTTTGATAGGAAAAAGAGGGAAATTATGGCCCAACAAGAGTTGTTTACATCCGACTATACTCTTACAATGGCAGATGAAGATGATGATTATAGTCTTTAAATTGAAGTTGTTGTAGTCTTTAATCTTTAAGTTGTAGTTTTTAAATTTAAGTTGTTGTAGTCTTTAAATTTAAGTTGTAGGTTTTAAAATGAAGTATGGCAATTTTTAATTTAAGTAATCATATTGATTCAATTAAAATAATAAATTATGTTTGGCTTATGGCCCTTTGGCCCCCTCGGTTGGAAATGGTTTTTTTGTCACATGGCTATGTTTGGTCTATGGCTCTTTAGCCCACTCGGTTGGAGATAGTATAAAATATGGCATGGCACTGTTCATTAAAATATAATTTGTTGGAGGACTATAGGACTAAGGGAAGCCCTCTAGCCCTCCTTCGGTTGAAGATGGCATAAGTTAAACAAGAGCCATTAGATACTATTTGAGTATTCGATCTAACGACGCTTATTCTGATGTGTAACTTAAACGTACATTTTTTTCAATGGCATAGCCTTCCACAAGGCCAAGGTGGGCTATAGCCCAGCGAGGTTTTCTGTAAGGGTATTGTTATCCATGCACTCATTTTTACTTCTCACACACCCCTCTCAATTTTCGGTTGTTTGAATCAAATGAATTGAAGATGATCACTGACAAAAAATTAATAAGGTTGTGTTGAAGGTAAAAATGGGTTTGTGAATAGTAGCTATTCTTTTGTAAACTCATGCTTATAGCCTACTCAATTTCAGGACAGATTATTATGTAATGTATATTTAGTAGAGGATAGTTAGTAAATAATACATTTTATGCTAAAAATTACAAATTAATTGTCACGCCCCGATCCCGACATAAGTCCAGGATCGACACGTGACGTCTCCCAAATACTCGTATATCTCACATATCCCATCTCAGGAATACGGCAATCACAATTCGAGAATCAAATTGCAAAGAAAATTTTCATTTACTTTATGGCTGCATCTAACCTCCTTGTTAGACTGCCTACGTACCTTCAATAGGGATCAAGTCATTCGTAGTTCACTCTCACAAAATCAGACATTTATTCCACTAAGTTCAAGTAGAAAAGCATAGTATTTCTCAATCATTCAATATAACCTGACAACATGTAATTCCTGGACTCATGCTACATAACCAATCCCCATGAAAACATGATTCCTCTCCCATCCAACATACAAATCATTATATCTCATCATGATATCGCAATTCACAACACACATCATATTTAAGAACCGACGAAATACAAAACCATTCTCTAGCCGCATTAACTAATTGATTTGATCAAAGTAATAACAATCATTCCCATATCTTCTAAATTCACACCTTATGAAATCATAATCGAATCATAGAAATTCCCGAATGAGTAACTCAGACGTCCAACATCTTTTCTAACTCAATTCACAAGACTCTCGAAACCATTGACACAATATATATACATATATATATAACTAAGGCTAGAGTGACACAATTAGACCAAGCCTACTTCTCCAAACAATGGGATTTTAGGCCACTCCACGAAATTCAACAACCTTGGGTTCCGGACCACTCAACGGAACCAAACCAAATATGATTGCCTAAAAATGTACCATGTACAACTAGTCATCATCACCTCTAGAATGCGTATGGTCCCCCATCGCAAATATACCAAGCAGGACCATAGGCATAAACTCATCGTGCAGGCAGTGATCACCCATCGCAGATATACCAAGCATGATCACCCCTAAATACATATGGTCCCCCCATCGCGGATATACCAAGCAGGACCATCCATGTACCACAACTACGTGGTGCAATCTCATCATCACACATTAAACATATTTATACACATACATGCTATTGATTCCACATATCAACCAGCATCAAGTCAGATGGAGCACAACACAAGGAATTCCCTTAATTACTATTCCTACTATCAATCTAATAAAGTACCTAACTCATCTCCTAACTTCCATCTCCATCTCATGCTAGGTAATAGTGCCAAGTTCAAATAGGTATTCAGTTGGCAAGCATATCCAAATAATTATCAAACAATAATTTGCTCCCATAATTGTCATAACATTCATCATAATTATCTCTCACATTATTAAAAAGTTAATTTAACACATATATATCACAAACATCATCAATACACAAGCCAATTCATAGTTAATTAGCATAGGTCTATGACTAAATATATAAAATTCACATTTCAATGGAAATCATAATTATAAGACCAATTCATATTCACAAATGATACTAATATAAGAAATTAGGATAATAATCATATTTCATATATTCAAGTCGCTAACAAACCAATATAGGCCTACTAGAGTTTCACTAGTAATTCCCTAAGGTCCGTAATCCATATCTACAATAGCATACTAAAATTTGGTGTCAATTCAATGGTAAGATCGTCAATTGTTAGAATATTCAAGTGGCGGACCTTATCGAAAATATACTCAACCAACAACATTTCATAAATCGAATGCTATATATCGGAAAATTTGACTTTTTCCAAAAATTCTCAAATTTCACAAGAATGAAGATCTCAACAAGCAGAGTAAACTTTATACCTGAGGCGAAGGCCAATTTGGCTGGAAAACACCCCTAACTGACCACGAACCGCCGAAACCCCAAGGTGGGTGTTTTTCAATTCAGCTTCCTTGGTGTTCCAACGCCCCTACAACTGATTGGGTCTTGCTCCTGGGTTCAAAAGAAGTTGATCAAGGGTGATGGTGAATGGTGACACTCATCGGAAGGACGAATCGCCGTCGAGAACCCCCGGGTTCTCCGGTGGAGTTCTACCCGAATTAGACCTTAAAAACCCTTGATTTTTGGTGGAGATAGAAGGAGGAAGGTAGTTGAGCAGGTTGCAAGTGAAGGAGATAAGAAAATCAATTGAGAAATGGTAGAAATTGGCCTGAAGTTGGCCGGTTTGAAAAATGGCTAGTGGAGTACATGGGTTCAAGAAATGGGGGAAAGAAAATGTCAACCTCCCCCTATTGGTCCTTTCTCATTCTCTAATAATCTGATTGGTCCCCCTTCACTTAACCTTTAACCCACATGTGGGAATTAAATAATTTTCACAATCTATAGTTCACAACTTCAAATGTCCGTAACTATACCGTTATAATTCGAACTCATAAACAGCTTTCACCTATGCGTTCATGGGTTCGAGATCTATTCAACAATATAAATTGTGAACTCGAAAGGTCTACGGATTTTAAATAATTAATCTCCAAACTTCAAACTTCGTAACTAATTTAATTGAAATCTAATTTCAAATAAATCAATATACATTCTCGAAAAATAATATAAAATCTCAATAATACAAATACGTAGATTATAACAGTGAAATCCGAGAATGGGATTTCACATTAGTTCTATCTCCAGTCCCCCTTTATCCTATTCTTTAAAGAAAAATATCATTTACCCTATGTAATTTAGCCTATGTGCTTCTTACTCAAGAAAAGAAAAATAATTTTTTTTAAATCCACAATTAAATCACTATCTTTGCAATTAATTCCTTACTTTCAGTTGCGATTTTCCAATGAATGTCACCTTTGGTACGTTCTTAATCTTTTTATTTACTTATTCTTGATTTAATTAGTATAGGTTAATTATTTATATGGTCCTTGAATTTATTGGTTAGGGTTATGATTTTGAGAATAGTTTATATTATATTGTTGTTCTTTTATAGTGATTATTATATAATTTTATATAAGCAAAAAAGTAAGCATATGATTTTATGGTACTATTTTTAGCTAGCCCATCCAAAAAAAAAAAAAATCCTGGCTCTACCCTTGGTTTTTTTAATAACTGATGGTAACCAATGCTCTAAAATTCACTAGGCAGTAGTCGGGTGGCAATACTAATGACACACCCCAACCCAGATATCCTAATGATACCTGGATGGCACATGCTAGCCAACACTGAAAGTGATGAAAGCTATAAATTCATACATACTCAAGAATATATAAGAACTTGTACATCAAAAGTCATAAACGAATACCAACAATTCTGAATAACCAAATGCTAAGAAACAATAAATAAGATTTCGAATTAAACATGAGTGCAACGGAAGGTTCAATGGTCACAGATCCAAACAAAAGATATGCAAATATGTCCAGAGCACATGATAGAGATTTTACCACACACACAAACGGGTTAAAAACTCTTATATTACTTGCAAGAATGACAAGGTTGTTGTAGTATAAACGTTTCTCGCAAGGTTATTCTCCACAGGGATTATTAAATAATTCAAACTAAATCTAATTCCAATTAATTATTGAAAAGCAGAAAGTTGAGATTATTGGTTTTATAACCTACTTAAATTAAAACGAATTTAATTAATAAAAAAAACAACTAATTTGCAATATTAAAGATGACAGGAAAATAAAACTGTTTTGGAAAAATCAAATTAAGAAAACACTAGGGTTTCACCATCACCTAGCAATCCTATGTATTTTTATCAAGTACTTATGATCTATACATGCCACTTTGAAGGTTAGGTTTTCCTAATTTATATTCTACTTGGAACCTCCAACATAGAACGTATATCTAACATGCAACCCGTCCGGACGTTCGGATCAAATCTGAACATGAGAGACTCATTATGCTTTATGAAAACCCTTTAAAAAACCATGCAACCCTTAAGACGTGGTGTTCATCTTAAGTGAAATTACAATTATTAATCATAAGAAGCCAGCATCAATTTCAGGGAACCTTCCGACCAAAATTGCATCAAATTACTTTTCTAAAGATCCTAATGGTGATCAGGCATTAAGGCAATTAGATAGTTTTAATCACGGTGATCAATAATTCAAAATATGCATGCAATCAATCATAAGCAATTAAATAAAAGTCACATATATATACTAAGGCTTACGGCTTCACCCTAGCAAAAGGAATTAGTTACGCATATTCATAATTGAAATCATAGAACATATTATTAAGAATAAAAGGAATGAAAACACCTTAAAGTAGAAAATCTCCAAGAACCCTAACCAAGTTCTTTGTATCCCCAAAGTTGCATAAAAGAAAAGCCTCTCCAAAATGAGAACGGCCAAGCCTTTTTAATATCTCCCTAAAGCTAACACACAAACCCTAACCCTCAAGTATGTTATTCCCACTAAGAAACTAAAAATAATAACATAAAATAGAAAATAAATTCCTAATTAACCTAGGAAAAACTGCACATAAACTGTTCAGCCACGTTTTAGCCTCAAATCTCCTCCAAATCCGGCCCAAGATAGCTTGTTTTAAAGATAAGAACATTCTGAACACATCTCCAGAAGGCCACAAACCCATCCGATGTCATCTTGGGCTCCAAAAATGCAATTCAAGCCCGAAACGTCATTATTCCAGCACTGCACATTGCTCCTTTATTTTATTACCAGAAAATATTCGCCTGGTAGAAAAATCTGATATTTTGACACGATCAAGCTAAGTGACTCACGAACGTCTTCCAATTGGAATTACTCCAAAATTCGTCCATTTGACCATGTTTTGCTCCAGAGGAAGTCAAAAATCTTATATTGGAAATATAATTCAAAGTATCAAAATTCTTCCAAATTATTAACCAAAATATACTAAGAATAGGGTAAGATATATAATATAAAATATACTCATCAGCACACTTCTACATAAAAGTACGAAAGTAGATAAGAATTCAGATTACAAAACATCATAAAGGAATCATACGCAAATGGAAGATCGCAAAGTCACTGGTAAGCAAAAGCCTCGACGCTCGGGTCATACTCCTCATCACTATGTCATAAGGGGGTGCAAAACATAAAAGGTGAGTGGACCATAATTATATTATACTAATAATATTCAAAACCTTAATTCTTTGTGAACATAATAACCCCCTGTTTTGAAAACATATAAATACTACATATAGGTTTTTCTAAAACTCGCATGCAGGAAATGTTCATAACCGTAAAATCATCTCTAAAACATGATCTCGAAACGCCCGAAGGCAAAACCATAAATCCCATCAAAATTGAACTTTCTAGGGGTATCATAGTCGCCCGAAGACAGTACCTGTCTATCGCCCAAAGGCGAAGCTGTACAACGCTGGGTTATGCCAATGAATAAACATGGTAAGCCCCATCACCCGAAGGTGAAGTTGTACGACTTCGGGTTACGCTGGAGAATAAACATATAACATCACACACTGACACTAGCCGTGGCTAATGAAGCTATCTGACACTGGTTTCTCCAGTAAAGTTAGGGTATAAATATCTCACTAATCATCAACTATGTCTTATGGCCATAGACGTCTACATACCCGTGTTGTGTGGATGTGTTGTATGATAACCCACTAGATATTCGCTGAAAACATGCTCATAAATCATGTCAAAACACTAGAGCTTAAAAGCATCAAAACCTCGCCTCATAAGTCATATAAAACCATGAAAGCTATCCAACTCAAATCATTCTCATAAACCACAATTCGCTTTCGGGGAGCCGCTTGAACTAAGGAGGACTAGATCACTTCCCACTGATGCACTTATACACAAATAGAGACTATTTAATAAAACGCTACCAAAATGATTGAATTTGTGAAAACAGAGTATAGATTTGGAATCAGGACATCGAAATTAGTCTAGGAGGGGTCCTGGTCGAAACCCAAAAAAGTCAACCCAAAAGTCAATGGTGACCAGCCAACATTGACAGAAAGTCCGCGGTCAACGGGTCGGGTCAACGGTCAGGTCTGGGCTTGGGTTTGATAAGTTGGACCGGTTTTACTAGGTTGGGTCGAATATTAAATTGGATTTAGACCTGGTTATGGGTTAAAGGTTTTGGGCTTGGGTTAATGAATTTGGGCTTAGGGTTAATGGGTCACATGGCCCAAAGAACTTGGCCAACCTTAGAATGAGTTTTTAGGCTGGATTAGGGTTACGGGTCAGGTTAGGTCGGGTCAACCCTATTGAGGTTGCGGGTCACTAGACCCAACAAAAGAGAAGATCGGAATTCCAAGGGTTTTCGCCGAGAAACTCCCCCGGCTCCGATCTAGGGTCAAAACTCGATCAAATCCAGTGATTTTTAAACCATATGGCATCTAAGGAAGAGGACAACAAGAAATTACCAATTTGAGGGTTGGCCATGGTCGGAGTTGGCCGGAAATTGGCTTGAAAGACATCGGGAGTCGTTGAAGAATCTGGGAATTTGTAGAACACAAATGCGAGAAACAAATAAATATTTGAAGAGTAAACCAGGGAACCTTACCTAGTTTCGAGTTAGAACTCAAGGTTCTCGGGTGCTAATGGTAAAGCACTACAAAGTGTCTCGATGATGCATGCAAGACCACCAACGAATTTCTTGTGTCCCAGAGAACTCAAATGTAAAGGTTTGAGGTTTGATTAGCTGGGAAACGAGAAATGGTGAGAGTTAAGGCTCTCGGTGCTAAAGGTATGTTTGCAGAAATGGTGAGGGTAAGTTGTGAGAGAGGTTAGAGTGTGAGTGTTCAAGAGATGGGGTAATCATAGGAGTGAGATAAAAATGATGGGTTGGGTTTGTGTTGGTGGATCACACAGCCCAAGGGTTTGGGCCAGATTTTGAGAATGTTACAACTAGTGCAAGTTGAAATGATGTTTTTGTTGGATGCATGCCCTCAAAGTAATCAAGATTAGTTGATTGCTTAAGGTAATACAAGAATTAGTCCATAATCTAATCATTGGGCAAGATCACTATAGGTAGATTACCAATGTAATCTTGTTACTGAGTCCATGGATAACAATTATTTATATGTAGAGGTAACTTATGAAATAATGTTAAGGCAACCAACTTCACATGTGTTTATCCTAAACATTGCTTTTGGTCGTTGGATTATTTGAGTGGATATCTTATAATCTAGTAAGACTGGTACATCCTATGTATGCATAATTGTAGGATAGAATGCATGGTTAGTCTCAAGCCATTAGCGAGAGTCGCTAAGACAAATGTGTAGGTGCTTAATAAAGATGTAGTATACTAAACGCAAACACCTCAAGATCGTGTGTGTGTGTGTACTTGATACATACTCATGTCAATAAGAACTTGGTTGTTGTAGTAATGCAAACTAGAGGCACCCCAATTGTCTTCTTGTTAGTTCCTTAATCTGAGATTATGTTAAAGGCACTCCGGTATGATAGGGTGTCCACGACTTCGTTGGGCTTAAGCTACCTAATCATAGAAGCAAGTGAATGTAAACCAATGAATCTCTAACCTTCACAATTGAAGGAGAATGCTCATCAACATGATTCAAAATATTTGGGCAAGCATCGTGATTTGAAATGAAGTTCCAAACCTATTGAATTGAATCATGAGTTGATCACTTAGGCACTTGACATGAAATAGCCTAACTAATGTTACCAAGACCTATTGCATTAGAAGGACCTTAAATTTCATTGTAATTGCAACGAAGTAGGTTCTCTCATAAATAGTACGTTGACTAGGGGACCATGACATGCGACTAGGCGTCTCTTGTGATCTATGAGATCCTCGAAGACAATCATTGTTGTCTTCACAAAGAGTTGGGTTAAAAGATGAGTTTTAAATATGACAAAAGAATTAAAAGAGTCTAATTCATCTCACAACCTTGTCAACAAGAACCTAAAAGATCACACTCAACAAGAACCTAAAAGGTTGCACACCCGATTCTAAGATTAAGGTGATAGAAGTCATAATTAAATTAAATAGTTTGGGAAATAAATTTTTTTTTCCCAAGAATAGAATTTATTGATTATAATCAAATTGAAATGCATACATTTTATGGTAAAATATTAAATAGAAAATTCGGGACAAATACAACCTCACTCACAGGGACATCCCTCATTTATGAAGTCATTTAATTAGTTATTATGACTGTTATATGTCCAAAATGAGCCGAGCTCGAACTCCAACTTTTCGAGCCATGTCTTGTAGCAAGTTGGTTCAATTGTGTAAATAATTTTTTTCACAACTTGGCAGTGTACATGAATGATAGAATATAGTGTTTGATCATTGATCATGCCATTTCTTGTAGAATTAGTAATCGGAAGATATAAGGTTTTATATACACTATTGTACAAATAAGAGCATAAACTTACAGCAATATCGTACTCTTAGAAAGTTTTCAAATAGATGTTTACCGGTTCGGCTAAAGGACTTTGGCTTTTCAAAATTTGTAGCATTTAGGTTTTTTTTGAGCGACAACTTGAAATCCTATTTGGTTATTTCGACCGAATTCCACAAAAAAGGAAGAAACACTATTAAAATACCGTTTTAAGTTTTTTATTGGATTTTTTTATTAACACCCACATTTTGTTGACTACACACCACATAAAATTTAATAATAAATAACTCATATATCTTGATATAAAATGACTATTTAAGCCCTAAATAGTACACCATGTACATTCTTTTAACATCAAAACCTAATAACAATTCAAGAACATGTTGAGATCGATTTTTCTTTTTTTTCGAGTTGCAGTCTTAGAGTTCAAATTTGAAAACATTTTCTGCAAATTCCGATATCACCTTTTTAAAATTTTCATAAGCTAGGTGTGTAATCGCGATCGCAATCGCAAATGTTGCAAGGAACCCATGAGATTTTTTGTAAGGGAAATATATTGATGTTGATACATGCGTAATCATTCATTATGAATCAGAAACTGACTCCATTTGGCAGTACATTTCTCTTTTTTCGGTTGAAATGAGAGACTTCAAGAAGAGAAAAGCTAGCTGAAGTTTGAAATCCCAGAGCAAAATAGGATAAAAATGTAAGAGGTCAAGTCAGAGACTAAATTATCCAGATAGCAGTACACTAGAAGCTAGGCGCATTTTACTTCCTGGAATTCGACAAACAGAAGCAATTCTTTCTAACACTGGATAAATGTCCCAACAAGGCAGCAACAACCTTATTATTTCCTTGTGCGGTGTAAGGGTAGTGTAGGAATTTACATGGGGTGGATTAAGATAATTTTTAATTTAAAAAGTAAATGTGGGGTGTTTTCAGTACGTGGAGTGTGATCAACAAAATGTGGGATGTTAATAAAACAACCTAATTACCTTGATTTGATTTGAGCCTCCAGAAAAAAAAAAAAAATTAAAAATAAGAATCGGTTTGACATGTATTTTGCTCTTACGTTCAAACTTGAATGACTGAGAGAAGCTCAAGTCTAACTAGAGCTATCTCATAAAAAAACTTCAAGTTGCTCACGAGCTTTAAGAACCATACATACTAATAACTTGGTTTGTTTCTCAATTGAGTCGAATTAGGCTTGGCTTGGTTGTTTCACGAGCCAAGCCTTGCCTAGCCAAACACAAGTTGAACCTGATCAAATTTCGAACTATTGCCGGCTAATTTACAACACTATCACTAAGTTACACCAAAAAAAGAGGAAGAGTTTGAACCTAAATGCAATCGGTTAAGCCACTTAGTACTACGGTCTAATAGTATTTCTCTTCACTTATAAGTGAGAGGTCTTAGGTTCGATTCTTGCCAAATATAAATTTAAATCACATTATTGTTAGCCTATTATGAGGCTTAACCCAGTCTCACACCCATACTGTAGATTATATCATTTATTAAAAAAAAAAATCGCAATCGGTCAAAAAAAGCCTTATTCACTCATCAATTACAAATTGTGATTTATCTTTACATTGCAACAATTATTAGAAACTAATTGGCACAATTGAAACTATAGAGAAAAATACATGGGCCAAAATTGAAATTTGCTATTTTATCCTTTTCGTTTGCTCCTCCAACGCCAAGTCAGTCCTGGTGGTGTGTATGTTCGGCCGAGAGAACTCATTCAACCGCAGAAACACAACAGAAACGAGGCGTAAAGGTGCGAACCTTACCAATTCTGCGCTTTCTTTTCCAATTAATATCTCAAAATTTACAATTTTTAAATTTTTTTTTTTATCAGAAACGATCGGAGGAAGTGGGAAATGGCGAGCGCAGTGGACCCAGCAGGAGATCCGATACCAACATCGGCTGTCCTGACGGCGGCGGCGAAGCACATTCAGTTCAACTGCCAAGCGGAGAACGTGGCTTTTCTCAAGTGCAAGAAGAAGGACCCAAACCCTGAGAAGTGTCTCGACAAAGGTCGCCAAGTCACTCGATGCGTTCTTACCCTGTAAGCCATTCAAGTTTTCGCCCTGAGATTCGTATGCTTTGGACCCTTTCCCTTTGGAATTGGAAAATTTTGATTAACTGGGGTCATGGTTTGTATAGAATTTGAAGCATAGATTGCTCAAATGAGCTCGATGTGGTTCATTGGTTATATACAATTTGTGGGTTGGATTACTCAAATGAGCTAATGTGACTCATGGGGTTGTATAGAATTTGTGGATTGGGGATTGCTCAAATGAGCTCAATGTAACTCATGGTTTGTATAGAATTTGATACTTGGATTACTCAAATGAGCTCGATGTTGCTCATGGGTTATAGAATTTGAGACTTGGATTGCTCAAATGAGCTCAATGTGGCTCATCGGTTATAGAGATTTAGAATTTGCAACTCGGGTATTTCAAATGAGCTCAATGTGGCTCATGGGTTATATGGATTGTTCAAATGAGCTCAGTGTGGCTCATGGGTTATAGAATTTGAGACTTGGATTGCTCAAATGAGCTCAACGTGGCTCATCGGTTGTAGAGAATTAGAATTTACGACTCAGATATTTCAAATGAGCTCAATCTGTCTCATGGGTTGTATCGATTGCCCAAATTAGCTCAATGTAGCTCATAGGTTATAGAAAACTTAGACTTTGATTGCTCAAGTGAGCTCAATGTGGCTCATCGGTTATAGAGAATTAGAATTTGTGACTTGGATATTTCAAAATGAGCTCAATGTGGCTCATGGGTTATATCGATTGCTCAAATGAGCTCAATGTAGCTCATGGGTTATAGAAAACTAGACCTCGATTGCTTAAGTGAGCTCAATGTGGCTCATGGGTATTAGAGAATTCCCAAATTTTTGTTGAGCTAGGGACCAATACATTCTGATGCACCAATGTTTATTACATTGCATGACCATATATCCAAACAAATGTTTAGAGCAATGCCATATGGTCTAGCTCTTATGTTTTCATCCTCCTCATTACACTCAGTTAGTAGTTAGCACCAATGATTTTTAACAGATGCATGTTACAACCTGTGTTAAATGCAATATATGTTTTAAACCATTAGTCTTGGTGCTACTTACATGGAAGCTATCAGTATTACTCTTTTCTTGTCATACATATCAACTTTACTTCATAAAGTTTGTGAGCTGCAGCTTTCAGTATCCTTGGTCCACACCTTGTTGAATGTAATAGTGCATGCTTACTCCAGGTTTCTCTTAAGTTAAAACTTAAGATACATAACCCCTTATTCATTGAACACTAATGGTGAATGTGTACAAAGTAAGCCTAACCCAGGTAGCACATTGAATCCGGGTTTTATGACGATATAGTATCATTTTGGTCAAATACTTTGTTGTTTTTCTGTTATATTCTGGACCTTTTATGCTCATTTTTTCCCCCAGTTTACATTTCATTGTCTGGTGATATTTGTAGACATCCTGAAGTTGCCATTGTCCTACATATTAGCAAATAGCAACGTGCACAAATTATGCAATGGCCTAGAACCACTAGAGAAAGCTTACCCATTTAATTAGGTTCCATTGACTTCAAGTTCAGGAGAGTGTTTCCCAAATGAAAAAGGAAAATCCCACTGGTTCCTTGATACTCACTAACAGCCTTTGAATTGGACTAATTTTCAAGGATCATCCTTTTTCTCTCTTCAA
Source organism: Pyrus communis (assembly GCF_963583255.1). Taxonomy (NCBI): domain Eukaryota; kingdom Viridiplantae; phylum Streptophyta; class Magnoliopsida; order Rosales; family Rosaceae; genus Pyrus; species Pyrus communis. The sequence goes on from NC_084804.1 coordinate 31,610,134, forward strand.
AGTTTTTTGAATTCTGCATCACATTCTTATGTCTGCACTACTTAAGATTTGGAGTTGTTTTTTTCAGTGATTTGATTGTCCAGTTGATTCGATGATGTCTATGAAAACTTGAGCGATAATGGTATTGGAAAAATCTATCAAAGTTCCCAAAGAATTCATGAAGAAATTTGCATAAAATGTTTCAGTTCTCACATCAAACGGACTGATATACATGTTAGCACGTGCTTCTTTTTTCATGGAGCAAGGAGAGGCATCATGCCTTGTCACATTTCTAACTATGACATTTTGTCCTTGCAGGCTGAAAGATCTTCATCAGAGGTGCACGAAAGAGATGGATGCTTATGTTGGATGCATGTATTACAATACAAATGAATTTGATTTATGTCGCAAAGAGCAAGAGGAATTCGAGAAAAAATGCCCGTTGGCTTAAAAACATGTCCCTAGTCCCACCATTTCCACAATAATAGGTGCAGCGTGCAATGAGCAAATGGCGTTACGTACAATTTCAATGGATCTTGTTTTTTGATCTGAGCTATTTTCATCGTGTTTGTATGTCGAATTTTTGCTTGGGGAATGCTCCTTTGAAACATGAAGCATGATTGACTTACTTCTGTTGCACTTGGAATTGTTGTACCTTACATGATCCGATGGTAACAGGGCAATAGCAAAATGAGTTTTACATGCTTTGGATCATTAAATTCTTCTCTACATGTGAACTCATGGTTCTTCAAAGTACCCTATATTCTGGAATTTTTAGTCTTTGAATTATCTTTGAACAATAACCTAATTTGACAGATTATGAATATTGCTTTTAATTTACTTTTTTAAACCAGGTCCTACGTTTATAATTTTAAATGTAACATATGGGTTGGAGTAGAAAGAAATTTAACGTTGACTCACAACTGTTCAAATTAACATTTGACATTTATCTTTTCTTTTTTAAACTAGGTCATATGTTTATAATTTTAAATGTGAAAAACATATGGGTTGGAGTAGAAAGAAATTTAACGTTGACTCACAACTATTCAAATTAACGTTTGACATTTATCTTTTCTTTTTTAAACCAAGTCATATGTTTATAATTTTAAATGTGAAAAACATATGGGTTGGAGTAGAAAGAAATTTAACGGTGTCTCACAACCGTTTAAATTAACATTTGACATTTATCTTTTGACATCTTTATTGAAAATGTTCTTAAATGCCCTAGAGTATACTATACTATAAAGATAAATGCTAAGCCGACTTTCTTAAAAATGAGACTTCTTATGGACTCTGTGAGCTCACAGTTTAAAATCGATTTTCTTGCCAACATTATAAAACATTCTTTTTCTTGCCAACATTACAAAACATTTTGCCAAAAACATGAAATGGCGAAGAGTCCATGAAAAATCTCACTTTTAAGAGAGAAATCTTAATTCATTGAATGGAGAAATTTCACTGGAAATTGCACGATCAGACGTTCAGTTTTGTTCACTTCTCACCCACACTAAAAAGGTGGAAAACAGCTTTGGAGTTAAAAACTCAAATAGAGTATCAAACGGGCTCGAATTGAGCCAACTTTTAGCAATTTTCCTTTTTTCTTCCGGGATTCTGAGACAGGAGCGTAAAGTTATCTCAATACATATTATTTACATAAATACATACATACATACATGCGTGCATGCATACAATACAACACATACATACAATGCATGTCAATTCCTGAAGCAATGCTGTGGTGGTATGATATCCAGTGCAGAATACAAAATATTACAAACCCAAACTCTATCTCTCTCTCCACTCTGTTAGTCTGTTATCGACATATAAGTGCGATCGGGTGGTTGCGCAGAAACAAGTTCTAGATTAGGAACTCGTTTGGATGTGCTTTTAAAATGACTGAAAGAGTTTTTGGTGAAAATATTTTTGGAAAAAATCCTTAGTTAAAATGTTAGTGAATTCTGGAAAAACACTTGAAGTGCAAGCACATACTTGGTGTTTCTTGTAGAAAGCACTTAAAGTGCTTTTGAAACCCAAAAACATTTTCTCTAAAAGCGTTTTCAATCATTTTAAAAGCACATCCAAACAAGCCATAAGATTATGATGTCCACAAGAAGTGCATAGCATCCAATTGATTCAACTTTGTGGATTTGAGGGATAATTTGTAAAGCTCCCTCAGTTTGCCAGTATCCACACACCTGTTGAATGCTGAAGCTGGCTGAGAAACCGAAGATTTGCTTGCGCGTGAGGAAAGCGCCATACCCAGCATCTTCTTCAAAAGCATCTGCAACTGATTCCAAAACTTGGCATGTACCTCGAGGTGGTTGGTTTTCGAAGAGTCCAAGTCTGTTTCCGACACATACCGTCCTTCAAGCAAGCAAGACACAGCTGATTCCAACATCTGGAACACAAGAAACATTTCAGCTCTTCGAGTATTTTAATAACAGAGACAGTAACAGGAAGACGAGAATATATAAACTATGAGTATAACTATCTCAATAAAATCATACAAAGTCGTAATATGATGAACTCTCCAAATAAAAAATAGCATAACGTTCAATATGTAGTCAGTATAGTCAGTGTACTTAGCCAGACTAACTATGCAACGTAACTATGACATGTATTTATTTAATGATTCAACCCCAAGAAAAGATGCAAACCAATATACGTTAATTAATTGCAGTATAACTAATTAAAATGTATAGATGGACTCTACATTGTCACTGCTTGATGTGAAGACTAAGGAAGACAGATGCAGCAGTAAAGATAGACAAGAAAAAAGAGGAGTTTGATCAACTTCCGCTAGTCTGAGTACATCATGTCCAATTTTCTTATGGGAGCCAGTCCGAGAATCAAGATCAAATCCCTTGATCAGATCCTAATCAAATCGCACTCCTAACCAACTTAATGTCATGATCCATGATGATAAACGGTACACGTCAGAGAGTCATTAAGATTAATAAAAAATGTGTCAGCCAGGAATATAAAGGGATAAGATCAAATAAGCTGAAGTTATAAGAGACATAATCTGTTCATGGCTAGTTGTATAGCATTCCCCCTCTTTGCAAAGATCATAAGAGTTCACCAAAAACGAACAAATTCAAGAATAAAATTTCTTTTTATGGAACAAACAAAGGCAAAGGAAGAGGGAAAGGGAGTCGGAAATCTAGAACAACACCAATGGGAAACAAAAAGCAACCAAAATGGCCAAGACACCATGATTTCCAAGCCTATAAAAAGGCAACATGAAGGAATGCAGATCGATGAACTAGGATTCAATTCCCCTTAAAATTCCTAAATTAGCATAAAATCTCAATTTGCAAAGAAAAAGAGCAAAAGAGCATTATGCCTTCATCAAATAATTACCAAATCTAATTTTTCTCATCTAAAATACTTAATTATATTTTGATTTCGCACACAGCTAAATGTGGTGCAATTCATGCATGCACGTGTATAAGCATTATTTGAAATTCAAAGCATTATGTATAAAGCAAGTTCAAGAACTTACTGCATTTGAGTGTAAACGGCTTGAAAGGCTCAGTGAAAGAGCTGCTCTCTCTATAAGAATAGTTAGGTACATGGTAGGATGCGTTTTTGGGCGATAAAAATCCATGGCCTTTTGCATGTTCCTCTCCACCAAGGATGCATATTGCTTGACCCGTTGGATAATTGTGTTTTCACCTTTGGATAAGTTGTTTTTCTTATGATCTGGCTCTAAGAATTTCAAACAACAATCCCTTTGGTAGCAAGCCAACTGAAAGTAGGAATATGCAGCCTCCTGTTTCCGCAATTCACCTAATGATTCATAAACAGACAGTGCCTCCCTAATGGCATCATTAGCTGAAATCTCATGCTTTCGTAATTGTTTTCTTGATTTTCTGCCACTAGGACTAGTGAAACCAACATGCACATCTACCATCACTCCAGTTTCATAGACATCAACAGTTGTATCTTCTCTTGCCAAGAGCATTCCAAGCCTCAGATACGTATGAGCAAACTGTGTATATACCTCAGTCCTCAATTTGTTTAATTCAGAGCCAACCTCTTCAACAACAGCATTGAGTTCTACTTTTGCTGCCCCATAATACTTAAGGGACTCACTATATTCCAACTTTGCAGTCTCCAGTGCATGGTTGTATGCGTTATGAAAGATTGGATGCCCCTTGAGACTATCAATCTTTGATACCATCTCTTCTGCCAATGCCCGTCTTCCATGCCCCAAGTTACAGTTTATCAATATGATATTGGTATGATCAGAGACTTCTCTAAATGCTTTTATAGCATCTACAAGAGCAAATTCAGCTTTTTTTAGTTCTTTCCTTTCAAGCCTGTTTCGATCCAGTTCATTGCATACCCACTCTTTCTTTTTCATTATAGATTGTAGTTCTGCAGAACTGGATGGAAGACCACCTAATGCCTTTGAAGCTTCTTCATAACAGCATAGGGCATCTGAAAGTTTGTTTTCAGCATCTGCAACTGCAGGACCACCAAGGTACTTGAATATGCCTCCATTTTTCACTTTCATTGTTTCTCTCAGAGAACCATTAGATTGGGAGGCCAGTATTGGCCCCATGTCATCCACTCCTAAATTGCCAGATTCCATGTGTTTCACTACAAGCTGATCTGTATTCGAAGATTGTACTATGGTTTCGCCATTTCTCTTTTGGTGTAGATATCCGCGATCAGAAACTTTTCCACTCTCCATTTTTAAACAAAGATTATCATCTTCTGGGTCTCTTAAAAGGGGGAAGGCATTGCTCTTAGCATATGGTCTTTTACTGTATTTCCTGCCAGAACTTACTGAGCCCATATCACCACTACTACTACTTGCACTGCTACCACTGCTTGCCCTATCACTCTGGCAGCTACAATTTACTAGAGAACATGAACTGCAGCTTTGTGTATACTGCCCCAACTTCTTCTTGAGCCTTTTAACTTCTTTGACAACCTCAGATGATACTTTCAACTCTCTAATAGAATATTTTCTCTCCGCTGGTGGAGAGATTGTACTATCCTTAGCCAAATGGAATTCAACATAAACATCTCCAACCAGTGTCCATGCCTTGGCCCAGAAGAGGTAGATGGATGAGAACTGCTCGAAAGAAAGACAACCATGGGTGGAGCTGGAGCTCAGATCTTCCTGACCACTATTAGATGATGTAGTCCTTTTATTTGTATAATCGAATTTTATCGGTGATGAAAAGAAACTATTCATGGACGAAATGAATTTTGTGTCTTCCAGATGCTGAGGCATTGATCCATATACAGAACAGGCCAATTCTACAACCTTCAATGCTTGATGCAACTGACCATCCTCCTTATAAGCTTGCCCAAGTGCCATATACGACTCTCCAAGCAAAAAAACAAGTTTCCACACCTTGTGGTCCAATGTTGATGTCGGAAGCCATTCTCTAATGTCACACACTTCGATACAGTCAGCATCACCACATGCACAAATAGAAAGATTAACAGATGAAGGTGGCCTATCATGGGTTTCACTCTCCTGGTCCATCAACTTGGATTCAATAGTTTGCAGTTGGCGCATCCATCTGAGAGATTTAATAGCTTGAGAAACATGATGTATTGCAGCGAGCTTAGAAGAGATTGGTTCAGCAACAGTTTGAACTACATGTCCGTTTGTTGCAGGCAATTTGCAAACTGCAGAGCTTTCAATACCAGAGGAATTTGGTACAGCTTCTGTCAAATCTCCGGAGTCCATGCTAACTTCTGTTATCAATTTTCTTGGAGAATATGCATTTGCTTCTAAAGTCATCTTTACTGAAGCTTCAGTTACTAAATCTTCAACATTTTGACCATCATCATACAATTTCTCCTCTCCCACCAGGCGGGATTGTTCATGGACTGTCAATTCAGAAATGCTAGTTAGAAAGTCCAAAGAATCTTCTTCAGCATCAGTAACGGTAAGTTCGCATTCTACAGGCAGATCATCAGATGCTAATTCCAGCTCTTCATTGTGGTTCAAAATAAGCCTCGCAAATTGTTCATGTGCAGATGCACGCACAACCTATTCAGCAGTATATCAATTACGGTTATCATTTCATTTCTGAGACTTAATTGATTTTGACAAACATCCTGAACTGGTAACCAAACAAATGAAAAGAAAACAAAAAACATTAGTTCATAACACAGTACCAGATGATCTGGCGCATCTAGGAATTCTAAACATTTTTGAACCTTGCACACTTTGCCATATTATTTGGAGCCTGCAGGTATTCCAAATGGATTAGTAATAACTAAAAAGGGAACAAAGGAAGGTACAGAATAAAGTAGTCAAAATTCTTCCATACCACTGATAGTGAAAGCCTGTGAGCACTTCGATACAAGAGAGTCCCCAATGAACACAGAAAATCACTTCTTCCTCGATGCAATAAAGAAGGAAGGGAGCTTGAGCTATCATCACAATCATTAGAAGAACAGTTCTTGGGAATAACAGAAAGATCGAAGAGTTGAATGACATCTTCCCCAGCATTTTTATACAGCTGAAATTTTGAAGATATAATGAATATTATTATGGGAATTGCAAAAATAAAACTGCAAAAAGAAAAGGCAAATGGAAAATTAGTTTAACATAAAATTAAATCACATCAGTACCCAATAAGCTCCAGGATCTTGCTTGCAGTTTTCTTGAAGGAACCTCAAAACAGAAAGGCCGTTTTGCTGCACCACATCAGGATGAAAAGCAGGAGCGCCTTCCTCAGAGATCCCTTTTAGTAGAAATATATCATCTGTTTTCAAAAGCTCGTATCCCTGCACTACACCGTTTTCATGATAACAAATGGCCATCTCAGGCACACTTGCCATGACATTGTCAAGCCAGGCTTCAAGCCAAGTTAATGGTGTAACCTGCCAATAAGATTAATAAAAAGGAAAAAACACACAAACAAACAAAACGAGGAAAACAGTTATTATGCAAACAAAAAAAAATGGAGGGAAAAGAACAGGACAAAAATTTTGGTACACCACTTCAACCTGTCGTGACACATCCCAGAGATGCAAGCTAACAGCAACATATTTTTCATTACTGAACAGAAGCAAGTCACTTCCTATGAGCATGCGGAAATTGTGAAATTGCCAAAACAAAACCCTTAGAAACCCATCGTTACCAGCTCTTCTATGTTTTTCAGACTCTTGTATTGAGCTTCTGGACTTCTCGCCAACTTGTGAAGCCTTTTTTACAGGATTGCGCTCCTTATTTTTATTATCCTTCTTATTTGCCAAAAAGAAATCATCGCTCTTAACCTGTGCGTAGTCTGAACGATCTGATTTTCCACCCAGAGCAACATCATCATGCTGTCCCACAAAGTGAGTATTTGCCCCAGGAAGAACAGAGGAGTTTGATTGCTCTTGTGATGGGACATGATGAGTTGGCGGGCAATCACAAGCTTCCATCTGAACAGAATGCATAGCAAAATTCAAAAACAAAGACTGATCTGCACCTTTTGATTGACTTTTACGTCTTCTTATTAACTTTTCCCCCTCTTCAATGTCAGGCCTACACTTGAGAAAAGGATCAGATAAGATTTTCTTTTCTTCCTAAATTTTATAAAATACAGGTTAAATAGAATATCAATTAGCAGGCTATACACACCCAGTATTGAGAACAAGCGTCTGTCCGACACGCTGAACTGCAATTGATAGTCGAGCCTTGGAATACGGAATTTTGAAGATCGGCTTCAGAATGTCAGCTGGAGCAATGACATCGATCTCATCCCCATAGTCAACCAATCCAGACACTGCAAAGGCCTCGCATTTTCAAGTGAGATTTGATGTAACAGTGCCACCATCCCAAGCTATATCTGTCAACTCAAATGATACCATATCCATACCATGTTTGTTACAGTTTCGAAATCAGAAGCCAAAAATAATTCTAAATGTATCAAGCTAAAAAACCCTCGAATTATTTCAAAATTACTACCATCCACATACCCTATATAAAATTCTAATATCAAAAACTAAAAAGGGGAAATATTATTAAACTAAAACTGAAAGAGAAGTGAGCATACCTCCGGCGGCCTTGGAGTGCACGGCAGCAATGGGAAGAACTTTGTCCGGTGAAAAGAGCGGCGGGCTCTTGAGGTCGGTCTCTGTCGGAAGCATTCGATACCGCGGAGCACTCACTCTGAAAATTCACAAACAAAATCAATGCAAACTGAAACAACTGTAGAGAGACAGAGATAGAGGGAGGGAGAGGCGTACGGACGTTTGGTGGGAGGGAATGAGAGCGGAATCGAAAGAGTGGAAGGCTTTGTCGGTGGGAACAGGGATGGAGCCGCAGAGGAAGCCGACGGGGTTCGGCCTTTCGATTTCTAACTTGCCGATGCACTGAAGCTCTCGAGAGCCATCGGAACTCGACGGTGCCGATGAGGCCCCTGATTTCTCCATTGCTGTTCAGTTTGCTAAGCTAGGGTTTCAATTCAATCTAAATTTTGGATTTGCCTTCCTTCTCAAAATTTGGTAGACTCTCTGTTAATAAGGTTGCTTCTCTTTCTTCTGGAAACTTCACTCAGATCAACTGCAACTCCTGATGGACGCGAGAGCTATTCGACTATTGCGCAAAAAAATTATTATTGCTCCAATTTTTTTATATTTAAAAATAAAAATACATTTATGTGATCCAATATGCTAGTGAATATAATGTTGAGTTTCTAAGCCACTTAGTATTCCACTTCAGTTGTAAGTGAGAGGTTTTAGGTTCGATTCTCGACAAAGACGAATTTGAACCAAATTATTACTAGCTCATTATTGTGAGGCTAAACCCAATCATCTTCCACTTGGTTGCAGATAATATTGTTTGTTCAAACAAATAAAAATAAATAAAAAAACATTTACATACAAAGAGATACTAAAGATCATTTACCTATCATGGTGGGTGTTATTTGTTGGGAGATATGGAAGGAAAGGTGTAATGCTTTTTTCAAGGACTCTGATGTAATAGCAAAGCTAAGGAGAATCTCCCTCTCTATTGCGGAGATGCTTGAACATCGGTACTGAGTGACGAGGGCTCCTGCCGCCACTACAAGAAATGCGATTTGTACCCCTCCTACACCCTCTTTTGTTAAAATAAATGTAGATGACGCATGGAAATCATCGTCCAATCGAATGTTCTCATATCATATGTCGAGGAAACTGAAGCAGAGGCTGCACTTGCAAAACGTCACATGAGGGAGCTTGATGTGTAACGTTGCTTTGCTCTATTGTTCATTTCTTTTGCCATATCAGCAGTTTTAATGAGAATCTCGCTAGACCAAGAAAACGCTTGTGCAGCTAACTTCAACGTTTACACCTATCTAAACATAAGACGGCCTCATTGTCCACACAATGCATATATTAATGAATGAACCCGTGTCAACAATCAGTGCATTGAGTGAGGATATTCTTCGAGATGTCCATAAACTGCGAACTTTGGCAGTATCCGACACTTGGGACGAAGCCTAGAAAAGGGGGGTGAAGGAGAGAAATGTTGAAGGTAAACATTATACAGGCAAGGCAAACAAAATGAAGATTTAATCTCAGACAATAAGACACAAGACCACAACTCAATCAACGACTAAGATTACTTCAACTCATCAGACTCTAACGTTTTGTGGATTCAATCATTTACTCTCTCATTTATAATCTGAGAAACTCTATCATCCAGCTATAAGTATTACCTAATAACAAACACAGATATATCCTGTTTTCTTATTTTCGCTCGGCCTAGACTTGAAGTTGCATTGCTGATGAGGACTAGCTAGTTTGTGGACGACATGAAAATTTTTACAGCCATTTATGCAGCTAGCACATTAGGTTATGAGGACTTCAAATGCAAGAAACAAACACGCATACAGACACATTCACTTTAAAATCAAAATGCTCATCTTTTTACATCTGGTTTGAGAACCCAGCTGGTTTATGGATTTTTTAAGAAACGGATTTTCAGATTCTTCTTCTGCACTAAAATATCTCCGTCTCATGTCGAATATCTCAAACCACAAGGTTAATCAGCAGAGCAGGTAATGTAAAAATAAAAGAGCACAAAGCAGCAAGTGAAAACAAACCAGAGAAGCAGACACAACAGAATCCCATTGCATGTTGTTTCTTCCATTGGAAGAGGACAGATATATCTCAGGTGTTCAAAGTAGAGGTACACTGGAATAAAAAAACTAACCGGCAATCATCAGAAAAGCACCAATGTCGACGTCTTCATTTTCCTTCTTTTTCTTGCTCTCTAGTTATTTATATCAATATATACCACATTCTTTCCACCCATAACTTTCGAATTTCCATGTTGATACAAAGCAAGAAATTAAAATCTTGCATGCTTGGAATCATGACTTTTCTTAACCAAATTAAATTTCTGCATCCAAACCCGATGTAAGTATTGAATATAGATTAATTTATTTCAAATTAAATTACACATAAATCATACATCATTATATCTTTCCTCAGCAGTAAATTAGAAGTTACACATAAATCTAAATACTCCATCTGAACAAAAAATCTTACCACGGTATGAAATATATTATCATGCAGCAAAACTTGTGTAATGTCCATCAGATGCCAGACATTGGAGCACTAGTGACTTTAATGAAATCCAATTAAAGGAGTAGATTTGTGCGCCTTGTTGGATAAAACCCTTTCCGGTACATCACTTCTACCCATCTCTTTGCCTCAGATGTCCTCCCATGTTTAAGAAAACCTTGTACTATGGCGTCATAAGTCCAACGATTAGGCTCGTAACCTTTCTGGCACATCTTATCGAACAAAGCACAAGCATGCTCCATGTTGCTCTGGCTTAGTCTTCTAATCAACATATTGTGTGTGAACACATCTAGCGGAAAGCACTTTTCAATTACTTCTTCCAAATTCCCAATATCTTGGCTCACCTGAATACGACCAGAAAATGCACCAATGAGCAGACCAAGCATTGAACAACCAGACATCTCATTCTGCTCCTCTCTCAGCCGTACCCAAGAATTGTAGAGCTCTGGAGTTTTCAGAGAATGCAACAGAAGTATGTTACCGGTAAAGGATGTAATATGGCGGCCAACTTTCTCCAAGTCATTAATGAGATTTACTGCCATATCAAATTCTTTATTCCAGCACAGCAACTGTATCAGAAACTCGTAACAGTCATCACTTGGAACCACTCCCTTCTCTTTCATTTCCATCAAGAAGTTAACTGCAATTTCTGCCTTTTGGGCTTTGCATAGACCAACGATCAGGGCGCTGTATAACCTTCTCCCCAACACCTTTCTTCTCTCGTGCAGATCATTGAAGAAGTTCAAAGCATCCGAAATCCGTTCACCCTTCAAATAACTCTGCAACATAATAACATCAGATCTCAAATTGGGCTGAATTCCACTCCGCTGCATCATCTCATATACTTGTCTAGCCAGATCGGGCCTTTTGGCATACCCAGCTCCGTAGATGAAAAAGTTGTATACATCACAGCTGGGTTCCCTACAAGACAACTGCATCTCCAACAAATTAAAAAATTGCTCATCTGGATTTTCCATATCACATAGACAACAAATTACATCTTTGAACAGCTTGCGAGTCGGTAAGTGACCCTTTTCTTGCATTTCAATCAGAAGTCTGGCAGCAATATCCCCCTTGCTCAACCCGTTAAAACCATTTATCAAGCTAAAGTATGTACTCTTTGTAGAACCCTTGTTAATTCTATTGAGTTCCCCATGTATCAAATACGCGTCTTCTACCCTCTTAGTTCTGCAAAGAGTTGTAATGAACTTATCATATGTGGAGTTACTTGGCATAAAGTTCCGCTCTAGGGCGAAGGTAACCAACTCTTTCATCTTCTCGAGCTTTCCCTCTCGGCACAATGAGTCTGCCAGAATAGAAAACGTTTTCCTTCCTGTAAAATAACCTTGTTCCACAGAATGCTTCATAACTCGATACGCTTCGTCAATGCTACCTTCCCCACAGAAAACATTGATCAAATAGTTGTAAACCATACTATTAGGCGTGAGCCGAAACTCGGATCTCGAATTATATAACTCAAGTGCGACATCCACCATCCCCGCTTTGCAAAAGAAGCACAAGGCAGCATTCATGGTGACCTTATCAGGGGATATCTTATTCTCCTTCATCTCCATCAGCAAATCACAAACCTCCTCGAGGTGATCCTCTTTCAGAAGGCTACATATCAAAGTATTGTACCTAAAAGCATCGGGCACATATCCTTCCAACGACTTTCTTTTCTGAAAAAACTCCAATGCTCCATCCAACCTCCCAGCCTGAACAAGATCGCGTATCCACACACCATAAGCACTCTCCATGAGAGCCACCCCCAAGTCCCGAAACTCATCGACTAATTCACCAGCCTGCTGGAACTTCTTATGCTTACAAAGGGCGTCCACAAGGACACTGACTGCATGCCCGGTGACGGGCTTGCCGTCAGACACCAATTGGCGCAAATAGGCTTCAGCTTGATCGAGCAACTTCTGCTTACACAACCACTTGAGCATGATGGAATGGGTGATTTCGTTCTCAAAACCCCTCAAAGAAATCTGCTTGGCAATGACCTGAACGGCATCAAAGCAACTCTCCTCCACCAAAGCATTCAAAAGGACATGGTAGGCAAAGGAATCGAGGTCCAGACCATGGAAGCGCATTTTACCAAACAGTTGGAGAGCAATGTCGGGCTTGCCGGCGACAGCGTAGCCCATGACCAGCGTGTCGTGAAATCGGACGGTGTGGGCGTACCTCTGCTTGCTGTAGGTGGAGAGGACGTCGAGCATAAGGGACATGAGCTTGGCCTTGGAAAGGATCTTGAAGATGGCGTTGAAGGTGGCGCGGGTGTGGTGGAAGCCGGGCTGGCGGCCGGCCCAGTCGAAGAACTTGAGGCAGGAGAGGACGTCATGGTCGTTGCTGCCGTAGCGTAGGACCTCGAGGACGAAGGACTCCGAGAGGCGGACGCTGAGATGGGAGAGGGCCAAGACGTCGTCGTCGGTGGAGGATTTGAGGATGAGGAAGATGTGGTCGAATAAGGCGTCGTTGCGGGTGTTGAACCATTCTTTGAAAGAGAGGACCACGTCCCTTGCCGGAGTCAAGCGAGCTGAGGTTGAAAAAGGAGCGGGGGTAGGGGGAGCGTTGGGGCCGAAACTGAAGGAACAACAACCGCTAATGCTGCTGGTTCTGGTGGCAGCAGCGGCGGCGGTAGTGGTGAGAAGAAAAGTGGCATCGAGGATGGCGGTGGAGGAGCAACAGAGGGAGCAGTTGGTATTGGCCTTGGATTTGGCTAGATTTCTGAGTGAAATAAGCATAATTACGACCGTATTATTAATTTAATTGGAAGAGTAGGAGGAGGAGGATTCAGGGTAGTGAGTGAGGGTTCAGCCACATTTGCGAAACCTCGTCGATATTGTCGATAGCGTAGCTCCTGCCGCCTCCGCCGCCGCCGAACCCCAGCGCAGGCACAATTGGTTTCCCTCTTCCGTTTGCCAGTTTGCCTCCTGGTTAAAAAAGGACAGGGTTTATAAGCATTGGAAATTACCAAGATGCCACTTGAGGATTTGATGAGCGGAGGAAGCTAGCATAGCAAAAATGTCAACGGTTAATGTTTCAAAAGAAAGGGAATTCCAGCAGTGACGGCGTCGTATTGAGCCTGAAGCAAGCACGAAAGTAGACATGCGCAATGCAGAATGCAGATCCACGGAGGGCCTGCTCCGAGTACTCCTAGTTAGTTTTGCTAGACATACACTAGTTTCAATCATAACCGTTAAACGTTGCAAGATAGACATCCGATGGTTCAGACTAGATTATGCCAATTATTATTTTATAAGACACTTTCTTTCTTTGGAGAATAACTTTATAAGTAGACAAGTTCCGATCGCTAAAATATATTGTACGCTAAACTTTTTGTCTTCACTATTTCATCCAAGAGAGTGCTCCCAGAGTAATGTAAGACAACCTCAGCATTTCGGTGCTACCTTATACACGGGTCAATCCCACGAGCTATCCATTCGCTTCATCTGTCCTTAGGAACATGGATTTGAATTTCCCTCTAGTACATCCTTTCTACTACAGGTTCGCTACTCGATTCATTTGCTTTCCACTTTCAAGGAAGAGTAAAACATTCGTGTCAAATAATTTCTGGAAATACATACAACAATACAATCATTTGTCACCACAAATGCACTTGTTCTTCACCCACACACCCATAAAACTAACTTACTGAAAGGGAATAGTTACCGCCAATCCCAAATAGTAATCCGCACTCCTCCAAAAACAATTTCTCCTTATTTTCGCACCATGAGTGCTAGATAACTTTTTTGAGTTCTTGTAACAACTCTCTGTTAAAATTATAAAATTCAAAAAGCATATGCACACTGTGGATGCAAATTTCGTCTTCTTCTTCTTGGACGAAAATGCACCTGCAAAACAATTAAAACTTAAAATCAAAGCAAAGAGCCACATGCACCCATGATGAATGGGGGGCTTTGCCCGAAAAGTCTCTAATACCAAAGTTAGAATTTGAGAGAGAAAGTGTTTAGAGAATTTTAAGAGAAGAATGAACTTAAGTTTTTTGAGAAATGTGGGGCTATATATAGGGGTGTGGCCGGCCCTATTTGGAGAAATAAGGACTGGCCACTTATGGTTGAACTTGCTCTAATTGCAAGATATTATGTCAAATAATATCTTGCAATTAATTTGGTAATTAATCTCAATTTGAAAAGAATAATTGGGAGTTACCTTGTGGGTGAGGATTTGATAAGGAGCGAGGGTTTTGAATAAATATCATTGTAAATGTGGTTGTAAATAGATTTTCACATGTATGTAAATAATGTTGCTTATAGTAGGAGTTTAGTCCCTCCTGCATATTTTATATGATTTTAAAACTCATAGCATCGCGCGCACCATTTCTCGTTAAAATTTAAATCTGAGGGTTGAATTGCAAACTCAAGCATTTCCTTGTAAATAAAAAATAATAATAACCCATGACAAAAAATTTACAGAACACAGAAAGTAAAATCATTGGTGACTAATTATACATGAAAATGAAAGAATAAACCGGATTAAGCCATCCAAAAAGGAAAATTAATACCACCATAGCGATTGCAGGGTTGGGGGAAGCAAAGAGCAAGGAGAAATAAGGAGGTGCCCTCCGGATGCGCAAAAAAATAGAAATGATTTCTGGGGTTGGATGGGGTGTGCAGGCTGGCGGACTTGCTGGGGAATTTTTTTTTGTTCGAATTGGAGTCGAGGAGGAACATAGAGGAGGAGGAAATGGAGTTTTCTCTCTGTGCTGTCGAAGAGAGTGAATGACTAAGAGCAAAAGTAAATCCTAGAAGATGAATAAGAACGGAAAAGGCGTTTCTGGGTTGGCCTCGTATGAAATTGGGTAGTATGGAAAACAAAAGCAGGCTTAAATAATTACCAATGTCGTTGAATAATTAAAACAAAAGAAAACTAATGAAAAAGGTTTAAAAACTTTGAGTAACGATAAGGACAAAATAAAATGTAAAATGAATAGTACTAAGATTGACTTTATAGTGTAAAAATATGGTTTTTCGTTAAAGTGAACAGTACCGGGAGCTTTTCGTTAAATTTCCCTTAAAACAAAAACAAATATGAAATTTTACCTCATGTGAAGCTTCTGAAATATTGATATCGGGTTCAATTCGTTAATTTTTTTTCTCAATCAATGTGTTTATAGTTAGAATTTTATTCAACAATGGAGTGGAGGGTGAAAAGGGTTTTGATAATGGAAGAAGATAAATAATACGTTAAAAGTTATTTGGGGTGTATTTAGAAATTTTTTATTTTCTTTAAACTTAATAAGGTCGAAATTATCATAGCATAGTAAGTTACATAATACTCAATTGCTGAGCTAATCCAACATTGATGGCAACCCTAATAGATTCCCATATGAACCAACATTGAGCGGCTCAGATGCTCATTTCTCCCACTTCAAAACCTAAGTGCCGTTTCATTCTTCATCTCTGCCAAAATCAAATTAAATCCTCAAAAGTCCTCATCAAACCCAATGGATATTGTGAAGACGTTCTGCCGCAAGTGAATATGCAGCCAATGGATACTGCGAGGAAGGTTTTTAAAATACTTTTGCAGTCTTAAATCTGATGTAAGTAAACTGTATTATTTTAAAATTTTAGAATACACATTAATTCTTTTCAGAGAATGAATCATGATTTTCTTTATTGATATATGTTTAACAAACACCGGAAGCATATCGTGTCTACATACAAATACAACAAAAGTCCGAATGTAAATTACTCAGTTGGCATAATTGTCCTTGTTGTCCAACCCGTTTACATAGGTTTAGAAAACTGAAGCCCGGGATATATATATATATACACGCTCTAGGAAGTGGATCGAAATAGGTAATTGAGTATTTTGTTAGAGCATTGGAATAGATAGTAAGAGGATTATCTCATTCGATATCATTGGTTATAAAATTGAGGATTTGGAGTTAACGACTAGTGTGAATGAGGTAAAAACACGAGTTTGGCTTGACTTTGAAGGCTCTGCTTTATCTGATAAGTTTACTGCAACTCCATTCAGAGGTTAGTCTAGTTATTTTTTATTTTATTTTTTTACTTAACTTTGAATCAATTGAGACATAATTTCTGAGTATATTTGAAAATTTTCTTGTATCAGTTTGCACTATTAAAACGGATGAAAAACATTCAATTGAAGGGTGTAGTTTTCTTAGACTCCACTTTTAGTTTTACCTCGACCAATATGACGAGCGATCAGTTTATCTAGTATATCCGAAGATCCTCGTGCGGAAAGATCACGGCCACCACATTGTCAAAACATTGTAAGTTAAACATTTTTTGTTGTCTTTTTTTTAATGAGGCTTATGTTAGCATGTTCTTTTTTTTCTAACTTTGTGACCTAAACCTTGTATAATTTGTTTGCCGGCACTGCAAGCTTGGAAATTTTGAATTGAAAAGATTTAAATACAATAATATTGCATTGTTAGTGTTTATGGATGTTTTGTTTCCAATTTGTCAAATTTTGCATTATCAGTGTCCAAAATTTGCATTGTTAGTGGTATACAACTCTAGCTGATTTTCTACACTGTTGGAGGGTTAGGCATGTGTAGCTGCATCTAATAATCGGTTCCTCCCTGTTTGGAGAGATCAAACCGAAACTAAAAAAGGATTCGGAACCACAAATGCATTAATCGTTTTGAACGATGCGCTAGTCGGGGGCGCTGACTCGAGATGTAAGATGATTTGCCATTTTTTACTGTATATATTTTTTTGTGATGAGATCCGGATGTCGGTATGATGCTTTTAGGGTTTCTTTGTGATGAGGGAGATTATTTGTAATTTTCATATGTGATTATTTGTTTTTAAATATTAATACTGTGTTTTTGTTTTTTGCAATATCTGAGTTTCTGGCCATGGTTGCCTCTGTACAACTCTCAACAAAATGTGCTAGAATTACCCTTTTAACTAATCTCCATAACCATATGTACATGTTTTGAGTTTGAGGAAACATACTTGACAAAAATTGTTGTTTTTCCTTTCTGCGTATGGGAGAATTACCCTTTAATTAGTTTCATATCCCTAATTTTGTTTGTTTTGATGAAGAAACGAACTTGCTATACCTAATTAGTTTCATACCTTATTTTATTTTTGTTTTAATTAGTTTCACAATTAAGTGTCTTGCGTGCAAGTTTTTTTAATTTGAAATTAAGAAAGCTATGTTGCTCCCTTAGTTTGGCTAAGTTTGTGATTAGTTTGAATGAGATTGAGAATACAAAGTAATTAAAATGATATCATGTATATGTTATTAATTTGTGAACATTTCCGCAAACAAAATAGAAGATGCAGGTGAGAAGAAAGAAGAAGAGGCTTTGGATGATTCTATGACTCAACTACAACTTAAGAATGCCCCGCCTACTTTAAAGAAAAAGAAGAAACGTCGCCGTACTTCCAAGTGTTCAGTTTGCCTTTAGAAGGGCTGTAACGAAAGTGTGTGCCCTTATTGGTCTAGGATCCCGCCTGGCGGGACTACTGTTGGTGAGGGCTATGAACTAGCTTGTAGGAGCTGTATTCGCGAGGATAATATGTGTGGGCACAATATGTCATATGCTCGCGCCATTTTCTGTGTTAATTATGGCCACAGTTTTCTTGACTGCCTGATTCCAGGCAAGACGTAGACGAAGTGACTTACCACCTGCCCGTATCGCACAAGTCATCCGACTCATCCGTTGTTTAGCAATGACTGCATATGAGCCTGCTGAAGCTGAGGATTTCCTGGAGTCTTGCTTAATTTTCTGCTCATCCCAATCCCAATCCCATACTCTAATCAAAAGCTGAAGTGAATCCTTGAGAGATATCAACTAACCCAAACGCTATTGACTCGTCAATGAGGCTCAAATATTAATAGCAGATGGCAATTACAGCATATTTTTCAATCAAGTTAAAAGTGTTACCAAGGATTGTGAGATTGTGTGACATACAAATTTGGTATCAGTGGAGTTGTGTTTTTCACTTTTGGTTCCACCACTTCCCCAATGGCCCAGATTCCACCACCTTTCACGTTATACAAGCAGTGCACGAATTCCTTTTTCACCTTTCCGGAAGAAGATAACTGCTAGATCACGGATGAATTTGCATGTCCAAAACCAACTATCCCATCAACTGCCGCGGGAGATCTACCAAGATTCCCAGATTGTTTAGCTCCACACCTGTTCCACAAGAGATGCAGCTTAATACACACAAAAAAGAGCATATAGCAATAACGAAGTATGCAAACTCATAGTAAACCAACTCAAAATGTAATCTAGTTTTGTATCTCATATTATGCTAGTTTTATTATGACAATTACGCAAAACTCACTCGAATACTACAATCCTTTTTGGAAGGATGCTCTAGATATCGAGTTGTTGCATTCGACAATCTTTGCCTTCTTTACTTTGAACCTTTTCACATAGTCGCGAAGCGACTTCTTTGGGTTCTTCTTGAAGTTGAACAAATGGCCGGACTTCTTCTTGATCGAGTTATAGGATGAATATTCTTTGGTGAAAACCAAAGAAAGTTCATGGAACCTCCGAATGGATTGTAGGAGCAGGGTATGGAACCAATCTTGCACCTCGTCTTGTAAAGTGGTGGCGAATATTTTTCACATGAGAGCGTCATTGTTCCAATAGAGGATCATTGTGCTTTAGTAATGCTTTAGGTGCCCCTTCGGGTTTCCATCTCATTTGAAGGATGTGAAATGCGGCATGCTAAATTTGCGTGGAGACTTTGCCTGCTCGATCTCGTCCGTGAAGGGTAACCTGCTTACGTTGCTCATGTCTCATCGTAGTGCCTCATCAGTGACTTCGTTGCATTGGAAATCGTGCAATTGCTCAGTCAAGAGCCTCTCTACTTCTTCCTGAATTTATCTTTGTTAGGGTAGCGGAGCTCTCGGCTACCCCTAGTCGTGACCTATTGGTCTAGGCTGCCCTTCTATGTGTCCGGCTGGTCTATGTTGCAACTGCTATGCATGTGGTTCGTGAAGGAAGATTTGTGAAAAACAAGTTCATTTGAGCAACATCAACAACATGCAATTAACAATTAAAAGGCGGAATCATGTTTATATGCACTCAAAAACAAAACTTAACCCATGAACTTCAAAGCCTAGTAGATAGGTGAACCAAGACTCAACTCAAAACAAAGTGAGTTGAGAAATCAATACCTTTGTAGATTCCTCTTTGCATAAGCAAAGGCTAATCACCCAAAGAGAGGGCCTTCATTCCTTGCATCTTAGATCCATGGATTTGGATGGATGAAAAGGTTTCTTCAAGTTCCCAAAATTGAGAACCTCTAAGTCTCCACACCAAGGTAAGATTGGAGAAGAAATGAGTGACCTTGAGGAAGTAAGATTGCTAGATGTTTTTCCTCAAGGTGGCCGGCCATTTCTAGAGAGAAAGGAGAGTTTGTTCTCATCTTTACTCCTTAGAAAACCCTAAGGATGAAATGGCTATAAAGATGTCTTTATACCACCTCACAATGGAGTGGCAAACTTGCAATTAAGCCAAGTTTACTACCCTCCTCTAAATGGCCGAATTTAAGGGGATTTATTGGGCTATTTGGGCCTTTGTGAATCATTATTCATTAAGTTGTCATACAACTTAAGTCAATGGACTTGACGTTCGAAGCCCATTGGGCCTTAAGGTCCAAAACTATCCCGAGGTCTTTAACGAACTTATTCGTTTGATTAATTAACATATTAATTAATCCTTGCCATAAATAATTAAACCATTTAATTATTCTTACTCATCTCCGTTGAATCTTCAATCTTTACCTTACACGGTGTACGATCCATTAGATTCCTTTTAGCGAGGCAGTGGGCGATTCAAACTCTTTCAAATCGATTGTGAATTGGAACTTACTTTCAATTCTCCCGTTAGTGATAATACACTTTTAGGGCTTCCACAAACCATGGTTGACGCCTAGCAGCATGTCATGGTTACCCAAGCTAATCAGAAGAGGTGGAGAACCTATTCAGTTTTAGGATTACAAATGCAATACGGTCTTTCTCTAATACAATACTCTTGACCACATTGTTTGGTTTGATAGTTTATTCATGTCTACTATCCAATGTGAGTCTTGTGCTTATATGATTACCTTGAATGTGATTTGGAACGCATTCCAACATCTCATTCATACTCTGGCCAGAGATTCTAAATCATATCATAGAGTATTCTCCCTCAAACAGTTTGAAGGTTAGAGATCCCTTGTTGCGCATTCACTTGCCTCCATGGCTAAGTGGCTTAACCCCAACGATGCCGTGGACACCCTCCTGATGGAGTGACTTTGACATAATCAAAGATTAAGGACCTAACCACAAGACAACTGTGATGCCTCAGGTCAAAAGACTAATTTGCATTATCCCAACCATGAGTTCTCATGTGACATGAATATGATAACTCTTCGTTGATCGTGTTCAGTGAACTCATTCTCTATTGAGCACCTACGTACTTGTCTTGATGTCACACACACCAATGACTCGAGACTAGTCACTCTCCCTGAGAGAAGACATAGCACGTACTGATCTTAACGGACTGTCAATGCCCAATTGACAATCCTATGATCAGGAACGTTTAGGATGTGTCAACGAAAGAATGGTCTCATGAATCTAACTTCTTTAGATCGCATTCTTCCAATCACATATTCCTTGGACTTATCGTTTAAGCATATAACATTTATATGAGACGGCTCAAACAATAATCTTTGCCCTTTAAATTTAAACTACATTAGTTTGAAATGTCCGTAAAGTATCATCATATGATTGGTTTTAGGGCACATTTCCAACAATCTCCCACTTGCACTAGAGCCAATCAGCTTAGTCATCAGTGATGATACCTCTTCTGTAATTCATTTCATAAATGGCTGAGTAGTAGGCCTAAACAATGGATATCTATATGTTATCCATAGAAGCAACCTTGAGAATAACGACGTCACCATTATACATGATTCTCAATCATGTGGTTCAGTCTCTCATTTGAGTTCGGACCTTGATGAGACCTTGATTCCCTGGCTTGAGCTATCGCCCCATTAGTGTCATACACTTTCTGGTTGGAACCGAATGGAGAGTTCATAAATGAACTTTCCCATCCAAACAACAATGTTGTAAGCTTCTATATGGCAATATATTTTGCATACATGATGGAACACATTAAAGTCATTACTTTTAACGTTTCCATCCAAATATCTCTTTAGTCATAATAAAGAGATATCTCATTATCACTTCATTCATAATGAAGAGATATTCTATGATGGATTAGATTCATAATCTAATACATTTACACTTCCATTACGTTACTCTAATTCTTCCTCATTCTTGAGGAATCCATCCTTAGTATTTCTTAAATACCTAAGGATTCACTTGACAGTTGCCATGATTCTGATCCTGGGCTTGCACTGATATCATCTTGTACCGTTCTAGGTACAACTTATATCAATGTTTTCATACAATATGAAATACATAAATCACCTTTCTGCGTATGCATAAAGGATTCTATTTATTTCTTTGGGAGTCAAAGGGTACATTCCCTTTGAGAAGAACAACTTCCTAGTCTTACTAGAATTGTCATTCTAATTGAAGTTTATCATCATACGAGAAACTTCCTAGCATCTCTTGTCTATTTTAGGGATTGATATAATCCAATTATATCTTGAAATCTATCATTTCCATCCCATGTATGTAGACTATGTCTCCCATATACATTTTATCATTATAGAATGTTTAAAGTCATAACTTTAACGATGAAGAATTCCTTTCATTTTCAAAATTAATATATATCATGTATATATATATTCAAATTTAGGAATATGATTAACTCCCACTAATTTTTTGTAAACCTAGTAAACAAAAGATTCATTTACATCTTTATGAGAAATCAAACGATTTGATCATTTTTCTCATAAGATGCTTATAGCTCCCACTAAGTGTAGTCATAAGGATTTTCATTCTTATTTCTTTCGAATTAAGAGGTGTAACTCTATGACATAGTCATAAAGTTCAAACCATTCAACTGAGACGATTTATAAATCCTTCTCGACTACCTTGGAGCTTGTGGTGTAGGAACTAGGTTGTTATATTTGTTGATCATATCAAACAAATATTGTTTATTAGCACACAACCCCAAATCTTAACATGTTTAAGATTTGTCTTTCTTTCCAACTACATTTTATGGAGTTATGAAAATTTTGGAAGATCTTCTAATTGACAATCATATTGTTTTAGAAGTATATATATCCTATATATGGGTAATAGATAACATCCAACGAACTAAATCTTATTCAAGTTCGTTCTTCTCCTAATGGAGAAATACATTATCTTATGATGCTATTTTCCTTGATATCTTTCAAGGAAACTCATCTAAAGTGTTACTTTTCCTTGGATCAAATCTAAGGAGGTAAATTCTTTAGACGTCTTCCTCATCAACTTACATTTCTTGAATTCTTTGAAACCTTTTGCAAAGTATTCGGACTTGTGTTTATTCAAAGTAAACTATAGTCCAACCGAGAGCGATCTTCGGTGAATGTCATACAACATGAGTAGTATTATGTTGTGGACAAGTGCCACTAACATCTAAGTGAATTATCCTTAACAACTTTGTGATTCTTTCTTCTTTCCAAAAGAATAAAGATTCGAACATTTCGCCTCTATACAATATAACAAGAAGGTATTGGATCCGGGTCTAACGATCCAATGCATCCATCTATTACCAACTCGTAATTTATGTTTTAGAGGTATCACAACTCAGTTGGGATTAGTCACTACCTTGCAACCTTTTGGGTTTTAAGCATCGTTATATTCTTAAACAGTTAACACTACCACATCATCTCTACTATAGAGACAATTAATTAGATTACCATAATCTAATCATTCATTAATAAAGAACAATGTTTTGTCAAACAAAACATTCATCCATCTCTACAATAGTGACGGAATTAAGTTCCTTAAAATTAGGACGTAAAGACAATCTTTGGTTTTTCCAATTTTTTTGGAGTTCATATGAGGAAGTAAGTACAATCCGCTTTCGCAGAGATCTATATTTGATTCACGTTTCGAATGTGAAGTACTTTCTCTTCTCTCATTTATCTTCTACTTCTTATTAGCCACACTTTTACAACGATTGTAAAACATAGTTGCTAATACAGAATCATGTATTCAAGTAGAAGAACCAACTGTTTTGAATTATTCAAGAACATTTTACAACACCTTCGAAAGGTGTGTTCTTGACACTTGCAAGACATTTCTTGCAAATACCCCTTCCAATGTCCATCCTTTCATAAAGAAAGTTTGTTCCCTTGGAGTTATTTTGCCTTCTTCATTTGACTTCCCTTTTGACTACAATAGTCATGGTCCCTAAACTCCCACTATCTCTCTTGAAACTTATTTCAAATGTGTTATACACATCAAACGATTTGGAGAGCGTGCAGTTATTGTTCACTATATAGTTTACAATAAACTTAGTGAACCATTAGGATAGGGACACAAAGGTGAAGTCCTTGCCTAGTTTCCGTCTCGTTAAGTGTTTTGACACTTCAACATTCAATGATTCAAAATCATCATAAGTCCATGTTGATGGACTATTTTTGTCAACCAACCATTATGTTCTCAACATAATTACAAACTTTCAAGAGTTGTTCAAGGCAACTCTCATTTCTTCATACAACAATTTGTAAGTGAAGAATCATGGCACATAAAGTATTCATGCCCTTGTGCTTACTTCTCAAGTTCCTTGTTCGTGTAACAAAGAGACAAGCACTAGAGTTTGCATTGTCCTCTTCATGGTAGACTTATCTAACATGTTCTTCCTTTGATACATTATCAATAGGAAGATTGTGAGGATGAGACTACTTAGGCACTTTTACAATCCATTCAAGACAATCTATGGGATTGTGGTACCAAGTTCGGAAACTAAAGCGTTCGGTTTTTCTTTGTCAAGTTTTGGATAGCGTTTGCAAATATATTGGTAAACAAATACATAACGAATATAAATTGATTGATTTTAAGCTATTTGATCCGGGTCTTTAAATCAAAATAGCACCACCCACTATTTTTGGCAAATTCCATATCCCTCATCGGAATTCGAGAGTTTTGTTGAACTCTTAGCGGGGTATGGGAGACTCACCATTACCAAGCCCACCTCAGAATTATATCATGTTGGTTAGCAAAAATAATGATGAGAGAATAACACTTTAGTCATTTACAACTCTTGTAATTACCCATCTAGTTTGGCCTCTAGAGAATGAATGCCTCAGAATTATATCATGTTGGCACCATTGCACTTAGTTAAGTTATTCCCACCATGCTTAGTTTATGTAGAGGTTCAAGCACAACCTCAGAATTATATCATGTTGGTCATACTCGTTGTCTACACTCACCTCATCATATGTTTATGGACTCCTCCTGAATGTAAGTACATACTTTGTACTTCCCCATTATAGGGTGAAGCCGGTGCATGAGTCACAAACGATTGGAGCCCACCACGGTGGAAGGCTTACGAAGAGATATTCAAAGCATCTCTCGCTTATCAACTTAATAATGGTTTGTTGAGGGTTTTAGGTCTCATCACATATAAACATACATTTTAATCCAATTAAAACATTTTGGTCCTATTACAACTTATTGGTCCATATGATTGTTTTAGTAGTATATAATACTCCCACTATGCTTTTAAAACGGTTTTTAAAGCAAGACTATATGGTACTACTAACATAAGATTTGCATTCATTGATGGACTATATAGTTGCCTTAGGGCCTTAGGATGACTATGAACCTTTGATTCGATTCAACACGAGCCTAGTGTTGAATCTCGGTCTAGGGATGGTGATTGATTTTAGTTACGCGTTTAATCACATTAAGGCGTGTTGTCTTATTGGGCGTTGGACCCAACTACTCCAATTTCATGCATATCGAATAAAACAAGAAAGGAGTACTTCAAAGTAAATAAGAGCTTATGCTCTTTTACAACAATTGATCAAATCAAATTACTTTAAAGTAAAGAAGAGCTTATGCTCTTTTACAACAATTGATCATATCAAATTACAACCAAAATTTAATCTACACATTCCCATGGTTCAAACAAATTTGAAACGGCCATTCACATAGCTCAATTATCGTAGGCTAAGGTTCATAATCACCATTTCTTTAATTAATTAACGCTTTAACTAATTAAACTTGAATGCAACATTTTCATTTGGTTTTTGTATCCATAGAATTGATTTAAATGGAGCTAAATGAAATGAAAATCCAATTCTCATTTAAAGAGACAAAACAATTTTGTTCTCTACCTAATTTGGGCCAAAATGCTATGACCTCAACTTTTGGGCCATTTTGCAAAACTTAAACTTTTGGGGTCACTTTGTAAAAACACAAAAGTCCACTACTTCATGTAATTACAACTAGAACCCAAAAATTTCCACAAAAGCTAAAACTTCATTAAAGGAGCAAAACAATTTGTCCTTTTAGTGATTTTGGACCTTTACGTAAAAACGTAAACTTTTGGGTCAAAGTACAAATACACAAAAGTATCAAAACTTTATGTAATTGCATAAAAGCCCCACAAGGACCCTAATTGAGTAGGGTGGCCGGCCATTGAAGCAAAGTAATAAAAAAAATTTCAAAGTTTTTGTAAGTGGGGTGGGTGAAATGGAATAAATCATTACACACCTACCCACTAAAATTTCTTTAATTTTTCAAAACAAATATCTAATATATTTAAACATAAGAAATATTTCAAAACAAAAACTTTATGAAATAAATCAAAACTTTGAATCAAAACACCAAACCTTTTGTTCTTGGCAAGAACATATCAAGAACAATGAAGAACATCCATGAAAACCCATAAGAGCTCCATGAACATTCTTCACCCAAAAACATACCAAAACCACTCAAACTTAAGGGAAATAACATACAACCATACTAGGGTACATAGGGGTTCCAAAAGTCACTTTAAAACACTTTTAACAAGTCAAACAAGAACCCAAAAATCCACCCTTTGGATTTGGCCGAATTTCCCCAAAAACATGGCACCAAATTTTAGCTCCAAAATTCATACTCATATGAACTACATCTACAACATTTGAGATGGCAAATTTTCTAACAAAATTTACATTCAAAAAAGCAAGAATAAAGCTTGTAACAATTACAACATTCAAATCACAAACTATGAACTACAAAACCCAAAAGGATTCACCAACTACTAGACCTAGGCTCTGATACCACTTGAAGGAAGATTTGTGAAAAACAAGTTCATTTGAGCAACATCAACAACATGCAATTAACAATTAAAAGGCGGAATCATGTTTATATGCACTCAAAAACAAAACTTAACCCATGAACTTCAAAGCCTAGTAGATAGGTGAACCAAGACTCAACTCAAAACAAAGTGAGTTGAGAAATCAATACCTTTGTAGATTCCTCTTTGCATAAGCAAAGACTAATCACCCAAAGTTCATTTGAGCAACATCAACAACATGCAATTAACAATTAAATGGCGGAATCATGTTTATATGCACTCAAAAACAAAACTTAACCCATGAACTTCAAAGCCTAATAGATAGGTGAACCAAGACTCAACTCAAAACAAAGTGAGTTGAGAAATCAATACCTTTGTAGATTCCTCTTTGCATAAGCAAAGACTAATCACCCAAAGAGAGGGCCTTCATTCCTTGCATCTTAGATCCATGGATTTGGATGGATGAAAAGGTTTCTTCAAGTTCCCAAAATTGAGAACCTCTAAGTCTCCACACCAAGGTAAGATTGGAGAAGAAATGAGTGACCTTGAGGAAGTAAGATTGCTAGATGTTTTTCCTCAAGGTGGCCGGCCATTTCTAGAGAGAAGGGAGAGTTTGTTCTCATCTTTACTCCTTAGAAAACCCTAAGGATGAAATGGCTATAAAGATGTCTTTATACCACCTCACAATGGAGTGGCAAACTTGCAATTAAACCAAGTTTACTACCCTCCTCTAAATGGCCGAATTTAAGGGGATTTATTGGGCTATTTGGGCCTTTGTGAATCATTATTCATTAAGTTGTCATACAACTTAAGTCAATGGACTTGACGTTCGAAGCCCATTGGGCCTTAAGGTCCAAAACTATCCCGAGGTCTTTAACGAACTTATTCGTTTGATTAATTAACATATTAATTAATCCTTGCCATAAATAATTAAACCATTTAATTATTCTTACTCATCTCCGTTGAATCTTTAATCTTTACCTTACACGGTGTACGATCCATTAGGTTCCTTTTAGCGAGGCAGTGGGCGATTCAAACTCTTTCAAATCGATTGTGAATTGGAACTTACTTTCAATTCTCCCGTTAGTGATAATACACTTTTAGGGCTTCCACAAACCATGGTTGACGACTAGCAGCATGTCATGGTTACCCAAGCTAATCAGAAGAGGTGGAGAACCTATTCAGTTTTAGGATTACAAATGCAATACGGTCTTTCTCTAATACAATACTCTTGACCACATTGTTTGGTTTGATAGTTTATTCATGTCTACTATCCAATGTGAGTCTTGTGCTTATATGATTACCTTGAATGTGATTTGGAACGCATTCCAACATCTCATTCATACTCTGGCCAGAGATTCTAAATCATATCATAGAGTATTCTCCCTCAAACAGTTTGAAGGTTAGAGATCCCTTGTTGCGCATTCACTTGCCTCCATGGCTAAGTGACTTAACCCTAACGATGCCGTGGACACCCTCCTGATGGAGTGACTTTGACATAATCAAAGATTAAGGACCTAACCACAAGACAACTGTGATGCCTCAGGTCAAAAGACTAATTTGCACTATCCCAACCATGAGTTCTCATGTGACATGAATATGAGAACTCTTCGTTGATCGTGTTCAGTGAACTCATTCTCTATTGAGCACCTACGTACTTGTCTTAATGTCACACACACCAATGACTCGAGACTAGTCACTCTCCCTGAGAGAAGACATAGCACGTACTGATCTTAACGGCCTGTCAATGCCCAATTGACAATCCTATGATCAGGAACGTTTAGGATGTGTCAACGAAAGAATGGTCTCATGAATCTAACTTCTTTAGATCGCATTCTTCCAATCACATATTCCTTGGACTTATCGTTTAAGCATATAACATTTATATGAGACGGCTCAAACAATAATCTTTGCCCTTTAAATTTAAACTACATTAGTTTGAAATGTCCGTAAAGTATCATCATATGATTGGTTTTAGGGCACATTTCCAACAGTTCGTTCATAGTAGGCGAGCGAATTTCACGTAGGCTAGCAGTTGAACTTGAGTCAGATTGAGTGACTACTTCTCTCCATCCACCATACTACTTACTCCGATGTGAGGTGGAGGATGCTCTTTGTGGGCCTAGCCGTGAATAAACATTTTGCCTAGAAGGTTGCTTATGTTGATTATCGAAGTGCGGCCCCAAAAATGAATGTATGCTCATTTGTGGGCCTAACTGAGAGTGCACGCTGATCCGCGCACTAAGACGAGAGTATACGCTATCTCGGGGGCCTAGTCGGGAGTGTACATTGCCAGAACGCTCGGTTCATGACTAGTTGAGTGGCTGCTTGCTGGGACGCTGCTGGAGAGGTTCTTCGTTTGCCCTTGTCCTACTTCAGGACACCTTGTCTGGGGCACGTTGCATCTTGGTGCGCTACAAGAGCTAATTCACCAAGGTCGTCTATTGTGCGGGGGCGCTTATTCACCATTTGGGTTGGAAGAGCTTAGAAGGTATGCATCTTTTTGAGTAATGGAACTGTAATGGACTCTGGGCGTGAGATTTGAGTTGGGATATGTTAAATTTGCAGAGAAATAGGATGAAAATACCCCCAGTTCAATTGTCGGCCCAAAAATTTGAAGGAGGGATGGTTGAACTAGTCTTGGACCAGTTTGGGCTACTTGGAAGGCCACGGGAGTGGGCTGCTTCGCATACAGCGCATGTGGGTGCTAGGCCTGGGCTCGGCTCGGGATCGCACTGGGTTCGCGTTGAGTCACAGTTTGGGCCTGCTCACCTTGGGCTTAGGCCCGTGTAGGCTGGAATGACGTGCCTTGGGCCTGCTGGTCTTGGGCTCAACTTTGGAGCGCATTGGGCTCACGCTAGCCTTGGGCTAGCTGTTGCTAGGTGGCTTGCTCATAGTGGATAATGGGCTTGTCGAGGGTCGCTGTCGTGGTTGCTACCACGGTCGCTGCCACGGTGGTGCCTCGTGGGGGTGGTGCCACTCCACTCATAATCGTGTTGAGCCTCGTGGATCATCATGGTCCAAATCCTTGAACGTGGAAGTTCCGTTCATTGTGGTTTCCGAATTTCTAGCCATTGTACTTTTCTTTTATGTTTTATCAAAGAATTTTTATAAAAAAAAAATATAAGAATAAGAATGTACGAAAATCTACAAATGAACAAGAAATGAGAAACTTTGAATGCGAGAGTTCTTCAAGTGTGTGAATCAAGACTCTCAATGAAAGCACCAATTTGTGGATGCAAATTTCCGCTTTCTTCTTCTTAGACGAAAATGCACCTGCAAAACAATTAACACTTAAAATCAATGCCAAGAGCCTCACGCGTCCACGATGAATGGGGAGGGTTTTGGCCGAAGAGTCTTCAATGCCAAAATTAGAATTTGAGAGGGAAAGTGTTTAGAGAATTTTAGAAGAATAATGAACTTAGGTTTTTGGAGAAATGTGAGGCCATATATAGGGGTGTGGCCAGCCCTATTTGGAGAAATAGGGACTGACCACTTATGGTGGAATTCTTGCTCTAATTGCAAGATATTATGTCAAATAATATCTTGCAATTAATTTGGTAATTAATCCCAATTTGAAAAGAATAATGAGAAGTTACCTTTGGGCGAGGATTTGATGAGGCATGATCAGAGGGTTTTGTATAAATACCATTTTGACCACCTTTGACATCGATTGAGCCATTATTGTCTGTTGCATGCACGTGGGAATCTCGGTGTGCCTTAAATGTAATTTTATCATTTTACCCAAAAGTCCACGCATCGCCTTTATAATTTTCTTGATTATTTTTTGCTCCACACACACGTGTCAAATTGTGATTTATGCTTTGAAAAATGAATCACCCCAGGAGTCGGATAACATTTCCCCCCCAACTGAATTATACAGAAACGTTTACCTCATACAGATTGTGATGTTTCTTTGCAATAGATTTACAAATTCAATTGGCTACGCGAAAATTAAACTCCTTCAAAAGCAATTCTAAAACCGAACCCAGCATCGCGTGCACTGTGCCATACAATCTCCCTTGCAATCAACATTGAAACCCAATACTCTTGGATTTCGAAGAAGGAGGTTTCGGAGAGATTTCCCTTTTATTCCCCACTCCTTTTCCAAGATCTGCACATTGATTTTCACCTCCTGTTCAAGATCACATCCAAGAACCTCTGGAAACTTTTTTAGCAACTTACACAGGTCATCGTCAGAAAGGTTTAAACTCCGAAGATAGTCCAGTGTTTCGCTTACAATCTCAAATTTTGGTACTTCCGTTTTCCGTTTTTCACCCCAGTAAGGTGAATGAACCAGGCCAAATGCTTTTCCAAGTATCTTCTCTCCCTCTTCATTGCTGATACTAAATCCAGATAGAGCTTCCTGGCATGTTTCCCATGCCTTCCTGTCTTCATCTTTCAAAGTCGTATTTTCAATCTCTGCAGTTGAGTGTAAAACCCATTTCTTGGTAGACAAACCTGGTGAGCAAGCTCCTCCATTTGGATTTTGTGAAAAATTGCGCAATCTGATATTTGGTGCTGTATTTACAACATCAAGCTGCAGCAAGAGTTATCATAATATTATGCCAAATTGCAAACTTGAAAGGGAAAATGGAAAAAATTTCAACCGTTCACCCCTAAAATTGGAAGCAACGCTCCTTTGCAGACCATAAGTATAAAAATTGAACATCAAACAGAATAAATAATAATGGAAAAGGCAAAGCATAGAAAAAGTTACAATACGAAGATATATCCATCACCAAACAGGTAAGAACAAATCTACAGTCGATACTTGTTCAGCCATAATTTTTGTCTCATGTCACTCATTACATATCATGCTTTTTGAGGTTGTGTCGTCACTATAATTGATTTTGTTTACGCTTATTCTTTAGAGTTCTTTTTATTATTTTGTTTCTACACAGAATGCTCTTACTGGCCAGTTTAACATCAAGTCAACTTACATTCTAGTGAAAATTTTGGAAAAAAGAACATCATGGAATTTACATTGTACCACTCAGCCGAAAAAACAGACACATGCTTTTGAATGGACCAAAAGCACTAGGATGGCAATAAGAGAGGAAGTGCTTAAATTCGCAACAAACTGAAGCCGACAACTGCCAAAAATCTAACTTCCTCCCCCAAGAAATCTACTTCCTACACACCTTTTCCCTAAAAAATTCAGTCTTTTCCGCCCTAGGAAAACTACAAAACACACTGAAATTCCAACAAAAGAAAAAAAGGCCTTTATCATTGTAAAGAAAGCATAATGTCTCTTAGTAAATAAAAATTCATGGGAAGATGATATCACCAAATTCAACCTTGCTTCAGAAAACAAATTCCACAATCTGAAAGCAATAAGACAGTGAAGGAAAGGATGATCAGCTGCCTCTGCAGACATGGAATACCAAGGAGATGATAAGCTAAAATTACAATTTTCCTTTGAATAGCGTCAAGGGTAGTTACTCTTCCAAGGGCAAGAGTCTAAATCAATACACCGAGTTTGACAAGAGAATGAGAAACACTGCTAGAGGATTAAAATTTTCAGTACCTATCTTCTAACCTCAACGAATATAACATGAAATTTTTTTAACCGAAGAGCATAGAGTAGATAACTAACCAACTTCAAAAGATTCAAGTTTCTACGGAAATTGAGATTACAACCAACTTGAAAGGAAGAAGGGACCCAAAAACTAGCTATGCCAATCTAACATTCAAACCAAAGAGGGAACGAAAACTAGCTGTGACGACAAGTGTTTGAAACTCACAATTCAAAACCTTTCAAGTCTCTAGGGAAATTGCGATTCCAACCCATTTGGAAGTAAGGAAGAAGGGACCCAAAAACTAGCTATGACAAGTGTATCAAACTCACCACTTTAAAAGCATTCAAGTTTTTATACTGAGGTCAACATAAAGTGTCAATAATCAATGGAGTTATACAAATAGAGTCATACGATCTAGCATTTTAAAAGTTTCCAGAAAATGGTACTCACAGTAGAAAAGCATAAGCGTGTTGCACAATCATGGGTTAGCAATGGGGAAGCTAATGATTTTCCTAGCATCCCGGCACTGTAAAAAAATTAGAACAATAATGAAATAAAAAGTCAATAGGGTTAGAAAAATAAAACAACTGACTCATGGTTAATGATAAACGTGGAACCAAAAAGGGAACAGAGACATAAGAGTATTTTGTTGTTGTAATCATGAAATTTAGCGTAGTGAACCAACAATATAAACTGTACCATTCAGGCCCATTTGATAACCATTTTGTTTTTAGTTTTTGTTTTCCATTTCTTATTACTAGATATAGAGAGAAAGTAGATGGTAGATCAAGAATGTGGAGGGAGTGTGGTAGGAGGGAGAAGGGAGAAATGCACATGGAATGACATACAACAAAAGACAACAAAGCCTTATCCTACTAAGTGGGATCAGCTGTATGAATCCTAGAACGTCACTGTGCTCGGTTTTGCACTAAGTCTTCCGTTAGCTCCAAGTACTCTATCTTTTCTTAAAGTCTTGACATACAAAATGAAAACAAGTGGAGTCGGCTGTATGGAATGACATACAAAATGAAAACAAAAAACTAGAAAGAAAAAAAAAAACGATTTGAAAATTGTTTTCAGTTTTTCGGTTTTTGGTTTATGTGTTGTGTATCATTTCTATGTGCATTTATTCCACATTCCTCCCACCACCCTTCCTCTATATTCATGCCTCCTTTGTTCCTTGTATTTCCTTCCAACCAAAAGTGAAAACTAAAATCTAAAAACGAAATGGTTATCAAATGAGCAGAGAGCATGCATCTAACAATTTCTCACCCATCAAAAGATGAAATTAATCTAACCTTTCCCAATCCGTGCAATAATATTAAGCTGCCAAAGTTACAATCAAATGATAGAAGCAGTCAACAATTTCCCCTTACATTGATAGTAGTACTAGATTAATATTCTTTTCAATAACTCGAGTCGAGCGCTATATTTATTCAGAAGAAGATGGACAAACCAAAAAGAACAAAGGATGTGCTTCCTCAATCAACTAAGCATCTATTTTCTTAAAAGATTTCGCTCCAGCACCACATCAGTAGATATATATATATATATATATATATATATATATATATATAAAATATGTATCTATGTATATATATATATAAAATATGTATATATGTATAACATGAAACATCTTTCCCTAGCTGCCTGAAATCGTCATCTGATTGTTCAAAAATGACTGACAAGCACGAAAAGACAGAAATTAAGGTGAAAATGGAAATGAAAAATACCGGCGATTTATTAGTCGGTGTCGACTTGGCCACCACACCAGTTCCTTCCAAGGGAGATTGCACGGAGAGAGAGAGAGATTAGAAGGGGCGTTCTGCCGGGAGAGACGGTGGGTTCCACTCCAACTACGCGCGCCACAAATTTTTGGGGAGCGATCAGGTTCAGGTGGTCAACTCCGCTGCCAGTCCTTGGCCTTGGCTTTGGTTTCCTTTTGTTTTCCAGTACAATTACCTAAATGCCACTGGCAATTTAATTTTAATTAGAGTGATTAAGGGCTAGTCTGGGATCAGTCATGTTTTTATTTTTAGATGTGTTATCCATACATTTTATTTTACTTTTTATACAACCCTTGTTAATTTCTATCTGTTTATTTTCTTCTATTCATTCGATCCGATGACTGACAATTAAAATGGTGTGTAAAAAGTAAAATGGAGTGTGTAAATATCACATCCTTTTTCTTTTTTTTTTTCCAAAATTACTTCTGTTATGCTATGAGAATAAATAGTTATGAAAAAAAAAGAAGCAAGCGTTTGGTAAACTATAGTGCTAAAAGTGATTTTAGCAACAAACAAAAAAAAAGCAGCGATGGAGGTAGGATTGTCAATATGAAAGTTTCATCAAGGAAAATTTTATTTGAACCCATCTAACCTCTTTCTACACTAAACCTACACTCTAAACCCATATTATTTTTAATTAAAGAATTAGTATCTCTTTAAATCCAAATTTATTACTTAAAGTACCCTCTCAAACCCAATGAAAATGTATATTTATCTTTACACCCGTTATATAATAAAATCCCAAAAATACTTAAAAGTCAAAAATCATCTGAGTCCTTTGTGTCCCCTCCCACCTTGAGCTCTTTAGAAACAAAGCTTTTTGTTTTTCAAATTTTTGTATGCATTTTTTTGCTTCACTTCACCTTATTTGATTTTTTGGTAAAGTTTCAAAATTTCTACCGGAGCTGCGTACAGCATTATAACATTTTTCATGGCTGTTGTTTTTGGTTTATTTGTGTTTTTTGTTGCAATTACTTAATTTTATTTGATGAAAGAAATTCATCTAGCCTGCACTCACTAACATGCACTACCCCAAGCAATTAATTAGAAGGAGAAAAATGTTGATCAGCACGGCAACAAATGTAAAATAAAGTTGAAGTGAGAGGGTTTTGTATAGGAGGACAAACTAGCATGGATTGACGAAAAAAAAAATGTTTGAAACACAAATACTCATCTTCTACATTCTAAAAAAAATTGAAATCAGACGAACAAAAAAATTTCATAAATCGACTCATACTTTAGTTGGAGAATTCAAAACTTCAAAAATCATTATCTATTGATAAAAATAAAAATAAAGAAAACTTTTTTTTCTTTTCTTTGTAAAAGTTATTGGGATTTTAACCAGAATGAACGCATGATAAACAATGAGTGATGGTAAGATTTAATTATAGTGTGTGGGTTTATTGATAAATTTTGGTTTTATTATTAATTCATTTTGTACTTGATGATAATTATGCAATACGATAAAAAAGACAATTTACATTTAGAATTTAAATTGGGTGTAGAAAGAGATTACATAGGTTTAAATAAAATTTTCCTTTCATTAATTGGTATTGTTCACCGGCCTCCAACAAAAAGAGCACTTTTTTGAAAAGCGTAGAGTTGCTTCTGCTTTCAGTTGTTTCAGAACTATGATTTTGAAAGAAAAAAATAAATTTTTTTTTTCATTTAACAAATATAATTAAGGACTCAACTTTTTTAAGAAGCTACTTTTAAAAAAAATTAAGCAACCCAACCAGTGGTAAGGCCCTGTTTGTTATTGACTTTTTTTCCACTAAAAGCTGCTCATTGTAAAGTTAAGCAGTAAAAAAGTGTTCGGTAAAAATAAAAGCTTATTTTAAAAGTAATAGCCTCTAGACAATAGGTTTTAAAAGTAACATGTAAGTTGTTTTTAAAAGATGATTTTCATAAAAATAGTGTTGAATTTTTAACGAATATTTTCAATTACTGTAATACTCTCATTAGTTCTCTAAAAGTGATATTATTTATCCTTCTTCATCCCTTAGAGAGTAAAGTGATTGCCACCACCTACTACTACAAACACTAACCTAACACCACCACATTAACACCACTGTTACCACCACCAAACAACCTCCACCATTGCGACAACAACCACAATCACCACCATTGGCGTTAATATCGCCCATAGAACCATTGTTTCATATGCACCCCAACCATCACACCCCATTGTTGGCACCACCACCATACCCCCCACCCCCCATGATTGTTGCAACTATCTTCACCACCATTGTCCCCGCCATTGCTCTCGTAGCCACCACCCCTACTACTATGTCCATTTTTTTATTATATGTAATTATATGACTTACATTAATGTTTACCAAACTATTTTACATTTTTTTTCATACTCACACCACTTTCAAAAATACATTTTATTAAATGTTCATCTACTTTACTTTGCAACTGATTATTCTTAAAACACAGCAGCAGTTAAAATAAAAAATAAAAAATAAAAATAAAAAAAACAAAAAACAAAAACAAAGCAGTCTCAAACTTGAGGGCATAAGGCCATCTCATCAATAAGATGGCTCAAGCTCCTTTTGATGGAGTTAACCAACGAGCTAATGAGACTTGCGAGTTAATACATAGTGACGTGTGTGGTCCGATGAGCATAGTTGCAAGAGGTGGCTATAGCTACTTCATCACCTGTACTGACAACATGTCAAGGTATGAATTTGTGTATCTTATGAAACACAATTTTGAAGCCTTTGAAAAGTTTAAGGAACTTAAAACCTAGGTGAAACTGCATACTGAAAAAAGTAGAGAGACTCTCAAATCAGATCGTGGAGGTGAATACTTAAGTGCTCACAACTTGCTTGAATATTGATCTATTTTTCCGTGTTCCTCCACTTATGTTTCGCATATGGAGTACTCGCTTAAATATTGGCCACTCAAAAAAACTTCTCCAACTGTCGAGGTCTTGCATTCCCCCATGTGAGAATGCAAATATCTCACTTTTTGCGAATAACGTGTATTCACAGTATAAATTTCATAATCAGAACCGTTGAACTTCTTAATGTTCATTTGAAGATCATCTTTACAAAAATCATTCATATAAGAGAACGTCTAGTCCTCCAAATGTATGAAAGAAATCAACAGTGTGAGCACCAAGTAACATATTCATGATGAATCGTCCATTAAGTAGATACACTTGATTACTAAACGATCTCCGATTTGATTAATTTTCATAGAGATGGTCTTCAAATAAAGATTGAGAAATTGAACGGTTTCAAATATGAAGTTCATACGATGAAGATACGTTCTTCGCAAAAGGTGGGGAAACACAAGGTCTATTCTAAATCAAAATTGGAGATTACAATTCATTTTAAGAAAAGATTGAAAACTTAAATTGGCTATTTTTAGTTTTGATAGAAAGTAAAAATTAAAAACCAAATGGTAACCATGCTCCATGTTTTAGATTGTAACTTGTTTACATAACCATTCTAACGGTCTAGCTCTCCCCCACCCTCCTCAATACCAGCCTTCCCTATCATATCATCCGTCTTTCTCTCTCTAAATCACCCACCTTCTTTCTCCTCCTCAAACCCTCATGTTTCCAACATCTTCCAAAACATTCATTATTATTATTATTTATTAATAATATTATTGGAGATTTAGAGATTACAGAATCAAAGGCTGGACATGATCCATGTAAGTTCATCCTTTTGTTACACATGCTTCTTCTTTCCTTCTTAATTCTGATTTCAAACGTTAAATTATAGGGAAGAAAGTGAATTTTTTTCTGTTAGGGGTGAATATTTTTACATTTTTAATTAGTATATGTTTAGATGATATAGATCACCAGCAATCCTTAACAATGCCAAATACTCGGATCATAAATGGGGTACGTTACATTAAGCTCGTAATAGATAATTAGAAGATACAATTTGTTATTTTCTTGCAAGCGGTGGATTGCTCTGGTCGTTAGGATTCTCATGTTCAACCCATTGCGTCACAAGATCAAACTATCCTCCCTAAAAGAAAGTATAAGAACCAATAATTGAATTAAACATGTAAATGACTACCATGATGTTATTTTAAGATCATAGATGAGTAACAGCATCGTATTCTTTCTATTGTTTTTTTCTCTGTTTTGATGAACAATGATCATCTCTATGCTCAAAACTCCGAATCTTGAGTGCAGTTTTTAAAGTTTTTTCTCCAATGTATACCACGGCAGCGTCCTACCTGATTGTTTTTATTGAGTATATTGTTGTACTGATTGAATTTTCTGCATTTCTTTGCCACCCAGTGACTTGATTTGGGGCATGCTGTGAATTCTCACATTCTCGTCTTGCATCTATGTAACGGCTGATACAAAATGTTCGATTGCACTCGCAAATCACAGTATATTGGCGGCCAAAAGGAGAAATTTGTACGGTATGCATTGTACATTTATTCTTTGCCTTCTGCTTTCTGCTTTCCTTTTCTTTCTTCGCGGGAGGCTATAACTGTCGTTTACATATGGATCTTATCTGCGTCTATCCAGTGGTTTGTAACCGAAAGCCTCAGAATGTATTTCTCATTCTTTTGTGCTGGATTTCTCTTAGCATGTGTACTTTTCAATAAGCCAAATGAATTCTAATTCATGTTCTTTGAAGATTTGAACTTGTAGTCCATGTCTTCTTTGACGAGTCAAATTGAGTTGCCGGTAGAACTTTGACGATGCAAAAGCATAGTTATGCAGTTTTCCGCAGAATTTTATGGTTATGAATTCTTGTTCTCTAGTATGACTTGGCATATGCTACTTGTAGGTTGGATGACTTGGGTTCTACGTATTCCATGAGTTCTGATACCGGTAAAATGAATAAATGTGGATTTAGTATAGAGTCATTCCCTTTTACCGGCGGAAAACCAAAGAGAGCACCATCACAATCATTCAGGTATGGAATTCAACAGGGAACAGATGGACTAAAGACATTTGGTAGATCATTAAGAACTGGCGTCACCCGTGCAGTGTTCCCAGAAGATCTTAAAGTGTCTGATAAAAAGATATTTGACCCCCAAGACAAATCCCTCCTGTTATGGAACAGGCTTTTCGTCATAACTTGCATCTTTGCAATATCCATTGACCCTTTGTTCTTCTATCTTCCAATCTTCGACAATGATGAGGATTGCCTCTCTATCGATCGAAGATTAGGAACGACGACTATAACTATACGGTCATTAGTAGATGCTTTCTACCTTATTCGCATGGCTTTACAGTTTCGTACAGCTTATATTGCTCCATCATCTCGGGTTTTCGGAAGAGGTGAACTTGTGATAGATCCTCCGCAGATAGCAAAGCGATATCTACACCGTTATTTCTTAGTTGACTTGGCTTCTGTGCTCCCCTTACCCCAGGTCTGCATGCAACATACTCAATTTCTACCATTGACGCCGCTACAAGGCGATAAATTCTTTACGCTAATATTCATAGCAATCAAATTTGGAATATAGAAACGATGGTTCTTGGATTTATCTTGTTTGCTCATGACTACAGATTGTGGTTTGGAGATTCTTGCATGGAAGAGAGTCAGAGGTTTTGGCTACGAAACAGGCATTGCTGTTTATTGTCTGGCTCCAGTTACTACCGAGATTTGTCCGCTTATTAGCTTTAAACTCAGACCTGAAAAGGAGTGCAGGTGCTTTTGCCGAAAGTGCTTGGGCCGGGGCTGCCTACTATTTGCTTTGGTTTATGCTTGCCGCTCAAGTAAGTGTTTTTATCTTCTCCTGCCTCCTCCATAGTTTCTGAATACTACCTTTAGCTGAAGTACCTTGTAGGAAGTATTACCATTCTATTGAATTGATTTGGTCACTCTTGGATAAATTTACAGGTCACCGGGGCTGCGTGGTACTTATTAGCTGTGGAGCGCTATGATGGATGCTGGCGGGGAGCTTGTAGAAATAGCGGAAAATGTAGGATAGAATACCTGTACTGTGGCATCGATGCGAATGCCCCTGGATTCAAAGAATGGCAAAAAATCAGAGTGGATCTTCTAAAGAAAAGCTGCACCGCGGAAGGGGAAAATCCGCCATTTAATTTTGGAATCTTCGCAGAGGCTATATCTTCAGATGTCATTGCATCAGCCGAATTTATGTCCAAATTATTGTTCTGCTTGTGGTGGGGACTGAAAAATTTAAGGTGTGTAAGTGTAACTCGCTCATCAATGATCGTCTTGTTCAAAATTTGGTGAAACTTCTGTATTAAGTACGCTAATGTTCTGATTTGGGTTCTGAAAGTCTTAGTAATTTTCAGTACATTGTTCTTTGACTTTCTGCAGTACACTCGGCCAGGGGCTCGAAACTAGCACCTACCCTCTAGAGGTTCTATTCTCCATCGGGATAGGCATTTTCGGCCTCATCCTCTTTGCCCTTCTGATTGGAAATATCCAGGTGAGATGGAAATGAATCCTGTGAATGCTTTATGGATATATGTACGTGTTCCGAATTTTTAAGGCACAAATAACTGATACGTTGAGAGTTAGCAAACTGCAATTAGTTAGTTAGTGGCTTTATGTTCTTTGAACTGAGGCTAATTTGATGTTTAATGAAATATCAACAGACGTACCTTCAGTCTCTAACAATTCGCCTTGAGGAGATGAGGATTAAAAAGCGCGACTCTGAGCAGTGGATGCACCACCGCTGGCTTCCGCAAGAACTTAGGGAAAGGGTGCGGCGCTATGATCAATACAAGTGGTTGGAGACTCGGGGTGTGGACGAGGAGAACATTGTCCAGAGTCTTCCAAAAGATCTAAGAAGGGACATTAAACGTCATCTCTGCTTGAATTTGGTTAGAAGGGTAAGCATCCACTTTCACCTTTGTTATTGTTCGTTCTTAATGGTTAATGCCGCTATGTTATTGCAGATGTATGTTTACAAGGCATATGTTATCGTCTTCTTATATTTGCGCTATGTATTTTGAAGACGGTTAATTTCACATGGTCATGAGTGATTTATGCAGGTGCCTCTTTTCGCCAATATGGATGAGCGGTTACTTGACGCCATTTGTGAGCGTCTGAAACCAAGTTTATGCACGGATAATACCTACATTGTCCGGGAAGGGGATCCAGTTATTGAGATGCTGTTCATCATACGTGGTCGCCTAGAAAGTGTAACTACAGATGGCGGTAGAAGTGGATTTTTCAACAGCGGTGTACTGAAAGAAGGGGACTTTTGCGGAGAAGAGCTCCTAACATGGGCACTGGATCCTAAAGCTGGTTCTAACTTGCCATCATCAACTCGAACTGTGAAGGCTTTAACTGAGGTTGAGGCTTTTGCTTTAGAAGCAGAGGAGTTGAAATTTGTTGCCAGTCAGTTTCGGCACCTGCACAGCAGACAGGTTCAGTACACCTTCCGTTTCTACTCCCAGCAGTGGAGGACTTGGGCGGCGTGCTTTATCCAAGCCGCATGGCGCCACTACAGGAGAAAATTGGCGGAAAAACAGCGTAGAGAAGAGGAAGAAGGCTTTGACTACAGTGAAGGAGATGATGATGGTGGTGGTGGTGATTTTAAAGGCGGTTCTGGTACAAGCATGCTTCGTTCTGCCATCTATGCATCCCGGTTTGCAGCAAATGCTCTTCGTGGTCATAGGATCCGCAGTGGAAGGGAGCAGATATTGAAGCTGCAGAAGCCCACTGAACCCGATTTCTCTGCTTATGATGACAAGTAATCCCAGTCTCAATTGATGTTAAAAATCCGAGCTCGTTTTGGTAGCTTTGGCTGTATAAAATGTATACCACTAGTCACTCATACACACGATTGCCATAGCATGATTTTGGTTGGCACTTCCTAGTCATTCAAAGGAATGTAAAACGTCTTGTTAAACAAATTGGAGATAAACGAAAGGAAAATCTTCATATCGTTTATGTTTCGAGCCAAGTTAGCTACACCGGCGTGCTCACCCCTCTACCGCTTGGATACAAAATTAAAGGACCTTTATTACCTCAAAATTCTAAATAATATTTGGGCTAAAGAATTTATCTTACTAGTTACATTTTCTACACACTAGATTACCTATGTGGGTGAATCAATTCAACCAAAAATGAAATAAAATGATGGATTACAACCCATGCCTTGATTACATCTGAGAATTATCCGACTCAACTGCGTGTCCCAGGAATTGCAGCGAGCTTCCTTGTTCCTCTTGCAGTCCCAGGACCCTCAAAAGTTCTTCTTTTTGTCTAAACAGTACACAAATAATCAGCCTTTAGCATAACAAATCATGTCTAGCAACTAACAGAAAGTGACGGATGATTGATTGGAGCTTGAGACAGATATGTACTTCAGCCAGAGTAAAGCGTGTTGCACTCTCTGCTACGCAAGCATGAGAACCATCGGCTGTAATATTCAGTTTGTCCATGCTACGGGCATGACATTCAGCTTACACATGTATGATATATATTTAGATTGTCACTACTTCGAGATTACTCAATAATGGTATGATTATACAGTTATATTCTCAGCTTGTCATTAATTCGAGACTACTTAGTAATGACATGATTATACAGCTCAACTTGTCATTACTTCGAGACTACTCAGTAATGACATGATTATACAGTTATACTCTCAACTTGTCATAACTTTGAAACTACTTAGTATTGACATGGTTATACGGTTATACTCTCAGCTTGTGATGACTTAGAGACTACTTAGTAATGACATGGTTATACAGTTACACACCCAACTTGTTACTTGTCATTATTTCGAGATTACTCAATAACGACATGATTATACAGTTATACTATCAACTTGTCATTACTTTAAGACTACTCAGTAATAATATGATTATACAGTTATACTCTCAACTTGTCATTACTTCGAAACTACTTAGTATTGACATGGTTATATGGTTATACTCTCAGCTTGTGATGACTTAAAGATTACTCAGCAATGACATGGTTATACAGTTACACACCCAACTTGTCATTATTTCGAGATTACTCAGTAATGACATGATTATATAGTTACACTCTCAACTTATCATAATTCGAGATACTGAGTAATCACATGATTATACATTTATACCCTTACATTGTCATTACTTTAAGACTACTCAGTAATATTAACATGATTATAACATCCAGCTTACACTAGCTATTGTATGCTATGCCCCCCATAAGTAACAGCTCAATATATGTATGTCCAAGCTTTTTAGCTACTATGACATGCTTAGATTTTCAAAAATATACGTAGAACTGTAAGTGTTTTTAAAACAGAGAGTTAAAACAGAGAGTTAATATGTGTTTTAATCACTCAAACATCGATCCATCGCTCGCTCGCGCGCTCGCTCGCTTCCTTCACTCTTCCCGGATGTGTTTTTCTTCTTTTAATATTCACAGATTAAACATTGAAAAATAAAAAAAATAAAAAAACAGAAAAAGTAGACTCATATGTAATTTGTGGGAGGACTCGAGCGCGAGAGAGGAGTGAGATTCACGATGCAAGAATGGCTCAGCAGAGGCAGTCAGGGCTGGAGCGGTTGGGATTACGCGGCCACGATCCCCACCATTCCAACGGCGGAGGACCACCAGATCACCTCGCCATAGGGATCCGCTCCGCTCCCCACAAGCCCCTTCGGACCCGCCGATCGGGTCGATCCGACAAGGGCCCACTTAGAATCTCCATTGGCGCCGTCCTCCTCCTCCTCCTCTTCCTAGTCCTCGTTACTCTCTTCGCCTACTTTTACCTCTCCCGCAGCAATAGAGGTATGTATGCTTTGCTTCTCAATTTTCTTCAGTAACTTTCTGTTTGATTTCCGGGAAAATGTAGGAAAGGAAAAGGGAGTTAATTAGTTACTTGTCAATCTTATGCACTTTGAATGTCTGGTGGCGACTGCCTTGTTTGGCTGCTGAGAAAATATAGAAAGAAGGATCCCGTTTTACTTTACCTTCTTAGTTGATTTCACCTTTCGGTTTTGGAGAGAACTAAGTGCTTCTGCAATGAAAGATCTGTGTTTTTGTTCATTTGAAGTTTCTGATTATGGAAGTATGCAGGTTTTAGCTGAGCATTGGGTCTTGTTTGTTACATAGAGATTGCGAAACATTCGGAGTATTTAATGTCTTTGCTTGATTATTGATGGGTATAGGAAAAGGATCAACCCGACTAATTGTTTGATTTCCTTCTCCATTGATGTTTAAGAAATGTTACAAAACGCTTTCACATTTTTGCTATAATTAATTCAACAGTATCTGGTTATGGAAGTATATGGATTCTAGCTTTGCATTAAATGATTGCTTTCTTGTGTTGGCGCAGAAATAAATAGTTCTCATGCTGAGGAAGACGACTTAAAGAATGATCCTGACTTTCTTACAAATGTGACACGGACAGAGACTTCTAAGGTCCTTAGGTTTGGGAAGGGTTCGGTAGTTCATGGCCGAGATTCTAGGTATTGGGATAAAGATGATAGGAGAAGGGATGAAGATTACAACGGGGATGAGGTGAAGCATACTAGTGCAGGTGTTAGGGATGAATCCACATATAAGGATGATGTTCCTGTGAGTGTTAAAAGCAGCAAAAAGAAGTCCTCAAATGACGACTTAACTAAACGTTCCAATAGGAAAGGGGGATTGTACAACGAAGCTGGGCGCAATGAGTTGAAAGTTTATGAAGCAGAGTATGAGGCCTCTCTGAAGAATAGTCAACAGTATAGGGATGAAGATTTGGATAAGCAAAAGGATGTAATTCATGTTGATGACGAGTATGATGA
Source organism: Pyrus communis (assembly GCF_963583255.1). NCBI lineage: Eukaryota > Viridiplantae > Streptophyta > Magnoliopsida > Rosales > Rosaceae > Pyrus > Pyrus communis. The sequence goes on from NC_084804.1 coordinate 31,654,864, forward strand.
CGGGATTGATTTTTATGATGATACAAGACATCAGAATGATGACCATTTTGGTGAAGAAAAATCACATGATGAAGATGGTAGAGAGTCCCTTGATGTTCCTGATATCGAAATTCATGATCATAACGTTGCTGAGAAGGTTGATAAAGCCTTCGCCAGTCCATTTGAAAATGACTCTGCTCAGCACACTCGAAACCCGGATGAAGTTAACAGAAATTCCAGGCATGTCAGTGTAATTTCTGGTCAATCTTCAAGAAAGTCACGGTCCAGTACAAAAAGGAAAGCTAAGCGCCGCAAATCTTCTGGTAAATTATCTGTTTCTTCTTGTAAATTGGTGTGTGAGAACCATGTCGAATTACATTTATCTTTTCATTTATTGATATTGTATTCAGCTTGCATGAGTGAAATATATCTTGGCTTCTGCTTCTGGATCTTTAATTCATTTTCACATTTGATCTCGTGATCTCAGCATGCCATTGGTTATAAAGTAGAATTTTTATGAAACTCAGAGAAGGACTCCTTAGTACAGACAAAAGAGATAGTTCTTTTGCAAATCATAGAAGTGCTATAGAGTGCAGACAGAACAGAACAGTTAATTCTTTTCGCAACTAGATAACTGCATAATTTCAGTATATTGGTATAATGTGGAAGTGACTTTTCATCTGCTTCCCATACTATATTTCCTTAATTTATTTCCATTACTTAGAAAGAAAAACAAAAAAAGGAAAAGGAAGCCGCGAGCACATAACTTCGACATTGTGATCGCTACAGTGTTCTCAAGTTGTCAGTAGTCCTATAAAATCATGACCATAGTGCTGAGTCCTTAAACTTCATTAACCTCAAAGGAACCTATCATGGTTTTGTTAATGAATTTTTACTGTTCTGTATCAAACATATTTTTGGCCTCAGATTTAGCATACCTTAAACTTATACCTATTGCCAGTCCTACATGCACTAGGAGGCACTGGGAAGAACTTGAGCTTGGTAATGATTGTTTGATGCTGCTCTTTATGTATAAGAACTGGTTCTGTGAATAAGACCATGACTGGTTGGAAGAGCCATTATACTTGTTTTTTTCTTGCTTGGTTTTTTGAAAGATTGTTTTATGCATATAGTTGAATGCAACTTCATGACAGGAGTTGCCTTCAATCTAGCTGCTTTAGGGGATGCTCCTTATCGCTGATGTTGTGTTTTTGACATGTTATATTGAAATTCTTCAGGTTCCTCTTGTGTGATGAAGTTTTTAAACTCTACTGCACATCTTATAGAGCCTTTAGAAAGTCCAAAGTTTGCAAGATTCAGCTTGCAGTACACTGAAGTAGAGGACAAGCCTGAAGCAGATGAGCATTGGGAGCCGAGATTTGCGGGGCATCAGTCTTTGCAAGAACGGGAAAATTCCTTTTTGGCACATGATCAAAACATAAAGTGTGGCTTTGTTAAAGGTCCTAAAGGATCCCCAAGCACTGGATTTGACTTGGCAGAAGATGACACAAATTACATCACTACATGCCACATCGCTGTTATCTCTTGTATCTTTGGAAATTCAGATCACTTGAGGATACCTTATGGTAAAACGGTAAGGGGGTTCTCTTTAACGGGGGAACAATTTTCTACTGTTCTCTTAAGGATATGGCATGTGTTTTATATTCTCCGTATTATCTTCTTGTCAAGGAAAAAAAATGAAAATTAAAGCTTCATATCGTCTTTGTCAACCATTGTGCTTTTAACATACATTGACACAGGCGTAAATTGAAGTTTTATGCCATGACATGTTAAGTTGGATTGAATGAATGAAAACTAATTGGAATATGGACTATAACTCATATGTAAATGAAGTATGGAACTATAACTCGGTGGATTAACGGTATAAGTTATAAATTTTATACCATCTCATGACTTTTACACCATGTCACAACTTTTACAATAACTTTTACACCTGCCGATACTCTAAGTAACAATGTTTTGGCCCTTTTTCTTATTACATGGTTGTTGAACTCTCACCTGATAGAGCAAATTCCAGTGCATTTCTCATAAGAAAAAAAAGTCAAGTCCAAATTTCCAAGGCTTGTCTAGTTCCTATCATGAATGCTTTGGACCTTGATTTGAGTGGAACATGGACTCTTTTATCATCTAATTCAGGCAGTTTAACCTTGCAACACTCTTTAAGTTGAAATTCAATGATGTACAATGTAGACCAACATATCAAATGTAACTTTGGGATTGAGCTTGCTTGGTAGGATTTTATTTCCCAATATTTCAGAATTGTGATTTTTCTTTTGTTCCATGTTCCAGTTAATTCATGCATTTGTTTAGATGCATCTTATGCTTGTTCTGGTCTTCTATAATGGACTTAGACTTATCCACTGGAAATTTCCGATCACAGTGCAATTTTTAGTTTATTAATGTTCTGTTTTATCCTTTTTGGGTTTCAAAAAAAGGAAAATTCTTTGATTTAGACATGAAGTTGCAATAACTGCCATAGCCAATAAAGGGAAAAGAAAAACAGAATAAACAAGAACGGCGACTCAAGTGAAACTCTCTTGATTTCAGGTCTCTCGTTTGTCAAGGAAGAATGTGTGCTTTGTTATGTTTATTGATGAAGTTACTTTGCAAACCCTGATTGCTGAAGGGAAAACACCAGATAGGATGGGTTTTATTGGTTTATGGAGGATTGTGGTGGTGAAGAACCTACCATACACTGATTTGCGGCGAGTGGGGAAAATACCCAAACTTTTGCCTCATCGGCTTTTTCCTTCTGCGAGGTGAGAATTTGACTAGTAATATGGATTGTCATCTTCTAGGTGGTTAATCATACTTAGCAGTTACCTTTAAAGGTTGTAACACCGATGCTAACTTGTGTGTGTATGCACGTTAGTTGTATAGATTAGATTGTGCATGTGTGTCTATGTGTCCATGAGAGTTCTGAAAATCAGTTATTAAACTTGAATCACTACTCAAATTTCAGGTATCAGTCATTAAATCTTACCAAAAAATGATATGCATCTTTAAGAACATTAGGAGGTGTGAGATTAAGCTAGCAATTGAGGACCACCGTACAAAGAATGTAAGCAACTGCATATTACTACAATAGAACTAGTGCTTTTGTATGCTTTGCTCGTTGGATTTGTTTATTTGGTGGGTGGTGCTTTTCCTTGGCTCTTGTCTAAAACCCTGACATAAATTTTCAGGTATTCAATCTGGTTGGACAGTAAATTGCGCCTCCAACTTGACCCCTTACTCATATTGGAATACTTTTTGTGGCGAAAAGGTTATGAGTATGCAATTTCCAATCACTACGACCGACACTGTGTATGGGAAGAGGTTGCACAGAATAAGAGATTGAATAAGTATAACCATACCGTCATCGATCAACAATTTGCCTACTACCAAGCTGATGGCCTAACAAAATTTAATGCCTTGGATCCCAACAGGCTTCTTCCCAGCAGTATGATTTGTTCAATGAGAAAAAGAGCGCTTTCATTAAAATATTTTGACTGCAATGCATTTTCTTTTACCAATCCATGACATAATTTGTTTAATCACATCTGCAGATGTACCAGAAGGGTCTTTTATCATCCGGGCACACACTCCAATGTCAAACTTGTTTTCCTGTCTATGGTTCAATGAGGTTGAGCGGTTTACCCCTCGTGATCAGCTAAGTTTTGCATATACATACCAGAAGTTAAGAAGGATGAATCCGGAAAAACCTCTCCATCTTAATATGTTCAAGGTAAAAATTTATGCAGATTATTGGTTATAGCCAAACTGAATGTAAACTGTGCGAATAATTTGGATTTGATTCAACAACTGTAAGAATTACCTCTCCTCAACACAACCAACATGAGTGAATAAATGAATAGTAAGAATAACAATACTTGGATGCCTTATGGATAAGGACTAAAAAGTTATTCTTCTTACAAGCTTAGGCGGGTAAATCCCAGTGCACGAGTCAACCTTGCAAGGAGGAATACTCCTTGTGCATAAAAAGCCAAGCATTTTTCTCAATAGGATTGCGAGAGGAGAGCCAAGCATTTTAATCTGATTCTGTCAATGTTGCAGGATTGCGAGAGGAGAGCCATAGCTAAGTTGTTTCGCCACAGGTCATAAGAGAAGCAGAGTATTCGGAAAAAAAGCAACGGAGTAGAACTTCTTTGGCTTTTCTGAAACCTGCTTTATACGAATGGTGTTTGGCCACACTCTTCACTGTGTAGAAGTGCCGACTGACTACATGGTACACGGAAATTTTGCACTTTTAATGTGAGAAGACTATAACGATGAACTTTTCTTTTTTCCAGAGAGTTCTTGTGGGGGTGAAGTTAGCATTTCTGCGGTCGCTTTTACTGCTGAGCGGGCTCTTTAGAAAAGATACGTAACGCTTCTTGGTTGTTATTCCTCCCATTTTTTCATTCGTTGCTCCATATCTGGATTCGGAAGCAAGTAGCAATACGCTTATGGCAACTGACACTGTATCCAAATCATAGGTCCATTCATGTATTTTACACCAAATGGATGTTTTGCTGTTATATTGTTTCTGTAATTGCTTATTCCAAAGCATGTACTATATGCATATGTATATTCTTTTAGGCAAATACAATTTGACCGGTTATTCATTTCCCTGAATTGACCTTGTTGAGCCATTTTGCCCTCGCATTTTACTTTATTAGCTTCATTAAAGAGAGACTGTGGAAGAGATTACAAAGTTGGAAATGGTTAAGGGATTTGGATCCTCTCCTGAGCCCAAAGAGAGGATCCTCCTGATCAAGAAGTGTGGGCCGTTGGATTTTCATCCAACGGTTATAATTATTATAACTTTAAAGGGATCCTCTATTTGTTATAGCCGTTAGATGAAAATCCAACAGTCCACACTTCTTGGTCAAGAGGATCCTCTCCTTGGGTTTAGGAGAGGATCCAAATCCGGGGTTAAGCTCTTGAGCGCTGCGGGCATGGAATTGCTTGTGAAAGTAATTTCGTGCTTGCTAAATATTTCTTTTGTGATGATCTCAACAAGATGGTTGCTTCCCCTCCTATCATCCTTTCCAATTTTCTCTCCAAAACCACCCAACTCTAATCTGCTGTTTGTCAAAGATCTGTTTGGTTGAGGAAAGCTTGTGCTGATTCCTTTTTTCTGGTGAACTGGAACTTTTTTGTACTACTGCTGTTATTATCAAAGAAACTATCGTTCTTTTTTTTTTTTTTTTTTAAATGGATTTTTGCCTTTTTTCAAATTATTTTGCAATTCTGCATCTCTGCACTTGTATTTATATTTTAAGCACTGCTATATTGCATGTAGTATCGATTTCCCTTAAGAAAACTTCATTCCAAAACACTTTCAGCAACTCGCTCAAACTTGCCCGACTGGCAAGAAAGTTTGTCCGAATAGGAATAAACTTGCATGATCTCTTGTACTTCGTATTGCTTTCAAGATTATTACTTTGTTGAAGGAAATTTGATATGTATAACGTCATTTCCTTCATGTCCCTTCATTTCCATATAGCCTGTCATGCATTTATGTGATTATAATATATGAGAATTATAAACTGTCCAATCAATTTGTGGTTATCATTTGGCATATATAAAGAAAATATTTCAAGTCCTTTACAAAATAAGGCATGGAAAAGAACATAACTAGAAGCTCCGTTTATTTCTCGTGCAAACTTACATTCCAATAAACAACATTATTCAACTTTTCTGTTGGTATTAGCCAACAGTGGCACACCTGATACAACAAATGGCTCATTTTAAAGAGTTTGATGTATTTTAAACTGACAAGAGTTTCAAACACTCGCAGGGGGAATTGTGTCCACCAACAAATCACAAGTTATATATGCAGATTGACTATATGTACGCTTGGAAGAATTAATATTGCATCTTGGTTTGTAGTCGAAACTTCTTTGTTTTTATATTTTTAAATGAATGGAACATCGGTTGTGATGATAAATTTTTGAAAAGACATAGTGATCACTTTTTTAAAATTGGAAAGGTTGTGCTTAAAAAAGTGGCCTCATGCTTACGTGGGAGAATGTTAGAATGTGAGCATGAGACTGGAAAGTTAGAGCTTGTTGTTACAGTCCAATTTGAATAAGAACGGCTTACTAGAAAAGGGGCTAATCCTTATTGGGTTTGGCAAGAATTGTATGGTTGTATAGTGATCTTTGCTCTCACAGAATATACTAGGGGTGGGCACACACCGGGCTGGGCCCAAATCTACAAGAATTGAACCCTACCCATTGTAAACAGTAAGGAGGCGGGTCGAGCCGGGTAATGGGATTTATGAGTTAAGAACCAAACCTATCCCGACACATTTGAAACTGGCTGTTACGGGTCCAATTTCACATTTTTCTTTTGGTTAGGGACGACCTTGTTGAGATCGTATTCCTCAGCACACAGAAGGGGATTGATCGTGGGAGAACGCGCATCCATATCCTGATCGAGCTCTCTCCTTTGTCCCTATCTCTCTTGCTCATCTCTCCCAATCCTAAATCAAGGTCTCTGTCTCTCTACTCTGGTCGACGACGATGGCGTGAGGCTCCAATCTGACTTAGATCGACGATGGCAGAAGGCTCCATCCATATCGGTTCAACATAGATCTCGAAGCAATCGACGCAATTGATTCGACGGTGGGAGGGAGAAGAGAACGAGGAATGAGCTGTGCCGTTGAGGAGGAGATAACGCCTAAACCAGAGATCTCAATGCTAGTGATGGGGTGGTGGTTGTCGCTGCGGCGGCGATGGGTTGACGATGGATTTGTCTTCTGGGCTTTCGGTGATATCGTCGAGGGAAACAGAGAGGAGTGGGAAAGATGAGATGAGTGTCGGTACTGTGGGATTCGGGAGGGAGGGAGACTAGGAGGAGACTCGCTACGGTGGTTATGTTCTGGGTGGTGAAGAAGATGATTGACGAAGAGTGGGGAGCAAGGGAGGGGATGCAATAAAGAGTGGAGTCTGTAACCAGAGAGACTCGGGTTTGATTGAGACCTAGGGTAAAAACTAACAGATAAGATTGGATGTATATTACTCTTCAAATCTCGTCTGTCCATTACAATTACTAACGGGCCGGTCCGGGGTCCCGTTTTTCTATATATGGACTTGGCCCGCCCCTAAAATGGCATCGCCCCGCCCCGTTTTTCCTCTTAAAAAATTAGAACCAATCCATACCCGTCGTGACTTGCAGTTCCTACATCCGTTTGCCCACCCTTAGAATATACACTCTTTTCTGAACTGAAAACCCATTGTTAATTTGAGCATTTGAGATTCTGATAGAGAGGAGAATGTCTCTGTGAAGACGGGCCTTCTTGGCTTCTTTATTAGCTTGAAGAAGTCAATTTTATTCTTACTTTTCTTTATTGTGCAACAAAGAGCTCTCTATTATATTTAAAAAAAAACTGAAATCATAAGATGCTTTAGCAAATAGTCAAATGGATAGAGAAACTGAAATACATTCATACATAGACATGACTTGGTCATGAGACGTGCCCTCTGTACCTTCTTTTTATTAATCAAACTATATATAATCCAATTATTTACACTCAGCACTAGTATATGATCACCCCATTAAAAAAAAAGACATTAGGAAGAAAAAAAAAGAAAAAGAAAAAAAACCAAGAACACAAGAAAGGGGAGAGGTAGGCAATTTGATCATGGCCATGCAGGTTTCTTGAGTTTGTGATTAGGGTTGTGGAGGAAGAACAACCTTTTTATGACCTTCATAATCCCCGCAACGCCGACAGCAGTAGTAGTAGTACTGTTGGTTTTCGAAAACTTGAAAGATTGAACGCAGCCCAATTGTTTTAGTATCTCTTGTGAAAACCTACCAGAGTAGTCTGATCTTGCAGCAGTTCTTGACATTGGTAGTTCTTCGTTGAAATCTTCCCAAAGCATGTCCATCGTCTTAGTCTCCTCTTCTTCCTTCTCTCTCATTTTCCGGCCGCCACGCTCGATATGTGAAACGCTCTTTCTTCTTTGATAACTACAATTTACAGCATCCGTGATGTCTTCTCCATGATTACGATCTTCTTCTGCTGCAGGAGATAAGCACCACAACGGGGGTGAGTCGATAGGAGTTGAAGGGAAATTGTGTGTGGGGAAGCTGAAATCGTCTGTGTCCATGAAGTGGTTGATCTACTGGGAATCAAATAGTTGGTCGCACAACGTTAATTAAAATGATGAGATACTCGCACAGGATTAGTTCGTTGGCCTGGAGGAGGTTTGGTGGTGGTTGACAATGGTGCAGCTGGTTGTTCTCAAAAAGTTTTAGTTCAACTGCTTCCTGCGGGTCACCATTTCTTTTTTATTTGAAGAAATATAGGTTAAGGGTGTCAGGGCCCCCCACGTAGTTACATTTTCAAGGCAGATTTATATATTTTTATCTCAAGTGAACCCAAAACACGTGGCTTAAACACGAGAAAGACTTTTGTTGGGTTATTTACGTTAAGGGGCGGAAGATCTGTGATATCCAGTTATAATAATTTGATTCAAACTTACGATTTACGAAAATCAAAGTTAAAATCTCTTATTTACAAGCGAAGAAGGGATCGTGAATCGAAATACTAGTCGAATTTAAAGATGATATGTGCTAAGAAACAAAAATGGGTAATCCAATCTGGGGCTAAGGGCGGTACAACAAAAATAAAACCTTTTTGATTGCTGAATTATTAATTAGCACAATACGTGCCAAATTGTGTTGGAAAATATAGTTTCTTGCAAGACTTGTTGAATCAGAAAGGAGCAATAGGGACATCTCATCTATCGGCGGATTGGAAGGAGGAAACACCTCCCCTTTCAAATCAAAACAACAAAGCTGTTGACTTTGAAGCTGTGAAAGGGATTTGCTTTGCCACTTATGTCCTGCCTAGGAACCAAGTGAACCAATTGTTTTTTTAAATGAATAAAATAACAAAGGTTTAATGAATTAAAATTTTAGCGTAGATAATATTGTTTGTTCAGAAGAAAAAAAAAAGTTTAAAATCTCCATTACAACCAGATCGTGATGGGTCAAATATAAGAGTATTCCTAGCAGACGGTATAGTTCTATCCCTATAAATAAAGCCCGTCAATAAAATGGCCGCATTAGTAATTACATCGGTTTAGAAATTTGTCTTTCTAAAACTATTTCGTCATGAGATCGTCAAGCTTGAGAAAGAGCCACTTGATGATGTAAGTAATAGTGATTTTGAGATGCCATGCAGTAGCACATCGGCCAAGTATAGTGTCAATGACAAGTAAACCAATTGTTTAGCACTAGTTTTTTTTTTTTTTTCTTTTCTATTACGTCCTTTTTAGGACGGTACAAAATTATTAGTTGATTTTTTTTTTTTGGTTAAACGATAAAATTTGTCAGATGAAATATTAGATTGGCTATCGACGAAATTTGAATGCACACCGTCATGTAAGGGCTAGACACATTTCCACTACTATGGTAAATGACCACTTGCACAAAATTATTAGTTGATGGCTTGTGTTAGGTTGTTCCATCAATTACAATATTTTTGTTGGGCCTATTTTTTATTTGGGCCAAAATATTAATGTTAAATTCAAAATTAAGTAATGGGTTTGGACATTAAATGTTTAGCCATTATTTAATTCGTGAAGCCCAAAAGACCTAATTAGCTTGATTGGAAATTCTCTCATGCACATTTTGTCACGAGTGAGTAGTTGAGATTTAACTAAAATGATGTGCAGGTGAACCTTGCCTTGCTCTAAGCTCGATTGTGGCGAAAGGCGATGCAGTTATTCTGCGTGAAGAAAGGGATTCTTGTAGCTAAAAATTGGAATTGAATGTAAAACCTTATGTTCTTGGATTGCAAGCAGAGGAAGTAAGATCCTAGGAAGATTTTAAGGTTGAGTCAATTGGTATAAATAAAAGGGTTTTGGAGAAAGAAGAATACACACGAAACTACAACAATCAAACTCTCAACAAACTATCAAGTTTTACCTCCCTCAACGGCTCCTACTGTTATCTCTCAGTACCCTTGAATCTCAAAGCCTTTCTATGGCATAAGAATTCAAGATTATTGCTCTGCTAGACTTCTTCTCTACTTCATTGTTAAAAGTTGATTGGGTTTTTTTCTTTTTAGTTTTTAATTATGTATTGATGCAACACGAGCGTAGAAAGGATACCAATGTACGCCCTTGAAGAACAATGTTCTGGAATCCACCAGATTTTAAAAGAAAATGAAAATGTTTATTTGAATAATTCCTGAATGATGTATTAAATTGGGAGCCAAAAGGCTTAAATAGACTTAAAATCAACTATGAAATAAATCAGACGAAATTTGAAGAGCCCGATTTGTATTACAAAATTTAAATGTGTTTTGGAAGTCTAAAAGACCTTTGATGGCAAAATATATCACGACAAAGCCTTATGTCTAAATCTGAACATCTCGCTCTTTTTAGAAAGGTATTATGATCCCAAAACGAAGCTCGGATGCCAAATTTATAAATTTCCGTTGCATCCTTTTGTCTTCTTTTGCTCCACTACATCTTCAATCCACTCATCCATTTGTTCTACATCCATTTTAAATTTTTAAATATTAATGTTTTCTTTCTCAAAATTTTTTTTTTATTATTATTATTTAAACCTGCTTGGCTCTCCATAGCATAATTATGGTCCCATGTCCTTTGGTTGACGCAAAGCCTAACTGTGTTTTTTTAGGTACAACGATATATTTTATACTAAGAAGAGGAAGAAATTTGGTTAAGCCACACAATGGTGTTGAAATATCCCACATCGACCGTATCTTTGATAAATGAGAGTTTAGATATCCTAACCCCAGTCCAACTAATACTGATGCCTTTGGTATCAAATTCGTCATCCACGAGATTCGAACCTAAGACCTCTCACTTACAGTTTTAGTACGAAGGAATTATTGTTTCACATTTTGTTCAAATCAGATGCCAAACTTAATAACACAAGGGCTTTAAGGGCACTAGGTGTAGAACACCCCTAAAGACTTACTAATTCGAGCTGAAAAGGCTACGAAACCAACTAACCACTTTGCCCCATGCCAAAACTTTATTGTGTTACGTGAGAATCACTGCTGATTAGGCATGACTGGCCCGTTACTAAGTAAAGCCTCGGGTGGAACAATTATTACTTTATTTATGATAAGAACTAAACTTTACTTTATGAAGAGCAAAAATTAAAAGTTAACTCAGACTAAAAGTAAGTGTTCCAATCTCACTCCCCACAAACCATGTGGATGGGAATGTGCGAATTTTCAAAGTATAACTCATGAATTAGTGCCTAAGTAACGATAAATAGAAAATACTCTACTGTGGAATTAACCTTCACCATGTCACGCGAATTACTCCCGCCTGTCATGCACGTGACCTGGGTTCGATCCCCGACAATGATGCCAATTTCTTGATAAGATTTTTAGTACCTGCGCAAAGAGGGTTAAATCCACACAAAGTACTTGCAAGAGAACAAGGTAATTGTAGTAAAAATGTTCATGTCCCACATGGATTATTTAAAACAATTTATGCAAATCCAAAATATTAGTTAATTATTTGAAAACAAAGATTGGGAAGGGTTGCTTTTCAATTTAAATATAATAAAAACGAATTTAATAAAAGTTATTTAAGAAAAACAACTAGTAACCAATTAAGAAGAAATTAGATAAAAAAAGAAAAGGTTTTGAGAAATAAATTTGGAAAAGCACTAGGGTTCCCCGTTCCCTTAACAATCTTATGTAGATTTACTAATTACTTATTAATTACCTATGCAACTTTGACGGTTAGGTTTTCCTCATGTATATTCTACTTGTGGCGTTCAAGATAGACCGTATATCAAAAATGCAATCCGTCTATGACATTTAGATCAAATATAAACATGCATGACTCATTATGTTTTGTGAAAACCTTTTGAAAAACCATGCAACCCTTAAGACGTGGCATTCGCCCTAAGTGAACTTACAATTATTAACCACAATAAGCATTACAGGGTGACATTCCAACATAAATTGCATCCAATGCATAATATTCCAAAATTTTTAGCACCGCGCACTGCTTCTTTATTTAATTGCTAAAAAATAACCACTTGGTAGAAATCGTTGAAATTTTAACACGAACAAGCTCAGGAACACACGAACGTCCTCCAATTTGAATTATTCCAAAATACGTCTATTTGATCACATTTTATTCCAGAGGAAGTCGAATGTTCAATGTTGAAAATATAAAGTAAAGTATCAAAATTCTACCAAAACAAATACCAAATTATACTAAGAATAGAGTAAAATATATAATATGAAAGCAACTCATCAGATACTTTATTCAAGAACCAAAATTACAGTTCGATAATATTTTTTTTTAATTTATTTATTTTTATCACAAAGTCAACTTTCATTCTGATAAAAACTAATACAAGTCCCAAAAAGGAACAGTAAACAACTGCAGGGAAAGTAAAAGGCCTAAGAAAAATGAGAGCAACAACACAAGATACAATGGGAGGCACACACAAGTTTAGACCCAAAGGCAGTAGAAAATAGATAATAAAAAACCTAATCTCCAGCAGGAAAGACCACATCGCTGCCACAGTCACATCCTCGAAGGAAGCCAAACTCCGAATCGAGAAAGTAGACACCAGATCCAAGTTCCCTTCACGAACCCCTGCAAATATATACAAACAAAGTATCATACAAGTAGAGAGTGAGGCTAAGGGGTATGTAAAATACCCATCACTTGGCCTCGATGGGGATTTGGCATAGGCATGCCCGTTGGGGGGTGGGAAGTGAATGAGGGTAGTAGGTTTGGTATCCTATTCCTGATTGGAGCATGCCTATCCGAGTACATGGTGGGATGACGATGGAGTATCACAACTAAGAAGAAGTGAGGACAGAAAGCAATAAAAGTAGGCAAAAGATGTCAGATGAGGGACATAAAGCCCAAATCTAAGACAAACTCATGGGATAGTTGAGATCCAGCTCAAGGAAAACTGAGATAAACTCATAGAGAATCAGGAATAAAACGAAAGAAGGAGACTGGAAAGAGGAGAGGAAGAGATGGATGCATGGATGAGGATGGAGTAGAGGAAAAAGAAGAAAAAGGCAAATGAGGGAAGAAGGGAAGGGGGAAGAATGAGACTGGAAATAGGAGGAAGTAACAGGTTGCCACCTACCCCGAGCAAGAGCAAGGGGCGGTGACTGAAAGTTGAAGCCGGAGAAGAGGCTCTGGATTTGGGTTTCTAGAGAGAGACACAAGGAGAGAGAGAGAGAGAGAGAGAAGGCGTATTTCCAAAATTTATTGACACAATATTTCAATAATAGTTTAAAGACGACTAACCCAAATTATTTATAAAAAAATAGAGTTCAAGAGCCAAAATCACAGTTTGATAATAGTTTAAAGACCACTAGTGATGAGTCCATATTTTACCCTATTCTTAGTTATAGTTTATTGGTTATTTTGATAGAATTTTGATACCTTGTTATATATTTTCAATATAGGACATGCGACTTCCTTTGGAGCAAAAAGTAATCAAACGGATGAATTTTGGAGTGATTCTAATTGGAAGATGTTGTGATTCTTTCAAGATAATTGTGTCAAAATTTCAGATTTTTCTACCAAGCCGTTTGACCATAGTGATGAAATAAAGGCCCAGCACGTAGCTTTTCCAGATTGACGTTTCTGGACGTTTTGGGTATTTTGGAGGTCAAGATGGCATATTTTAAGGAATATTCCTTTGAGGATTCGTAGGAGACGTCTCCAGCTTTCAAAAGAGACCTTTTGGGACCAAATCAAAGTTGATTTGGTTAGTCAAAAGCCTGATTTTCTGAGAAGTCCGAATATCAATTTAAATAGGAAACCTTTTATTTTCTATTTTATTATTTTTATGTTTCCTAGTTCTATTCTAAGACTTTTTAGGGTTTTATTTTGTAGTAGTATAAATAAGACTTTTTAGCCATTAGGGTTAGAGGATTAGGAGGAGAGGAGGAAACACACGCACAAGCTTTTGACAATTCAAGTTTATTTTCTAGGTGTTTTCTATCCTTGTTCTTAATAATATTTTATTATGATTGTTCATAACTAGTTCTTTTGCTAGGGCGAAGCCATGAGCCTTAGCATAAATATGTGATTTTATTAATTTGCTTATGAATGGAATCATATTTGCTTTGAATTATTAATCATTGTGATTAAACTATCTAATTGTATTAGTGATTCGCGACCATTAGGGTTTTTAGACAAGTACTTTGATGCAATTTCTATTGGAACATCATCCTAAAATTGAGGAGGGCTTCTTGTGATTAGTAATTGTAAGTTCACTTAAGGCAAACATCACGCTGTTAAGGGTTGCATGGTTTTTCAAAGGGTTTTCACAAAGCTTAATGAGTCTTGCATGTTTACATTTCATCTGAACATCACAGACGGGTTGCATGTTAGATATACGTTTTCGCTTGAACATCACGAGGAAAATATGCTTAGGAAAACCTAACCTTCAAAGTATGTGTGTGGAATTTCGTAAGTAATTGGTAAAATTGCATATGATTGTTAAAGGGACCGCGGAACCCTAGGCTTTTACAAATTGATTTTCTTTAAATTGTTCTATAGTTAATTTCTTTAATTGTTTTATTTTAAAATTCATTTTTATTATATTAATTTCTAAAATCAACATTTTCCAAACTTTGTTTTAAATAATTAATTAAGAGTTGGTTTTAAACACAAATTATTCATTCAATCCCTGTGGAAAACGACATTGCTGGAGCTGCTATACTACGATAACATTATACTCTTGCAAGTATTTTTAAGTGTTTTTATCCCTACTTTTGCAGATGGTAAAAATCCTATCAACTAGCCCAAATTATTTATAAAAAATAGAGAATTGAACTTGAAACCTCGAGTGCAACTTTAGCTACAAATATTTCTGGTTCATATAAGAAGACTTCGGAATCAAAGGTTTCGAATAGAATGTCAAAGGTGTACCAAGTTAATCCAAGTAAATAGAAAAAAATAAAAATAAATAAAAAATAAAAAAAAATAAAAATAAAAAGGAACAAAAATATCAACCGTAATGATTGGTCTTGGTCAATGCAGTCCCGGTTCAAAGCATAAAATCCCAGAAAAAGGGCCGGCGGAAGATTCACGGCATGAGCACTGATAATGTAGTGGCGACGACTCTCAAAACCAATCGAATCAAAACCTCATCACATTCTCCGCAAACAAACGATTTTTAGTGGAATCTTATTCTCACCTTCCCATATTCTCATCTGTATTTCTAACTTGTTCTCTTTGTCTTCATTTACGCGTTTTTGAACAACCTTTGTTTTTCTAGGTCAAGCATGACTCCACAGTCCACAAGGTAGAAACTTTTATAGGGCTTTATGAACTGAGAGATTCTTAAGTCTCCACTTTCTTGTCACGTCACGACTACAAAAACATACAAAAAGGACTCTTGCGTTCACGTCCCCCAAAATGGTCTTGTTACATTCAAATGCCAAAGGGAGTTTCTCCTTTTATGTGTCTTGAGTGTAATGGTTAGTAAAATTGAGGTATAGTGGTATTCCTCTTTACGTGTAAGTGAGAGATTTTAGGTTTGATTCTTGCCAAAAGCGAATTTGAATCACATTATTGATAACTCATTGTGAGACTAAACATACATTTCTCCCTTAGTGTAGATAATTTTTTTTTTTATTAAAAAAAAAAAAGTGTCTTTGCAAGAACAGACTCATAAGTCCAGTCAACTCCACTTCCCAACCAACACGCCGAACGCTTTCTCTTCTTCCCGTTCCCACAACATTTCCACTCCTCAAAAACCCCAATAACCCAAACCCAAAACCAAACACAAACACAATCAGACATCTCTCAGCAATTCTCTCTCTCTCTCTCTCTCTCTCTCTCTCTCCCACCTGAAAACCACATAAACTATTTATACAACTCTCCCTTCATATTTATAAATTATAAAAGACCAAACACAAGTGCAAACACAATAACCTTTGTAGCCCAAAAATGAGCAGGTATGGCCGCCAAACCACCTCGCTTGTCCTGTATTTCAACTTCCATTTCTTCTTGTCCTTGTTCTGCTACCATCCTCTTCCCATGGTCTTCTCTCAACTCTCCTCAAACCAGAAAACCGCCATGATCAATCTCTCCAGCAACCTCAACACTCCTACTAGAGTTGTTTCATGGGACGTCAACAAAGAACCAAACCCATGCTTGTGGACGGGAGTTCGTTGCAATCCCCCGACCAATTCATCCGTCATCCAGATTTCACTGGCCGGCTATTCTCTATCTTCCTCGGACTTTCTGCCACTCGTATGCCGGATTCAGTCTCTGCAGATTCTCGATGTGTCCGGCAACCTTCTGACCACAATCCCACCTCGGTTTATCTCGGATTGTGGAAAGCTAGGCGGGTTAAAGCTGCTCAATTTTAGTATGAACAATTTGAAGGGTCGTCTTCCCGATTTTGTCGGGTTTTCAGGGTTGGAGGCTTTGGACTTTGCTGCGAATAACTTGGATGGAAGCATTGACTCCGAGTTGGACGGGTTGGTCAGGCTCAGAAGCTTGAACCTTAGCTTCAACCATTTTACTGGGTTTGTTCCGACACGTCTCGGAAAGTCCAAGGTTTTGGAGAAGCTTGAGCTTTCTATGAATACGTTTGATGGTCCTATCCCTGCTGAACTTGTGGGATACCAGAATTTGACTCTGATTGATCTTAGCGGAAATCGGCTTTCCGGGAGTGTTCCTGATGGAATCAGAGAGCTCGCCAAGTTGGAGGTTTTGATTCTTTCGGCTAATAGATTATCCGGCAGAATCCCACAAAGCATTTCCAATATGACCAGCCTCTGGAGATTTGCAGCAAATTCTAACAATTTGAATGGTTCAATACCTGATGGCATTGCAAAGCATCTGAAAAACTTGGACCTCAGTTATAATAGCTTGAGTGGGTCGATTCCATCGGACCTCTTGTCCTCGTTGAATCTGCATACTCTGGATTTGTCGAATAATAGATTGGAGGGACAGATACCGGAAATTCAATCTCCGAGCTTGGTCAGGTTGAGACTGGGAAACAATTCGCTTGATGGGAAGATACCTTCCACAGCAAGTGCAACACATCAAAAGTTGACCTACTTGGAGCTGGAAAACAATAACTTGACTGGATTGATTTCTCCTGAATTGGGTGATTGCCAGAATTTGGCGCTGCTGAATTTGGCTCAGAATCAACTGTCTGGGGCTTTGCCGGTGGAGTTGGGTAAGCTTAGCCATCTTCAGGTCTTGAAACTTCAATTTAACAATTTGAGTGGTGGAATTCCAATTCAAATTACTCAACCGCCCAACTTGTCCGTTCTGAATATCAGCTGGAATTCTCTCAACGGTTCAATACCTCCTTCAGTTTCAGAAATGCAGAATCTTTTTATCTTGAACTTACAGGGCAACCAGTTCAGCGGTTCCATTCCCGCCAGTATTGCCTCCATGAAGTCTCTGATGGAACTCCAACTTGGAGAAAATCACTTAGGTGGCGACATTCCAATAATGCCGTCGTCTTTGCAGATTTTGAATCTCAGCAGCAATCTTTTTCAAGGACCTATTCCGGAAACTCTTTCGAGGCTCAGTGAAATAGAAATTCTGGATCTCTCAAATAACAAATTCTCAGGTAAGATACCTGATTTTTTTACTAGAATGGAAACCTTGACACGGTTGTTACTTTCTAACAATGAGCTCTCTGGAGAAATTCCGGATTTTGCTTCTTGGGTCATGGTTGACACAAGTGGGAACGAGGGTGTGACTAACAGAACAACAAAAAGCACTCTGCCCAAATCGGAGAAGAAAAAATCGTATGCAGTGACAATTGTTCTTGCAGTTGTAGCAGCGGTGGTTGCTTTTGGAGCAGTCACCACTGTTGCCTTATCACTAGCGCGACAGAATGACAGGGTTAATGATGAACGAGTTCAAACAGGGGAAGAACTTGCTGTGCCTGAGGTCCTCCAGGGAAATCTCTTAACTGCAAATGGTATTCATAGATCAAACATCGTTTTCACTAGAGCGATGGAAGTAGTTTCTGATCGATCAAACATTGTGCTGAAGACTAGGTTTTCAACTTACTATAAAGCCATCATGCCGTCTGGAGCAATCTACTTTGTCAAGAAGCTCAACTTGAGTGACAAGATATTCCAACTGGGCAGCCACGAGAGGTTCGCCAAAGATTTAGAGGTCTTTGGGAAACTAAGCAATTCCAATGTCATGAATCCGCTAGCCTATGTCTTGACTGTTGACAGTGCTTATCTGTTCTATGAATTTGCTCCAAAAGGAACCCTTTTTGATGCTCTTCATGGTATCTCGGGTGATAACATGGATTGGGGGAGCAGATATAGTATTGCAGTCGGAGTAGCGCAGGGTCTTTCTTTTCTTCATGGGTGCACTCGAAGTCCAATACTCCTTCTTGACCTGTCAAACCGAAGCATTTTGCTCAAGTCCCTCAAGGAGCCTTTGATTGGAGAAGTTGAGCTCTTGAAGGTGACTGATCCGTCAAAGAGCACCGGTAGCCTTTCTACTGTTGCTGGTTCTGTTGGCTACATTCCTCCAGGTAAGCAATTCTGTGATTTCTTCAGTAACTTGCTGGATTTAAAGCACTTATGTCTAAATCGTGTCTCTGTTTTGTGGCAGAGTATGCATACACTATGAGGGTAACAATGGCCGGCAATATCTATAGCTTTGGGGTCATTCTGCTGGAGTTGCTGACGGGAAAGCAAGCAGTTAGCGAGGGCATTGAGTTGGCCAAGTGGGTCTTGAGTAACTCAGCGCAGCAAGATAACAGGGATCACATTCTTGATTATAGTATCAGCAGAACATCAATTGTAGTCCGAAGCCAGATGCTTGCAGTCCTGAAAATTGCTCTCGCTTGTGTTAGTGTATCACCCGCAGCAAGGCCAAGAATGAAGAGTGTGCTTAGGATGCTCCTCAATGCAAGATAAAGTAACACGGCATGATTCAAACTCGATGTAAAAAACCAGTTCCACGCATAAGATGGGATGAAACCCCAAGTTTTGGTCAGTTCCTACGACTAGAATATCAGTGGTTCGATGTTTGTGTAGTTAAAGCGTATCTTGCCATAGAAGATAGGGCAACTATAAGAAGTAATGTAAAATGTAGAAAGTATACGTACTGAACTAGATTATATTTGAGCTATACCACTTACACAAGATAGCCAAAGCTTGGCAGAACAGCAATTTCCTGCGTAAAAAATAATGCTTGCTTGTACTACTGCTTCCAACAGAGCGCCAAGTGCAATATTTATTGAAAATAGACATGTTACGTATGAAGTCCTAAAACATTTTCGAAATGGATTTCAGTAGCAATACTTCTGTATCATGAATACGCTTAAAGTTACAAATTTTATTTCATTCAACCTGTACGCTACAACCTCAACAACGAGTTTCGTGCAATAGCCAACCCTAAAAAATAAAAAAAATAAAAAAAATAAAAAAAAACAACGGCCAGCAAGATTTTATGACAGAACCTCCCTAAAAAAAAAAAAAAATAAAAAAAAAAAAAAAAAACAACGGCCAGCAAGATTTTATGACAGAACCTTTGACGAACGAGAACTAAAACTCATTATGCATTTATATTCAAAATTATTTTCCTATTCTTCATATAATTCCCGTCAAACCTAAATGTTAAGCAACAGTAGAAGCGTGCCTGATGAGATAAAATGAGGAAAATCCCAGACACTCTGAAAGCCAAGCAGGAATCAATTGGGGGCAAGGCATGCAGAGACTAGAAGGTAAGATCTTTGGGGTCCTCAATAATCTTGGCCAAGGTTTGCAAGAATGAAGCAAGATCAGCACCATAAATTATGCGATGGTCAGCAGTAACATTTACCTGTAAAGAATTTTATGTTCCAAGAATTAGAATTTGTAGTTTCATTCTATGTATCATACGACTAAGTATAGCTTTCGAATTTCTTACCTGCATTTGGTTCTTCCTACCAATCCGGCCATCCTTAGTAGCCACAACAGTAGGCTGAGATGATCCAACAGCCATAATTGCTCCCTATCAAAATTGAAATCAGAAACGCACAAATATTAATAACCACCAGCATAGAACATTCATCTTCACTCTCTAACAGAAAATAAAGCATGACAAATGAAACACTTACAGTTCCAGGTGGCAGAATAGCATCAAACCGATCAACACCAAACATCCCAAGATTAGAAACAGTGAAAGTACCTACAAAAACAGTAAACAGTCATCATTTAAATCAGACATAAAAATGGAGCGCTTCGATATCAAATTGTTAGTAAAAATGGCATAAAACCTGAATTGCATAAAAATAGAGACAGATACTACTCAGGTACTCAACCGCAGTAAGGTTCTGTGAGTCTAATAATAAGGCAGGCTAAACAATAAGGGCCAGACCCTTCTAACGCGCCACAATCAAAAGGTGACAGAGAACAGGCATTGTAAACTGCATCATTAAAAAATTTCTAGATGCTGTTCCTCTAATTTGCACTCTGACTGTATTAGTGATCTGAGTAAAAAGGAAAGACAAAGACAACAAGGCACAAAATTCTAATGGCACGGCCAAAGTTGTGACCTCAAAGAGCCAAGATTGAGTTGAAGCATTGAAACAAATAGACTTAGCAAACCAGCATTTGCTGTTTGTAAAGCACTTTACACACGGTACAGAAAGTTGTAATCTTTTGTTATTGGTGTAAATAAAAACCAAGTTTAACGGAAGGCAGAAGAGGGAAGGTCACTCAATTTACAATTACAAAAAAGAATTTAGGCACAGCCTTTTCCACAGTTATAGAAGAGAAGCCTTTGCCGCCTTTTGAAATATTGGCCCGGATTACGCTTTCAAATCCAAGTACTAATTTGAAACAAATGAACCTAACAGACAGCTTAATCATGTACATGTTTTGGAGAACATGAGAATCAGAGCATAGGCAACCAAATTATTTAGGCATTGTTGCTTGAGGCAAACAGACACTGACTGCATGAGCAATGATCACCTTGTTCTCATTCTAATTATTCAGCTTTGGTGTTTAATTTCATACAACAATAAAGCATAAATTGAACTATTCCATGTCATACTAGCTAAATAATTAAAAGTTCAAAGTGAATGTCAGTGCATTTAAATCCCTGTTTTTCTCAAAATGATCATACTTTTTTCGTATGGATCGAAAAAATTGTTAATTACATTTTGATCAATATGATTATTTCTTTCAAATTTAGTAACATACTTTTTTTCCTATTGATCGAAAAAGTAGTTACTAAATTTGATAAAAATAATCATAAATTTTGAAGCATTTTATACAAGTTTTAAAAACTTCACATGCAAAGGTTGTTTATTATCACATTCCATTCTGCATGACAATGTAATAGAAAATATACCAAACTCTCTCATGCCTTCTCTGCTCAACATGTTGTGTAGTTACTAAGCATTTAGACAAGTAATAATAGTACCTGTACTATACTCATGAGGTTGTAGCTGCTTGGCCCTGGCCTTATCAACCAACTCCTTCCACTTTCTTGACAATGTATATATGTCAACCTGAACCATAAAACTTCGAGCCTCAGAACCACCAACCACCTTCCCAAAACAAAAGAAACCACTACTATAAAGCACGGAAAACGAAAAGGCACAAACCTTGTCCGCATCCTGAAGCACTGGCGTAATCAATCCACCATCGATTGCCACAGCGACTGCTATGTTAATGCTGCTGTTGTATGTAAAGCTCTTACCATCTCTACAGCCAGAGTTCACAACAGGATGTTTGACTAATGCAAGTGCAGTAGCCTTTGCAAGCAATGCTGTCATGGTAACTCCCTTCGACTTGATCTAGAAAAAATAAATCATAACATCTACTCGTTACAACAAAATAACATGGTAAAATTGACTTAATGAATCTACTGTCCAGATTCAGAATTCTCGACCAGTAAGCCACATTCACGTGGGGAATAAAATGCTACCTTATTAACGAAGCAAGTGCATACTATAGACTACAATACTCTTCATTTAAATGGAAAAAGAAATCGTATTATTATTTTAGGACAATGTCAAATTATCAAGTTAGAGACTCAATTTTGATGACACAAACTATGGAATCTCATGTTACGCAACCCAAATTATTGAATTGAAATTACCTAAAAAACAACTTTTCGGTGCTGCGCATAAATGAATAATGAATTTGAATTTGATAATAAATAAGAATTCAGCGTTGTTCTTGCAAAATGTGAAATGATACAGAAAGCATGTTTCTTGATAATTTGAAGTTACCTTTTTGTACAGGGCATCCAGCGCGTCAGTGGTGATGGTGTATCCTACTCTGAAAGTGGGCACAGAGAGACTCTCAAGCATGTTCCTACTCACAGCCCCCTGCATTGTTGTAAAAGGCACCACCGATCCCAACTCAATTCCTGCCTCCGCCGCCACAGCAGCAGCTGACTTTCCAACACTCGGTTCAGCAGCCAATGCCACCGTAGGCTGAGCAGCAAAAGCTTCAACATCCTTAGCCACAATCCTCCCCAGTGGTCCACTTCCCACCACTGACCCCAAGTCCACCTTCAAGTCCTTAGCAAGCTTCTTTGCATATGGCGATGCCACGATTCTCTTCCCTCCCTCTGACGCCGGGTGGGTTGAAGCTACGGTTGCCGCCTTAGGGACCACCGCAGGACCCACATTATCCGGAATTTTCGCTGGTTGTGGCTCCGGAGCAGCTGCGGCCGGTGCTGGTGCTGGTGCTGGTGCCGCTGGAGCTGCTGATGAAGAACTGGCCTTCGCCTTGGCCTCGGCCATCTCGTCCTCGGTTTCGGCCAATAGAGCAATAGCCGAACCGACGGCTGCGACGCCGCCCTCCTCGACCATAATCGAAGCCAAGTAACCGTCGTAGAAAGTCTCGACGTCCATGTCAGCCTTATCAGACTCAACAACGACGACGCTTTCGCCCTTGGAGAGCTTGTCGCCCTCGGACTTGACCCAGGAGACGATCTTGCCCTCAGTCATGGTGGAGCTGAGAGCCGGCATGAAGATCTCCCGGATCTTGGCCTGGACTTGGGCCCTGCCGCGGCGCCCGGAAATAAGTGCCGGCGCAGAGGAGGTGGGGTTACGGCGGAGGGGTTGGGAGGTGGGGATGAAGGAGGTGTTGAGAAGGTGAGCCATTGGAGTGGGCGGTCAGAGAGAGAGAGAGAATGAGGGGGTTTGTGTAGAAGAAGGAAGGAAGGAAGGATGAGAATCCAGAGGGTCTGTGGATTCGATGGGTAGGTTTTGTTTTGTGGGTTTATTTCGATTTCGTAGTTGATATCTTCATCGCATTTAGGTGTGTGTGTTTCTCGAGTGCATCGAAACGATGGCGGGCGTTCCAACCTCCAACTACTTTACCAGTGTCGATGGTGGTGATGTGCTTTTGGTTGGTTTGCTTCGTTTCCATAAGCTTCAATGTTTTTACATCACTAGTCCTTGAATTTGTTCAAAATCCTCATTTTGAACTTCAAATTCACAATCGACAATGTCATCCTGAAATTTAGTTCCATACATCAATTTGGTTATTTCATTTAGATTTTCTCAATTATTTATGATAAGTAAGTTCATCTCTACCCAAAGACTATAGGTCACCTATAGTCAACAAAATCAATCTCCCACTAAATAGAATCAAGCTAAAAGAATCAGGTTAAGTTTAGCCCCAAAAAATACTAAAATATGAAGGCGAATATGACAAACGATTATGTTAATGGGTTAAATTGTTAAATGCTAGTGAGAGAGTGATTAGTAACGATCCAATCCATGAACCCACTAACCACCATCACGCCTCTCCCTCACCACCAAGACCCGATCAGCACCACGGCCAACCACCAACCACCAACCACCACAATCTCTCCTTCACTAATTTTTCTATCACCATTGGAGAAAATTGTGAAACCATCTTACTACCACCAAATCCACCATGACCTCAACCATCAATAAGAAAACCTAGCAGAAGAAGTTGTTCCATATAATCTTACACCATTCAAGATCCAAATTTTCAATTTTTTTTCTATAAAAGGGGACAACTGGTGACAAGCTACAGTTATTCACCATTTTCAGGCCCAAAGAAACTATGAGGAATTTTACCTTGTCCGTGGTCACAGTCAAACAGACTCAGCAGCTCGAAATTTAATTAAATAAACAATATGGGGAAATGCAAAGGGGGAAACAACAAAATTTGAATCCACACCACCTTTCACTTTGTAAGACTATCTTATATGTTTGATGAGTGCATTTCCGTTCACTTTCACCTTTTTATTTATTTTTTTTTAGGAGAACAATTGATAACAAACCACATTATTCATCTCTTTCGAGCCCAAAGAGTTTATGAAGAATTTTACCTTGCTTGTCGTTACAGCCAGATAAACTCAACAATTTGGATGAATAGAACCTA
The DNA here is from genome assembly GCF_963583255.1 of Pyrus communis. Lineage (NCBI taxonomy): Eukaryota > Viridiplantae > Streptophyta > Magnoliopsida > Rosales > Rosaceae > Pyrus > Pyrus communis. The sequence goes on from NC_084804.1 coordinate 31,679,204, forward strand.
CAATGTGCCGTATGAAATACGACGTGGTGGTTTATAACATAATTTAGTTTAATTTGTTGGATCTGGAGTAATATCCGGCTTCTAAAGACGAGTTGCAATATCAAATTTATTGGAAATGGTAGAAGTAGCAGTTCCCACCCGCGTTCATATCAGACCCCTTCTTTCTGTAAGCCCACATCTTCCCATTCGTAGTAATAGTGTCAACAAATACAAAAGCATGCAAGATTCGTGGAGTTGCAGATTCTTCTTCTTCGTCTTCTTCTTCCTCTTCTTCCACTAGTACTTGTGGGTATAAACAACCGGTTGATGATGGACAAATAGTGTTGCCAAACAAGGCAAGCAAGAAAAGGTTCTTCTTTTTAGAGGTCAATCCTCTCTGTTATGCTGGAACCAGTCCCAGCTTACACGCTTTTGCTCATTGGGTCTCCTTATTTCTCAATCAAGTTAGCCTATCCGACCCTGTTATTGCTTGAAGTCCACTTTACCCATTTTCCTCTTTCTCTTGACATAATGTTTAATCTTAGCTCAAAGGTTCCACAAATTAAATTGGTTAGGGAAAGATAGATAGCTAGCTTGGCAAAATATATTTGACAGGAGCCACTATGTAGCTCCACACCTGAGCATTTTTTGTGATGCTTATAGGGAAGTTTGATTACCCTATTGAAGGGTTAAGAAGCAGTTTATGATTTCTACGTGGTTAGTGGCCCGCCATTGTTTAACTCGATAGCCCAAGCAGAAACATAATATCCGTTATGCACAAAGCCATGTATTTTTATGAAGGGAACAGTGATAAGTCATTGGACCTTGTAGACTCCCTACAAAGCTAATTATTCTTCCATGATTCTCGGAATTTGATCATCTTGACTTTGAAATTACAATTAACTAATGTTGTATCATGATGGTTAATCTTGGTAGCGGTAAATATATCTACTTTTTCTAAATTCTGCACTTGCAGGTTGTTGATGGGGAAGGAGGAAGTGAGCACCGCAGACAGTTATTACCATCTTATAAAGCACATAGGTGGAAATTCACAAGACAGTTTTCAAGGGGGCATGTTGGAAGGTCACATGGAGTCATCACCAATGTTCTTCGAAAATGCAATGTGCCTGTGAGTTAGCCTCTATTTTGGTATCATCACATGAGGTTGTAATATTATCTTTAGAGCAAATATGAATCTGATTATAGAGCTAGAAGCATTAATCAAAATTAATTTTTTAATAAGTAATAATTTGTTAATAGAACATTGAGAGGCAACTACCGAGTACACAAACATTAACATGATGTTTATAATGAAGCAAGAGTAAAGAAAGAAATGGACCATACGAACTACATTATTACTAGCACTGTCATTGGCAATACTACCAACCGTTGTTATCATCATTTTCATTGTCAACACACTACAGTTATCACCTTGTTATTTATTGCTGCTGCCAAGACATTAGCACGACCAAGGAATTAGCACACCACCTACACTGATGGTGTTTTCCCCGCTATCACCACTATGGTTATATGATCATTGTTGCTTCTGTTGCCACTTGCCACCACTTACCACAACTACCAACTTATTATATTCTTGCAACATCCATTCTTTCCTTTATCATAATCATATTTTCAATGAAGTCTAAATAAATAGTTTTTTTTTTTTTTGGTAAACAAACTGTTATTTATCTTTTGTCAAACCCATTCCTACTTGGAGCTCGTATCTGATGCTACACATAATACAAGATACAGGATCTAATCCTATCCTATCCTATCATGTTTGGTCAATTAGAGAAAGTTTAGTGGAAAGGGCAAGGGCACTCTCAAAATTTTTAGGTTAGGGCAAAAAAGTGTTAGGTGGCTAGTTTTCATTGGCTACCAATTTCTTCATAAGTTGACCCTTCAAGAGCCTTGGGCAAGAGCTGGGGATAAACTAGCCCCTTGAAGAGCCCTGGGCTATTTTAGCCTAGGCTAGATATGTCCCATTAGAAGTGTCATTTGAGGCTAAATAACACTTTTTTCAAGGCTACTTTTCATGCATTAGACATGCTTTTATATCCTGTGCACCAAAGACCGACATCTATTTGATAGACTCTCCAGGTTGAACCCCTCTACCTTTTGTTTCTCATTTTTATTTTCTAAAAGACCTGGGAAGGAGTAGAAACAACAAAACAGCTATAATGTGTCAAAATAGCAATGAGCGTTTGATAGTGTGGGAGATCTGTTTCTTTCCTATTTTACTGCTGCTGCTTTGGTATTTGAAATTTATCATTCCAATGCAAACATGATTACCTGTATTTATGAGCAGGCAAGGATCTACTTGTTTGAAATAAAAATTCAATAACCAGTTTGCTCTCTATTTAAAAATTGTATCCTTATAAGTTTTGAATTTATACATAATTTTTTATTAGTCTGGACACCTCCTATCATATTGGATTCTTTAAGCCATGCCTGAAGCTAGTGGAATTGAAGCTTAGATTATGAAATCTCTCATAAAGGCCTGTAGATGATAAAATTCAAATATTTTGGTTTTCTGCTTTGCGTTATTTTGAACATAAAGTGGTGCATATCATTCAAGTAGAAGGTCATGAAGCTGATGATGTTATAGCTACACTTGTGGGGCAAGTTATTCAAACAGGATATCAGGTGGTGATTTCCTCTCCTGATAAAGATTTTAAGCAATTGCTTTTGGAAGATGTCCAGCTTGTTATGCCCCTGGACGAGTTAGAACGCTGGTCATTTTACACTCTTAAGCACTACATAGCTCAGTATAACTGTGATCCATGCTGTGATTTGAGCCTTAGTAAGTATAATTGTAATGTGGTGGTTTCATATTTCAATTAATTATGTTGGTGCTAGCGATATGACTCTAATTTGACATATTTTTTTATGATAAATGTTTTCTAGTTTTGTTTCCAGAGCCAGTTATGATGTTGATGTATCTTATCCTAGACAGTTTTCTTCATAATGCTATATCTGTGACTGTTCACCATTATATAAGACTTATTGATTCATGTAGTCTATAGTTTTTAGGGCTTAATTAAAAATATTCATTAATTTAGCTAGGATGTCATAGAGTGAACACTGACATATTCAGATAATTATTCACGGATGAGAATTGGACAGCAACTGTACTGCAATGTTTTGTAAAGCATTTGATCAAATTCTAACACACACATAATGGGTTTAAATAAGAGTTATCTGCCATACAGTTAACAGTTTTTAGGCAGCAAAAAACTAAATTGGAGTTCTTTCAGAGACTGATCATTTCTTCTTAATTTGTCAGTTTGTTTACATTTCTTCTAAGCTCCCAGAGTGGTTTTACTAGGCCGCATTCCTGTGTGATAAACCCCTCTTAATATAATATTCATTCACTTCCAGAACATGTTTTGTAATTCTGTTAACTTAATGCCGAGGGTGCATTGTGGGTGATCACACTGATGGTGTTCCTGGAATCCAACATCTAGCTCCTGGATTTGGTCAGAAGACTGCCCTAAAGCTCTTGAAAAAGCATGGTTCATTGGAAAATCTACTAAACACAGCTGCAGTCAGAACTGTGGGCAGACAGTATGTGCAAGATGCTCTAACAAAACATGCTGATTACCTAAGGAGGAACCACGAGATTCTTTCCCTTAGGAGGTAATTAATATGCTTGCGGTGTTAATTTTCTTTTATCAGTAAATTCCAGGGATAATTTTGTTATTCAGAGTTTTCTTATTACCTTGCTCTATAGTAGTCCATAGTTCTTGATATTCCTCAGTCACACTTTTCTGCAGGGATGTTGATGTTAAACTTACAGAGGAGTGGTTGGTTACGCGAGACACAAGCAATGATTCAGCAACTCTGTCCAACTTCTATAAATTCTTGGAAGAAACCGGGAATTTCAGTCGTCAAAGAGCATCTGTTTCAAATGGCTAAGCTGATAGGTAATTGCTTGTACCTTTCCATATGACAGAAACAAGTTCATGATCCGTTCCTTGTTTCCCATTGGGGGTATGGGGAGGTGGGGCGGTACTTGTTGAGGATGAGGTCTTTAATTTACTGAGTTGTCTTGCCTGTACATTTCTCAAAGTTTAAAATTTTATACATTTCATTCTACATGTCCGTTACATAACTGTGGCATTTCTGAAATTTTGAAATACTATAAAGTGCAGTCTACCATAACAGTTCATTCTATCAATAAAATATCATCTAGAGAGAAAAAATGAACTAAAGTATGAGCAACACATTTCACTTTTACAGTGTCATTGTCTAACACACACATGTCCTTTATTCAATATAATCCGTTCTTTACATCAGGATATTGGATTTTTCTCGTATATGCATTACCATGATACAATCTTATTCATTTTTCCAATGCACCTGGCACTCAGATTGTTTAATTCATTATTTCTCTACATAATATATACACCTAAGCTTATATTCGTCACACGTCTTCTTGATAGAGCTCTAAAGGATTCTCAAATGACTTATTTCAAGTAGTCATTTACAAAGCCCTCGAAGTGCATTACATCTAGTGATTACAAATCCCTCTATCTAATGTTTAGAGTATGGTAATTCTAGTTGTGTGAGTGAGATGTTGGGATTTTTGTAGAGAGAGATTTAGGAAATATAAGAGCTGATGTGTTTTTTTGGATTACCACTCTGAAAGGGTGGGAGGAGGGAGAAAAAAAATGAAGGAACATATAACAGATGATGTCGCTTTTTGGATTACCACTTGGAACGGGTGGGAGGAGGGTGAAAACAACTTAAATTTGTTTTTAGTTTTTGGTTTTTGGTTCCCTTTTGTGTACCATTCCATATACATTTCTTCTACTTCTCTCTCACCATCCTTCCTCCTCAATTCATCTCTCCTTCTCCTGTATATTACCAAAAATTAAACATAAAAGACTAAACTTGAAATGGTTATTAAATGGGCCCCAAAATTTTCATCGCCAAAGTATTTCTTCTGAAATCTTAATCCTTTGAGCTTAAGATTACTGATATCATCTGAAAGCTTTTATAAAGAATTAATTCACTTTTATAGACCAGTGTTCTAGGATTAGCACATACAGAATGATCATGTAAATAATTTTTTCCCCCTGACCTATTTTCCATTAAAATTTGTACAGTGGGTGGTATGAAGAACTATATTATTTTAATGTGCTGGGATGTGCTACCATATAAAAGTCCTGAAATCGAAGAACAACTGAGTGCAGACTGATATACTTTTATGCTTCTGATTGCAGAATTTATCGTAAGTTCTCACTAACTGTCTTGTTCCTCCCTCCCTCTCCCATTTTTGTTGCTTCTGATATGCTTTTCTCCTCGTGTTTCTGGGATCTCAGATTTTGTTCTACGGTGGCTAAGAGAAACTTCGCGGTGGTAGATTGCAATGTGGTCAGATGGTTATAGTGCATGAGTGAGTGCTGAAAGTTTTGGGACTGCAAATCTCAGCGAAATACGCCAATGTACCAATTCCACCCAACGGGTGCATTTGAATGCTTATGATGTCGAATTTCTTCTTACCTGTGTCTAGAAGGGTCTTATTCCTTTGATAATTGGTGTTACAAGTTATTTAGGTAACTGGACAATGTCTTTTGTGTGGAGATTGGGCCCCAAGCTACTACGTGTAGTTTGTACAGGGAGAATTATTTTGTTTCCCAAAAATAAACAAATTTTTCTTTCTTTCTATTTTTAATCAAAGAGGACAAAGAATTTGAACTCGCAACAGGTTTCAATGCTGCGAAGAGAAGCGTCTATGCGGACAATAACTGAGCACGAGAAGCATGACCTTGACCGTTAACAAAGGATTATGTATGGGAATTTCTTGCTGTTATCTTGACAGTGAGAGATTTTCGTGCTACAAGATTCCATCCTTTGAATAAGACATGAATATTGGAGCAACTGGCCGATTCAACATCTCTTGAATATGAAAACAAGAACTGGAGACCATGATCGGTTTACTGTCTGAAACTCGGAGCAGATCCACGTCTCAACCGGTAATTTGGTGATGAAATCTTGGACAGTCTTCAGTTCTTCCCTGAATTTCCAAAAGGAAAACATAAGTCTAAAACATAAGAGTCGATGAGAAGAACACAACTGCCAGTATTAAGCTAAACAAGATACGAACAAAATCATAAACAATCCTAAAAATAACATACTCCTCAGTAGCATAAATAACAGGAAAAAAAACAAACAACTCTCTGAAATCTGAAGCAGCAGATGCCCACAGAGAAGCCTAAAATCCGAATCCCACAAACAATCCAACTCCTCATCAGCCAAATTATCAAGGGGTGTGCTATCCACACACCCTTTTTTACTTCTCACACACTCTTCTAATTTTCGGCCGTCCGATTGGATCAGTTGAATAAGATCAAAGGACAAAAATTAAAAAGGGGTGTGGGAGAAGTAAAAAAAGAGTGTGGATAGCACACCCCATTACCAAAAACCCTCCTATTCAGTTCTGCCCATAAAACCCTTCTTTCGTACCCCTAAAGAAACTAAATTCTCACACAACAAAGCATTATATGACACTGGAATGGACCACCATAGGCCTGTCACCTTGAGTAATCGCGACCATAAAGGATATCGCACAGGGAAATGAAGCAATAAGTGATCCATATTTGTAGAAGCCCCCGTCTTCTTTGAAACATTTCACAAATATTAATCTTCTCACGAGCAATTAGCCAAACTAGCAACTTAGAAGGTTCTTTAGCTTCCCATATTACAAAGGAAGGTGTGACAGTAGCAAGGGTACAATTATTCAACACATCTGAAAAAGATAAGCAGGCAAATATTCGAGAAGCCTCTGACGTCCATACTCTCTTACGCGCTCAGCTCTACTTGGAACCAATCACCCAGTTTCAAGGTCTGTCAGTAAAGACTGGACCTCTCCATTCTTACTCATTAAGGTTTCTCTGACACACAAAAATCCCAACTAAGAGGGAAGGAGGACAGATTGGCACACATTCCAGCAATGGGAAAATCATGATATAAAGACAGTCTAAAGAGATGAGGCTAATTACTATAAAAATCTGTTTCCCAAACTCAAACCTCACTTTTTCCGCAACTCAACCTGTATTCTCTATCAAGCTTCCAATTTTCACTCTTCATTCCACAATAAATTCCAAGTCATGCTTCCACTTAATTAAAATCATTAAGGGACAACTAATATCAATCGTTTAAACTTTGTTTCCATATCATTACATAGTATTCTGCTGCCAAAGAACTTTTTTTTTTGTTTTGATAATAAATAACCATATATTTCAGACGGAGCTTGGAGGAACTTAATTAATCTTATATTTCCCTATGGATTTTTTCATTCTAATACTCCATCTAAGAGTTACCAGTATTCACCAAAGCTGTTCCTAACAATTCAATCTCATATGTTTATTCCCGTATTTAACAAGAAAATTACTCAGTCAGTTGTAATTGTAATATGGTTTTGCTTAAACTGCACAATGAGTGAAATAAAACCCAGGAAGCACAAACTAGCATACAAAGTGAAGAAAAAGAAAATATTAGAGCAGAAATGTTACCATCCACCAGGATGCCCCACATAAACCACTAAGCTGATAAGCCCTCCGTCCATCAGGATACCTTTTGCAGCTTCCAATGCTTTTAATGTTGTGTCTGACCGCGTGGTGAGTGTTTTGTCACCCCATGGAAGATAGCCTAGGTTGAAAGCGACAAGCCTGGCAACACCCATTTAATCAAAGTTCTCAGGAAGCAAGTTCTTCCTATTGCAGTAATGTGGTCAACAATATTGCCGTCTATATGAATAAAGATTCTATGTTTTCAGCTGTCCAAAACACTTATTTCATTTTCTCTTCTTCTGTTATATACATACATACATATATATATATATATATATATATATTTTTTTTTTTTGGGAAGTGTTATTGGCACTCCAAAATTCTCATACTACACTCCTCACAAGTGTATTTTTCTTTCCAAATATAGAAAGTTTGGAGTGTAGAATGAGATTTTTGGAGTGATAATAACAATTCCCTCTTTTTTATATATATAAAGGGAAGTGTTATTGGCACTCCAAAAATCTCATTCTACACTCCTCACAAGTGTATTTTTGTTTCTAAATATGAATGGAGTGCAGAATGAGAAATTTGGAGTGCCAATAACAATTCCCTACATAAAAAAAGAAAAAACAATGCTTTTATTGAATTTAAAGAATGGTGCAAACACAGTGACCAAGCTTAGACACTAATAACACAAAACTGTCAACTAGCTAGCAAACAATCATTATACACCTCCACAATACACTATTTTTCGAAGCTGGACTTATGCAATTGCATAATACCAGGCATGTAAGCTTTCTGAATGTATTCTTGTTTTCTTAACTGATTTTCTTTGCATTCGTTAATGAAGAACTGATGTACAAGAGACATAGAGGTCAAAGGTACTGGCATAAAATTAAATTCCATTAGGGTTTCACGTTATCACTCTGACTCAATACACAAAAGAATGGGATGAGATCATCAAGAATCTTGAATTAAAGTGAGTACCTAACAGATGTATTCCTTGGTAGAACTTCATGCATTTTACTGTGGCATTTGGAGAACAGCTTAACAAGTCCCTTCTACATATAATTGAAACTAAGAAGAATTTTCATATGTCCACAATATTACCCACAGCAAAAATAAAAAATAAAAAATAAAATCTAAAAGTAAAACCACAAGATAGTTCAGTCCAGTCCCAACCACCAGTCCAGAATGAAAGCGTGATAAACATCATTATAGTTGGTTTCAATCACACTAATAAATAACTCGATCAAGGCAAACTTGTGTATGTTGATAAGGCTTTGAGTATACAAGTCAAGCATAACACAGAAGCACAAACATAGAAATACAATGAAAGCCAGAATTCTCCGTAATAAAGTGCCGTTAAAACCTCTTTTTTAAATCTAATGAGCAATCACAATCATTTTCTTTATTATTCAACAGTCAAATATGGTGCATTTAGAAGAACTAATCATAAAGACAGTGGTGAAAACATGAGTACATCAGATACTACTTTGACTCCACTCCAATGGACTCTGCAACTAAGAATAAGCAGGAGATCAAGGCAAAGCCTATATTTCCTGTAAAATTAGTCCTACATGATATGCAATGGAGGTTCAACCAGTGATGATGAGACAATAAATTACTCATGGACTGAACACAATTTTTTTATCCACACTTGTTTTGGAATCAAGACCACCGATTTCCTTCCCCCAACGGGTCCAAAACGAGCTGCCCAATTCTTTTATTACTTCACATGCAGTTTTGTTGATACAGTGACCTCTCAAGTCTCACACAACTACTCCAACTTTTTATTTCCTCAGAAGACAAAATTTAGAATCATGAATTACAAATGCATAAACTTTCTCCTTCCTCAGAAAGAAGACAATTTGTCAAAGGTACCTCATTTGGAGTGACCGAATCTTCCAGCAGAGAAGAAGTTTTCTGCAAAGCAGCTTCTTGAATGTCAAGTCCATAAACAGAACCCTTTCCCGATTCATCAGCGACCATCTTGAGCATCGCTAAGGTATCATGACCATTGCCACAAGTGGCATCAATGACCGTATCACCTTTTTGGACAACATGTTTCCATACCCTGTTAAGAAAAGAAACTAGAAGATATTCAGAGTTTAAACAATACTATAACAAAATAAAGGAAAAACTAAGAATGATAATGTATTTCATGAGACATACCGCACAAAATTACGTATAAAACTCAAAGCTCGCGAATTTAGATGTTTGTTAAACCAATTAATGTGCAGTCATTGTGCATAATACAAAACCAAAAGGCTCGAGATGCTTGCCTTGAAAACCAGAAGTGGGTTAATGGTACGCTCAAACATAACAATGCAAATGTAGGTATAAGTAAACAAAAACATGCCCGAAATGCAGACATATTTAGGTAAACTAGTGATTGATTTCTTACAAGTGGGAAACTTCTGTGGCCCTCTTCTTCCCCAAGATGAAGCTCACTAGTAGATCCTCCAATCCTGAATCATGGTCCACATTCTAATAAGTAGTTGATTCCAATTCGGTTTCACTTTAATGTCTTAATTATCAATTTTACCCCAACTCCACAACCACAGTTGACACACTAGTTATCTGTTTGGTTCCTGAGAAAATACAAAATTTAACCCAGATTTTCTCTCAGCCCAAGTAAACAAATCATAGCATAGCATAGCATAATAGTCTAGTTATTCCCCTCAAATTTTCTCAGCAACCAAACAGTTGAGGTAATTCAGACTTGGAAAATAAATGCAGCACATGAATTATCATGGAATGTAAGTGTGGTACAATTTTTGAAACACTGCACTTACCAAAGAGAGGAGAGTCTTTCGGGAAAGAAACGGAAACGGAATCACTGGCCGCAGGGGCAGCGGTTTGGGAAACGTTTCGGCGGAAGAGGTCACGAGGAGTCTGCCTCAGCGAAACGTTTCGAGGAGGAGGAGAGGGAAAGAGGAAGAAGCAGCGTGTTGAGGAAGAAGAAGTTGGTATTACCGTCAGGGGTTTGTGTATACCAAGCAAATGCGCGCCAAATCTCAATCTGACCGGCACTGCAACTGCCAGCATAGCTCCGGCGGCCTCTACCTCCTCCCACAGATAAAAGATAACGGCGTCGAAATGCACGGATCAGGATCCTCTCCCGAGCAAGGGTGAGGATACTCTGACCAAGTTCGAGTGTTAAAATTTACTAGAGACAGATCTTCAAATTATATTAATTATAATTGTTGAATAAAATTTCAACCGTCCGATAAGATTAGTCAGAGGATCCTCACCCTTTTGCTTATGAGAGGATCCTGATCCGAAATGCACCTTCGATCAAATTCGACAATGCAAATGCCGCCCGAATTGAAATTTCTGTAAAATGGGTCGGGTCAGGCCGAATCAAGCCCCCAACTCTGGCCCGTTTAAAGTGGGCACGGCACGGTCTGGACTTTGAACTAGTTTTGGTGGGCAGCTGGGGTAAGCCCTACCCACATCATGTTTGGATGAGTATATTGTAAAAAATGCACTTTAAATCATTGGTACCGAGTCATTCATAGTGCGGTCTAGTAGTATTTATCTTTATTTGTAAATAAAAATATTAGCATTGTCTCATACGAATGAAAAGTTCGATGCCTAATTATGACTAACACATTGTGTCACTTAGTCTAAATCTCTCCTCTCAATGTCTCTATATCAATAATGATTAGATAAAGAGATTTGAGGTGATTAGATGCAATGCATGAATTTGTAATGAAGTAATAAGTCATTTGAAAAATACTTTATTGAGAAATACTAAAGAGACTCTTTCAAAAATAGGATCCTCGATAGACTATCTACCACCTTACAATTTAATGTTAATTTTTGTGTCAACATTACAAAACATTGTGCCAAAAACATGAGGTGACAGAGAGTCTATGGAGAGTCCCACTTTTGAGAGTCTCTTTAGCATTACTCTAAATTTTTTTTTAACAAACGATATTATCTACACTAAGGGGGGTGTGGGAGTGGCTCAAGCCTCACAATAGGTCAGCCACAATAATGTGGATCAAATTCACCTTTGCTCGAGAATCGAACCTAAAACCTATTACTTACAAGTGAAAAGAAATATCACTATATTGTAGTATTAAGTGTCAATATTTCTCTACTTTATGCAGTGACTTTATAATACTCATGTAGTGCACTTTATTAACTTTGGCATTACGAAATCTCTCATAAAAAAAAAACAACATTAAGGCAAGATAACGCGTTTAGATGAGGTCCATGGAATGGCATTAAAACCGAATCAAATCAAACCGTTTAACAAATGGTAAATTGGAGTAGTCATCTGGACAGGCAATACATGTCCTAGTTAGGTCATATCTCATGGGGATTGGAGAGTTGTTGTGAACACGAAAATGATGTCTACAGTTGTACATGCCGACCATGTTCCTAGAAGAAACCAAGGCACCTTCCCGTTCCGAGACGAAACGTTGGCGCACATTCCTCCTTCGTTACTTTACTTTGTAGTAAACCTCCACCACTTCACTCGTCTAATCGCATATTTTATTCCTCCTTTTCTTATTTTATAACATGGTCTATGTTTAAGATGCAAATTTAAGATGTAACAGCCTCATATTAGCCTTTTTAGAAAATATAAATGAGTTATTCTAAGAAATATGTAGATTAGGAATCTAACGGATCATCTCATAAAATCATAAAAAATAATGTAAATAGACATCTTTATTTACATCTTCTAGTAAAGATGAATAATTTACATTCTGTTTTTCGACCACCGTGCAAACTTTTCATTTCAAAACATTTTGCATTTCCCATTTAAAATGCCCAAACGCTAAATAAACCATAAGTCTTAACGTTTGAAAAAATGTAATTTTCTTACCCAGATTTACGATGTGATAATAATTTCAAATGTAATTATTGTAAATAATAAATTCGATGACGATTTATTATTTTTAATTTTTTAATGATACGAGTCAAATAACGCACACTAAACCAAACCAAGTCGAATTGAAATTGCATGCCCACAAATTCTAAAGAATTAATTACACACGGAAAAAGTCGTTCCGAGTTCTGGGGCCCCTCGCATATCCAATCAGACTCCAGACTTCGTCTCTTTCGGTGAGAAATCTCGACCATACAAAACTAATTAAAGATCCGATCACGGCCGATGAACGGTCTGATTGACGGGGTTGACTGCTAGCCCTTGGCCCCACTGTGTTAGACTGTAAACCGTAAAGCAGAGATTGCTCATATTTGGAAAAAAACACACACAGAGAGATTGCTGATATATATCTACATATGTATATGTATATATATAGATGCAGCTGAGCTCAACTTGTGTGTCAAACGAGTATATAAATTTGACAGCCAACTGAGTGGAGAAGGAGAGGAGGCAAAAGAGCATATAAGCACAAGCACTCTACAATCTGGTGATTTTCTTACCTCCCTTTCTAGGGTTCTCATATATATATATATATATATATTTATATTTGATTTTTGATTTTTTGATTTTATTTTTTGTATGTGGTAGGATCTTATGTAATCTGTTTTGTCTAACTGAAATGGATTGTGCTGCTTTTGGGAATTATGAATGCTATTTGATGGGATTTTGGGTTTCTTACTTGGGTTTAGTGAAAATAATTCGGCTTGAGCTATCTTGAATTGAGATTTTGGGTTTCTTAGTTGTTAATTAGCAATAAGTTTGTCATTAAAGTTGTTTAATATGCACATAAAGCTCCTAATCGATCAATATAAATTGTTTTTGGAAAACTAAGTTGAATTCTGGATGGGAAATAGGTAGGGATTAATGATTTAACTCTGAGAATTGTTACCCTATGAGGATATTTACAGTTTATGCTGAAAGTTATTTTATTTTTTGAATCATTTCATGAATAATTTGGTGATAATTTGGTGGGGAAACTGGGTATTGAATTTGTTCAGATTTTCGGTTGCTTGTCGTGCAGCTGTATCTTAATTGGATGATTCATTTCTGTTTGCGGTTGCTTTGACTTACAATGACGATTCTCTTGTCTCGTATATTAAGTTGGATTGGTGTTGGATTTTGATACATCAGGTGAGCATATAAGTTGAGAAATGGATCCTAAAGAAAGGCAATGGGACACCTGGGAGAATCCTTCCACTGGGAATGATGTGACAAATACGATTTCCTCAGATCATCCATCTTTTCGCAATTTCAAATCGCGGCAGCATCAACGCGAGTGGGAAAGTCCCTCAGTTTTAGATTATGAAATGAGGATGGAACCGTCCTTCAAGAAGTTCCACCAGCCTTCTGATTTGCAAACGTCACATACTTGCAACTCCAAGAATGATACAAAAATTCCAGATCGAGAAGGTGGTAAGATGCATGAGGCGCAGCAGCCTAATAAAATCCAAGACTGGGATGCAAGAACGACATTGAGCAATCTCACATTCCTGGAACAAAAGATCCATCAGCTTCAGGATTTAGTGCATGTGATTGTTGGCCGGAGAGGTCAAGTTCTAGGACGACCAGATGAACTTGTGGCTCAGCAACAGCAGCTTATAACAGCGGATCTTACTTCAATAATTGCTCAGTTGATCTCTACAGCAGGTAGTCTTCTACCATCTGTGAAGCATACGCTTTCCACCACATTACCTTCTACAGGACAGTTTGGGCAGTTTGGTGGGTCATTTATTCCTTCTGCAGCAGGAAATGATGCGGGTGTTAAGATGCAAATTAATAGCGGAAGCAAATTAGCTGATCAGGCCAACCAGACTGGTCTAATAAGTAATTATGGGACTGAGCATGTTGAAGAACATGAAACCAAAGATGAGGAGGATGCTGATGAAGGTGAGAACCTTCCGCCTGGTAGCTACGAAATTTTACAGTTAGAGAAAGAAGAAATCCTTGCACCTCACACTCACTTCTGTGCAATTTGCGGAAAGGGATTCAAGCGGGATGCAAATTTAAGGATGCACATGAGAGGTCATGGAGACGAGTACAAAACCGCAGCAGCACTTGCTAAACCAAACAAAGAATCCAGCTCTGAACCAACGCTTATCAAAAGGTATTCATGCCCTTATGCCGGCTGCAAGCGGAACAAGGATCACAAAAAGTTTCAGCCTTTGAAGACTATTTTGTGTGTCAAGAATCACTACAAGAGAACCCACTGTGACAAAAGTTACACTTGCAGCAGATGCAATATCAAGAAGTTCTCCGTTATTGCAGATCTGAAAACTCATGAGAAGCATTGTGGTATGGACAAGTGGCTTTGTTCTTGTGGCACTACCTTCTCGAGGAAAGACAAGCTTTTTGGGCACATTACCCTTTTTCAAGGCCACACGCCTGCCATACCCCTCGATGAAACAAAAGGAACTCTAGGGCCAGCAGACCATGGGGAAGGCAGTGAAGCGTCAAACAGAGTTGGAAGCATAAACTTCAGTGTTAGCTCCACTGCTCCTGGCGGAGGTGGTGCAGCTCAAAATCTCATGGACGTGAAAGAAAGTATTGATGATCCGACCAGTTACTTCTCTCCATTGAATTTTGAAACCTGTAATTTTGATGGGTTTCAAGAGTTCCCTCGACTCCCGTTTGAGGATTCAGAGAGTTCATTCTCTTTTCTTATGCCAGGGTCATGTAATTACACTCACAAAACTGGAGGAGGTGAGTCGAATTTCAACAATCTTCCTCGACAGTAATGATTACTCGCCCCCAGTGTATGATTTCCTATAAGAATTGTAAGGTTTAGATGATCCCATATATTTATGATTTCTTGAGCTTAAATAAATGATTTTCTTTGCCAGTTTGGAGCTGCTTGTAAGTTTTAGGTGATCCCATGTATCTGAATAATAATGCATACATAATTTGAATTTGTCTTAAGTATCTTGCTCTCGACAAACAAGAACTTTCACCACTTTACTACGATCTAGTGGTATTCCTCTTCACTCAGAAATGATAGGTTTTAGGTTCAAATCTCGTGGATGGCGAATACGATACCAAATTAGGCTGCTCATTGTGTGGCTTAGCCGAACTCTCCCTACCTTTAGTGTAAAAATATCGATGTACTAAAAAATAAAAAATAAAAAATAAAAACCTAGAACTTTCTTTCAAGGCTTCAAACATATTACGCGTATATTTCGTAAAGAATTTGAATCAGAGCTCTTTAAAAGCATCGTTTTATTTGAATGATGTAATGATGCATAACAACAAATTTCGATTCTTCAAGTTCTTGATCTAATCCCTTACATCCCCGACAAGGTTTTGATGAGGCGACCCTTATCCTTTGTGTATACAAGTTCGTTCCTTCTTTAGTCAATAGCACATTACTTTCAGAAAAAAACCAACACATGGGGACAATTTGATTCCTCAAGTTCTTGATAAAATCAGTTGAAAAGAAGTTGAAGTGCTTCATAAAGCACAAATAAGTTGACTTCTTCGGCATCATTTTGCTCGACATAACAACACCATTACAACTTGAGTTGAGAACGGAAATGAACGCTGTTTTTCAGTTCATCTAACGGATCTGCCCGTAATGAGAATTGTGGTGCAGAATGAGCTTCAAGCCCTTTGCACCTTCACCATTTGACAACTTCTTCAGAGGGCCGCAGCTATTGTACTTTTCTCTCAAAGCTACATTGCCGGAGTAAGACCATGTACGCCCACAGGGAGAACTGTCTGGCCACATAAACCTCTCAGAAAGTGGGTTCACCAGACTCACACGAAATTCTTGAGCTGTCTCACAAAGAAAACCCTGAAACAAAACCAAAATCATGTTTAAAAAAAAACGCCTGCATTACGCGCAAGGATGCGTCAAGGGTGGAAGGAAAAAATCGTTAAAGTAATAGTTGTAGCATCATTACCTCTGCCATGGCTTTGATCTTCAGGGTAACATCATTACTGAGAAGGATAAGTTGTCCATCGTTCCTCTTCATCCTTCTATGTAGAAGAGCACAATCTAGGATATGGTCTTCTGGGGATGGTGATACAAGGTCCATCGTGCTCCCACACCTTGAAAAAGTCAATGAGCCCGTTGTCCCAGAAGGAAAGCACCAACTCTTCTCACTAAATAGAGACTGTGGAGAAACAGGATGGGTTGGAGCAATCAGTCTTCCATCTTCCTTTGAGCTCTGGACATGGATCCACCAATTTGTTTTAACCATACATTCTTCAATCCATTCCAGAACCGATTCAGCCTCTGTTTTCTTTCTGAAAAGGCTGCCACGTTGCTTCAAGCAATCTAGTTCCTGTATGACTGTTTACAATAAGCGAGTGCATTCACAATCATCAGCAACAACGTTACTTAGCAAATAGAATGACCAGGCATGAAAACTGATGCACGTATTCAAATTTCATTACCCATTCTTGGAATGATTAACTGTGTCCCATTAAGACCTTGTAGAAACTGCAATGACTTCCTTGATTCCTTGTCGAGAAGAGTAGTAGCGTCTGCAACCATAGTCCAGCTCCTCTTTCCTTCTCCAACAGATTTATTCTGAAAATTAACTTTGAGTTACATGTCTATGCTCGATAAAGCTAGTTAGAGCCATGGAAATAAATTCATGGAAGAAAGTTAGAGCTGTGGGAATAAATTTATGAAAAATTTAACCTAGTATTGACCAACTTACAGAGTGTGCATTGGCAACCTCCTTATTTTTAGTAGAACTGAAAGATATGCTGCTTTTTGTCGCTGTGTTAGGGACTGAGTCTTCTGATATGTTCTTGCATCCGGAGCTTTTCAGTGATTGAAAGGGAATCCTTTCTCTTCTTAATTTTGTTACTGTCAACTTTTTCCCTACCCTTGCTTGATTTCCAGACGTATTTCCTGCTAATTTTGTTTCCTGGAGTTCCTTCATTATCTGGTTCTCTTTTCCTGGGGATTCAATCAGCTCTTGTTGATGGATATTGGAGACTAGATTTAATTTCGATGAGGATGGTGTGCTTGATTTGGAAGGCTTAACTTTTATCGTACCCTTCTTTTTCAAAGACCTCAGTCGAATAGTATTTGGGGTGAAATTTTCCTTGTCTGGAGTAAAGATCTCCTCGTCCTCTTCAATATCATCATCATACCCAGCCTCTGTAGATTTTCCTCTGCTCTTATCTGTTTGAAGCTCTACAGCACTAGCAGGTTTGCCTCTTCTTGTCCAAACGCTTCCCATCCTCGTGCTTGATTTATTCTCTGATCTCAGTGGAGGGCTTTCACAGAATTCCGATTCAGGCTGTCCTTCTGCAGTAAAGAGAGATTGTGGGGTCTGGCTCTCTTTGTCATCTATTATCTCTGACATAGATGAGTTTCCACATTCTGTCACAAGAGGTGCAGAAGAAATGCTTGTATCCCTCTTTTCATGATCTTCTGGTGCCACGCTTTTGTTTTCTGATTCTCCACAACTCACATCCACTAGACATTCTTTTTCATCAGAATGTTCAAAATTCAGGTTAAAGGGCAAGTTGGATCTTGGTTCTGGGGTCAGGCTTTCTTCTACAACTTTCTGATCTTTGGTCTCCCCGAGGACTTCCCCGATTGGCAATGATAAGTTCTCCATCACAAGAGGTCCAGAAAAAAGACATGAAATATCAGTCTGTCCATTATCTTTTCCCAATGGGCTTTGGTTCTCAAGTTTCTCAGGTACAGAAGCAGCAGCATAAGCTTCCTTTTCCTTTTCATCAAAATGTTCGAACTTTTGGCTTATCAGCAAGTTCGGTTTTGGTCCTTGGGTCAGGATTTCTTCTGGAATTTGTTCATCTTTGTCCTCCTCAAGGACTTCCCCAGTCCGCAAGGATGAGTTCTCCATCACCTGAGGTCCAGAGGAAAGACATATACTATCAATCTGTCCCTGATATTTTCTCGAAGGGCTTTGGCTCTCAAATTCCTTAGGTACTTGAGTAGCAGGATATGCCTCATCTTCCTTTTCACCAGTAGAATGTTCAGCATTCAGGTTGACTGCCAAGTTTGGTTTTGATTCCGGGGTCCGATTTTCTTTCTCAACTAGCTGAATTTTAGTCTCCTCGAGGATTTCTCCATTCACAAGAGGCAAAGTCGAAAGAATAGAAAGATCATTCTTTCCATGATAAGCTTCTCCTTCCTCTGCAGTAAAAAAGGAATTCTCCGGGTTCTCTCTTTCAGAAACCTCTTCTGTGACACAGTGAGGCTGTGGGTGCTGGTTTTCCTTTTGACTAGGATTAGATTCTTCCATATTCATAAACAGGTTCACCGATTCCGTTCCAAATGCCCAGAAGCTTGACACTTCATTCTCTTCACCGCTACCTTTTGATAAGTTCTCACCACCTTCTTCACTTTGATCACAGATTGAGTAAATGGCATTTTCCGGCAGCGGAGGTGCTGATGGGACCTCCATCTTCCCAATTACTCCCACAATTTCATCGGGGAACATCGATTCTATACCCACTGAATTTGAATCTGGAGATTCAGGTTTTTTGTTTTCAGCTGACAAAGAATTCTCCCACTGCACGAACCCAAATAGAAAACGCAAAAGAAAATTTGAATAAAGGTCATTGGCAACTGGAAAATCCCTATTCAATTCAATTCAACTGAATTCGGATAAAATACGAAACAGATTGAACAAACAAAAGAATGAAAAACCATTCAAGAAACAATCTTTTCTTTTGGGCATTCCACACTAACCATTCAATTCAATTCGTAATAATTCTAAGATGCATGAAATTAAGAACATAATCAAGAACAATTCAACAAACAATCTTTTAGGCATTCCTCAAATTCATGTCCAAAATAAACAAGCTACATAATTTCTTACCAGGTCCACTACTTGTTCTGCACTTTCATCATCTTCGTGCTCTATGAATGGCAGGAAGGGGGTTTCAGAATCATAGGCCCGACTCATAGGAATCCAGTGCAGGCTGTAAACCCTGCTGGAACCACCAAGCTGGAGCCTGTCCCCTTCGCTCAGCTCCACTCGAACTCCCGGCTCGATCTTCTTGTCCGAAACCCAAGTCCCATGTACTGCAACGAAAACCCCAATTAACCCAACTAGCCACATATTTTGGGATTTTCTCATTTAATTAAAGAAAATTTAATGAAATGCCAAATAAATAGTTACCTGAAGACAAATCGGTGAGAGAGAGCTTTTGGGAAAAGGGGTCGGAGAGGATTTGGAGGTGGAATCTGCTGATGCTGGGGTGAGTCAAGACGATGTTGCAGTCCGGGTGTCGGCCGACGATCAAGATTTCTTCATGGGTTTTCCGGTGGACTGCGGAGATGGGTTTGGAGTGCGGCGGCGGCGGGGATTTGTTGACGATAAAGATGTTCTTGAGAATGGCTCCGTTCTTGAGGACTGTGAAGACGGGTATTTTCGGCTCCTCTTCTTCTTCTTCATTTTCTTCTCCGTTCAGTTTCCTGTTCACTTTCTCGTTCGCCATGACTGTTCTTTGCTCAAGATTTGAATTTTGCGCAGGGCAAACTGGGTTCGAGAGAGAGAGAGAGAGATGACGAATTGTTGTGATTCCTTGAGAAAATATGTGGGAGGTTGTGGGGGGATTTTATTTCAAAAAGGCTACCGTTGTGATTTTTCAATTATATAACGGCTATTTAAGGCCGACTAAATTTTCGGATTTTAAAACTAAATTCTAAATTCTAAAGATTATAAGAAAAGTAATGTTCAATAAATAAATAAAGGTTTGCTTTTGTGAGTCTTCTCGTTGCTGGTGTGGAAGTCAAACTTGTGATAATGGAGAGACTGAAATGTATCTGTGAGTCTTCCCGACCCTCCCGAAAATGATGGATAACCGTAACTTTCCATCAGTTGTTCCTCTTTAAAAAAAATAAATAAATAAAGGTTTGCTTAGTTAAAAATTTCAAAAAAATGCAAAGGCAGACATGGCAAGGAGAAAGGTGAGTGTCGTTCGTTGGGTTCAGTTCACTTTCATACATAAAATTGAAATTGAACCTAATAAAATAACTAGTTTAGTTAGGTTTTGGTTCGATCTGATTGGTTTGTATTCGGTTTGAGCTTGAACCTTCTTTTGGTTTGTACATCATCATATAACTCATCTGGTTTGGAATTTTAAGTTGGAGGATGCTGTGAGTGGGTGCAGGGGGTGAGGTTACTAGATTGTCTTTGACAGACTAATCAAGTCATTGTCCTTGTTCATTTGAGTCTGTAGAAACTAGAACATTAAATGGCTCATCGGAATGAACAAGAAAATCCGATCATTCACAACTCAGATGAACAAAAACAGGGGCTCAGCGTGACAGATTATTAGTGCGGTGCAAGCGACGCAAGTTTAGCAAACGAGAGTTTGAAACCATAGGCGTTATGAACGACAGCGAAGAATAGCCGTTAACTTATAGTACAGCATTCCAACCACAAGAAATTAACAGCCAAAACTATCATACGCGGATTGAGATCAATTATCGTACAAAAAAATAGGTCAAAATTTGATGTTACAATAAAAAAGATTCTGATATGGGAACCTTGAGCACAATGCTTTAGTTGGTCCTTTACGTAATTCATGGCTCGGACGGGAAAAACTTATCCCAACTCACATCTAACTTGTAACAATGGCATCACCTAGACACAAAAAGTTTTGAAATAAAAAGCCAAGAAGGGCAAACCCCATATTCATTTGGCTGGCAATCCGGCACGAGAGAAGCTCAATCCTGCTTGCTTTGAGAAAGCCTTGCACGATGTCTTAGCTCAGCTCTTTTCCACTTAACAATCAGGCGACATAAGGAAAAGAGTGTGTTTACCTGTGAAAGAAATTAGATTCAAGTTAAAGCAAAGAATTGAAAATATGGAATCAGACAAGATACGATAATAGTTGAATATCAATCGCACGTACTAACCAAAATTATGATTGCAATGACGAGAAGAGGCCCAGACCAGAGTGTTGAGAGAAAAACTCCACCCTCATCAAAATAATCCTGACTGGCAAAGCTCTTCCAGTTTGCACGCAGGAAACTATTCAGCCTCTCTGCGAGATACACTCCAGCCACTGCAAAACAATTTCCACATATAAGTATCTCAAAAGGAACATATGTAAGTTGACATGCTCAGTTCCACCCTTGTTCTGAAAGCAAACCCCCTTCATGCTCACAGCAACACAAAAGAACATCAGTACTTAACACTGATGCCATAAATAAAAATTCTATAACCCCTTGTGATAAGTACCAGTTGGCGGCTGAGTTGGCAAAGTTTCCAACTAATCTCAAAAACTGGAAATTACTACAATTCTCCATTAACAAGCTTCTACAAAAGGTATGAGGAGCATGACACACTAGTTGTACGATTCGTGCATAATGTTTTGAAAACATCAATCTTCTGATAAAGAATGAACAAATGATCCAAACCCTAAAGAGAAACAAGGCCACCAAAATAGTAGTATTTTTTGCAGTTCTTTCTTTGAGACTGATCAGATATTTCAATGGATCTCCTAAATAACCAGAAATCGAAACAGAAGAGATTCATACACATTCTGGAGAAATCACACAGCATACGAAATACAAAAAATCTATTTACATTTAAAGCTTCAAATAAAAAAGCACAAAGTGATTAAATAAATGGTTATATTTTGAAAGTGAAAAAAGCACAAAGTGATTATAGTTTGATATAAAGCTTGGGCATCTTGCCTAACAACAACAACAACAACAACAAAGCCTTTTCCCACTAAGTGGGGTCGGCTAATCTTGCCTAACAACTAGGAAAAAAAGTTATAGCTTGATCGAGTTTGTTCCTCAGTTTTATGTTCCCTCATCAAACCAGATCCTCAAACCATGTTTGAAAGTCTCCATCGAACTATCAAAGCACAAGTTCACCAATCTCCTTAGAGGCAATCAGAATCATTTGATGAAAATGAATTGGGCTGCATCTAGCAGCACATAAATCCAAATTCTTTTGCTGAAAATCCAATCGAATAAAAGAGGATCTCTGCTACCATATCACAAGGTTTCATTAGAACCATATAAACGAACCAATTTACTTGGTAGAACCAGAGTAGAACCCCAGGTTTCATTACAAGCATTTTCCCCCTTTTGAACCAAGACAATAAACAAGCTGCTCAGATCTTGTCGGGGTCAGCCCCAATTACCATTCTCAATTATGCTTTTAAATTTCGCAGTAAAATTGCTTCTGGAATCAACTCATTCTAATGTTAAAAGTATGCAAAAGGAAAAGCACACATTATATGTTTCATCAACGATATAGCCACAAGCGAAAAAAAAAAGCGATTTTGCTCAAGCCACAAAAGGACTAAAGACAAGGCATAAATCTAACTTAAATGAAAGCATTTCAGCCATAATTCATTACATGTATCATCAAACAACTACTCTATATATTGTTGTAAGGGTAGAACAATCCTTCACGGATTGACCGAAGGCGCAATCACACATTACGCGATCTCGCAAACAACACAGAACACTAACTATCATACAAATTTCATATGAAAGCAATATAAAACGAACTTACATGCCGAAAGGAACAGAAACATTTGGAAGTTGAGATTCCTCCTGGAGGTAATGGCTACTATCAGACACACAAGATGCATCCCCATTAAACCCATCAACCAAGGTTCCTGCCAATCACCCATTAAATTAAATTAGATTTTCTTTTCAAATTTGGTAACTTTCTGGGAAACCAAACAGCGAGAGAGAGAGAGAGAGAGAGAGAGAGATAATGGAGGTACCTTCCAGTCGATGGCGTGGAAAAAGCCCAAGAAAGTGTTTACAGCAGGTGCAAGACCAGAACGTAACTCTGCGGATATTTTCTGGACGAGATCTGCCATTTGATCCAGGTGCTCCTCCACTGCCGACCGAACCTGCTCCATTTCTCACTCTCTCACACTGCTCCTTTCTTCTTCTACCTTCTACCTTCTTCTTTTCTTTCTTCTTTTAATTTCTGGATGAATAAATAATGATCTAGTCTCTTTCTCTCCTGTTTCTGAATTCTTCTCCTCAGATCCAAAGCTGAGAGTGTCGCTGTTATTAGTCTGATGAGTCCAACGTTGCAGAGACAAGAGACGAGAGGAGATGAAATAAAGTCCAAGTCGACCCAAAAACTATAAAATGGGCCGGCCAATTTCCACTTTCTTATTTATTTGGGAATTGCTTTGATCGCGATTTCTAAGGTGCATGCGGGAGGATTGTAGGCCATTAGATGAAAATTTGACCCTGAAAACGAATCTATCATAATGAGTTTAGGGTAAAATCGGGACTCGTCATTTAATGAAAATGGTATCCGGTATGAGGTCAAAATTTCTTGGGATTTAAACTCCCCCAACATCAACACTTGCCATCTTTAATTAGTCTTGTCCTCCTCCAAAACTCTCCCTCACCTGTATTTGCTCAAACATCCTTGTCATTGAAAACATCATTTTCGTTCGAAAATTTGTTTCTCGTTCCAAACCCAGTTATAGTATGTGCTTGTGTTCTTAGGCCTTATAGAAATTCCAGACAACAGTAAAGAAAATTAGGGGAATTTGGTTGGAGGCTGTGTTGTCGGTTCCACAAATAAGACGTTCTTTTCGCTTTATTTGAGTTGGGTTCAGAGTGCTTCAACGATAACCAACGTCATATTTGATTCCCAGTGAATTTCAAATTTGGTGAGTTTTGAAAATGGAACCCTAGAATTTAATTTTGTTATTTCTGTTAGTTAGTATAAATTTAAGTTAGTGTAAGGTTAATTATGCATGTTTGTTGATGTAATTAGCTGAATTTTGTGGATATATGTGAAATTTTTGAGAAATTTGGGTGCATTGTGAAGTTATGAAGCTATGTTGACCGGTTTTGTGGAGGCTGGGTCGTTATCTGTTGTTTTTGTAAAGTTGTAGTTTTGGGTAGGGATTGATTTTGTATCTAAATTATTGCTAATTTTATGGTGGTAGAGATTGATTTTTTCATCTGAATGATTGTTAATTTTATGGGTGGGACTTGAAATTGCTTAAGTAATGAGCACTATTCATAATAAAATTTATAACTATGAAACTTTGATGACAGGTTGTTGTAAGGTTATTTGTTGTTATTGTTAATTTTGTGGTGGGATATGAAATTGCTTAAGTAATGATACTCTGTTCACAGTAGATGTATAACTATGAAATTTCGTGATAGGTTGTTGTAAGGTTATGTGTTGTTGATTGTTGTCTGTGTATTGTTATATGTACAAGATATGACAACCCAGGATGTTCAACTAGCAACCCGAGAAGAAGAAACGTATAAGGAAGGGTTAACAACCTATCCTAAGCGCCCTATGTGTTAGGATTGTTTAGGGAGAAGTTTAATGAGGCACAACTTTGTGATTTTAGGACACTTTGGCCACCTGCAGAGTGTGGATGAATTGGTCATCATTAGGCAATTGGTCCATGAGTTATCCTTCCATAGAGTGGCAAATCAAAGGGTTAAAGACCTACAGGGGCTGACTTATTTAATAGGCTATGAATTGACCCGGTTCACAAAGCAGGACTTCTACCTCATTACCAGGCTTCGATGTGACGAACCCCATGACATAGAGCTTGAACCATAAAGGATTAGTCTGCTAAGGGAGTCTTTTCCCAATAAATTAGGCTTGGTAGGTGAAAGTAGCAAGGGGAGGAAGGAAAAGGGGAAAGGTAAAGCAAATCCACCGCCAAGAAAGTCACCAATATGGGGAGCTTGAAATGGCATTTAAGGAGTGCAAGAACAAGAAAAATGCCTTTAAGCTAGGTTTGGTATATTTTGCTGTATTGATAGGGGCAAAAAGCAGCGTTGCTGTGAATCTAAACTACCTCCACCTTGTGAAAGAAAAAGATAGGTTAAACAGCTTTGCATGGGATTCCATCTTCTTCGAACAATTTCATGACAACCTCTCGTTTGCTGCTTTATGAAGAGGTAGAGGTACAGTTAAGGGAGATTGTGAGGGAGATGAGGAGGAAGAAAAAGAAGAAGTTAGGGGAATGAAGAGGGTTGCGGTCTAGATGGGGTTGTAAAGGATTTTCGTACGGTTTTCAAGTAATATGTGCTGCTTTCGTTGGTAAAATTGGCTTTATTAATGTGATTGAGCATTAATTTATTGAGGAATACATGTAGATGTGGGTATACGAAAAAATTCCCCAATTTGATAAGCCTTTACGTTATTGCAAGATGGCGGATTCAGCAGTTTCACAGAATTTTGCAATGAAAAACAACGAAGAAATAGCCGATCACATGGAAAAACATCATCACCCCAAAATATAATTCCATGATTACAAATCTAGTAGAAACACAATATAAAATTTCAACCACAACCACATCCAATCACATGGAAAAATAACGCTATTGTTTGGAAAGTCAACTGGACAGTGATCATCCAGATAGGCTGGTGTATATCACAGTAAGGTTAGCATGGTTTCATGCTACGCATGTTGGATACATGAAGGATATACAAGTGCTTGTTTGTTGAACAAGTTCACTGAACATTGATTGTCCAAGAAGTTTTAACGCATCAAACATTACAAGGTTTCTGGTTGTAGTATGCAAATAGTTCTTAGTCCTAAGGCATCATAGCTATCTTATACTTGTAGATAACTTTGATTTCACCTCAGGGCCCTTAATGAGACCGCAAAGCCAATAGTGTGATATTCGGGTTCACATGTATAAGTATGAAGGTACATGAATGTGTAATAAAGAATCTATCACATTTTGGTATAATTGTTCAATAGAAGGATATATCCCTTGAAGCCATTTGAAGATCGATCTCGTAAATCTCTATCCAGAGTAACTGTTAATCAAGCTATGTTTGTAACAACTGCTTTAACATGAGATGTATCATGGTGATCATAGATAATTGTATATGATTTGACATAATTCCATATTACATAAATTGTGATCAGGATATGGATGATAGAAGAATCTAATTGCATTGTAACTACTATAAAGGTACAAAAGAGTATCATAATTAGTTCACATATACTTGTACTAATCCATGTAGCCATGATATGCTGCTAGGTGTCACTCATGTGTTATGGAATTAGGTTAATTCATTAATTAATTTCACTGCCGGCTTTTGTTACTAAGAGGTCGCACACATATGATAAGTTCTAGTAATGTTATATGGATGATGATTTGATATAATTAATTTTTAATTATACTGGATTAATTATTTGGACTTTCTGAACATGTTTTAATTAAATAGGCATTGACTTTATTTAATTAAAAGGGATTTAAGTCACAAACCCAAAGTGGGTAAGTGATTGAGCTAAGCGCATGAAACAAAGCCCATGTCGCCTAACCCTAGGGAGATGTAGCAATGAGTCTATAAATACTCCTTGTGTTTCTCTCATAAAGACAATGCAAAAGTTGTTTAGTTTTGTCCCTAAAGAAAAGAAGAGAAAAACCCAAAGCCAAAACACCTTAGTGCCGCCCTTTCTATACTGATCAAAGTGAGAGATATTGCTAGCACATTTAAATCAATCACTTTATCACTGTTGCTGGATTTATCAGTGTGGATTCTCTTAGAGGCTCAACAGGAGTTTCATGTGATCAACCAGGAAGATGAAGATTGCAAGCAAAGGGATGATCCAATCATGAGGCATGCACGTAGCTAGAGATTTCAAGTAAGTCAATCTCTACGAGTTCTTACTTTGTTTCTGTAACAATTACAACCAACCATTTGGATAGTGTATTGTATGTTATTTGTTATTATCCGCTACGTATTTAATTATTCAAATTAAATTAATCTCAATAATATGACAGGAAACCCAACATGCTGCTAGCGTGATGTATGTCTATAGACTTGATGACTTCCAAATCTCGAACTCAATTGAGTTCCTTGGCCTTCTCTTTTACAAGTAATTCATATTAATGTTTCCCATATATTGCTCCATAACTCGATTTATCAATGGCAGCTCGATTGTCGCCTTGAATGCATTAACATCTTCATACTCGGACAATGATCTAAAAGGTGGCCGCCTAGGCCCTACCTAGGCGCTAAACAGCTGGCCACTGCGACAATTAATCCCTACACCTTTAAAAATAAAAAAAAGCACACCTAGACGGGCTTGGCAGTTTTGTGACTTCTTTTATTTTTTTTAGAAAATAACTTAGGGTTGCGACTCTATCTCTCAACAAAAAAATAGATGATTTCCATTTTACATTTATTTTTCAATAAATTGTGAGACTTTTGTTGGATACTTTGGATACTTGGATAAACATTCATTATGTTTCAATAAATTGGAGTACTTAATTTATCTATTATTCTATTTTGAAATTTATGTTTCTCAATACAATTGTTGTATTTTTTTAAGTACAAACAAACACTTATTTTATATGTTATATAATAAATTTAATTAAGTAAAGAACCGTTTAGGCCCCTGCTTAAGCTCTTTCCTAGTCCCCAAGCTCTAGATCCCTACCCGTTATCTGACTAACACAATTTTTAGAACAATGATCATACTCAAAATACCGCATGCAGGGGTTGAACTGTTTGCAATCATTGATAAAGACAGAGTAAGCGGTTTGCGTGGTGCGTGGTGCGAGGAAAATAAAGGGAATATGTATGAAAGGCCTTCCCATGTGTGTAAGTACCATGATGCATAGGGAGAGATTTTTCAGTGTGCCCAGAAAACTAACACTACATGTTTTTATATCATTGGAAGGAATTTTTTTAAGTGTCCTCCAATTGTACAATGACATAAGATATTACGCCCCATATTTCGGACACACTGAAAAATCTCTCATTCATAGGATGAATTTGCGGTATTAGTGCTCACTTACCTACCAAAATGGTAATTTTCATTTAGGGTTTGACACACCTTTCCTTGCAACCACTTGTTGGGGTAAAACTATAGTTACATCTAATTAGGGTTTCTTGTGCGTGGGACTTTTGAAAAACGTGATAACATATGAAAATCCCAAGTGGAGTATATATGAAAATCCCAAGTGCAAATGCATGAAATGTAGTGCATGTGATCATACCTTGAATTTGTACCAAGCTACTTCATTTCTCTTATGAAATCCACCTTGAATTGCCACTACTATATTTCTAAGTCTATCCTATTAGATGATTGAGTGATAATAGCAATTTCAAGTAAATATGTGTGTAGTTTTATAGTCAAGTAAGCCTATTGACAAAAGTCCTAACTTAGCACATAAGTTCTAGACTAACATGAGCCCTTGCTCGATCGAGGACCCTAGGCGGCCGTCTCACTAGACTCTTCTTAAGACCGGCCAGCCTAAGGCAAAATGGTGATTAATGTAGATGAAATGTATAAGACATGTACATAAAGTGAAAACTAAAACTATTTCAAGTTGTTATGTCTTCATTCATTCTTCTTTATTTCTTTCTCTCCCTCTTACCACTCTTCTTTCATCCATCATTCCTTCAAATACTTTCCTTATATCTCAAGTAAAAAGATGAAGTAATGTCAATTATTATATATAGCGGACTGGAAGACGTTCTTAATTAATTCATACTAAAACAGATGAAGTAAATTGGAATTACTTATTATATGATTGATACAATCAAAGTTCTAAAAGACGTTATACACTAGCCGGGTGGCTGGTTGAGCAGACTAGACAGACTATACGGATTTTTAATTTTTATATAACATATAAATATAAATGTCTACCTATACATTAAGAATACATATGATTGTATTGGGACCCATAAATTGCAAAATAAAATGACATGTAGATTATAAAGTATTAGAACATATTGAAAATCTGAGGAACAAGTATATTGAATGTTCATCCAAGTATTTAACAAGTCTCTTACAATTTATTGAAAAATTAAATGAAAATGAAGGTTATCTAGCTTTTGTCTAAGTGAGAGTCACGACCTAGGTGAGGCAGCCGCCTTGCATTTAGGTGTCCTTTCTTAATTTTCAAACGCATGAAAATTAGTCGAGACGATAGCTTGCTGCCTAGCGAGGATTTTTAGAATAGTGCATACAATATTAGTGTAAAGAGTCAATCTGATATATATGATAATCAGCAAACAATAATTGCTTAAATTCAAAGTTATTGTATCTGAAGAAGAAGAGATTACAAAAATAATGAATGTGTTAGAAGATAAATATATATATATTTATGATACAGTGCCGTGCCATGCAGAAATTGTAAGCAGATACCTGTCTTGCCACCCAAGAGATATTGTCCTTCCGTCGTCTCTTTCGAAAACCTTGAACCCAGCTGCAGCTCCACTACTCCCATCAAACTCAAGTGGAGAATAGTGAGTCCTAATTTTTAAAAGAAGTCTTGCTTGTATCTTGGACTTAGAGCTTAGATTTATTCCTTCAAAACCATGACTCTCCATCTTCGCCTTCCATGTTTCCATCCTTTCAGTTTTTGGACAATTCTCATCGTTGTTATTGTCGTAATTGAGCATGCTTTTGATCTCTTTTCCAAGGTGGTTCTTCTCAATGCTCAACCTTTCAGCACTCTCTAATGGCAGACAATCATCTAAAGAATCAAACATGGCTGCAAAATAATGCAAAGTCTCCATGAATCTCGATAAGAAACTTCGAGGACTTTTGCTCCCTTCTTGTTCAACCAAGATTACAATGGAAGGGTTAAGTAAATGTACAGAATTTAACAAGTCAGATATCTTCAAATTATTGCTCAAAGTATTCAAATGAAAAACCAAATTCACTGCAATTGTTTCGTTTCTCTTCTTCCTCAAGTTTATGAGCTTTGAGCTTCTCAACAACCCTTGAAATTCAAAAAAAAGATTCCGAAACCCCTTTGAGAAGCTTGTCAGTCTGTTCTCCGTTTCACGTAGCTCATCCACGCTTCTTCCGAACCCCGTTATTCTGAGCGATATACGATTGCTACTGCTTGCCTTCTCGGACAGAGACTGTATAAGAGAAGGCCACTGAAATCCATAGGAGACATCAAAATCAATAACATGTAATGCCCGATTGTTCTTCTCTTGTTCCTTCTCAAATGCCTCAATGATTGCTTGGTTTGCCGTGAAATGAGCAAACTGGTAGTACGGAGACACCCGGTAGAGAGCGGTGAACGCTACAAACTCTTCTTCACTCGTCGGTTCCTTCATGATCATGTCATAAAACGGCGATTTTCGAGTGAGAAGCCTTGCAGCCAAGCCGTCTGCAAAATAAGCCACTACCCGTTGGACAGAGTCACCGCATAAGGAAACAATTTTGTACAACTCAGTAAGATGCTCCAAGGCTGAGCCGACATTGTTTTCGTTAACTGCGGTGGCTGTTATGAGCAACATGTGGATCAGGTGGAGGCCCTTTCCATCTTCATCATCAAAAGCAACCCCTTTCTTCTTGTGAAGGTCTAGTTTTTTTAGCATTTGTTCCCTCATTTGAAGAAGCCTAAATATCTTCCCTTCACAACCTTCATAAGAGTTTAGAGGGCTCACCAAAATACTATTAGCAATACCATCATCTCTTGATCTCTTCCTCTTCTTAAATCTCTCCCTCCCTGAACTTGTAACAATTGCAAGGCTAAGATTCAGAAGCTCCTCCTCCTCATCTATTTCTTCCATGATTTAGAGAGAGAAAAAACACAAAACCCTAAAAAAACAGTCGAGAGAGGGAGAGAGAGAGAGAGAGTGTGTGTGTGTAGTACTGATTGATGAAAGAGATCATGAATGAGCATTTAAGGAAGTGGGGAGGGATGGAATATCTCATTGCGAAAATTCCCTTCTGTCATTACATGGGAATGGATCAAAAGACGAGAGATGTTGAAGAATAGTTTATATAAAACATTTTTTAATATTTGTTCTTCTTCTTCATTTTTTTTTTTTTTTAGAGATGGAGAGACAAGAGATGAATATCTTTATATTCTTCTTGAGAGAGAGTGTGTGTGTGTGTCTTGGACCAAGAAAACGTACTGATGATTTTTTATTTGTGTATTAAAATATGAAGGCAGTTTTGGAAATTTATGAAATGTGTTTGATTAGTAGTTCGGATGGGTGAGAAGATGCCGTATGCATTCTGACAAAAAAGCCAGCGGGCAAAAATTAGGGTATCAAACCTACCGTCCTTGAAAAATCGTCGTCATTTGCCAACATGTGCTTCTAGAAGTATATTAGATTTATATCCTAACAAATGCTATTTTCTAGTTTTTCCCCCACCAAATCAAAACCATCTTGCAATATTCCTCTTTACTTCCTTTTCTTTAACTTTTGTTTTTCCTGAAAATGACTGCCATTTTGATGCTACAAAGAAGAAGGGCATTTGATTCCATTTTGTCAAATGGTTTAGGAAATTGGCGATGATTACTGATCAAATGGTTATTTTTTTGGTCTGTCATCAGTATTTGATTGACATGTCGTCAATTTTTAATTATTGTGTCATCAATATTTGATCGATATGTTGTTGATTTTGATTAGTTCAACAGCTGTTCAAGATTTAATTTCTAATTTATTTAATTTTTGACATATGAAAGAGTAATATTTGCTCCTATCGTTGTTAATGTCTTTGTCCATCGTTGTAGGACATAATGTAAATTATATCCTTTTTTTTTTTTTTTTGTCATATGATAGATTTTGTTAGGTTATATATTAGACTAGTCACCTATGGGGTTCGAACCCACGCCGTCATGCTCTTTTATAGGAGCAATGACATAGCCACCCACAAGGCTAAGGTGGGCTGGAGCCCACGAAGCTTTTTTTTTATTTTTTTATTTTTTATTTTATTTTATTTTTGTCAAACAGAGAGGTTTTCTGTTAGGGTAGTGCTATCCATGCACTCATTTTTACTTCTCACACACCTCTCTCAATTTTTGGCTGTTGGATCAAATGAATTGAAGATGATCAATGACAAAAATTTAATAAGGGGGTATATTGGAGGTAAAAATAGGTGTGTGAATAACACTGTTCTTTTGTGTGAGTAGCACTATTCAATAGAGGTTATTATTTAATGTATATTTAGTGACGATAGGTAATAAATAATACGTTTTATGCTAAAAATGATAAATTAGTTCTAACCTCTGTTCGCTTTTATCCTATTCGTAAAAAAAAAAAAAAAAGATCATTTATCCTATGCGATTTAACCTATTTGCTTCTTTCAAGAAAAGAAAACTAACTTTTTTAAAACCACAATAAAATCTCTTATTTCCGCAATTCCTTAATTACTTTCCGTTGCGATTTTTTAATGAATATCACTTTTGATACGTTCTTAATCTCTTTATTTACTTATTCTTGATTTAATTAGTAGGTTAATTATTTACATGGTCCTTGAATTTATCAGTTAGGGTTATGATTTTAAGAATAGTTTATATTCTATTGTTGTTCTTTTATATTGATTATTATATAATTTTATATAATTAAAAAAAATAAACATATGATTTTATGGTACTACTTTCAGTTAGCCCACTCAAGAAAAAAATCCAGACTCCGCCCTTATATAGGAGATGTTCCTATTACATTTTTTATTATTAGTAAAGTGATCAAGTAAAATTATGGTCTATATAGTATATTTTGCTTCCAAATTAGAATATACTTATTTATTGGTTCCGTTGTGTCAAACTCTCTTTTATTTGAACAGTCCGCTATTAGTATTTGATTTGTTTTCGTTCACTCTTAACAACTAATGATTCTGAAATATGCAAATCACTCAGAAGTTTGGTGTAAATTACAAGAAAGTTCAACTTTGGTCCTAATAATTTATATTCTCTTATGAACTTTCCAAATTATATTCTTGACCACCTAATTGACTGTTTCAATGGGTCGTTGCATGTTTCAAACCATGTATTCATATTCCTCATTTCTTTATATTTATAATTAAAAAAACAATGCCAAATATATATATATATATATTTTTTTTTTTCCTGAGGAGAACAGACAATATATAGCTAGCAGCATGCGTTAAACCAAAGAAAAAAGGAATTGGCTTCTTAATTATATTTTCTTTGAAATAGCCGTTTGAACGAGTCCAAAGAGGACATTGAGTCCTCAAAAGTCACATAAAAACATGGAAGCATCAAAGCTCTCTCTCTTGGTGGTTGTCTTGGTTATGGAGATAGTTTAATAAAATGGAACTTTATATTTGGCTTATAGGACAATTCCAAAATTAATATTGCATTATTTACAAGTAAGCAGATTCTGTCCCATAGAGTGTGAGTTCGACATATGGCAGATTCCCAGATGCTCTTTCGAATACAGCATGCTCGATCGAATATTATCGTTAATTTATTTGGTTGTTTCGCAAGACATAATTTTAAATCACAACACATAATTTTAAATCGACATGATCCGTTAAAGGAGGTTTTGCATGCAGTCTCATGAAAATCTGCAACTTTTTTAGGAAGCCTGCATGCATGATCATCACATAGCAGCAGCCTCACCATTTTAAACAAGATATTCAGACCAGTTTAGCTTATCATGAACTGTAAACATCTTATATAACTAACGACATCTATTTGTCCTCTTTTTACAGTGACGAAACCAGAAATTTTACCAAGAGAAGTCAATCTTAAATATCTATAAGCTTAAAGTGGAAAAGAAAAAACATTACAAAACTTATATAATAACACAAAATCATAGTTTGAAGATGATTTTAGATGTATTATGTATATTAATATTTGGACCCAAAATAATGTTTTGGGCCGAGCCCATGATTGTTCTCGGTCCAGTATGAGGTACCAGGAATATTTTCATCATGGGCCAGGCCCAATGGATTTCTGCTGAGTCCTATTAGGAGAAGGTTCCATCCAGATAAAGGTGAAGCGACCAAGTCCTAGTACAACAAGGAATCATCAGAAGCCAAGAATGCTTCGAATCAGAAAGGATGTCGAGAATCAAGGGTGAATATGAGTGATTAAAGAGCTTAGATCAGAGTCCTACAAGAGTTAGGATTGGTTGACATCTATTCGGATTGGGTTAATGAATTATAGCCCGAGTAAAACTCTACCCCGGCCACTAGGAAATTGCTACTATAAATAGAAAAGGGAGTGCATCATTCAAAACCCCTCCAAATCAACACACAAAATTGCTCTGCGCAAACTCTCGCTCTACGCGAAATCTCTCAAAGACCTTGAGATTTTTATTTTCCTTTTTCCTGCCAACACACCTCCAGTTTGGATAAATAGCATTGTGGTGGCAACCGGCAACATCTTCAGTTTGGATAAACAACATTGGAGCCGTAGAATCAGCCGATCGAGGAGCAACTTCAGTTTGGATAAACAACACTGCTTCGAGACTTACTGGTTATCTATCTAAGTCACGGGCAACAAGGATTTCTGAGTCTTTGTTGGAAGAAGTCATCTCATTATTCTTCTCGGAAAAGTGAGGTGTTACCAAGTTACTTAATATTCGGCACACTGAAAGTTGAATTCGATATTAAACTTCGCAGAACTAGCAGCTTTGTCTTCAGACTCTAGAACCCGAATACTGAGATGTGTTCCTTGCTCAGCCACAGTCGTAAGATCAAGAAGTCAACAACGCACCCAACACCACATCAACATTCATTTTACTCCCCGACCGAGCTCAGCTGACGAGTTGGCACACCCCGTATTCAACCGAGGGACGTAGTTAGCTTATTAGCTATTCGGGCTGCGCGCCACGTAGGCTAAGTAGATTTTAGGGTCAACAATTAACTTCTACATTTCTAATATGACATGATTAGACATAAATTGTAGTATTTAGGATTAGTTGATTAGCTAATTAGTGATTATTGACATAATAGAGGAAAAAAAAATACAAAATGGTAAATTTTATTCATGAGTTATATCTTTGAAGATGCAAGAGTATCATAATTTTCAATGGACCAGAAGGGTCAAAACCTTAAATATTTTGATACAAAAAAAACTAAATACAAAGAATCATATAATAGAAACTTGGACGTGAGAAAGGTCAAGTGGCCCTCCTAAGCCTTCATTGACTTCGGTAGCGCCTTTTCATCTACATATTTACAGTCTAGTTTGGTATGCTGCATAAAGCATATTGGATAGGAAATATAATGCAAAATCAGTTGTGTTGTGCACTTATGTAGCAAATAGTCACTCGCTTGATTATGTTAGGCCCATAATATCTCATTTTCTAGAATTAGTTAGACTTTATTGGAGTACATGTATTGTATTCTTGTAGATTGAACTGTATTAATTTACGTAGCTACCTCAATTAGGTCTGTTGTATTCCTATATATTGTAACCTTTGATATCAATCAAATGCATCGAGTCAATTATCTCAAGTCTTATCCTCTCCAATGTCATTTCTAGGTTTATATTTTTTACATGGTTTCATTGACTTCTAAATCTTCCACCAAAGTTTTCGATCCTCTTGGTTTTTTAGGGATAAATGTGTAGAAGAAGGCAGTATATTGATAAAGATTTTTTTTTTCCAAAATCAAAAAGGCGATTGGATTGGAAAAATAAAGAACTTTTAATCGTCTTGTTACTCTGTAATGAACATAAATCAATTAGATGGAAAAAGAAAGGCTAGAGAGTCTGTTGATGAGTCTTACTTGTTCCAGGTATCTATTATTTTCTTACCTTTTTAATATGACTCATAACCAAATACTTAATACTATCACATGCACAGATTAAGCTATCCGACACATTATAGTAAACGAGGCCTATGTGTATAACAAAATTAAGACCATCTCCAATCCAAAAATTAAAAGTTCAACTAAGGATGGGACACGTTAAACAAATTTGGTATTGCAAGTGGTTCTTTACCACAGTGGTGAATAGGAGTTGAGTTTTTGCATGACGGTGTAGGTTCGAACCCTATCGGTGGCTAATCTAACAAAATCTATTGTTTGACCAAAAAAAAAAAAAAAAACCAATCTGGTATTGGAACTAACTGTTAGAATGTGGCTTTTCTAAATGAACCTAGTTTGTAACTCATTGAGCATCTCCAATGCAAGATGCAAATGAAATTCTCCGGAAAGCTCTTTAATGGAAGAATGTGCAAATGCAATTCCCCATTTTGGCTGAAAAAATTAATCTTTGAAAGTGGGCCCACTAAAAATTAACTACATAATGATCGATATTGACAACACAATGATTAGATATCAACAAATTGTTATAAACAAGTGTGAAGAACATATTTGAGTTTTTGAATCCCAAGCAGTTCTATTTTTGTACAAGTTACAAAGTGAACCCTTTTAAAAGATAAAGGGTTTTTATCACAAATGATCCCTGAAATTGACCGTCACCATCAAGATATTCTTTGAAATTGAAAATCAATCAACGTAGTCCCTACAAATAAGTGTCACAAATCAATGTGGTCCTTCTGTCACAATTTTGTTAAAAATTCCGTTAAGTGCTGATGTGGCACGTAAATGGGTCTCATAAGTCATTTTTTCTCACAAATGGTCATTGAAATTGACATGCGACATCAAAATGGTCTCTGAAATTGAAAATCGATCAATGTAGTCCCGCAAGTAAGTGTCCCAAATCAATGTAGTCCTTCTGTCACAATTCTATAAAAAATTATGTTATGTGCTGATGTGACATGCAAATGGATTACACAAGTCTAATTAAATTTAAAAAATTACAAATAGGTTTAATAATTTAATAGTTAATAAAAAGTTGTGAACCCAAAAACCCAGTCCGGCAATCACCTCCGATCCTAGTCCATATTTCTCTACCTCATTTGCTATCTATCCTCTAAAAAAATCTCAATATACCCATCTTTACACACTTCAACACCCTTCACCGAATTGAACTTGGATCGAGATCACTTTTGGTGATGGCTTAGCTAATTGGCAACGACTTCTGGGACATCACAGTTAATATTTAGGCGATCAACATCCTCACAACGTTAATCTTAGAGAGTTTGTTTGGGACTTTCATGGTGGTCTGGTGACTCAAAGAATGACGAGGTATGCCTTGAGATAATGAGGTTATAACCGAGGTGCATCTATTGTTGGTTGAAAACTATTTTCAAACCCCCTTTGAGGCCTTGGTTAAACCTTGTGCCTTTGAATTTATGGAAATGATCTCTCTTCGGAGTAGGTCCTACTATAAGAAAAAAAATTTGTTGTGCAAAAAGGTATTTAGATGACTTTTTAATCAATTATTAAACCCACATCAGCACATAACAAATTTTTTTACATAATTGTGGCGGAAGGATCATATTGATTTGCGACGCCTATTTTCAAGGACTACATTCATCGATTTTCAATTTTAGGGACCATCTTGATGGTGGGTCAATTTCAGGGACCATCTTGATGGTGTGAGTCAATTTCAAGGACCATTTGTGATAAAAACCTTTCTGGGGCCCATTTATGTGCCATATCAGCACTTAACGAAATTTTTATCAGAATTATGATGGAATGACCACATTGATTTGCAACACCTATTTTCAGGGACTACATTGATTGATTTTCAATTTCAAAGACTATCTTGATAGTGAGGGTAAATTTCAAAGATAATTTGTGATAAAAACCCAAAGATAAAAGGTTGAATGCTATCGCATTCAAAATTGGATGGTGCAAAATCTTCTAGTTCAATTCTCAATGTTTTTAGCGGTAAAGAAGCCTTTTGTTTCAATTCTTACCAAAACCATCTATCCTCCAGCACTACAGAAAACATACAATTCAATTTGCTGGTAAGAGAGAAATAACAAGTCCACGACAGTAGTCAGTGATATTTATACGTCTGTTTTGTCCTCTTGCACTCATGTTGAGTGTAAAAATAATTGTAAAATATTCAGCTTAAAGTGCAGATGACTGAAATAGTAGCACAAAAATCGCCATCGAGAAATAAAATATCACAGTAGCACCCAATTCCTTTAGCTTATCGACAATAGGCTCTTCCTACGCCTTGGTTAGCCCTTTCTTCACCACAACAGAGACCTTATTCACTTAATTCTTTAGCCTCCTTCAATCCCAATTCAGTGAAAGTCCTAACCTCCTTTATGATCTTGATCTTTGCCGCTGCGTCAAATTTCTCAATCTTTATATCAAATGCAATCTTTTTTGCAACCTTGGATTCTATAGAAGTAAGCCCAGAGTTAGAAGATGCTGATCCAATACTCGAGATTGCTAGTCTGTACCGATTGAGGCCCATTTTCAGCCTGAAAATGATGGAATAATTGTGCCTCTCAAGCTTTGTCCGGTTAAGGAGCTTGTCGACAATGCGCTTAAGCTTCTAGGTCTAAGTCTCATTTGTTGTAGTGGCTGTGCTGAGGGCACGGGAAAGGGTGAAGGTGGCAAATGTTGCAATTACACCCTCGTCAAGTAGTTTGGGTTTGGTATTGACTCTAAGAAGAGTGGCTTGATTAGTCACTATGCAAAAAAATCAAGACGAAATATAAACAGATATTCAGATAACTTCAGTAGAAAACAAATATGATTTTCGACAGAACATTTACATTGTTTAGTAGAGATCCTGGTGCACAAGATTACGTTAAGCATAAAGTATAAACCTATATATCGCTATTACATTATTTACAATAACAGAAAGTACCTAAGACAATGATTTCTAACCGATCATTTACACTAGTGAGCAGAATTCCTAGTGCACAAAGACAAATCTTAAGTAAAAGTTGTTAAAAATGTATTGCCGTTAACTACAATAGAAGATACTTCAAACACAGAAAATCCTGACAATTAAATAAACAAATTATACAATAGAATTTTATTCATCAAAACCCACATACTTCTTTTAATTGGAACTAAAAAAAAGGAAAGGAAAATGAAACAAAATCCAAAACATACTTCCATCTAGACGTAAAGTTGATTTTCCACCTCTTAACTTACCCTTGTTTGTACCATACTTGACCAATCCCAAAACTACTAAGCACTGGTCAACAGCATACCGTCAAGGATCCACAAGACTTTTCCTCCAACTAGGAGGCCAATCACAACGCGACATGTGTCGGTATCAGAGGCCAATCACAGTGCAACACGTGTCGATATCAGAGGCCAATCACAACATGACACGTGTCAATGTCACAACAAAACTAGAAACTCTCTTCTATAAAAGGGGATCATTCTCCCACAATAATCCCTAATGTCATTTGTACTAAACTATTCACTAGAACTCACAAAAAGAGAGCTTGAACCTATGTATTTGTGTAAACCCTTCACAACTAATGAGAACTCTTCTACTCCGTGGACGTAGCTAATCTGGGTGAACCACGTACATCTTGTGTTATTTGCTTCCCTGTCTCTATTCATTTACATACTTATCCACACTAATGACCAGAGCAACCTAGCGAAGGTCACAAACTTGACACTTTCTGTTGTACCAAAGTCCTCGCCGATTTTGTGCATCAACAACCCTGATCCTTGTTGAGTGGTAGTTGTAACTGGTAAGTCTATTACAAGTTGTCACGTATGCCAATGAAAGAATTAGAAGGAAAGACAAAGGACAACTGATACTACCAAGCACAAAACAAAGTAAAAATTGGCTTGCTGACTATTCAAAACTTATGTGTTCATGGAAAGAAAAAAATTATGGCCTAAAATTTTTATTTTCACAGAAATATAACAATTTGCGCAAAGGCCCCAATTGGAATGTACTACCAAAAACTATTTCCCTAACATATGTGAGATTACTCGAAGAAATGGATGATGTTCAACATGGAAGAGTCAGTAAAACATATAATTAATCAGACTAAGTTGTAGAAAGAAAATTATGAGGGTTGTACTCCACTATGAATATGTTCTTCTGATGCCAAGGGCCATCCTTACCTCACTAGATTTGACCTCCCCAAATGAATCCACCAAAAAAGGTTTGGACCCTGGGACAAGAGTGGTTCGAGAAAGACGAGCATGGCTGGAGAAGCGTTGTAGAGAGCTCGCCATCAGAAATTAACAAATCAATTAAGATAGCCAAACTTGCACCCTGTTGAATACAAAATCATCAGGATATTACAAATTCAAAATCAACATATGACATTCTCAATTCGTAAATCTCAGACATAAACTTGTATCACACTTTAACAAGGTGAGTCAAACTGTTGAAACCTCTGTAATATTGTGTTCATGAATCTTGTTCCGTGATGCCTGTAAAGTGCATACTCTAGGGTTTAGTTAACTATTTTATTATCTTATAACCTAGTTTTTTCTTTTTTCTTTTTATTTTTATTTTAATAATTGGATTTTTGTGTTTGGTCTTTAGTGGGCCAAATCACACGAGGTTGGATTTGCGGGGGATTTATTAACTAAAAAGTTGTATAATTATCAATTTACCTCTGCAAACCAACAGGACAAAACCTGCACTATTTTTCAAGTGGGCACCGCTGCCTGCACTAGGCATGCTGTAGATCCGCCAGTGACTGTCATACAATAAACCCAATCAGTAAACTTCCTCTAAGTACACAATAACCCAACCATTTTAGTAAAATCTTCATGTCACATTTAGAGCTCCACAGCAAAATTAAATCGCAAATCTTTTGAAAATTTTCAAAAAGAATAGAAATCAATTTTATTTCTAATAGCCTGATAATTCTTAGAGAATAAAATCACCAATAAATTTTAGATGTGAACATGGCTCAAGTTATGGAAAAAAAATGGAATAGCTAAACAATCTTACAAGATTAACATAACCTTGATATGCAAATTTGATGAAACAAAGTTAATATTTCACAAATAGTTGTTGGCTATACACAACAGTAGTTTAACAGAACTTTGATCGAATGGATCAACGAAAATACCAAGAAACAACTTAAAAGAGAAGTTCATCCCTTCAAAAATAGTTTCCATGTGTTTCGTAATAGGCTTATCTATCAAGATAGAACCTCTACCATTATCCAGACAACTTGCATCTCTTTTAGGTACATCAAGCAAAGTAACAATCCGTTAATAACTACCAAAAGATCCAAAAATTCAGAATGATTTGAAAACAGATTGACCATAGCATGGTAGAGAGAATTAAACACATAATCATACGACTCTAATCTCAATTCAGTCAATCCTTACAAATAAAAATGGAAATTTTTGCACTCAAAGACATGCCGACAACAACAATACAGCTCGACACCCTTTTAACCCTTGAGAAAAAGCTTGTTTTTTCCGCTTTACTATTGCAGGATCACATATACAAGAAAAGTTTGACACTAATGCAGAGGTGGCAATTATTAAAGAATGCAAACCAAGATACTAAAAACAAACAAACAAACAAAACAGGGAAATGAACAACATTTGAATACCCAGAAACCAAACATCATCAACTAAATACGAACAGAGTTAAGGAAACATAATACATATACTAAATCAGAAAGTTTTTTATAATTCTTTCGTTTCCTATGTAGGATTGACTATTTAATAAACTTCCATGCAACTTACCTCTCCAGTGTAGAGTGTCGATTAATCTGTGGTGGCTCTGTGGGGGGATGTCGGTCGGGGTGGTCATCTGGGGAAATGGTTGTTACTTTGTTAGGAGAGGAGAGAGATTGAGAGAAGAGGTGTTTGTAGGTAGTGGCATTGGAAAAGAGAGAGTTGTGGGTAGTTGAGGGCTGAGGATGAAGGTTGGCGCGGATCGAAAAAGTATTTGACTGAGATTTTAAGGCTTAACATAACAGCCACTAGTGATTAAGTGTTAGAAGGTACATGGTATTTCCTCTACTGTTTTAAATCACAATTAAGGGTTAATTTGAGAGGGAGATATCCTTAAATGGGACAATTTTTTAATTTTGGGACATAAATAGGATAAATTGGCCATGCACATCATGCACAAATCGAAAATACAAAAATAGCCACATATAAATGGGTTATTCCTCACTTTCTCTCCCCCATTTTTTGATTTCTCTCTCTACTCTCTTACCCTTCCTCTATCTTCTCTCACTTTCTCTCTCTACTCTCCTTCATTTCCTCAGATCTCTAAGCTTCGATTTCAAAGAGATGAAAGTCCAAAGAGAGGCAAGAAGAGTGAGTTGGGCTTTGGGTTCACCTTATACCTCTGATTTCGAAGAAAGGGATGCGAGAGAGAGGTGAGAAGAGTGAGCTGAGTTTTGTACCATATTTTCTGTTTTGGCCGAATGGTTCCATTTTTTTCCAGCGATTGAAGCTTCAGCAGGCATAATGTATAGGGTGTTAGCTTGAAGTTCCTTCATTAATGATTTATAGAATAAATGGGTTGTTTGTAACATGAATTAATACTTAGAAGTTAATTAAGGTTTGTGTTTCATGTTAGGGTATATCGGTTGTTGAATAAATTTCAAGTTTTGATGTGCTACAAGACTGAGATGGAACAATTTTTGGTTTAAGTGTTCAATTGCAGAAATTTGTGAAATTTTTTCCGTGGTGGACATATGGTGTGCATGGCTACATTTTAATATGAGAAGTGGGAATGTTCACTAGTTAGTTATGATGCACATATGTTGTGCCTCATAATTTAGTGAGTATGACCACAACCTAGTTAGCCTCGGCGAAAAACAAAATTAAGAAAAAACTTAGGGGATATTAAGGATTATGCGTGTCCGTGAAATAATGACAACGAGTAACATGTTTTTCACGTGAACGGTTAAGCGGTAGTTGATATACGTAACAAGACTTTTCAAACTGTCACTATAACCTTATATACATAACAATTATATTTTAATTGTATCCATTATACCAATATGTTGCTGTTAAAGTTTCTCTCGTTATATGCATATCATGTGCATGTACTGTACATATTATGTGCATGTGGTGTGCATATAGTGTATTTTGTGTAGATGGTGTGTATTTACATCTTTGATACTTTTCACATTAACGTATAGTACTTTTTCCTTTGATTCTGAGGCGAGTGATGAGTAGATTTTATATTATATATTTAACCCTATTCTTAGTATGTTTTGGCTATTATTTGGAAGAATTTTGATACTCTGAATTATATTTTCAATACAGGACTTTCGACTTCCTCTGGGGCAAAACGTGACCAAATGGATAAATTTTGGAGTAATTCCAGTTGGAGGACGTTCATGAGTTGCTTAGCTAGATCGTGTGAAAATATCAGATTTTTCCACCAAGCGGTTATTTTCTGGAAATAGAATAAAGGAGTAGTACGTGGTACTGAAAAAAGTTATGTTTTAGGCTGGATTGCAAGTTTTGGAGCTCAAGATGACCCATTTTGGATTCAGCCCCTTCTAGATATGTATTCAGAATGTTCCGATCTTTAAACCAAGTTGTCATAGACCAGATTTGGAGGATATTTGAGGCTAAAATGTGGCTGAACAGTTCCTTTACAGATTCTCCTAACTTAATTAGGACTTTATTTTCTATTATATTTTATTATTATTTGGTTTCCTAGTTGGAGCCAAAGACTTTTATTGAGGGATTGTTTATGTATAGCGATATAAGGCTTTGGCCGGCACTAGTCTCTT
Source organism: Pyrus communis (assembly GCF_963583255.1). Taxonomy (NCBI): domain Eukaryota; kingdom Viridiplantae; phylum Streptophyta; class Magnoliopsida; order Rosales; family Rosaceae; genus Pyrus; species Pyrus communis. Next base: position 31,722,790 of record NC_084804.1, read on the forward strand.
TCTACTTCTTCTTTTACGCGACTTTGGAGATAGGAAATTGGTTAAGGTTCTTGAAGATTTTTAGACTTTTACTTTAAAGTGTTTTCAATCTTTTTCTTCATAATAATATTTTTTATGATTTTAATTATGAATATGTGTAACTAATCTGTTTTGATAGGGCGAAGCCTTGAGTCTTAGCATGGATATGTAATGTTTATTTAATTGCTTATGATTGATTCCATGCACGCTTTGAATTATTGATCACCACTTTAAACAATCTAATTGTCTTAATACTTGACCACCGTTAGGATATTTGGAAAAGTAATTTGAAGCAATTTTGGTCGGAAGGTTCCCTGAAATTGACTCTGGTTTCTTATGGTTAATAATGTAATTTCACTTAAGATGAACACCATGTCTTAAGGGTTACATGGCTTTTCAAAGGATTTTCACAAAGTATAATTGTCGATACAAATTCCCGCCGTCTTCAGTCTTGACGAAAATGCATCCACAAAAAAATCAACACCTTTGATCAGAGACCTAAGCTTCACGTGCCCATGAGGTGAGGGGGGGGGGTAGGTCAACGGATCTCCGATGCCTAAGTTAGTTTCTCTAAGAGAGTAAAGTGTTTAGGGCTTTTTAGGGTTGCAAAAGCTCTCTGAATTTGGTAGAATATGGGGTATTTATAGGACTAGGGTTGGCTATATATTGTTTAATGGAGAGATATTCTCTAAATATTCCCAAGATATTTAATAGGAAATAATATCTTGAGATAATGGGGTAATTATCCATAATTGATTTAAATTAGGATTACTTACTTGATTGAAGTTAATCTTCAATTAGGAATGTATTAAAGATAGGATTTGGGTAATTAATCCTTATCTTTAATTCCGTGCCAAGGGCAGGTGAGCTGTGGGCAGTTGTGTTTAGCTGCTAAGACCTCTAGAGGTGTGAGCTACACGTGGGAGCATCTGAGAAGCTTGCCCATTTATTGAGGGCAATCTTGTCGTTCTTGAATAAAGGTCCACGTGTCACCTCTAGAATTTATGGGATTATTTTAGACTCCACAAAAATGAGTCTCTCATGTTCATATTTGATCTGAACATCTGGGCAGATTACATGTTAGATATACGTTCTACGTTGGAGGTTCCAAAAAGAATATATAATAGGAAAACCTTACCTTCAAAGTGGCATGTATAGATCACAAGTAATTGGTAAAAATACATAGGATTGCTAGGTGATGGCGGAACCCTAGTGTTTTTATAAATTGATATTTAAAAACTCTTTTCTTTTATCGTATTACTTTTGGGTGAATTTACTATTTGTTTTTAATTAAAATTCGTTTTTTATTATATTACCCAATTTCTAAATCATATTTCTAAATTTTAAATTTTAAGTAGTTCATTAGGAATTGTTTTTACATAAATTATTTAAATAGTCATTTTGGAGAACGACCTAGCATAAGCATCTATACTTCAACATCCTTGTACTCTTGCAAGTATTTTGTGTGATTTTAACCTTCTTTTCATAGGTACTAAAAATCCTATTAGCAGGCCCTGCAAATACAAAAAAAAAAAAAAAAAATGAACGAGTTCGTGAAACAATTTCCTTTGATTTGGTTGGGTTCTTTTGTGCCCATTCGAACTGCAATTTTTTCAAATTCTTGACCAAATTCAAATTAATGAATCTTCGATTCTTCATATAAAGTTTAGGGTCATTTTTTAATTTCGAAGAGAGAGCTATGAGCTACGCGTTTTTTGCGTTGAGCTCAGATCTGTGAGCATAACATATATGATAAAAAATAAAAAATAAAAAATGAAGGATTTGGATCTCCTCCAAGAAACACCAAACCAATCACTTCAACTCCAAAAATCCATCAGTCAAAAAGCAAAATTAAGCAAACCCAGTTCACAAAACCTACGAATGAAAAGGTAAAAATCGAAGAAGATGAGTGGGTTAGAGAGAGAGCTCTTGTGCATATTCGAAATGTAGAGAGAAAGGGGAGAGAGAGAAGAGAGAGAGCTCTTGGATGCAGATGGGTGGGTTAGGGTTCTTTGAACTAGAATTAGGGAAGAGAGATTTTCTCTTTCTCCTCTCTGTTTCTCTCTCTACAAAATGAGAAATGAGAGCTGGAATTTCTGGATAACCCATTTATATGAGAGGACAATTTGGTCATTTCAAGATGTAGAAAAAAAAATCCTATTTCTGTCCGATTATTGTGCATGGCGTGTGCATATTTGAAATGTCCTATTTCTGTCCCAAGATAAAGAAATTGTCCTATTTTTTGGTATTTCCCTTAATTTTTATAATGTATTGACACTAATTAATGTTTTATTTATCTATGTTAAAAGGTCTATCTCCCGATTAGTATAAATATACTTACCTAGAACATAACTTTGGTAAATGTTCCATAACATATATATTATTTTCTTGCCCATTGCTTGAGTCACAATATAGCTTACTAACTTGACCGTTGGACAACATTTGGTTGGTAGACACGCCCCAATCCCGGTGTCCGAAGGACAATGAGATAGCCATGTGCTGGTTGACACCCGAGGGTGATGCAAGCTATTTCATGAATGCAAATGCTGAGAACATGTAAAGCATGCATATAAAATTCACGTGTAACAACGCAATAAAGTAATCAAGTACAAACCTTAATAAAACATAATATTCAATTGCCAACAATTTAAAAGTGATAATGCATGACATGTTCAGAGCATACTACTAAATCGAAAAACAAGCGGAAGGAATATTAGAAGGTGCGATTACAAAAGATGTCTTACGCAGAGAGGAGGACACAAATTCATTGATATGGGAATGCCTCGTCGCTCGGGTCGTGTGCCTTGTTCCTAGGTTCTAAGCGGGCGCAAAACAAAACATGAGTGAACCAAATTTATATATTGTAATACTAAAACAATTATTCTTCAACGTACTAACCCCCAGCTTTAGAAAATTCATATAACATAATAAGTAATAGGTTTTTCAAAAACCCTAGCATGCCATAAAACCTTCGTAGAACATATATCATATATAGTGTGCTTTGTAGTGGTATCACAAATGCTCGAAGGCACTACATCGCCCGCCTGAAGGCATATATAAATATCTTCCGCCCGAAGGCACATATGTATGAATATCCACTAAGTAAGCACAAAAAATCATGAACATAATCTTTCCAAAATATATCTCATCGAAGCTCAGTAACTTAAACATCATATCATAAATCATATTCATAAATATCTTAGTAACGTAAATTTGATAAAGCATGATATTTCATAAAGCGTAAATCCGATAACTCAATAAACATTTCATAAAACGTAGTCATAAAATCATGCTTTTTATGTATGCATTTCTAGTAATAAAATCATGCATTTTGGAAGGGGTCCATTCACAAATATTCTGTCGCCGAACAGTTGTTCGAACTAGGGAGGACGGAAACGCCACTAACAAACGCACCTAAGTACATAAAGGGACCAATTAATAACTCTGCTAAAACGATTGAATTTGGGAAAACGAACGTCATAATCGAATTTAGGACGTCGAAAAATCTAAGGGCGGACCTTGGGTTCCCCCAAACGCCACCATGGGGCGATGGCCTAGGAGGCCACGAGCCACTGCACGAGTATCTACGCGCCGAGATGGGTTGCCAGAAAATTTGCTGGCTTCACCGTGGACAGCAGCAGAGCACAGTACCTCATACGGAGCCGCGTGTGCTCCACACACCGGCCATGGTTGCACTATGTGCAGTCTCACGCACCCGCGAGTAAAGACTACTCATCTTCTTCGCAAGGCCTGAAACTGGTCGGTTTCTGGGCTCAACTTCTCGAGCTTCATTTGAGCTTGTTTCTCAACCATTTTCGATGTTTCAAAAGCCAAATGAAGCTTGACACAAGGAGAAGAGATTCATACCAAGTTGTGATCGAGTGGTGGCCAGAGTTGGTCGAAAAATGGCTGCAAAGTGGTGGTCCTTGCTGGAATGCTGGGGAAGTTTTCCTTGTGGGTTTCCTACGTCCAAACATCACCAAACTTCTCAAAACTACTCCTAAACATACATCAAAGTATGATCTACAACTTTTGGACAAGGTTTGAGGCTTACCTTCATCGAAGAACGTGGAAACTCGCTGGAGAGCTTCGGTGAACAGTGAGTTCACTGTGCAGCGAAGGAGGAGGGGTTTTGGGGTGTTTCTCGTTCGTTTCTGGGTTCACAACTAGGGTTGTTGGGTGGTGGGAGGTGTTGTCATTGTTGTTTGTTGTTGTTGTGTGTGGTGCCCTTGGGGAGAGCAGTTCCAGAGAGAAACGAGAAGACCGAGAGTGAGAGCTTAGAGAGATAGAGAGTTTTGAGAGAGAGACAAGTATATTAGAAATGGGAAAAAGGAGAGGGGGCCACGGGGAAAAGTGAGAGGATTGGGGGACAAGAATTCATTGTGGGCCCCAGTGGCTTACACATTAAGGTCATTAAAGATGAAACACGAAATATTCGAAAAACGTTGGACGTTTCGTAACGTAAAATCTTCATTATAACTTCAAATTCGAATCCATTCGTGCCCATGTGTTCGTGGTGATGATTACAAAAAGAATAAACTAAGAAAATTAGTCATACACATTATGTTGAGACGGTCAACGAAAGTCAACGTTCATGCCTCAAGGGCAATTTGATAATTTCATACGTTCGATACAATAAAATACAACAAATTTAGGACGGGGTATCATAACCACACTTGTACTTCAAGTTGAATGTGGTTGTTTGCTTTCTTATAGATATCCAGGCTTGCATACCTCCTCCATCCACAACAGTGCAGATTTGGTTCCAACAGTACTCGAATGATGTGAATTTGTCTTATGAAAACCAAAGGCAAAGTGAATGAATTATTGCAACAGTGTCATAAGATGATTCAATGTCAGTACAAGTTTGATATATAGGTGATCCACAGTGATAATGAAGGTGAATATTTGAGGACCGAATTGATGTAGTTGTCCAAATTATTCATCAGAATACATGTTCCTATATACCTCAGCAAAATGGGGTGGCTGAGCAAAAGAATCAACATGTCGTCGGACCGGACTGATGACTCAACTGGTATATAATCTTCTTTCATTTCATAATATTTTACAGAATATTAATATCAATAGAACTTGATTTTTCTTTTTTTTTTCTTTTGTTTTTCTTTCTGAAAATAATGTAAACATTACAGCGACGATTGTCAATGTGTTTTAAGACGAAACAAGTTTCTTACATGTATTATCATTTCCTAAATTCCTCGGATATTAGGGGGTGGCAATAGAATCACCCAAATAAATTTCTGAGCTTCTTTTGCAAGACAATTTTAAGTGCAGAACCAATCAATGGCCAACTTGTCACGATGGAAACATACACAAGCAACCACAACGACCACTTAGTCCGTCGGGATAGCTGATCTAAGCACCTTCTAACAGTAGTAGTTACATCAAGAGGCTTCGCATCCTGCGCGTTAGTAACTTGTTCAGATGATTGGGGGATTTCTGCCAAAGAGTGTGATTCTGGCTGAATCATCTGTTCATCTTGTTCTCCTGAAACCATTTCGTTAGTTTCTCTGTCATGGATCTTTTGTGGTTCAAGTACATCTTCCATCTTAGTCTCCATTGCCTGTTCATTTCCAACGGCAACTACCATTCCATCGTCTGCAATGTTTACATAGGGACCTTGATGATCTATTGAAGAGTCCAACGACAACCGCGGGCCAGAACTCACCATCTGAAAAACATGAAGATCAAGAATATTAATTTGCAGAAATGGCCTGTATGCTGCACAAACAACAATTTGCATATACTTCTGGACAGTATCAGAATCTAAAACCTCCGCTTCATGCACCCAATAACGACATTCCTTCATTAAGCACTCAAAGACTAAGGAAAATAAAATTATACCTTCTGTACATGCATATATTGGCTAGAGTGAAGAATTTTAAGAAATTCGTCAACAGCCCTTACCCACCTGCAAGGGAAAGAAAATTAATCACGCATGTTAGAACAAAAGCTATGATGAAGCTACCCAAAAGTGCGCATGCCAACCATAGCAAAGAGAGTATTATGACCACAATAGCCGCAATGAACACAAATATACCATATTACGACAGCTTCAAAAGGACAAGCTATAAAGTATCGTTACACAGGTTGCTACTAAGCTAGCCACGTATAATAATATAAAGTTTATGGGAACAAATACATTAAGTTAATCTCCAAAGTGGCGACTAATGCAAACATAAGAGAAAGGTATAGAAATAACATGGAACCATGAAGTACCAGATGCCAGAAGCAGTTAATCCTTCAAAGAAAGCCAAGTGTCCTCCATGCTTTGTTGTAGCTAATACAATATTTTTGTTTGCCCTATTGAAGACAAATACAAGGCATATGCTTAACTTATGTGAAAGAAGAAACTGATGAAAGAAAACACTTTAAGAAGTCCACCTGCATTCATCCCAAGGAATGGCTTCCCTAGTGCAGACTGGATCATCTAAAGCACTGATACAGAGCAACGGGACAGCTACATTTCCCACATAAGTAGCACTGCTACAGCGCCTGTAATATGTGTCCACGGTCTGTAAAGGAAAAACAGATGCTTAACGCAATAAATAGAGCAAAGGTAAGGTAAGAGGAATTAGTGAAATCTACATTATACCTCAAATTTCCCAACAATGCAGGTGGCGTGCTGATCAAAATCACGAATAGAGCGCGACTATTGAAGAACAAGATAAGAACAAAACAAACATTAGTACAAGGCAGGTAGCGCCACTCAACGAAGCATACACAGACACACACAGACTATTTCCACACAACTGTTTCATTTGGATGTTTCTTATTTTTCATAGTAATATTTAAATCCACAATTAAATTCAATTTATGGGGTCCATGGGTTTAAAGGAAAACTAATGAAAAAGGCTTGAAAACTTTGAGTTTTAACGATAAGGACAAAATAAAGGGTAAAGTGAATAGTACCAGGATTAATTTTGTAGTGTAAAAATATGGCTTTTCGTTAAAGTGAACAGTACTAGGAGCTTTTCGTTAAAGTTCCCATGGGTTTAAAAGTTGAACATTCCAGAAGTAAATTTACTTGCTGCAGGTTTTAACAATATTTCATAATGTGATAAACTTTCTAGCAGAGTACAGAGGTCCAGTATCAACTTTATTCGCTGCTCTAACAATGATGCTGAGCTCAACAAAAAAATCTTAAAGAAACACCGACCTTTTTTATGCCTTCCCAATTAGCGAGCCGTAAGAAGTGAGGCTGGTTTCTGCATTAACCATTTATGATTTGTAAAAAGGACAGAAACTATTGTTAATAAATAGTTCCTATTCCTACCTTTTTGATATTGTAAGCAACTAAATGAATACGGTGCATACAGTGGAGCAAATATACATACATATTCCTAGCCTTTTAAAAATAACCCCTTTGTAATTCAGATTAAAACAATGAAGAGTTGATGAATAAAAAAGTTTGGTTTTCCAGAGATTGGAATTCTTATCCTGCAATTTGATTATTTTGGTGAGATGCCAAAATTCTTGGTGAGAGCCTAAGAATGGGTGTGATGCCTCTGGAGTGATTCCAGTCATCTTTTATTATTGTTTTACTTTAATTTATCTTTGTTTTCACTTCCGTTGAGCTATCTACATTCCTTTGCCCAACTCTATCCTACACCACATAATGTTTTATGAGGTATTTACTACCAAATTAAAACTTTATCATAACATTGTTTAAATAAACAGACATACAGTTGAGCATAGCCTTGAAGGCCAATTGTTAGAGCTTTATCATAAACTTTTTGCAACAGCCTACGGCCTATAAATCTATCACCAATCTGCAAGAAAAAAAAAAATCATAGGATAAGTAACTTCATTCAGTATGAAACTACTGCAGAAACCAAATGCTAATTTCAATTCCATGACACATGCGAAAGGAGGAAACACCTTTTTTTTTTTTTTTTTTTTTTTTTTCTTTTCTTTTTGTAACAATAGCATCAAATGCACAATTAATTTTTTCATCTAGCTGAAGCTTGTTTGGCAACTTGCAGACAGTTGTCAGCGGAGGAGAAAGCAACAGCAAAATGGTTTGTTTGCCTAGCAGTATATGGTACGACAAAGGATGTCTAATATTTCTTTTTTTTTTTTTTTTTCATTTACTCAAACGGTCATATATTTCCAAGATACATTAAATTAGAGTTGCCGTTCAGTATATGCTACACTGTGAAACCATGCATGTCTCACGCTATTCTGCCATACTAGCATGAGTGTTATTATAGATTTTAATATTACGGGCTAAATGATGAATGCCGAAGTCCAACATGATACCAAAACTTTTGGAACCCAATTAGCCACTAAGGCCTAAAATAAAAATGATTCTCATGCAAGTTCAAATAAATAAAAATATCAAGTCACGTCGTGCTGCCATGCAACCCCAAAAAAAATCAAGAGGTTCCAAAAGTAGAAAACACAGGGTACAATATATGATACACTGCAATTTATTGCTAAGCAACACCTTAATATGTTGAACTAGTACACAATAGGTTTACTGAAAGGTATCTCTGCTTGGCTAACTAACATATTTAGCTCTTTCTAACAAAGTTCTGACAAACAAAAATGTTCAGAAGTTAAAACACTCAACTCTGAAACCCAGACCAAAGTATTATCCCCTGCTAACTAACATATTTAGCTCTTTCTAACAAAGTTCCGACAAACAAAAATGTTCATGAGTGTTATTATAGATTTTAATCCCTGAATCCATACTACTGAGCCCCTAGTATTATCCCCTGCTGACCCCTTCATTAATCACTGTGGACATATGCAATAGCCTAGAATGGTTAACAGTAGAAAAGAAAATTTGGGACAAAACCATATACAGAAACTTGTCCACACACACTGCCAATGCATTTAGTCACAAACCAGAAACATTGCTCTTCACATAATCATTAAGTTGAGACACTAACCAAAAGGTCCCAAGGGGAACATATCGCTACAGCCCCAGCAGCAGGAGTCTTCTCGCCATCCTCCCCAAGATACTTGACCTGAAAACAATTAATTAAAATGGATGTCAACTTCAGGCGATTAATGAAACAGAGAATGTTGAAAACTAATTTTATATTGGAATTATTTTAAAAGATCTCCCAACAACTCATATAGCTCGGTGCTTTGCAGAGTTGATGCCAAAAATACTAGCAAATGAGAATATAGAGAGATAATGAAATTGACTTGTATAACGTTCTATAAAGATCTGTTTGATCTCAGAAAAATTAGAATAGTGCTAAAAACTGCAAGGTGAGTGCCTCTAAAACAAAAATGAAGTTAATATATGATTAAGGGATCCAGAATTAGAAAAGTAGTGAAATCAAATGATACCATAAAATATCAAATCTAATTAATAATTACAAAAGGCTTAAAAACGAATCTAACACTGCCAAATAACATACCAAAATATTGGCACCTATACTTGTTCCAACAATAAATAAAGGAGCCTTGGGGTATTCGTGGTGGAGGTTATTAACGACAGTCCGTAAATCCTCTGTCCATCCAGCATTATAAAAGCAATCGGACTGAAAATAACAAGAAACAGAACACTGAGATTACTTCATTGGCCTAATAAGAAAACTAATTATTCAAAGAGAAACGCACAACATCCAGAAAGTTAGACAACGGAGAAGCAGCACAGAACACATTACTATAACAACATGCTCGTTTGGATCCTTTTCTTTTTTCCTTTTTCTGTCTGTATTTGTAGAAGCTGTTTGCTAATGGATGTTATTTGTACTTCTGTGGATAGGTTGCCCACTTTTACATTGTTTTCTAGTTTCATAGATAATGAATAAGGTGTGCTTCTCAATAGAAAAATAACAACAAAATACTAAACATTAACGATTGAGAATTATCAGAATCTTTAATATCAATAGCTTGTCAACTTTTGTTGCTTCTAAAACAGCTTCTTACTGTAATTGAAACGCCACCCAGTCCTCTGTGATTGCTAACAACAGCATTCCATCCTTTTTTTGCTGTATTGAAAGCAAAATGCTTTATGTACTGCAGCAACAAGAAGTAACATCAGCAAATCATCATGAATGCAGACAAACCATATCTCACACATACCAAAAGCTTATTATGGAATGAGTCTAAAGAAGATATCAAGAGGAGCACTTATATTTTTTCTATAAATGAAAAAGACTTCGTAATTCATATCATAAACTATCTATTCATATGTTAAATCGATAAACATGATTTATTGATGTAAGTCCTGCATAAGGGTGCAGATTTTCTTTAGATTTTGTGGTAGCTTGTTAATCATAGGTTGTGGCCAGCTCTTTAGTTTTTATGGACTGTTGGTCCAGTAGATTGTACTTCCTTCAATTTAATTGTTATGCTTCCTATAAAAATAAATGAAAAAACATAGTATTTCCTAATGTGACAGCACAATGAAATAAATGTGAAACATAAAAAACAAAGTAAAAATAACTCTAAAGCTAGGAGCTAGGTCCTCTCCTTTTTCCATTTCCTCCATTTGTTGTAGGAGCAGGACAACAGTGAGAGAACAGAAGAGCGAGATTCTTACCCGAAAACCTGAACCCAGGCCTTTGCAATCCCAACAAATGTGCATTTTGTTTTCGTAAGAAACAAAATTATTAATAAAAAGAAAAAAGGTACATGAAGAGTGAACATGGAATCCACTTCTATTAAATCGTGAAACCTAAAAATCAGCTCTACACTAATAGATACAGCATCACATTAAACAAAAAGAAACGATGCTAAGGTCAATTTCTGACTTCATTATTGAATCAGGTCAATGGCTCACTTTTGTGTAAATTTACATTCCATGTGTGGTAAGGAATGGAAATACGCTCTTAACTGGAATCCTAACCCTCCTCTTTGTTAAAATTGACTGGTAAATTGCAAGCCAGACAACGTGCCAAACATCTAATATTGGTAAAATAGGAATTACTTTCCCATTCCTGGACTGGATTAATCCCATCATCAAAACTTTTAAACCACTCACGTATTAGCGCATTCCACGAAATTGGGATAAACCAACCGAAGCTTCTCCTTCAGTAATCATGATCATAAAGGCTCCCATCCACTTTCGGGTTGATTAATGTCAGCATCTGGGGAACGGTGTAGGTGGTACAACATCTATCATGATTACAGGGTGTAATCTTGTTGTAGATGGGATGGCATAGATTGGACCAACTACTTCAGTTTGAAGAACCCCGGATAATTTAATTCCTATTTTGGCTGAGAATAGGAGTGATGTGGCCATGGCCAGGTCTAGTTGTAGTTAGTTTTGTGTTTCAGACATATAATAACCAACAGGACGAAAAAGTCCTTGCGAAGATCTTAAAAGTTCCCCAATAGCAATTTCGTACTAAGTTTATAACTGCCAGTGAGCTCTAGCTCAAATTCCATTGGGATAGGGTGGGAAAGGTTCTATCTTAAAGACATTTTTTCTGAAGAAAAAAAAACTCAGTTGAGATTCTAAGATTCAACAGCTTTCGAAGTTCTAGAGAAATTTATTTTACTATTTTAACTTCTTGCTTGACTAAAACCAAAATTTCTATTTGAACCAACTAAATTAGTTCAAATATTTTATTCCTAGAGACTCTAAAAAAAGACATGGAGTACTTTTAGTCCTAGAGACTAAGAAAAGACATGGAGTGGTTGGAGCTAATAGAAGACTTGGTGCAAAACCGAACGCATTGGCATTCTATAATTCATACAGCAGACCCCACTTAGTGGGATAAGGCTTTCTTCTTGTTGTATTTTATTCCTAGAGACAGGGACCACAACAATAACTACTAGAATATAAATACACTAAAAAATTGAGTACCAATAAGGGTTTAGTCAAGTAGTTTGCTCCCACGTGGTAACGGGTTCAATTCCTTATAGTACCAATCTAATCTAGCAACTGCAAGAATTTCCCACCTTCCAAATTGTAGGGTTTGACACAGGGGACCCCAGTTTCGAACCAGAGCCCTTGATGCGGATTTGGAGAATTCTGTTTATACAAAAAGGCAAGTAAATAATGAAGAAATAAAGATTAAGCTTACAGCAGATTCAGAATCGCTGGTTAATCCAGGAATCACCAGCACGATAGGGGTTGTGTCATCTTTAGGAATAGCATTGTTTGTGCTAAAAGCACCTCCCAGAACTGCATTACAAGCATACACATGGATCAGAAAAGAAAAAGCATTTACAATGACGATTACCATGAAATCAAGAGTGTCAATACACTTCAGACGAGCATGATAACTAAATAATTAGTAAAGCCACTACACTGGGACACATTTTAAGATTGTGAAAATTCTTTTTGCAACCAATGAAAAAAATGGTTTTATTTACTGTATGAGAAGAACCAAAATAATCTTTTGGGTGGGTTTTAGAAGATACAGGGGTTTGAATCAAGGAATATCATTGAGACTTGCCTGGTCAAGTTTACAAAATACTAGGTAGTAATTATGTTTAGGAGGCTCAAAGGCTATGTGTGGTCGTTATTGAAATATGGAAGTGTACTGAGTTGTTATTATCCTATAGTGAGTTTAAAGGGTCCGTCTCTCTAGATGATGCTGTCTCGGGATTAGTTACTAATGATGTCCATCTAACGTGAAATGGACCGGAGTACAACCAATTGAATTGAAAATTCAGTACACTAAAGTGAGGAAGGAAAGATGAGAGAAATGCAACATACGCAGGAGATTACAAGAATAGCCCTAGTAGTAGCACAGCAGCATAAAAATTTAATAACAAATCTCATATTGAACAAAAATAATACAGAAATTTCAGTTTGACATAAAATTCCATTTTTCTCCTGTTTCAGGCCAATTACCAAGACGGAAAAGATTGGTTGCCTAAATTTAAATTTTTTTACAACATTCCGTAGAGAGATCAATTCACCATCTAGCCGATAGAACTTCAACTCTTCAGTTAAAAAGATTTAACAATATTGCAATGTCCAACCAATAAAGGTCACACAATGGAACAAATGGTATCATGAAGCCTCACAATAAAAATAGACGATGCCAATTTAGAATAAAACCTACAACTGCTTTCTCCAAAGATAACGTCACTGAGGAACTATTGTCAATTAACAAGTAAGCATTCTTTTCTTTTGAGAAAGAATTAATATATGAACATGAAAGACCACATTTTTACAAACACCAAATATAAATACAGCCCACATTACACATCCTATCAACATAAGCCAACACAACATGAGTGCCAAGTAGAACACAACCACAGAAATACAATATACGATCGAACGAAAACAAAGTTACAAAAACAATGGAGCTTATGCTTGTATTTTTACTGTATATCAGAAACATAAAATTAAAATGATAAGGCTAGTATGATTTAGTGCTAACTACATTACATACCCCTGAAATTTGGGGTGATTTTAAAAATGTGTCATGAAGTTTCAATTTTCTTATTTAATACCATAAGTATTCAAATTGTATCAATTTATGTCTTTGGTCAGATTGATCACTTGATCTTCATTAAATTGATGGCATAGTGAGTTGTGATCATTATGTGGGCTATCGTTTAAGCCACATTAGAACCACATTGACAAAAAAATCATCAATTAAATGGAGGATTAGATATTCAAAGAGACAAGGTGTAAATTGATACGATTTCAAAACTTCAGGGTGCAAATAAGAAAATTAGAACCTCGTGGTCCATTTTGAAAATCAACCCCAAACCTGAAGAGTGTACAATGTAATTAACCCTTTACTTTGCGTTCACTAACGTCCATAAAAGAATATACGTACATGGTCATTAATTTCAGGTAAATGAATAATAGTTACCATCAGAATTCCTTAGCCAATCCAAAGCAATGGTTCCACCATCAGATAGATGAAAAATTTCTCTGCGAGGGAATATACATTGCTATCTGTTAGTCAAAAGCATGAATCAAAATTCAAGAGGAAGAATAGTCAATGACAGTTGTATAATCTGTATTAAAAAATATAAACATATTTTAGTAGAGACACAAAATTGAAGCAAACCTATGCGAGAAAGCAAGATCATGGAAAAAAATGTTAAAGTATCAAAGATCCAAGCAAACCTTTAAAAGCAAGACAGAAACAGTTAAGGATCAATATAGAACAATACAGTTACATTTCTCATTTCTTGACAGTAAATTAGTAAACTAACAAGCCAACTGATTCATTTCCCCAAATAGACCCATCTCATATATCATTACGGCTATAAATCACATTATAATCATTTTATCTATCCTTGGGTGTCAAACAGGATATAACCACCTTATATAAAGTTAAACTCAGATTCTGGGAAGCTTGTTAAGCTTCAGTTACAACGGAAAGGTTGCTCCTTTGTGACCGAAAGGTCACGGGTTTGAGTTGTGGAAACAGCCTCTTTGCAAAGCAAGGGTAAGGATGTGTAAACTAGACATCATCCCACCCCTACCCTCGCAAAGCGGGGAGCCTTGTTGGCTTGGGGTCGCCCTTTTTTTGTTTGTTTATTTAGATGGAGGGTGAGCCTTGGTGCAATGGACAAGTTGCTCCTTTGTGACCAACAGGTCACTGGTTAGATTTGTGGAAACAACCTCTTTGCAAAGCAAGGGTAAGGCTGTATACGATAGGCGTTCCCCTCCTCCCTCCCGACCACCCCCGACCCTCGCAAAGCAGAGAGCCTTGTTGGCTTCTAGTCACCCTTTTTGTTTGTTTATTTAGATGGAGGGCGAGGGATGCAACGGAAAGGTTGCTTCTTTGTGACCGAACGGTCACGGGTAAGAGTTGTGGAAACAACCTCTTTGCAAAGCAAGGGTAAGGCTGTATACAATACAATAAATGTTCCCCCAACCCCCCGCCGACCCTTGCAAAGTAGGGAGCCTAGTTGGCTTCAAGTCGCCCTAGATGGGAGCCAGCTATGTGTTAATATCAGCTGGGATACTCAGTATTTTTTCCCTCTAGAACCTTGTTCAACAAGCCCGAAACCTTAAAGCCAGCCAGAAAAGCATACAGAATAAGGTTTCTCTTCTGTATTCTTTCCTTTTACAAGAAAAAAATTATGTAAGCCCGATTTAAACTACACCAACCTGGAACATAATGCAACTAAATACATAACAGGCCTAAAATGGCGGTGGATGAAAAAATTTAGGCATGACCTGTACAACTCCTATTCAAATGATCAATGTTATAACTTTTAAGCATATCGACAAGACTACATCTGAACCAAATAAAATCAGACACATATAAAACCCACTGAACACTAAAACCTCCTGCCAAAATCACACTGAATTGTAAACTGAGAGCATTCTGGTTTAAGATATCATCCAGACAGACAACTCATATAATACATCACATTTGTTTTGCGGTTTGCATCTTTTAACAGACTCAAAGAACAGTAAATTCGTGTGTTTTTATTATTCATAAAATCCTAATCCACATACGAAGAATTGAAGTAGTAACAATTGCAGCCGAATTGGGTTTTGCAGCAGTACACAATACTCCAAAAGATTTCACTCCCAAAACACACATTGCACACAGATGCAGAAGAACCCACCACACAAAAACAACCACAAATTTCAAATCTTGAATTAACCCAGATGGCGAAAATGCATAAACATAAATAACCCCCATTTTCCCACAAAATTTGAAAATTGGGTCGACCACATGGGACAGATGCAAGCGTACCTTTGGTAGCTGAAAGCAGGAGGCCGTCCAAAGAAGCTGAGAAAAAGAGTCTGGAAATGGGGGCTCGAGAGCCACGGCGTCGCCAAATACCTGCAAGTTAATAGACTAATTAAGTTAATTGAACAACAAAATCAAAGATTTTAGCTGCTTAATCAAATAGTATTGAATTGGGACCTGGAATGGAGAATCCGGCACTTGGAAACGACGCCGTGGTAGATATGGGAGGAGGGGTTGAAGGTTAAGGAGACGGCTGAGCCTCTGAAGGCGGTGAAAAGGTCTTGGAAGAAATGGAATTCGAGGAAGTGGTAAAGAATTGCAGCGGAAATCGCGAGGGAGGCGAAGAGGTAATGCCAAACGGGAATCAGAGAGAGGTCGTTGAGCAGAAGAATGTAGGGGTCGCCGGAATCGGAATCCCGGCGGAGGAGAACGTCCCTGCAACTGCAATCCATCGCCTCCTATGATTTCTGGCTTCTGGAAATGAAAGTTGATTTTCGTTTGACGTATGAAATGGTTGGACAGGTGAGCTAAATATTCAGCAGCTCTCGGGAGCGGGGCCCATGCTGACGGATACCAACGGTTGATGAATGGGAACGTTATTCATAAGAACGTTGAATATGAATGGGAACGCTATTCACCTAAGATTTTCCTTGCAAAAACTAAATAAAATTCAATAGTTTTAACGTAACATTTTTGGTACTGTTTATTTTTAACTTTCAGTTGTATCAAATAGATAAATAGTTTAGAGTATTGTTATTTATACACTTATTTGACGTCAAATCGAGTAAATTAAAAAAGATAAATGACAAAAAATTAATAATAATGTTTAAGAAAGTGTATGAATAGCACTATTCACGTTTTATCAAGTTCGTCATCTGTTTTTGTTCTGTTCGATAACTAAACAATCTTAAATTAATTGATTTTTTTTCAAAGATGATCAGTATGTAATGATGAACCGAATATCTACATAGAGTTCCATGAACAGCCCACAAACTATTTTTAAAAGGTCATTGAGGAGGATTTGGATCCTCGAGAGCTAATGGAGAGGATCTTCCACATTAATCATCTTGGACCGTTGAATTTTTATCCAATGATTACAATTATTATAACTTTAAAATGACCTTCTGTTTATATTCGTTCAGTAAAAATTTAACGATCCAAAATAATTGACGAGGAGAATCCTCTCCATTAGTTCAGGAGAGGAACCAAATCCCATTGAGGAGTCGAGGGGCCAAGTCTTTTTATTTTCAAAATTAAGATACTTGAGTAGTGATTAGTCAGTATCTAATTTGCTGACATCTTGATGTGACAAATAACATTTTAACACATCTTTAAAAAGTTTCCTAATATTTGTTATTTTGCAAACCGAACACCAATCATCACTTTAAATGTATAGCCAAACACCACCGACATTTTCTAGCTATAAATCCATAAGTTGCTAATTTAATTTTTAATTTATCCTCTCAAATTTCGTAAACTTTTTTTTTCATAACAATAAGTCCTTCAGCTCAAGAAAAACTATCAATCTACAATTTTTAATTTACCCTTTCAAATTTCGTAAACTTTTTTTTTCATAAAAATATGTCCTTCAACTTAAGAAAAACTATCAATCTACCCTATAAATATTTTACATGCAAATTATACGTAATAACCTCCAAACAAAGAATTCAACTTCTGATTATATGAGGTGGAGGAGAGGAAATTGGTTCTGTCGGTTCATGAAGATGAAAAGGTAGCACCACAAACAAGATAAATTACCATCAAAGAAAAATGCCTTATGGGCGTGTAGCTACCTTCTCTATTTGTCTTTTTTTTTCTTTCTTTTTTTTTTTTTTTTTTTTTTTTTTTTTTTTTGTGTGTGTGTGTTTTTTCTTTTCACTCATTTTTTTGATATGTTATCTATATATTTATCAAAAACTTCAATGTTTTAAAATTACTAATTCTTATTTTCCGCTTCTATTCCTATACAGTTATACATAAATAAAAAAGTGTTGAAATTAAATTCACCACAATCACTGTGAGGGGAAGAGATGCACAAAATCAACTATATGTAAAGTAATAAACAACCATAAAGTAACATTTGGCACTGATGGGGTGCCGTCGAAGGCTTTCTGATGGTCAAGTTAGTAAGCAATTTATAAGACTCAAGCAATAGAAGTAGGTGATTATTGTGTTCCCAAAGATGAACCATAAATGGGCGTATTCATACCATGATTCTAAAAAAGGCTAGGTGCTAGTCGGGCAGTGAGCTAGAGCCTAACATCTAGGCGAATTTAAGTAATTTTTTTTCTTTATCATTATAAATAAGTACATATAATAAGATTCTAAAAATTGTTAGGCGCTAGTCGGTTGACGGGCTGGAGCTTACCACCTAGGCCGCTAGGCGGGCGCCTAGGTAGATAAGTGTCTGCTTATACTTAAAATATACATAAATATACATAACTTCATCATAAACTATAAAATAGAATGACGTATATATTATGAAATATTGAAACATAATGAAAACATGGGGAACAAGCATATAATGTGTGTTCATTTAAGTATTCAACAAGTTTCTTACAATTTATTGAAAAAATAAAATAATATGCAAAATGAAAGTTATCTATTTTTTATCTAAGTGAGTCGTGACCTAGGCGGGTGCCTAGGCGAGTCTGGGTGGGCTAGGTGGGTGCCTAGGTGGTTTAGACAGATGCCTCAACAGGTCTGGGCGCCCTTTCTTAATTTTCAAACACCTAGGCATTAATCGGGGCGGTGGCCAATTGCCTAGCGCCTAGGCAGGACTTAGGTGGCGCTAGGCAAGGATTTTTAGAACATCATTATTTACACATAAAAAAACTATACTTACATTTTTGTTAGTTTTTAGTTCACAAAAAATGTTCTTTAATAAATACGTAGTATAAAAAAAAATTAACTGTCAACTTTCATTTATAGATTGACTAGGTTCATTTTGGACTTTACTAGTTGGTTGGGTGGACAAGCCCATTAAATTGTGCGCAAGTCCAGTACATGGAAAGATTCTTTATAGCATTCCACTTAAACAAACCAAATCGACGACGTCGTTTAGCCTTAGGTTATTTTAAGAAGTTACTATTCATCATCTTCTTCTCCTCTTCTCGATCCACGACTGCACAAAGCTTTTTTTACCCAAATGTCGAGAAGATTATACAGTTACAGTTCCAATATTTTCCAAAAATTCAACTGGTCTGCAGCCAGCCCAACGCTACCTTGTCTTGCCTAGGCCCCTGCCTAGCACCTTGCCCCGCCTTGTCCTCTGCCTAAAGCCGCCTACTTGGTTATTCAATTTTTCTAACGATTAGGCTTTAATCGGAACAACAGTCAGCCATGGAGCGCCTAGGCGGCCGCCCAATTTTTAGAACACTGATTTATACTAAAGCATCATTTTGGTACACAAAATCTATACTAAACTGAGAAAATCCCAAAAGGATATCAAGGAGTAGATATGCATCTTATTTAGAGTATAATTACTTGTAGTGCACACCAAATCCCTAGATGGTAGAAATCTCCAATAATATAGAAATCTGGCTAATTCCATACTAGATCAGGTTTTCATATCTTGTGGATCAAGTGACACTCAGAGAAATCGATGGATTTTGCCCATTTATCTAGAAAATGGTGATGGTGGCATCGCTGATCATTTTGTGCAAATTTGCGATAGATGCTATTGAGTCCATGACATAACTTCTAAGCTACATGTACTTCGATCTGTCTTACTCCGTCCCAAGACACTTTTGTCCTTAACTATGTATCTCAAATGGTTATTTTCCTTGAGGATGAATAGTTACCGAAAGACCATACCTTTCAGAGTAAATCAAAACACGTATCGTTTAAAATCTTTTGACACGTGAAAAGTTAGCCTCGTTACTATTGCAAAAATAGTTGAGACGTTGCGAATTCAGGTGTGCGCTCCTGAAAGTCGTGCCATAAATGTTGCAATAATGAGAATGTCTTAGTTGTGTATGCATGAGAAACATGTTACTGCTTTTCAAGTATTTAATTGTTATGGCCGTTAGATTTGTTGATCTCAAGGAGTGACAATTGGGATTCAAAGGTGAGATGACTTCTAAATATCTCCATAAATATCTTTGAATTTCTTCTTTGTCTTCTTCACACCTCAAAAGGTTTAAGCCATCAACTTTAATTCTGAAATTTCTACAGAGCCTTTCCTTAAATTTCCATCTTCAAATTGTTTTCCCCAATTCTTTGATTAAAAAATGT
The DNA here is from genome assembly GCF_963583255.1 of Pyrus communis. Lineage (NCBI taxonomy): Eukaryota > Viridiplantae > Streptophyta > Magnoliopsida > Rosales > Rosaceae > Pyrus > Pyrus communis. Next base: position 31,742,658 of record NC_084804.1, read on the forward strand.
CTTCTTCTAGTGTTCTTTCTGCTTCCGACGCCAATTATGACTTATACTTTGACCCTCTAAAGGTAAGGCTACGTAACAAGGAGGAAGTCGGCTACATTATCCAGGCAGCCTTTGTTGGAAAGTCAATGAGATCTTATCTTTTAAGGATTGATTTACAAAAGAAACTGATTTGTAATTTATATGTAATTGATACATTAGTTAGTTTCCTTTGTTGTATAGCAAGATTGTATGGCGTCAGTTATATAAATCAAGTTCATCAAATCAATGGAAAGTATCTTGGCAGAATATTTTTCCATACGAGTTTTACATGGTATTAGAGCTAGGAAGTGGGCCCATATTGTACTGCCACGTGATGGGTGGGTCCCTTTGGCCCAGTACGATGATGGTGAGTCCCTTGGCCATGTGTGTAGGGTTTGTTCCCTTGGCTCCATGTGGTTGTTGATGTGTGGATCTCCCACGTATGATCCACTAATTGGGTCTCACGTGAGGGGGCGTGTTGAGATATCTTACATCGACCGTATCAAAGAAAAGAAAAGTTTAAATATCTTAACCCCACTCCAACTAATATCGAGGCCTTTTGTGGTAAAACATCATACCTGATGGATTGGGCAAGTGGTAACTACCAAGTTGGGGACATTATCGGTGTTGTTAGAAGTGAGCCCTCGGCCCGTCTCTTTGATAATTCTACATTATCGAAATGTCTCACATTGACCATATCAATGAGAAAATAGGAGTTTAAATATCTTAAACCCCACTCTAACTAATAACAAGGCATTTTTTGATAAAACCTAATACCTGACGAATTGGGCCGATGGTTATTATCAAGTTAAGGACAATATCGATGGTGTTGGAAGTGGGTCTTCGACCCGTCTCTCTTATAGTTGTACATGGTACCAAAGCATGTTAATCCCTAGCTCTTTGCTTCCGCCATCGATCTCCTCCTTAGAATATTGCGACTTGCTTTGAGCTATTATCCTCTTCACAATGGGCAGCAATCAGGACATCAAAGATGAAAGCAAGACTAACGTTTTTCATCCAGTTCTTCTTCGTCACTTTAATGTTTCTTGTCGTCTTCCCAAGGGTTCCTCTATGCCGAGATAAACTTATAATAAGATAACTAATCATCATACATGTTTGTCAATGTTAGTGCCTGATCTTTGTTGGATTATTGATAATGAGGCAACGGATCACATCGTCTCAACCCCGAACTTACTAAATAGGAAGATTATGAAGCCTTATATGGCGCCAATGCTTCTTCCCAGTGGAGAGAGTGCACCCATTACTTTAACAGGGACTCTATCTCTTAATTCTTACCTTTATTTACGTGATGTCCTATGTGCGCCTACCTTTCAAGTTAATCTTATGTATGTGAGTCGACTTATAGAAGGATTACAATGTTTAGTGACTTTTTTTCCTCATTGGTGTATTTTGTAGGACTTGGCTACGAGGATGACGATTGGTTTGGGTAAAGAACATAATAGACTTTACTATCTCGTGGCATTATTGTATGACAAAACACCTTTCATCCTCCGCCCAACTTGTCACCTAGCTATTTCTCCTGCTGATTTATGGCACCGTTGTTTAAGACACATCTCTTCTTCTTCCTGTTTGCAATTTTTAGCTAAGTCATCGTTGATTGTCCTTCGTAATTCAATGGTGTGTGTGATGCTTGCTATTTGGCTAAACAGACTTGCCTTCCTTTTCCCATTAATTCAATCTAAACTTCAAGACCATCTTCCCTTATTCATTGTGACATTTGGGGTCCTTATAAAATTCCTACCATGTTTGGCTATAATAGATTATTCTCATTTCACTTGGGTTTCCCTAATGCACCATAAACATGAAACACAAGGCCTACTCAAATCTTTTTTTTTCTATAAACCATACCCAATTTAATATTACTATCCAAAACATCTGTGTGGATAATGAGGGAGAGTTTGTTTTGTTGAAGATTTTTTCCTAGAACAGGGGACCATTTACCAACATACTTGTGTTTATACTCCCTAACAAAATGAGGTAGCCAAGCGCACACACAGCCATATCCTTAAAGTCGCTTAGGCTTTGCAATTTTAAGCACATCTTCCACTTCTTTTTTTTTTTTTGGGGGGGGGGGGGGGGGGGGGGGGATTGTATCTACATAGCGATTTACTTGATTAACCGTTTACCTACTTTGCTTCTTTCATAGAAAACCACCTTTGAAAAGTTGTATCATAAATTCCCCTCTTATAGCCATATGAAGGTTTTTGGGTGTCTTACCTTTGCCACTACTGTTGGTTACCCACATGGGCAAAGGGCTTACAAACTTAATGGTTTGTCCACAAAAAAAATCTTTACAACTCGTGACGTTGTGTTCCACGAAAATGTTTACCCTTTTCAAGGTTAAGATCACAGCAACACCAAACCTTTGTCCATCTCCCAATCTGTCCTTTCTACTCTTGAACCACTCCTTGATTTGGTTAGTCAACCACAAGAACTTCATGACTCATCACTACTCCACAAAACCCCCAAGAACATGAACCTTCATTCACACCACATCACGACCTAACCATTGTACCTGCATTGTTGAACATCATTCTTTTGTAGAGGCTAAATCTGATCCCCGATGGCAGCAAGCTATGCAATCTGAAATTGATGCCTTGGAATCCACCAACACATGGAGCTTTACCACTTTCCCTTCAAGGAAGCAACCCATTGGCTGCAAATGGGTATACAAAGTCAAGCATTGTTCTGACAGCTCTATTGAAAGGTATAATGCTTGTCTTGTTACCAAAGGTTTCACCCAAATCGAAGGCTTTGACTACCATGATACATTTTTTCCTACTGCAAAGATGACTATTGTTCGTTGCTTGCTTGCTTTTGCTGCTGCACATACTTGGTCACTTAATCAGCTTGATGTTAATAACGTATTCCTTTGTGTTGATCTTCATAAAGAGATTTACGTGTCTCATTCACCTGGTTTTCAATGACAGAGGAGAATGTGTTGCCTTAACAAATCATTATACAGCCTCAAGCAAGCCTCTCGCCAATGGTTTGCAAAGTTGATAGAAGCTATTCACTTTACTGGTTATGTTCAGTCTAAAGAAAACTACTCTCTCTTCACACATAAATGTGGAAAGTCTTTGACTGCCTTTTTGATTTATGTTGATGACATATTAATTACAGGTAGTGATGATAAGGACATCTCTTTTCTCAAACAGTTTCTTCACACTAGGTTTTGTATCAAAGACCTTGGGGATTTAAACCTCCTTTTGGGGATTAAGATTAAAGTCTCTCGTTCAAAGAAAGGTATATGTATTTCACAAAGGAAATATGCTTTGGATATACTCAAAGATGTTGGCTTGTAGGGACACTACTTGTCAATTTTCCAATGGAGCAAAACCTCATGCTCTCGGATTCTAGCCAAATATTCAATGATCCATCTTGATACTGAAGGTTAGTAGGATGTTTAATATATCTAATCATCACTTGACATGACATCACCTACATAGTTCACATTCTTAGTAGGTTCATGCATGAACCTTGCAAACCACATCTTGATGCATCTCTCAGGCTCTTACAGTACATTAAGACTACTCCAGGTCAAGGCTTGTATTTTTCAACAGAAAATAATCTAAAATTAAGAGTTTATAACGACTCTGATTGGGGAGACTATCAACTTACTCGGAGAGCCACTACTAGGTACTGCATTTTTATGGGAAATTCATTATATCTTGGCCGTCCAAAAGATAAAGGACGATCTCACTTTCTTTAGCCGAAGTTGAATATCGAGCCATGGTGGAGACTAGTTGTGAACTCACATGGTTGCGATACCTTTTACATGATTTGCAACTAACTCATACTGAACCTGTGACACTTTACTGTGACAACAAAGCAGCATTACACATCGCTGCTAATCTAGTTTTTCATGAGAGAACCCGACACATCAAGATGGATTGCCATTTTATTAGGGATAAGATTTAAGAAGGTTCAATTGTGACTAGTCACATTCGTTCTACACAACAGCCAGCTGATGTGTTTACAAAGGCTTTAGGGGAAGTTACTTTTAGTGGAATTTTACACAAGTTAGGAGTTCTTGACATTCATTCTCCAACTTGAGGGGGAGTGTTAGAAAGTTAATGAGATCTTACCTTATAAGGATTGATTTAGAAAAGAAACTGATATGTAATTTATATGTAATTGATACATTAGTTAGTTTTCCTTTGTTGTATTATTGTGGAAGTTTACTGAATCAACTATTTGGATCTACTGATGGAGTTAGTTTACAGGGCTTTCTTTAGGAGTCTTAAATCTTGCAATTGTCATACCACAAGTAATGCTTGCTTTCATTGCTTCAATTAAAGTTTAATTTCAACTGCCATAAGTAGTTAGACATGCATGGTAGTTAATTACTTGTTGAATTTGTAGATGGCGATGTCTGTAGTAAGCGGACCGTGGGATGCTTTGTTTGGAGGTGGCAATTTACCAGCATTTGTTGTAGGATCCATTAGCAAGTGGGGTATTGGCAATCACTATGCTACCATCTCCACCACCTGGTCTTCCTGCAGCTGTTAATAAAACTATAACAGCTGCAACCGCTGCTGCCTCCGATACATGCATTGTTTCTGATGTAGAACGAATGGCCGAGAGGATTAAAGAGGAAATAGACCGATGGAAGAGGAAATGGATACAACAAGAATTTGCAAATATGGCGTCCGAGTTCTGATTTGGGTCCATAATACCATTCTGAAAAGAGAATGACACCATGTTTCAAACACAACATTTTGCTCGTATATCGTTTAGGCTTCCAAAAATACATTTTAAATTCTATAATAAAAATCAGACTTTTCATTTGTCTTTTAATTAATTTCGTTTTGATTTTGTTTAATTCCTAAGTCCTTTCAGCTTACCCAGGGTATTTTGATTATGTTATTTAAGCCTTTGGCTTCCACTGTAATGTCATCTTTCAATCATTAATCAAACGAACTCTTTGGGATTTGATGTGAATTTAAACTAACCTAATAAATAGAATAATTCAAACCAAATTTTCTCGCAAGTGCACAAATCAGTTGTAGTAGAAATACGTAAATACAAGATCGAATCCACTGGGGTTGAATTACCAATTGAATCTTATAACTATTACTTGACGAATTAAAACAAAGATCGGGTTTGTATCGAATAAGAATTAAACAAAAATATGTTTGAAAACAAATGTAAGAAAACACTAAAGCTTTAATTCCACCACTAATTATCATACCCTAGTATCCAATTGTCAACTCATGAATTATCAAATTAATGAAAACAACTTCCATACATATGTCCGTGGTTAGGTACAGATGCTAATAATTTTCCAAAAAGATGTGAATTTTATCGTGGTTAAGCTTAAACTCAACCATTTCTACGGTCCATATATCCATGGCCTGATATACGCAATCAAGCAGAAATCCAATTAAGCACAGTGAGAAACAAATTAACTACTTATCAACTTGATCACGTCAAACAAATAGCTAATTTTCTAGAAAGCCACGCAAGCCAATATTCGTCAACGGTTAGATCAAAATATAAGTTCATGATTCTCATTCACAAAGCATTGATAGAATTCAATTCATGGTCCGAAATAAATTCATATGCATATAATTTCAATATCAAAATCCTAGGCTATGTTCAAGCACAAAGAACCAAATATCAAAATTGCAATTCAACTAGTGAATGACTATTAATTATCAAATATGAATCCATGAATCAAACAATCAAATAACTAAAGTACTCATAATTGGGGCTTCTTCTTAGCCTTAGCTAAGAGTTTAGAACCCCATGAACGATGAATTCATATTAGTTCTATGGAAAATATGCATAAAATAAAACTGAAGAAGAGAAACCAAATTGTTGCTACTCTGCTGCTGCCTTGTACCACGCAAGAAGAAGTCTAAGTCCCTCTCTACTTCTCATATCTTCCCTTTAATATATGTGCCTCCAGTCCAAGTTTGCTAAAAAATAGGAGTTCCAATCAATTTGAGATTCTTTCCTACGATATCTCCACCGTCTTATGTAATCATCTTGTCCATCTTTCTTTAATTCTTTTCATCCTTGCTTTTCTATATCAATTGTCCTTTGCACTACCTCAATTAAAAGTCATGGACTGGAATTTGGTTTTGGGCAAGTGAATTTGATTCATCCTTCTAGAATAAGTCAAAAAGCCCTCCTTCGAAAGTATTGGCTCTTGGTCCAAATAAGTAAAAATCAACCCACCTATTCATCTTCAACCTGCAAATAAAATAACAATTAATTAAATGGATGAAGCCAATGTAATTAGGAAGACTAAAATGTATAGAATGTGTCAAAACCTTGTTAAATTCCACTTTTTATCAATACACATCCTAATACTTATAAATTACAAAAGTATAGTAATTAACTCCAAATTAATCTAAACGAAACACTAACAAATATAAATAATAGGTAACAGATGTAATAAATACATGTCTATCATGATTTCTCTCAAAACTGATGGATTTCAGAATTTCGCTCTTCAAAGAATTATAATCCTTTAAGCTTCGTGTTGCGTCAATTTGTAGTGGGTTTTGATTTTTATTTCAAGTTAATTTGATCATAATTTAAATGTCAATAGCTAGAAACCAAACTATATAGCTTCATAAAAACACCAAACTAGCTACATTAATTCTGATTCTACCTAGTTAGAGTGTAGATGAATCGACATAGGCTTCATTAGCACACATTGCTGCGTCTTCTCATCTATTTTCAACTTATGCACGGTCAGACCTTTAGACTTGGTGTTTCTAGCGGCCTCTTGTAGTGTGAATATTGTTGTATGAAGCCGATATCCCAGACAACGATATGATAACTAGGAATAAAAGGGAAATAAAGGAAAATTAGAAGAAAAAATAATTCTAATATCTCATATATCATTCATAGACGGCAACAATACAATATAGTAGGAGAGTTTCTAGAAACCCTAGTGATTCAGTGCTACGTCGCAGGTAGCAATCCAAAAACTCAGAGTGATATTTTGGGAACCAAAGTTAGGATATGACAACTAAATAACAAAAATGAGAAAAAGGGTATGCTGATAATTTATCGTACCAGACAATGACATTAACTATATATTTTGTACATAAGTCTGTGTTGTTAGTTAGGGTCTCAGAAAGAATTTGTTATTAACATTCCGAAGTACGTACGTAGTTAGGCTTTCTATTGGAAGAAGCAGGACACAACTAAGGCTTAGAGGTCCAACTGCAACAAATCAATCAAGTCATATCTTTTGTTCAATGTAGAACTCTCGGCTAAAAGCTAGGGTTTTATTCAAGATATTGTTTCTAGCTTGCTTTAGCCTAGAATCAAGGGATTGTGTTTACTTGTTAGTTGGTAGTCCTTGTAGGAGTGATTTAAGGACTGATTGGAGGTTGCTTTCTAGCTGCTCATTTTCCTTACCGTCCCTTCCATATATACTTGCTTAAACCTTGTAAATGTTACTTATGAAATATACATCCAAAATTCAACATGGTATCAGAGCAGGAATTCTAAAATCCTGACTCTGAATTTTTTTTTCCGTTGCATTTTTTTTCTTCACACTACGATGGCGGAATACAGTTTCTCTGAAGCTGGAAGCTCTTTGGCTACTGCAGCAGGTTCCGACGTTGAGGTTAATCCAAACCAACGTCTCAGTTTTGTCTTGTTGAATGAATTCAACTATCTTCCATGGGCTAGAGCCATATCTCTTGCGCTGGGAGGAAGATCTAAGCTTGGATATGTCAATGGTGCTATACAGGTGCCTGCAGCCACGTCTTCTACATTTGAGTCATGGTTGTGTAAAGATCAACTAGTTATGTCCTGGCTACTTAATTCTATGGAGTGTAGAATTGCTGAAATTTTCAGTTATTCAGAGTCGTCCATGCATCTATGGAATCAAGTCAAAGAAATGTATAGGAATCAAAACAACATTTCTCATGTTTTTCAACTTAAGAAAGAGATTGCAAATCTGCAACAAGAAGGCAAGTCATTTGTTCAATATCTTGGCAGCTTGACGAGTATGTGGAACGAACTTGACGTTTATCGACCTCATACCACTGATCCTACTGTCTTAATAAAGAGAGCTGAGGAGGATAAGATCTTTCAACTCTTGGCAAGCTTAGGCCCGAAGTTTGAAGATCTTAGAAGCCACGTATTTATGAATTCCGAGCTGCCATCTTTCACAGGTATGTGCGCTATCATTCAAAGAGAAAAAGTAAGAAAGAAAGTGATGAACTTGGAGACCAAGCCAAATATGCCTGAAACTAGGGCTTCTGTTTCTAATCATAGTCGCACTGAAAAAAGGTCTTATAAAGGTAAAATGCCTGACTTGAAATGCAACTATTACGATGTTGTTGGACACACTCAAGATAAATGTTGGATTCTACATCTAGAGCTGAAGCTAAGCTACGTAAAGGATAGCAAAGGCTCCCAGAAAAGCTTGAATCATCCCTCTCACTGAGCCAATAATGCAGTTGGTTCTTTAACTGAGGGAATGATAAACTTTATAGCAAATCCTGCCCTATTAATCAACGAGTTCGCAACCTATATTCACAAGAAATGGTTGCCCAATGACTGTTTGGAAACCTCTATGTCTGAAAGAAAAAATCACACTGCTTTATTGGGAAAGTTTGCTGGATTTCTTGCAGAGACTGACTGTGTTCCACAAGGTGATATTCCAAGTATCTTAAGTTCATTCTCAACTGCTCTTAATGCTAGTTGTGTGCATGATTATTGGATTATAGATTCAGGAGCTACGGATCATATGACAAATCAACTCACCAAACTGCATGATTTTAAAACAATGTCCATTCCATCTCAAGTGTCAGTAGCTAATGGGAAAGGAGCCTCAGTTGTAGGAAAAGGAAAAATCAATCTTCTTTCAGATCACATAGAGTCAATAGTACTTTATGTTCCTTCATTTCCTTGTCAACTTTTATCTGTTGGAACCCTCACATAATCTTTAAATTGCCTAGCAATTTTCTCCCCTCGCAATGTTATTTTTCAGGATATCATCACCAAGAAGACGATTGGTGAAGCTTTCCTTTTGAATGGACTTTATTACCTAGCCAAAGATTTCAAGACTTCCAAAGTTTTTCAAGCTAGCTCCAGTATACCACAAGACCAACATCTTTGGCACCAACGGTTAGCTTACCCCTCTAAAAAAGTGATGTCCTTTTTGTTTCCAAACCTATGTAAAGACAAGATTCAATGTGATGTTTGTCACTTGTCGAAATCTGTCAGATTTCCTTTTGATTCATCCTTGTCTAAGGCTAGTAATCCTTTTAAAATCATTCATTCAGATATTTGGGGACCAGTTGTTGAGTCTTTTGATGGATATAGGTATTTTGTAACCTTTGTGGATGATTTTACAAGGATTACTTGGTTGTACCTCTTAAAGTTTAAAAGTGAATTTGCAAGTGTGTTTCAAGATTTCCATAAACTTGTTGGCACTCAATTCTCGTCCAATATTCACATATTAAGATCCGATAATGGGACTTAATATATGTCCAATAATATGTCTCAACATTTGAGCAACCATGGCATTCTTCACCAAACAAGTTGTGTCGGTACTCCCCAACAAAACAGGGTTGCCAAGAGAAAAAATCAAGACATTCTTGAGAAGACAAGAGCTCTCATGTTTCATATGCATGTACCTAAGAAGTTTTGGTCACAAGGGGTACTTACAGCTACATACCTCATCAACCGACTCCTTAGTAGAGTGCTAGGTTTCAAATCTCCTTATGAAGTGTTGAAGGAGAGGAAGATTGATCTATCTCATTTAAAGGCCCATTGGGTGTATATGTTTTGTTCACACTCAACCTACACACCGTGACAAACTTGATCCTCAAGTTGTTAAGCGTGTGTTCATGGGTTATTCATCTACACAAAAGGGTTATAAGTGTTATAATCCAGTCACTAAGAAGCTTGTAGTGTCTAGAGATGTTAGATTCGATGAGTCAACTCCTTACTTTACAAAAAAATTGGTTGATACAAATTAGGGGGAGTTCCTACATGATTTTTTTCCATTACCTCACATCCTTTCTTATCAAGAAAAAGTAGTAGGGAATGACACTCCAAGCTTACATACAGAGTCCTTATCTTAAGTTTTCGAGCCACTGCCTTCACCACAAGTTTCAACTCGGAGAAATCCCACAAGAGATCGCCATCCTTCATCTAGGCTTGTTGATTATGTTACCTAGACTACAAGATATCCCCTTGCAGATTTTGTCACTTACAAAAAATGTTCATCCTCTCATGCTACTTTTCTCAGTGCCCTAGATGCTACTCATGATCCACAAAGCTTTCAAGAAGCAAATGAGCATGATATTTGGAAAACTGCTATGAAAAATGAACTTCAAGCGCTCTATGACAATGAAACCTGGAGTGTTATTAAGCCTCCTTAAGGAAAAAAGGCAGTGGGCAGTTGTTGGGTAGTGGCTCGTGGTTTTACTCAGACATATGGAATGGATTATAAAGAGACTTTTGCTCCAGTTGCCAAGATGAACACATTGAGAGTATTGTTGTCTGTTGCAGTTAATCAATCTTGGCCTTTATATCAAATGGATGTGAAGAATGCATTTTTACATGGTGAGCTAGAAGACGAAGTGTACATGAAGTTGCCCTTAGGGCACCCTCAATCCCATGATCTAGACATGGTGTGCAAACTTCATAAATCTATCTATGGTTTAAAGCAATCTCCACAAGCATGGTATTCAAAACTTAGCTCAATGCTTGAAGAAGTTGGCTTTCACAGAAGCAATGTTGATTCCTCACTTTTTGTTCGAATTGGTTCAATAGGTAAATTGCTTATTTTGATTTATGTTGATGATCTCATCTCATAGTGATAGGTGATAATATTGAGGAAATTAATTCTCTTAAGCATACCCTCCGATTCCGATTTGCTCTCAAAGATTTAGGAACTCTCAAGTATTTTCTTGGCATTGAAATGGCTACATCTGATAAGGGACTCTTTCTAAATCAAAGGAAGCACATTCTTGGCCTTCTAAAAGATGCTAATATGGTGGATTGTAAGCCTGTTCGGGCTCCCCTTGATAGTAAACTCCAGCTCGACATGCAAAGTGATGCTCCTACCAATCTCACTGACTATCAAAAGTTAGTTGGGAAATTGATTTATCTCACAATCACGCATCCTGACATTTCCTATGCCGTGAGCATTGCCAGTCAGTTCATGCATGCTCCCACCATTGTTCATTTACGCGTTGTTAAAAGAATACTTCGTTATCTCAAAGGCTCTTTTGGTCGAGGTATATTGATGAAAAGGAATGGTAACACTGCCATCATGGGGTACACAGATGCTGATTGGGCTGGCAACACTCTTGATCGTAAGTCAACCGCTGGACTTTGCACATTTGTGGGTGGAAATTTGGTTACATGGAGAAGCAAAAAACAAAGTGTCATAGCTCGATCAAGTGCTGAAGTTGAGTATTAAGCAATGGCATCCACTGCTTGTGAGCTCATTTGGTTAAAATGTCTTCTCTCAGATTTAGGGTTTCCAAGCAATCAGCTTATGTCTTTGTTCTGTGACAATCAAACTGCTATACACATTGCTTCCAACCCATTTTTTCACGAGAAGACTAAACATATCGAGGTTGATTGTCATTATATTCGAGCACAAGTTCAATCTATGGTTATTAACACTTATTACACACGCAGTAATGATCGGTTGGCTGATATTTTTATGAAATACCTTCCCATTGCTCAATTTCAGCGTTTATTGTTCAAGCTTGGCTCAACGAACCCCCTTAATCCAGCTTGAGGAGGAGTATTGGAAGAAGCAGGAAACAACTAAGGCTTAGAGGTCCAACTACAACAAATCAATCAAGTCATATCTTTTGTTCAATGTAGAACTCTCGGCTAAAGGCTAGGGTTTTATTCAAGATATTATTTCTAGCTTGCTTTAGCCTAGAATTAAGGGATTGTATTTACTTGTTATTGTAAATAGTTGGTAGTCCTTGTAGGAGTGATTTAAGGACTGATTGGAGGTTGCTTTCCAGCTGCTCCTTTTCCTTTCCGTCCCTTCCATATATACTTGCTTAAACCTTGTAAATGTTACTTATGAAATATACATCCAAAATTCAACACTTTCTCTCTCCTTTTATTGGTTTTTTTTTTCTTTTTTTTCTTTTTTTTTTTTTTTTTACTATGGAAGTGTTTATGATGAATTTTTTAGAATGTCAACAAATTATAACCTATTTATACACAAACTATATGCACGTTGGGCCAACATTTATAACAAAAAAGAAAGTTACAATGGTTTCCTAATAACAGCATAATGGCAAAAGGGAAGACGTCTGCAATGGTTTCCTAATACAACCATTTAGAGAGTAAACTTTTTTGTGAAGACGTCTGCAAGTTGTAGTGCAAAGGGGATGAACTGAACTTTGTGACTACTAGAAGTAACCTGTTCATGGACAACTGGATGACTAATTGGACGGCGAAGTTCAGAGAGGAGACCTTGAACCCATATGGTATTAGGATAGGCAGAGGCAATGGCGCGATACTTTGCTTCTGTACTCGAAAGAGATACTACCGTTGCTTCTTGGCACTCCACAAGATAAGATTAGGTCCCAAAAATGCACAATACCCTATTGTGAACCCAGTGTCAGCCCTGAGGGGATGCAATAAGTGCCACTACACAAGGCCCCCAAATCAGAAGGGCCCCCGATTTTTCAAATTTGCATGCATTTATGTATATATAGTAGTTTGTGTAGAATATTACAAACTTAAGTCTTAGTGCAAGTGGTATTAGTACTCATCTCCATCATCTTTTCAGTTTATTTTTATTAAAAAAAATAATACGTCACCTTTCCACTTGTTGATTTGTTAAATTTGTTTGTACTATTAGAATTTATAGAAGTTCAATTGAAAATAAAATTATTTTTTTTGAACAAAAAAAAAAAAATTTCTTAGTGCTTTTTAGGGCCTCTAATTCGCTTTTGAACAGGGCCCCTAAAATCTCAGGGCCGGCCGTGTGTGAAACTTCTGGTATCAGGGCATTCTGCCCAATTAAAAAAGAACAAGCAAGTGACCGTCGAACAGGAGGGCCAACACAAAGCATTCCCTTGAGATACAAAGAATTCTTTTGACAGCTTCATGGTGAACATCACTTGGAGACCAGACAAATTGACAACATATATATGAGATATCAGGTCGGGTTATGGTGAGATATTAAAAGGGCACCAACCATCTGTCAATTGTGTAGGATCAGTGATGGGCATTACCATGAGTCGGGAAAGGGTACCTTTGGAGGCCATGGGGGGAAACAAGTTTACAGTCCAAGAGATTGTTGAGTTCGAGAAGATCTACTATGTACTTTGAGTGAGATGAATAGAATCTGTGCAGTAGTTAACATCAACAGCAAGAAAATAATGCAAACACCCAAAATCCTTGATGTCGAACTCAGCTCCCAATGTGCGAATAAATGAATGTAAAGCTGACGAATTACTGCAGTGAGAACTATGTCGTCCACATAAAGCAGTAAGGCCATAATGAGGGAATTATCTTGGTAAACAAACGTAGAATTGTCAGCTTGACTTTGAATAAAACTTGTGCGAATAAGGAAGGAACTAAACCTCTGAAACCATGCCCGGGGAAACTGCTTAAGGCCATAAATGGCCTTATGAAGTTTATACAAATGATTCGAACGAGTAGGATCAACAAACCTAGGCATATAAACTTGTTCATATTTTCTTTAGGTCTTGGCGGCGTAAGCAAGGACGTTTGGCAGCCATGAAAAAGGCGAAAAGGGCATTGGCAGTCCGCATTTTCTTTAGGTCGGATCTTGAGATGTCAATGAGGACGGCCATTAAGATTTTGTGGTAGCCACTAGTGTTAACATTTTAAATTGATGATCGGATTCGTTCATTGTATTCTTCTAGGGTTGAGGAGTGCATTTGTAAAAAAAAAAAATATCACAATAAGAGCTAAAATAACAATTAAATATGTAATTGTCGTTTCTTCGGGTAAAGTTTATTTACCCGATGAAATTTCGTTCCTTGGACAAATGTCATCGGCGAATGCTAAGTTCTAGTAGGCTGTGAAGTTATAGCTGCTAGAGAGGGTGTTTCAAAAGTTCTGCAACAATGGCAGCATATGGCCCTTGAAAGTGATGTGCACCAAGTTGTTCAAGCCATTGGTAGTCTGCATAATAGTTTTTCTGCAGTTGGCTTGATGAAAGATGATATTAAGGCTGGCCTACAGTGCTTTCTTGAATCTAGAGTATCACATGCTCGTAGATCCGCCAACGTCTGGGCCATAAATTGGCCCACATTAGCTGAAATTTTTATTTTGATTACTATTGGTTTGAGAAGCTTCTGGATTTAATCTAAGATGAGCTCTTAGATCGAATGTTTCCTTGACCGTTTTGAATAAAATTACTACCGTTTCGCCTAAAATGTTAAAAAGAAGACATTGCAAAAATATTGAAAGAAAATAAATAAAAGAAAGAAAAATTGCGACTATATCCATCTTAGCTAGGCTTGGATACATACAGTAATTGATATGCCATTAACGCATATTGGATTTTTAAAGAGAATTCGGTTCAATCACAACACCTGCTAAGATAAAGAGGGAGTAAACCAAAATGAATAAGATAGAAAAGAAAGAGTTTATTAACTATATTATATATAAGTGCGAAGCTAGAGGCCGTAGGGCAAGCAAATCAATGGAAGGCAACAACAGCAGCTCCTGCATTGTTGTTCGATGGAAGATCGGGTGGCGGAGACGGTAGCATAAAGAGAGCCAATATTCCACTTACTATGGCAGCAACCGCTCCCGCGACAAATGCCGGTAAATTACCACCACCGAACAAAGCATCCCACGGTCCACTTACGACGGACACAAACATCTGCAAGTTCAATAATTTAGTAATTAACTGTATAGTTTGATTTAAAATTTAAGCGAACATGTATTTTTTTTAACCAAAATTTACTAAAAAGATGAAACTAGGGATACATTACCTGTGGTAGGACAATTGCAAGATTTAAGACTCCCAATGAAAGCCCTGTTTAATTCAAAGATCCAAAATAGCAGAATTTAGAAAATATTGCATTCAGTAATCACCAAAACATAATGGTTTAGTTCTTAAATTTATTTATCAACAAATGCCGTCCTTTAATAAAAAAAAAAGGAATTCAGGTTTTCCAAACTTAATAGAATACGGGTAAAAATTAAGTTAATTTACCTTGGCCTGCACCAGAATCGCTGGAAAATATGGATGCCAGGGCAAAAGGAATACTGTATGTCACCTATGTAAAGATAACAACAAAAACGATGATTAGCTGACAGTTAATTAGAATAGGTCAATTTAATTAAGAACAATACTTGGCCACTCAAAAATGAGTAGGAACTCCTACTCAAAATTTTTAGTGTTTTAATCACGGAGCTTTGTGCTTGTAATTCATACTATAAATCACATTGTAAAGATCATCTCTGCAAAAAAAGAAAAAATTAAAACTAAACTTTTACAAATACCATTCATTTGTTTTTACACAGTTTGATGATTAAACGACCTTAGTTTTAATTGATTTTTTGTAGAGGTGATTTTTATAGGATGATTTATAATATGAACGGTTCTGATTATAAAACACAAGGTTCTATAAATTGTCAACCAACAATTTTGAGAAATTTTGAGTAGGAGTTCCTACTCATCTTTGAGCCAAATGTTCTTTAATTAATATTAATCCCTAAACTTAATTGTTTCAAATACAAACACATCACATATGGGTGGAATTATTTAATTGTGGAAATGGAATGCATCTCACTTTCACTTTCCCTTCAACATATCAAATGCCTTGAGGATTATGAAAACTTCTTTTGTTCTGTTTAATTTAATTGTGAGGATGAAGAAAAGTTGTTGATAAAAAGGAGTAGAATAACATGGGACGTGGGTATTGACAAAAGAAAAACATGGTAATTTTACGCAAGCACATAATTAATCAACCCCTTAAATTGTGATAAATTAATTTGTAAAAAAAAAAAAAAAAAAAAAAAAAAAAAAAAAAAAAAACAAACAAAGGAAAGTTAAGAAACAAATAAAATCTAATTGAAATTCCCAACAAAATTTTTATCGAGACTCATGTAATTGTACTCTATCCTCCATGTTTGTACGTATTTCTAATTTTCAATAAATGAATATCGTAACTGATTTAAAAAAAGTAAAAAAAGAAACAGATAAAATCTAATTGATCCCCTTAATTACAAAAAACCGCAAATTGAGGAGCTGTTCGAAGAATCAAAATGATGATACGTCAGATTTGCATGTATAATCAATTGGCACTGATAAGTTTCCTCATCCTAGTAAATGTTGCTAGTAAATGCACGGTGAAACCTTATCTGCATGCACTAAATGACCTTGGATAAAATCAAACAAAACACCTTCTGGATAATGGATAACCCTATTTGTTCTTCAAAAACCAGGCAAAAATTTTACCACCCAAAAATTGAATAGTAAAAAAACTCCGTGGTCCTAAGTGAAAATCTGTTCTAAATCCATAGCATCATTTGTCAAGCAATTTTCAGGAAATTAATAAATAAATTATCATATTGTATACACTATCAATATTTTTTCCCCTTTTGTGTAACAAAGTAATTAAGAATTTACTAAATGTATCAACAAGATTTACCAAAATTAATTGTACGTAATAATCAAGAATACTTACCGCCAGAGGAATACCAAGAACGGCGAACAGAGACAATGCACCGGCCTTGACACTGGCAGGTGGCGGCGGGGGCTCAACACCGCCGTGACCGTGTCGGCTGGCCTCAGCCAATTTAGTGATCAAAACAGTCATGGCCAAACAAACGGCGAGCAAGAAGTTGACAATGGCCCACAATCTCTTGACACCACCAACCCAACGACCGAGAAGCTCGATCCCAAGGGACATGAACCCCAAAACGACAGAGTTTAACAAGAGGCCAAGTGAACCAACCCTCACACCCAAATCGTACAGCCGCCCTTTACCGACTTGGCCGCCGTACACCTCCTTCCCCATCCAGTCAGTGTCGAACAGCAAGAACGGGAACCACGCAATCCAGTTTAGACACGTCACCAGAAGCAACACCAGCATTGGCCTCTTCAACTCCTTAAAGGCCCCAATCATTTGACCAAAAAATGGCACCTTCGAAGTGGTCGTTGACTCCTCCTCTGGCTCGTCTGGCTGAGCGACGTCGGCGGTTGTTTCCTTCACGTTGGTAAGGGCCAATACGGTGAGGATGATGAGGAGGGCGATAGAGAGGAAGAAGCAGCTCTTGAGATTAGCGCAGTACATGTCGCAGGCTTTGGTCATGGTGAAGGGGAACATTCTGTGGAGGTTGTTGTAGGCCCCAGCGGCGTAACCAAGTACGTTTCCGACAGCCATGAAGAAGGCGAAGAGGGCGTTGGCGGTCCGCATTTTCTTCGGGTCGGATCCAGAGATGTCGGCGAGGAGGGCCCTGCATGGCCCCTGCAGCATGTTGTTAGCGACGTCGAGGATCCAGAAACCGACCACGAAGATAGAGACAGCACGGGGCTTGGTGGCTTTCTCAAGGGAATCGCCGGTGAGGTGTCCGAGATCAGCAGCGTAACCGATGAGAAAGACGGCGACGGCGACGAGGGCGGAGCCGGAAGCGATGAAAGGGCGACGGCGTCCAAAGCGGGAGGTGCAACGGTCGCTGTGGTAGCCTACGATGGGCTGAACGAGCAAGCCGGAGATGGGGCCGCAGAGCCAGATGAAGGCGGCCCAGGTGTGGGGGACGCCGAGGAGCTGGACGTAGGGGGTGAGGAGGGAGAGTTGCAGTGCCCACCCGAATTGGATGCCGGCGGCAATGGAGGCGACCAGGATGATTTTTTTCAGCTGGCTCACCTGCTGCTCCAGCTCGGCCTGAGAATTTTTGTCCGCGGTTTCAACTTCCATGGCTGGGTGGCAGGACACACGCTTTCTGTCTCCGTGACTCTCTCTTTCTCTATGTCTATATATGTCGCTCTGTTGGGGAAACGGAAACCTAATCCTCACTTTTACAATAGGAAGATTGAGAGAAGTTTTAGAGAGAGTTGTGATGAGTTGTCTGGAATTTATAGAGGTGGTGGGGTGGTGGTGATGTTTGCATGGAGGAGGAGGAGGAGGAGGAGGAGGCAACTGGTGATAGATGGGGTTGGACTTTATCTGGTTGGAGTTGAATGCTATTGAGTCAGAGTCCGTCACAGTCTCTCTTCTGAGTCACAAACTTCATTGACTAATTGTTGCCAAAAGTGTAGAAAACTGCCTTTATTACTTGCTTTTATTTTCCGGGGACCGACGAACTAAACTTATTGAATTATCCAAATTAATCCAAATTGCCTTAATTACGGTCTAATATAATCCTCTTTTTCTTTACTTTCCCTTGCTATAATATATGACTTAATTATGATCTAATCTTTTTCTTCTTCCCCACTCAAATTATGACATTAACATTTCGAAAATATTATGTGCCATGGATTTTGATTGGATTCAAATGGAAAGTTAATCCGGGTAAAGAGAATATTTTGTTCACCACCCGACAGTGATGTTTATAACCTCATTTATCACTATTAAATGAATTTAAATTTTGAGATATGTATATTGAATGAATTTAAATTCAGTAATACTAAGTATGGTGTGGTTTGTGGTAAGAAAAACGCATCTGGTAAAGAAGTTGTTGCCATATTCTATATTACAAGAGTAATGCAAGGGAGACTAAATTTTATAAATTAAATGACATAAAAGTTAATGATTAGATTATTACTTAAGTGTTATTTAACGTGTTTATTTCTTTATTGGTAATACATCATTTAGTTTGCAAATACATAACATTACTTATATAAAAATAGGATAATGCTAGGGAGACCAAATGTTTAGAACAAATTTGCAAACTGAATGATGTGTCCATCAATAGGAAATAAGCATGTTAATCAACACTTAAGTAACAATTCAATCATCAACAACCATGTCATTTGGTTTATAAAATTTAGTTTAAAATTTTGATTTCCCTAGCATAACCTGTAAAATATCCAATAAGGACCAGGAACTTGATCTTGGACAAGGACGTCAATCGAAGTCATGAGAAAATAAGTGGTAGAGTCACATGAGGACCAAAAATTGTTATAAAACTCCAGCAATTTTTACATTGCATAATGAGTTATTATATAAGCAATTAGACTGAAAGCATAAATTGACACAATCTCAATACCTTAAGGTGCAATACGAAAAATTGAAACTTCGTGGCCCATGTTAAAAATAACCCAAACTTGAAAAACATAAAATTTAATTAACCCTATTGTAGGCTTATTTGATTGAATTGTATTTAGGACTAGTAAGGGATAAAGGCCGGCGGCAAGAGAGAGAGAAGAGAGAGATTTAATTGTGAGGTGTGTGTTGTATCACCCCATTGTGCCTTTATTTATAGTAGTAGGATAGGTTAAATCATTACCCTAATAGGATAATAACTACTATAGGGAATATTCCAAGATATCCCTAGATACACTAGGATTTACACAATCACATTCCTATTCTAAATATGACTGCAACACTCCCCCTTGAGTGTGGAAATACTCAAACAAAACATCGCATCAGATCTTCAGCAGTTGATGTAGAACAGTTGATGAAGTCGTCGGCACAACGAGCAAATGTGAGTCTCAAATTTAAAGAAAGTATGCATTAGTAGTAAAACTCATAAAATCTTGCTATGGTAAAACCTAAGGCAGGTGAAAACCCCTAGACTAAGGAGAAAAGTGAGAAGCATGCATAATGTCTAAAACAAACGTCAAACAAGACAAAAGTAGTGAACTCAACGGAGTATAATCATCCCAGGATGAGTGCCTCATCAAAACCTCATTAGGTAGCAAAAACTCAGTAGGAAAAATGCTCATAATTGTAAGAAAAAAGAGTACAAAGATCAAGTGAGTATACTTTAGGATACTCCCCCTGAGTTAGACGTAACTTCCAAATAATATAACTACAAGCAATTCAACTCAGATAATTTACGCATACCGATTCCTTGGACGAGTTTCTGAAAAGTAGACTTGGGCAATGACTTGGTAAAGATATAGGCCAGGTTGTCCTGGGAACGGATTTCTTGACTTTAATGTTCTGATGCTGTTGTTACTGGTGAGAACAAAAGAACTTCAACGATATGTGCTTGGTGTTGTCTCCCTTGATGTATCCCTTCTTTAACTGCTTAATACATGTTGCATTGTCTTCAAAGATCGTCGTAAGAAAGTCAACAATGGTAGTAAGACCAATTGTGCTTCGAATGTGTTCCATGACTACTCTCAACCAAAAACACTCACGCAATGCTTCATGCAAGGCGAGGATCTCAGCACCGTTCAAAAAAGTCTCAACTAGCATTTGCTTGGTAGACTTCCAAGATATAGCAGTGTCTCAAACAGTACAGACATAGCCCATTTGAGAACGTGCCCTATTTGGGTCAAACAAATAACCAACATCTGCATAATCAACAAAGTGGGAATCAACCTGAGGACCGAAGAGGGCGGTGGCTACTTTCGAGGTTTCGTGGGTGTAAAACAAACCCAAATCCGTTGTACCTTAAGGTAACGGCAAAATGTCTTTAACACCATTCCAGTGTCTGCATGTAAGCGCATTGCTGTATCTAGCCAAAAGATTAACAGTGAATGAGATGTCAGATCTAGTGCATTGAGACAAGTACAATAAAGCACCAATTGCACTTAGGTATGGAACTTCAAGCTCCAAAATCTCTTTCTCATCCTCATTAGGATGGAAGGGATCTTGTTTAGCATCTAGAGTTCGAACAGCCATAGGAGTACTCGAAGGCTTCGCTTTATCCTTATTAAAACGTCGCAACACATTTTGGGTGTAGTTCGATTGATGTACTAGGATTCCATCTGAACAATGCTCGATCTCCAAGCCGAGACAATATTGAGTTTTCCCAAGATCTTTCATCTTAAATTCCAATTTTAAGTGAATGGCAATTTCCTTAAGCTCTGCTGGAGTTCCGATTAGGTTCATGTCATCAACATAAATTGCAATTGTCGTAAATCCGAAATGTGACTTCTTAATGAAAACATATGGGCATAGTCCGTTGTTCACATAACCCTGACTTGTCAAATATTCACTCAGACGATTATACCACATATGCCCGGATTGTTTCAATACGTAAAATGATCTTCTCAATCTAATAGAGAGAGTATTTCGTGGTCTAGAACTATTTGAACTAGTCAATGGAAGTTCTTCTAGAACTTTTATGTAGATTTTGTATCTAGATCCCCTTAGAGATACGCGGTTACCACGTCCATAAATTGCATATTCGGTTTTTCAGAAACTACCAAACTAATAAGGTAGCGGAACGTTATAACGTCTATTATGAGGGAATACGTCTCCTCGTAATCAATCCCAGAGTATCGAGAGAAGCCTTGAGCTACGAGGCGTGTTTTGTGTCGCACTATTTCATTCTTCTCATTACGCTTCCTCACGAAAACTCACTTGTAGACCACGGGCTTCACATGTGGTAGAGTATGAGCTACATGTCCAAACACCTTACGTTTCGCAAGTGAATTCGAGTTCGACCTTGATTACTTGTTTCCAATTTAACCAATCTGTTCTATGTTAGCATTCATTGACGGTACATGGTTCAATATCATTACTAAGCATGATGCCAGTAGCTACTATGTACACAAATGCATCGTAGACGATCATGTTATTCCGATTCTAAACCTCATCCAATACTGTGTAGTGGATCGAAATTTAACGATTCTCAGGAGGTCGGGTTGTCTTATCTAAGACATTACCATAATCTGGGATAACCTTATGCGTTGGAACAGATGAGTGAGCGATGGTTAGATTCATACTAG
Organism: Pyrus communis; assembly: GCF_963583255.1. NCBI lineage: Eukaryota > Viridiplantae > Streptophyta > Magnoliopsida > Rosales > Rosaceae > Pyrus > Pyrus communis. The sequence goes on from NC_084804.1 coordinate 31,764,502, forward strand.
GATCACTAGTTTGTGCCGTTTCCCTCTTCTATGGTTGTGAATCCTTTGAACCAGGGGGTCTACCATGCTTCAGGGTAGGTAAATGATTGGCTAGCTACTAGGTGCGGCTGCTTCACCCTCAGGGACAGTTGGGCCTTCCTAGCTGGTACTACGGCGTACTCAAGGTATGTTCATTCTTGCAGGTGCGTTTGCAGCGGGTATATGTGAGCTCATCACCTTTGCTAGATCAGTAAAAGTATCTGACATGCTTTAAGCAATGCTCTGAAGATCTAGAATACGATGCACTTCAGTTTCAAACTAGGCAATGCGGAAATTTAAATAAGACATAGTAGGAGCATATCACAACAATTCGTCTACAGGAACGTTACGTTCTTATCTCCCCTTAACGATGAGAAAACTGTCTCATCAAAGACACAATCCACAAAACATGCGATAAATAGATCTCCTGTCAAGGGCTGTAAATAGGAAATAAGTGATGGCAAATCATAACCGACATAGATTCTTATTCTTTTCTGAGGACCCATTTTGGTACATAGTGGTGGCGCTAGTGGCACATAGATTGAGGTTGGGTAGCGGTGGGCCTCAGGCGGACCAACATAGCTGCGTGCAATATTGCATAACCCTAGGCAGATACCGACAGTTTGGTTCGCATAACCAAAGTCCGACTAACATGCAATAGTCGTCAAAAGTATGTGACGTAAACTATCCAGCATTATCCAATTGAATCAACTTGATCGGATAATAAGGGTGGTGAACCCTGAGCTTAATAATTTGTGCTAGAAGTTTGTAAATACAACATTACGTGTGGACAATAAACAGACATACGACCAATGTGTCAATGCATCAACCAACACCATAAAGTATCTAAATGGTCCGCATGTTGGTTGGATAGGTCCACAAATATCCCCTTGAATCCTCTAAAGAAACTTAGAAGGGTTGTGAATAATCTTTGTTATTGAGGGTTGAGTATTCAACTTCCCCAAAGAACAAGCTTTGCATGGTGGAAATCTAACGTAGAGATGTACATGAAGCCCAAGTGATGATTTGAGGATACGGCGCATCATGTCACGTCTGGGATGTCTCATACGACCATGTCAAAGCAGCAAAGTGCTTTGGAACCCGAGCTCAGGGTCAGCCACATGGTGGGTCTTTATGCCACGAATGGTTGTGATGTACAACTCATTCGGGAGACGTTCCAGCTTGTCATGAATACGCTTCTAGCCATACTCATAAGAAGTGATACATAGAAATTCAGAACCATTCTCTTTAGTGGTTTCAATATGATATTGATTATCTCGAATGTCTTTAAAACTCAGCAACGTTCTTCCAAAACGTGGAGAATAGAGGGCCTCTTTAATGGTTAAGACAATACCATTAAACAACATTAAAATGGCCTTTCTGTATCCTTCAATCGGGTTGGATAAGCCTGAGAGGGTTATCAGATGTGCTTTCTTAGGTATGAAACTAGTAAAATAGTATCGCGCACGCAATATAGTATACATAATAGCACTATCAGCCAGACAACTAACTTCCCCACTAGTCATACCTAGAAATAAATTAATTGAATTGATCACATATATAAATATAATTTCATTCATTCAATTAATCAATCAAGAAATAATATCCATAATTCAAAACAAACCAAAGCCAAACAAATTATTCCAAATACTTAGAAAAATTGTCCATAAATTAAACCATAAACCTAAAAAATAGAGGGGGTGTTCAGCCACTCCTAGTAGGTTCAGCCACTAGGGGTAAAAACACCCTAAAAACATGTCTAGAAGAATAAAACTTATTCGTCCATAGGAGTTGATGCCTCCTCAAAATCTGATATCTACATGGATGTAGTAACATCTTTAGATGTTCCACATTGGCAAAGTTAGACTCACGACTGGAATGATTTGGCAATAGCCTCGAGGGTAGCTCCACATACGCGTGACCAATGATCATTTGATCCACAACGGTAACACATGTCCATTTCAGTGGAAGCCAATTAAATGGTAGTTTTTCCCTTGTTCTTAAAGTCTGAGGCCTTAGGTGTAAGGGGTTGGCGCTTCTGGGTCAAATTTCCTCTCTTGGGTGGGCCTTGACTCTGTTGACCTTGGGCCCATGGGTGGGCTTACCGCCCATTACCACGGCCATGACGTTTTTCCATCGTTTGTGGTTTCTAGAATGGGTCACATGCGCTTCATACGCAGTATTCGAGCTAGTGGAGCCTGATGATTTTTCATCAAAAGCTGGTTCTGCTTTCCAGCGTGAACATGCAGTTTAACATCTTAAACATCTTAAACCCATAGACCCACTTCAAGTAGTTTCTTCCACTTCAACCCTTTGTAGTAAAATGCAGTTTAACATCTTAAACCCACTTCAAGTAGTTTCTTCCAGAGACTTCCAGAGCAATGAAATCGAGCTTGTTCAAGTTCGACATGTCCTTAAAATTGGAAGGTATAATAAAACGTAGTTAGTCATATGGTAATCCATAGACATACATCATAGAACATTCAGGTTCTACAGACATGTATTGGTTTAATTTAAACATGAAAGCTACAGGTTTCATCTGGTAAGTTTTGAATGAAAACTTCGGGTTTCAAATGCACTGAATATGAAACTGCAGGTTCAATTTAGTTTTATGAACGACTGGTTAATAAGGCAAAGTTTCCTGCAAGAACACATAATGCAATATGTTGATTTAAGTGTAGTGGATTTTAGTTGCTTCGGGAACTCAAGTTTGAGAGTCTTGGGACTACGAAAGGATGTTAATGGTTCAAAGTACAAAAATAAATTATTGAATTGTTAATGTTCAAAAGTGATCTTCAGGTCAATAATTTTGGATTAATTATCAGATTAATATACTATAGGTCACTTTTAATTAATTCAATACATCAGAACCAAACGAGGTCGATCATGGAAGCAAAATAATGACAGACGGGTCATATTAGCTTCGGTTGGTGATAAACCAAGTGATAATTAAATTAGAATTAATTAGTGTAAACCAAAGTACCGCCAAAAAAAATATATATATATATATATATATATGTATATATATTTGGGCATGGTTTAGAACATGGGGATGCCAAAAATTGGCATTGGGTCGAAAAAATAACGCGGCCCAGCCAAAAGTGGGCTGGTTGCAATGTGAGGACGGGCTCCACAGCGCGGCTGCAAGCCTCTAGGCCATGTGGTCTGGGTGAGCCTAGCAGCAAAAGTTGCTGGTTTAAGCAAAAAACAAGGCACGAGGCAAACCCAGCCTAAAGCTGGCTTGCAGGTTGGTGTGAGGAGGCCCAGCCGAGGCTAGCTCCTAGGTTTTTGGGTCGTGGCAAGTCAAGCCTAGCATCATAAGCTGCAGGCTAGTGGCCCGAGACATGGGCAAAGCCCAACAAGCGATACGGGCTTGCTGCAAGTGAGCCTTGGGCACAGGGTGGACTTAGCAAGCTATGGGCTTGCTGCAGGTTTGGGCCAGGGACTTAGGACAAAGCCCAACAACTCAAAAGTTGTTGGTTTTGGGCTTGGATAGGTTGCAAGCCCATGGTAACCCTTACCAGGCTGAAGCCTGATGTTCGTGTAGGCGCAACAAAGCCCAAATGGCTGCTGCCATAGTCTAGACGTCACAACAACGTTGTTCTAACAATGTGTTCTAAGGTTTTAAGAACCTTAAATTGCTTCTACTTTATTTATATGCTTTGACTCACAAACTCCACATAGCAAAATAATTGCGTAATGCATGAAATGTGTGTGTGTGTGTGTGTGTGTGTGTGTGTGTGTGTGTGTGTGTGTCTATATATATTGACAAATATATGAATCATATACAATATATATATATATGAAGGAAAATATAAATATAGGGGGTTCATGCATCATGGGGAATGTTTTCATGTTTCGTGGACATTTCAAATATCTTACCTTATTAAGCGTACCTGATTGACAGAAAACAAATAAAAGCCTTTGAATTTTGTAGAAGAAAACCTCTTCCGATGATCCTTCAGTTCCTTAGCTTCTGGTAAGAGCGTGTTGATAACGTGTTATAGGCCTATTTCACTTGATTGTATTTAGGACTAGGGAGGGAGAGAGCCCGACGGCAAGAGAGAGAGAAGAGAAAGATTTAATTGTGAGATATATGTTATATCACCCCATTGTGCCTTTATTTATAGTAGTAGGATAGGTTAAATTCTTACCCTAATATGATTACAACTCTAATAGGATAATAACCACTAAGAGGAATATTCCAAGATATCCCTAAATACACTAGGATTTACACAATCATATTCTTATTCTAAATATGACTGCAACAAACCCTTTATCGTTAGTATAGTCTTGGAGAGAATGGGAGAAGCATGAACTTTGGATTATTAATTGAATATTCTGTACATATTAGCCACTAAGCTATAAACCAGCATCCTTTCCATCTACAGAAATTTAACCTACATTGAGCAAAATACAGTTCTCACCCTACATTTTGACACCCAAAACGGCAATGACTTCACTCTTTTCTCAGCTTCTATGCTCGCTAACGTAACATCCCTCGCCACAACATAGAGCACCCGACAAGGACAGTCGCCATACCCAAGAACCCCTTCGCATGTGTATTCAAATACTTCGAATTGTGTCCACTCGATCAATGACATCCAGTGATTTGCTCCGGTTGAAATCAAAGTCAATGATAGGAACGGAGGATGGCCTCCTTATTGGAAATGGATCCTTCCGACGTTCATTTGTTGGGGAGTGGTTACTACTCTTGCTCAGCCTATTATGCTTGCTGAACCTGGTCCTTGCAGTGTCAAATTCCTGACTCTTACTAATCCCCGGTGTCAGTTTTCTCTTACTTACATATCGAAGCATTTCTTGATCTTCAACTGTTAATATGGGTGATGGACAGTTGGTTTTGCTTATGCATAACTGAGTTGCCTTCTGGTTGGGGGAGCAGAGAGGGGATTTAACAGGAGATCTAATTCCACTGTTTCCAACCCTCGTTTGGTTGACAAGATGGTGAAGCCACACCACCAGTTCAAGAATGTAAGACTCAGTTCTTTTTGTATCAGCATGGTGCAGTGTCTCAATCCTCAGCAAGTCAGTTTGACCAGCAGATTTTCGGTTCATCTCAGACCTAAAGAATTGCAAATAATAAAATTAGGAAAATATCAGGGATCATAAGTAAATGGAAAGACACCTGCAATTAAGAACTCACCCAGTGTTTGCCCATTCTCCAACCCAACCAAAGCCATGATGAGCTCTACATAAAACCACATTGCAAAAAGTAATCAGTAAACAAAACTGAAGGAAAATGAGACAGTTGTGAAATATTACATCGTCGTAAATGAAGAATGTGGACACCAAAAAAATTGTATAATATGTCAATCACTCCAGTTAAGAGGGATAAAAGAAAAACTAATGAAGCTTTACTTGGTTGTTTTAGTGGCAATGGGAACCAGCCACTGTAATGTTTTCTCCATTTCAGCTTTAATTTCAGCGATTGTATGCTGCGAGAAAAGGAAAAAAAAAAAAAAAAAAAAAAAAAGCATTTGAAAATTAGTTATAGGTTAATACATTCATGGGCAAACAACTATGAGCTTACTTTGAAGTAGTAAAATACAATTTAGGCGAGTTGTTAATAATTCCACTCATTAAATAAAACTATGGACACCTCTTCCTTAAACTGAAATGACTGTAGTTTTGAGCGCAAAGCTGACTTCACGTCAGGCGGGAGCCCCTGATATAAAGTATCCCGAGTGTTTGAAGGCACAGAACTTGATCGAGACACCTGGTTACATTCAAACTCAAGAGGTCATGGCCCATGTGATTTGATATAAAGCATAAAATTCTATTTATCAAGCAACATAAACATAAAATTTAATTGAAGGGAAGAATGATTATTATGCTTTAACAGAAAATGGGAAACTTCCCGACATAGACCAGATAACTACTATAACCTGCTATTTGCTAGTTATGGTATTCACAACTGAAGAAAAGCTAATAAACATAAATTGTCCGAACATCCTATATTTATGGAATCCAACTGACAGAAATCAGAACCCAAAACTTTACCACCACGCTTGAAATCCCCCAGGCTTAGGACTGCTCATTAAAAAAGAAGTCTAGAGGTAGCAAAAACTTTTAAAAGAACAGTACAGAGAGACAGAGACAGACAGAGACAGAAAGATAGATTTTGGCACTCATGAGGTTGCATAAACCCACAAGAATATGGAATTGACCTGAACACAACCCTCAGTCAAAAGTTGGTTGCTCCACACTAACGAATGAAAGGTTATAACCCCAGAATAAACACAGCTCAAGTCTAAAATGGTATTGAAACTTAAAACCTGCTAGCTTACAGTAAAAAAAAAAATTGTAATTTCACCACCGTAATAAGTAGTTCACTGATGATATGACATACTTGTTTACACTGAATTAAAAGGATAGAAAAAATATTATCACAAAGGTTGAAAATTTCAGAAATGAATATAACATCAACTCACAAGAACATCAATTTGACTGATAATATTTGCATAATGCAACGCAAGACCAGCAGAACCCAACTTTTTGTGATTGTTCCGAGAACCTGTCACAGGTTTATCAGTATCTGCAAGACCACAAAAATCACACAAAGTCACTTAACAATTGAACACAATGAACAACTTCTACATAATTGTTATGCACTAGTGAATATTACAAGAGATGTTAGCTTTCATTTTGGTGATGTTATCTTTTACCAGATTGGAGTGTTTCCAATACCATCCCATATATCAATTACACTTGAACTTTATATTAATTCAACAATGCCAACTTTCTAGCAGTCGAATGCAAATTTGTTTTGCAAGTATTAGATTTAATCAAAAACAAGAAACAGCCATTATCTTTCTCAGCATCGTGTCCTTCTTCCTGCTTTCCAAGCAGACTTAAAATACCAATATAATATATTCCATCAAAAACTTTTGAGGCATACCTGCATTTCCAAATGCTTCATGAATCTCCATATGTAAGAAATGAACAATGTCGACAAGTTTCTCCATGACCTGTAAATATGAGCTATTAGGATGGTTGTAGAACTTCAAGGGCAATTCTATTTGCACAGTGCACCGTTCAACAAGCCAGAACTTAATTTAAAAAGCATAAGAGATAGAATTCACACATCCTAAATATTCTCAAGACATCATAATCAAAAAGCAATCTTTTTATTTCTTCGAAACCAAATAAAAGTAAAGGATCCCTCCCCATTGCTGGCATTGTTTGTTTATCTTTTTCCTAAATTAAGAAACTTTTTTTTCTTTTCCTCAAGTGGTTTAGGCTTTAGTGTGTTTTTATGAAATCCTTTCTAGAAATTCGGAAGAAGGGTACTTTAAAATAAATGGGTGCATTGAGAAGTTCTCTAGCTGCAAATTGAAGCTTCCAAAGTTGTATTAGGTGACTAACAAATATATACCACCATTTTAATCAACAGAAAAGTTATTTTCAGTAGCACCTAGACCTAGGTGAGATACAATTAGAAATACTGACTTGCTACCTCTTCCAAAATTCGGGACCAAAGTGATTTTTTCTTCAAACTTCTCACATGCTTCCTTTGACTCTTCAACTCTGCTCTCAAGATTGCAAGGCTATCTCCTACACGTGACAAGAATATACAAGCACAAAAACCAACTTTACTTTCAAGTAATTGTAATCATTTCATTGCAAACAAAACAATAAATTGAAAGAAATCAAAATTTCAAAAATATGGAAGGTTTTTGTAGGACACATTTATTGAAGCCAACCACCGGTATTATAGATTTATTGGCTTAGACCAACAATGGAAAAACATTTGAGTGCCCAGGCGCGGCATTATAAAGGTACAAACAAAGAAAAACATCAGGAAATACCAAAACAGTAACAATTAAATAATTACATAAGGAACAAACTTCAGAACAAGTACTAGCGTGGTATCATTATTAGATATTAGAACTGCCGAAATAGACCATGGAAAAATCTACAGTTCCACACACAGAAACATATGGAAAGGATATTGATGTGCTCTCAACTCAACACAAAGTGAAATGTAATCTTTTCTATATGACACTCGGACATCAACTGGAAAAATAAAAGCTGGATAATGTTACCCCAAAAAAAAAAGATGGATAAATACAAAAGGACACTCTGTCGTCAAATGAAAAAAGAAAAAAGAAAAAAGACGGGAGAAATACAAAATAGAATAACTATATTCATCTACAAGACCAAAATATGGAGATAAATTTTCATATGACATTGTAAAGGAAATACAAGATGCAACTATGCATGTTACCTCTTTGGGTAGTGCTTGAGTTGTCTTCCTCTTGAAGCTTACGCTGATAATCTTGTTCAAATCTGTCCAAGGCATGTAACTCATGATATAATTCCTGTAACCAAGAAAAAGGTTTGCTTTCGTTCAGTAAGGAACAACATATGTCCAGCAGTTGCAGTAACATTTTTAACAACACCAATGCTTGTTTATATTATATAATGATTCTGCAACACTAAAGAGAGCTAAATCCTAAATGCAGAACAGCTAAATTTAATTGTCTTGATTGAAAGCCCTTCAACTGAATAAGAACTACAAGGAAGCTCAACAACGTTTTGAGTCATTAACTATAATCTTCATAGGGATAGATGATTTACCAAACATTTGGCACTCCGAGCAACAAAACCTGTTATACTTAGAATACAGTTGACAGAATATAAAAATCAGAAAACTTATTAACTTTTAATGCTATAGAAACAAACAAATGAGGAGAAACAGCCTCTTTGGTCCATAATACCATGAAGCATATTGGTTCAGTTTCATTTCATATCCTAGTTATAGAATCCAACCATATCAGCCATGAAAGCACATAGCTTGAGGAGGGAACCTCATTCAAGATAACTAAAAACAATGACTTAAAACTAATCCAATGATATTCTTATGCCATTATGTTTCAGTGGAAAGGAGATATAAAAATTAAATACTTTATTATTTTCTCTTTAACATGGTGCATGGTGTTACCGAAATTTCTAAGGTAAGTCACCAATGGACACAACTGCTATTAGAGGTTGCATTATTTGGGAGTTTTAACGGAACATTCCCGGTACTGTTCACTTTTAATGAAAAACCACATTTTTACCTTTCCCTGGTATTATTTCTTATTTTTTTTTCAAATTCCCTGGTACTATTCACTACACCTTTATTTGTCCTTTTTCATTAAAACTAAAGTTTTTTTGGACTTTTCGTTAGTTTTCCTTTCTTTATACGTGTACTTACAGCTGTATTTAGAACTAACGTCATCAATTGCTGCATCACTGTCTCTGCATCTTCCTGCAATTGCCTCTGCGGTGTGATTTCTGAATCCAACCTAACATTTGGGAGATGGCACAGGTGGCAGTGTCATAACATCATCTATGGAGTTAAACAGAAACACACATGAGGAAAATATCAAATTTCTTTATAGGTTTACTTTTCAAAATATCGATCCAGATTATGCCACTGAGGATCTTTACAACGATTTCCAAAACGCACTACTTCTCCCAAGAAAACTTTGAGCTCTTCTCTGCCAGAATTTTACCACAAAATTATTAATTCTCCAACATTCATACACAATTATTCAAGACATAAACACCACATGTTAAGAAACAAAAATAGTTATAGCTTGTTCTGATTATTCAGAAAATTGTATAAGGGATTTTCAAATATCAACCTCTTGTCAGCCGCAGCAATTCTCAGGAGTTCATCCATATCTCTTGATATCAAATTCTGTACCCCTTCTGATGGAAGCACCACCTCTTTTAAATGTTTGATGTTATCCTTAGAAAGGGACTGCATTAAATTTGAACCCTTGACAATTGTGTTTGCGACTTCAAAAGCCAAAATTGAAATTTTATTCCCTTTTGTTGTCACCCCTGAGGTAAAACCACTGCTTGGATTCAAATTTGTCATGCTACTACCAAGGGTGTCCAATACTTCGACTGCCTTCCCAAGGCCAACTGTACCAGCCCTGCCCAAAAGTGAGCTCACTTCTGATACCTATGACAAAAGAAGAACTAAATAAACAAAGAACCAAAAACGGTTATGTCTATTCAACCACAAAGCAGTAGAATTTTCTTCAGTCACTTCAATATCTATTTTAAAAACCAACCATCATATGTCCTGAAACAAAAGACAAATATAAGATAAACGGGAAAAATTAAGTACAAGATGAACAGGGAAAATATGGGATAAACTGATAAATTCCATCAGACTACATGCATAGTGTAATTACAAGCTCAATCATGATTTATGCAGTCTCTGCACCGCTTTGTACATGCTGAATCATGGAGAACCCAAAGTATAGAAGACATAAGTGAACTTCTGAAATAGCAACAAATTTCTGGTTTAACCATGTTTTGAACAACAAACTTGAGAAAGCAATAGAAGAGAAACTTGAAAATCATCCACAATCCAATGACTGAAACTGCATATTTTAGGTCCCTTTAAAGGATTACCCACTTTAAAACTCAGCGGACAGAAAATCATTTAGCCATTTTGATATTCACCATCATCATCATTTCCGATTATTGGAAACGTTCTGTTTGTCTTTTAATATGATCATAATTAGGAGACTAGACGATATTGGATTCAAATAATTTTTACAAGGTTTTTTTACAGCATTGTACATTGTTGGGTTTCTTCCTTTCTTTTCTTACAAAAGAGGACATCCACTTTACAGGATTGTCATATATATATATATATATATATATATATATATATATATATATTAAACAGAAACTTTCCTGAGACCATTAGGCCTTTTTAAAGTTCTTCTAGATATGCCACCTCTTCTCTTCCGGTTGCCCTAAGTATTTTAAACTTCAGATGTATCATTATTCAAATGTCACATGGTCGCTTGAACAAAGCTCCAATTGGTGCCTCCATTTTGACAAGTTAATGACTTTAGAATGTAGAAACATTTGGGTCTAAGGTCTTAGGTTTCAACTGTCAGATATTACACTCCAAAAAAAGCAAGTTTTGACCACAAAAAGAATATGCCATTTGAAACAACCCAGTAGGATCTTCGAATGAGGCGGTACTGGAGTATAACTCGTCCAGACATGTGTTTAAGAATTTTCAAGTGAGGATGCCCTCACCGTAATTAAGGAATGCAAACATCCTCCACAGCGCACCGTGCAATACAATTCTTAATGATTGGAACTGTCTTTATTTTAGGTGCTTCAAGGGTCATCCATGCAAAAATATAGCTAAACCTGTTAGGTAATCTAAATTGTGAAGACAAACAAAATATGCCCAACAAACTGAAATGACAACGATGGTAAGTGGAACTTCATTCTGTGAAGCTCTTGATCTGTGTATAACAGACCTCCAATCAGGAAAGAAAAAAACAATGGGAATTCCGCAAATTCTGGAGATTGAAACCCACAAAATTCCAAATTTCGATTCTATTCCATAAAGCCTCCATCCTCTCTCCTTTTCTGTCAAAAAACCTTCTACTTATCTGCATTCACACTACTCAAGACACAGCCTTTGCACAACACCTCCACAAAACTACAGCCCTTATCCTTTCCCCAACAGCCTGTATTCTTCTCACTAAATAAATGTGTTACAAGATACCAGAATAGCCTAGCTCAAATCAGCATCTTTATATACTTCCTTCCCTACTTTCTAATAATGTGTTCTGAATATTTGTTCAACAAAAGACACTCTAGAGAAAGCCCTGATTATTTACTGAAGTTGTAAAGGGTTTTTCCTCTATGAATGGTTATCAAGCAAAAATTATAGGGATACTAATTTCTGCTCTGCATGGAGAAGTATCTAGATCTTGAATTGCAATCACAGTTTATCACATTCTAATTTGCAATGGTAAGATTAGATAAGTTTTCTTACCATTGGGGTTTTGGGATGGATAAGTTTTCTTCATGAGTAATCCATCTTCAACCTCCAAGTCGGATACATTTTTTTTTTATCTTTTTTCCCTTCAACGTGCCCTGAAAATGGTGTTTATCTTTTCAATCCAATCCTCTATGCCAAAATTAGGCCTGTGTTACTTGGGAATGACAGGATGAGCATCTATGGAAACGAGTGGTGAAAAAGAATCAGACAAGTGGAGTTTAATGCGTCTCTCCATGCTTTAAATTAATGTACAGTTGTCTTTCTAATTTTTTTTGAGTAAGAATGCTTTCTAAGAACTGTGTGAAATAAGTAACCATGTCATTTAGGCATACAACTTGAAAATAGAACAGGAAAAGGCTAAAATCATTTCCCACTATTTCTCACCGCTGTAGCGAGAAGGTTGGAAGGTTTTCCTCCTTACCACTGCCTCACTTAAAAATCTAACTGTGGAAAGAAAATTCCTGCTTAAAGTAATTCACTTCTATTATCATTTTCAATCGACTGCCTCAATCGAAACGAAGTGTAGGAAATAGACGGACAAACTTCTCTCCCCAAAGAAAAGGGTCCCAACAACTATAATCCACATCCAACATGAGGCCTTCTAGTCCAAGTTTCACACTAGTATTTCTATGTCAAACCTGATTAAAGGTCAACTTAGCACACAATAACTCATAAAATGGCGTCTTTGAACAGCTTGTCACCCTCATTCTGATGACTCCACTTGTAGAGTAACAGTTCCATCCCAACCACTACGGAATGGTTTTGTGGTTCCAAAGGGTATAGAAACCAAAATGTGCATCCAGTAACCATTCATACCGCAATTTCAAATTATTCATTCCAACACAACATAGACAAGAAGAAAAGGACTAAAAACTAACATATCAAAGTCAGGATTACCTTTGCCACAGCCTGCTTAGACTTGGTAGATCTAGTTTTGTGTGATAAGGTTCTCGACAAGTGAGGAATCCCGTCGTTGACATCATCTGTAATGAGCCCATAAGGAACCATATTATTTGTCTCTGGCAACGTAAATGGGTCTTGCAATTGTTTATCCACGCCTTCACTAACTGGGGATGGAGTCGAATTGGAATTTACTTTCGGAGGCAGACCACGAGACCCATTACCAGGATGGCCATTAGCAGTGGGAATGCCTCCACTGGGGGCATTACTTGCATTGACATCGTCTACAGTGGATCTCCTCGTGTTGGAGCACATCCCACCCATTGTGTTGATAAGCCACAGAGTATATTTCATACAAAATCCAAAGACAAGAACTTGAAGCCTTTTCAAAAGTTAAAGCCAACCCGACTCCAGACAACTATTGCTATCTATAAGAAGCTCAAGATTGAAGCAACCAGTGGCGAAATCGGAATCATCCTCAACGAGTTACAAAACAAGAATGACAACACCAAAGCTGTGAAATAAGTATTACAGATATCCGGGTTCAACATAGATTACCGCCACCACCTCTGATCACTGTTGGAGTTCCAGTCCATCAACTCTGGATCATAGAAGCTGGAAATCAAGAAATTAACGAAAACCCATTAATCAGAAATGTTCATAAACAACCATAAAATTACAATGAGGATGAAATCTGCAAAGCACAGAAAAAACCCACATCCACAAATTAGATAAATTACATAACTTGAGATTTTACAAACAGGTACAAAGCAAACCAAGCAACAGTAGTTAGAGATTGTACAAGTTAGAGAGAGAGAGAGAGAGAGAGAGAGAGAGAAGAGGGGGAGGGGACTTACAGTTGGATCTGTGAGAAAATGGAATATTTTTCAATAGGTTCAGAAACAAAGACGGTGATGATGGCAGTGATGTTGATAGGAAGGGAAAGATGAGTTCTTTTTTCCTCTATTTATCAGTATATGCAACTCTTCCCTTTTTCTCCCTCTAGGTTTGGTCAGTGGACTGGGGGATCTGGGTCTGGGCACAAGCAGTCTCTTTCTTTCCAGTCTGAGGAGAGAGAGGTGAAGGTAGTCAAAACGCAGAGTCACCCAACCAGCCACTGCTAATTAAACATTAACACCAATTTAACACATACTCTTTATGTATTTTGCTAAGTAACTGTTAGAGATGATCATTATCAAGAAAAGACCTCAAAATGAAATCATGAAAATTTTGCAGCCGAAAAAACCAAGAAAATTAACCTGTAATTTTCACCTGAAAAATCATTAGCATTCGACAAAAAAACAAAAGATTCTAACAGTTCTGATTCCCTTGCACCCAACCTTTTACCTAAGTTATTCCGTTTAACCCAATTAGTCGTACCATATGAGATGTGTCTATGAATGTCTAAACGCCACGCCAATTAAACATTCTATTTTATCGAGTATTATTATTATCTTGTTAAGTGTTGATTGAATGTATGATGAGGTGTTAAAATGTTGTACAAATACGTGGTACGTCAACTTCTAAATATATTACCCACCTTTTTCTAATATGTTCGAAATTTCTTTGGTTAAATTTTTTTGAGTGATGATCACCTATCTTATTGTCTTATTTTTACACTCACATTATAATTTTACCCATCATAAAAATTAAAATATTATTTCTCCACCAACCATTATTCTTAAAATAACCTCTAATGTCTAATTTTTCAAAGAATAATATTAATATTTTTTTTTTTAAAAAACTTCATGCTTCCTTAATTGCCACTACCCTAGCTGCACCAGAACCCCCTCCCACCCCCATCAAAAACCAAAGCCTTTGACCCTGCTTGGCGGCATCTCCTTTGGAAAGATAGAGAAACCAAAGGGGAAGGAAGAGAGAAGCACAGAGGGAGTTTTCCAATACAAAGGCAGATTGCTCCAAATCGATTTATTCCAATTGGAATTGGGTCTTCTTCAATTTTAAAATATGGATTGTCGTCGTTGTTCATTAATGAGGAAAAGGAGGAGATGATGGAGGTGGTAGTACCATAATTGAAAGGGAGAGTGGGATGGTGTTTGTTGCTGGGGATTTGATAGTCGTCGGTCCATCGTGGATGATTTGGGAGGAGGATGGATTTATTTTTAATTTTGTTAATTTTAGTTTTTCTTTATTCCCTTTTAGTTTATTTAATTAAAGTTATAACGAATGGGTGAGAAAATAAGACAATGGGACGGTTTTAGTTGCACTCTTTTTTCTTTTTTCTTTTTTTGAAAATTCTAATTTTTCTCTATAATTATTTACTAAGTAATGCATTTTGTAATCAACTTTTCTATTTATACCAACTTCAATGTTAGTTTTGGGCAATTAATTCATTATTTATATTTAATTAGGCTTTTTAGTAGAAATGCCCCTTTGAAACTATCATTGAGTTTCAGTTTATCCCCTGAAACTGGTTTTGTCTCACTTTGCCCATTGAATTGATATTTTCAACTCTTTTGTCTCACTTTACCTACTTTTGTTAATGGACTGTTATATTTAAGAGTATTTTAGACATTTCATTTTTTTTACACATTTATTTACTTCTAGCCTACACACTAATCAAGCCTCAATTTTATTTTTGAAACTCTAATTCAAACCCATAAATTCAACAGTTTGAAACTCGAATTCAAACCCATAAATTCAACCATGTGAAATTTTTTTGTTTCAAACTGTGCAATTTGCTTTAAATGATTTTTTTTGGTTTGGGAAGTATTTTGGATATGATAGCTTAATGGGATAATGATTATGTTGTAATGAATATTTTTCATTTGCAAAGTTTCGAACCAATACATGAATGTTTTACAAGTGAAATGACTCTACAAACAGAATGTAACCCTTACTTGGTTGATACAATAATTTTGTTACTTGAAAATTTTCTATTGATTGAATAATATATTTTATAAAATGCCCAAAATTTATGGGTTTGAATTAGAGTTTCAAAAATAAAATTGAGACTTGTTTAGTGTGTAGGCTAGAAGTAAATAAATGTGTAAAAAAGTAAAATGTCTAAAATACCCTTAAATTTAACAGTCCATTAACGGAAGTGGATAAAGTAAGACAAAATAGTTGAAAATGTCAGTTTTCAGGGGACAAAGTGAGACAAAACCAGTTTCAAGGGGTAAACTAAGACTCAATGGTAGTTTCAAGGGCATTTCGAATAATAAGCCATTTAATTATATACTTTTATAGTCCCCATCAATTAAGAAATTCCTCAAATAATTTTACTCGAGAGATACCTTATGGTGTCTATTTCGTAATTTTTTTTAACAATTTAAACCATCTATATTTTAATTCATCATTCATAGATACTTATAGGATATTAGAGAAACCCAAACCAATTAAGACACCCAATTGCAATGAAGCAAATCAACAAAAACGATTTTCAACACTAAAATGACTACATTTAATCCAAAGGTCATATAGTTTTGGACTTGGGTGATTTATAGTAGATATTGTAGAGACATAAATTAACCACATCCAGTAAGAGAACGACACATGGACCATTAGCTCAATATAGTAGATTTACTCTTGATGTCACAAGTTGACCACACACTAGGTCTAGTGGGCAAAAGCATATGCATGTCCTATAGGTCTTGGGCCTTTGGGCTCATAAACATATCAAGGTGTCCTTTGGGCCTTTGATATGCCCTCTCCTACTATCGGGCCTTCCCCGGCTCAAGGAGGCAGGGGTCGATGTTTCAGCATCTCCCTTAGGTGTCCTCCACTCTTGCGTGAAATGCGATTTGCACCACTCTAGCAGAACACAAAGGTTTATGTAGCACGACCTACAACCTTGCTTTCAGGATGCCTACGAGATGTCTATCCTATAAATAGCCAAGTCAAACAAAGAAATCAGTAGTTACCACTTACTACTTGGAATTCTTTCAAACTATAAATAGCCTAGTCAAACAGAGAAATCGGTAGTCTCTCCTTTTTCTTGGGTGTTCGTCAATTAACCTAATGGTATTAGTGTTTTGTAGTGTAGTTTTTGTCAATCCATTCATGGTGAAAAATTGCTTCCATAGAGATAATCTTTAAGGAAATTCCTAAAATACAGAGGGTTGAGATTGTTGAAATAAATTATAAAGCGACCCTACAAGAGATCCCTCAAATAAGCTTATTTGAGCAGGGACCTCAATTGAAGCTAATTGTACACTTATATGTTAAAAAAGATAAACATACTAGTGTATTTCAAAATTAATTGAATATATACACAACCATAATAAGAAAAAACAATAAATTGCATGTATGAAAAAGTTAAAAAAATATATATCCAAGCACTTATAAAATATATGAATTCCAAAATTTCAAATTTGAAATTTCTAATATGATCTGATCCGATCCGAATTGTTTGGAATGAAAATTGAAAACTACCCCTAGCCGTGACCAACTGAACCCTTCTATTATGTCATTTTTCATCATTTCATTCGAGGCTAGTAATAATGTGGTACTCCTCTTCACCTAATGTTATTCCTCTTCACCTGTAAAATTCAACAATCTAATTCTAGTGATATTTCTCTTCACCTGTAAATGAGATATCTTAAGTTTGATTCTTGCCATAGCGAATTTGAACCACATTATTGGTAGCCACATCTACGATTATTGTGGTAGATTTATTTCAACAATCTAAACCGTCTAAAATAATGTTGTTCACTTACAACTGAACCCTTTAAATTTGAAATTTTACTAGCATTTGAACCACATTATAATACGATCGCCTAGCTAACCCTTCTATTTGTGTGTTTGCTAGGATTGATAACGTTGTTGGTGCTGGTAGCCGTATGAACACTGGAATTTCCTTGCAAATAATATGAGGTCAAGGAGAAAGACTCACATATACATCTAAATAATGACATCCCTGCATGTTTTCTTGTAGGTAATCCTATGCTTTGTCTTTGTCTCTGTCTCTGTCTCTGTCTCTGATTTAATAAAAAAAATTAGTTGCCGGACCTTCATTTAGATCTATGATGAACTTTTGTCGAGTCAACTGGGGAGTCATGAGATGTAGGGTCCTTTCGAAATGGATGGACATCAAGTTTAGCATTTGGATTCTTTCTTGGGACAAATGTATGATATAGTATTCCATATAGCTAGCTACCGACATAACTTGTGGATTAGAACTCTATCGATGGCTAATTTAATATTTAATTTAATTATATCTATTGCTTGACAAAAACAAATGGATAAGTTCTTTAATGATTAATAATTTGATATGGAAATAATTTGCACAAAAATATAGAGAAAGTAAAACCCCTACATGACCACTACATAAACAAGAACTAGTAACTGTCAATATAAATCTACCACAATAACGGTAGATGAGACTTATCAATATTAGGGTCCACACACAAAGTCATCACCAAAAGGCAAGAACACGTTACCTACTAAAATGGCACAAACAACTAA
Source organism: Pyrus communis (assembly GCF_963583255.1). NCBI lineage: Eukaryota > Viridiplantae > Streptophyta > Magnoliopsida > Rosales > Rosaceae > Pyrus > Pyrus communis. The sequence goes on from NC_084804.1 coordinate 31,782,686, forward strand.
AAAAACTAAGAACGATCAGCTCCATTTTCATGAATGTTAAACCAGCAGCTAAACCACATGCCTACATTTATATGTGATATAATAGTTTCAGTTTATATGTGACCCACAGGATATGCAATGGTATGGTAGAGTTTTCGTTTTCCCATTTATATAAGATGAACATTGATGGTGAAGATTTATTTGGTGATACCGTGATGGAAAAAATGATGTCTTGCCTTCGTTTTCAGCAAGACCAAGTCAAATATGTAACTTGGAATATCAAACAAAGACTTTTGGGGCACGTTTTGTCTCACTTTATCAAAAGAAAACGATGTTGCTTTCGTCTAGTTGACGCACACAATAATCTCTGTTCAAAAAAAAAAACGCACACACACACAATAATCATAGCTACTACTTTACCACGGGATAGTTCGTAAGCAATTTACACCTGAATTCAAAAACAAAGATAAAAAATCACTCAATATTAAGGTCTAATGATATTCATCTTTACTTGTAAATGATAAGTTTTAGTTTCGATTTTTGCTAAAAATGAATTTGAACCCCATTATTACCAGTCATTGTAAGGCTAAGTCCACTTCCTCTCCTTAATGTAGACAATATCGTTTGTTAAAGAAAAAAAAGAGGGAGATAAAAATGATTGGATGTGTGAATTGGTTAGATTAGGAAAAACTTACACAATACATTGTAAATTGTTGTTAATGTTTCCCTTACATTTGGGAAGAGTAAGGGAGGAAGACTATTAACTATTACAGCATTCCAATTATACGTGACATCTTTGTTTATTTAGAATTGGAGGTTATGAATCGGAATGATCCATGCTTGCTCATGTTGAGATAAATTACCCTTTTTTAGTTGATTTGAGATTAGTGATTGTAATATATGACCCCTTTCTAGTTTGATTCCTTATATGTTGGTAAAATATAGAATCAATGTTTGAATGATATTAAATTAAGTCTCGTTTGAAACTGGTTTTAAAATGGCTAAAAACGTTTTTTGTGAAAATGTGTTTGGTATGAATCCTTAGCAAAAATATAAGTGAATCTTAGAAAAACACTTAAATGCTTCTTATAAGAATCACATAACTGGTGCTTCTTGTAGGAAACACTTCAAGTGGTTTTAGAATTTAAAACTATTTTCTCTAAAAACGCTTTCAATCGTTTTAAAAGCACTTTCAAACGAGTTCTTAGTTCTTAGTTCTTATTAATACATTGTATTTGGCTACCCACTATTAATAGTAAACAAACTATTAGAATATTAAAAGGAGTTATTTCTTAATGTTATTAAATATCCTAGTATATCCATAAATTTTAATAATTTCACTTTCTACGCAATATTAATAGACAATTAGACAAAATATTGAAACTTTGGTCATATTATAGCTGTTGGTATGAAAGCCAGACTTATGATTAGGAGGAGGTTGAAATATCTCTGTGAGTCTTCTTAGCCCCTGGAATGAATGGATAACCATAATTTGTCACCAGTTGTCATCATTTTTAAGAATAAAAAAAACTTTGATCATATTATAGTTATGAATATTATTTTTAAATTTTTATTTTTATTTTTTTTTATTTTTTTGTAGTTTCATATGTTTTGTGAATTGTGTATAGATTTGGATAATCATATGATATTTTTATGGAATCGTGAAGACGGATGCAAAATCTGAAAGATTTGGCAAGATTCTGACAATTTTCTCGTGCGAATACGTTGCCACTCTTTTGACTTGCATGAAACCATTTCGCTCTTGTGAAAACAAAAAAGCTCAAACACATTAAGCAAGTTTTATGGACAACATCAGGTGGGATCCTGCTGGAGTCTAAAATTGTGGTCAAAATCTGGATAAATAACAGCAACTAAATTGCATTCACATGAAAAAAATAATGAGTTTAAATATGATTAATCCATTTTGATTATTACCAAGATCTTTTGTGCTAAAATTTCACATCTGACGAATAGGGCAGGTGATAATTACCTAGTTTGGGTCGTTATCGGGTAACCCGATAAGCACCTGTTAAGATATCAGGTTAATTCGGGTATACACGTGGGTAACATGATACATGATAAGCAAAATATTAATTTTATAACCCTAAAAAAATATTATAATAATTATATATATATATTGATTTAACAATTTTATACTCCTAAAAACTATAATAATTATATATATATATAATTAAATTTAAAAAATTGGTGACCATTGGATCGGCTGAGATTTAATCTTAGCCGTCCATTGTGCATTAGGTTGGAGGCTATCCTTCTCTTCTCTCTCATTCATTCTGATCTCTCCAGTCCAGACTTACTCTCATACCGTCTCCTTAATCCACATCTCTCTCGCATCCTCCTCCTGTTCACTTCCTTCAACTCAACTCCGGCAGCCACAAGAAAACCACACATAGGCAAGCACATGCTAAATGTATGAATTTTGTATTTTTGGGTATTCTTGTTTTTTTCAAAAACTAATGATTTGGGGTTTTTGTTAAAATTAAAACTAACGACTGGGGATTTTTTGGGTTTGGGGTTTTCTGATTTTGGAGTTTCTGGAGTTTCTGGGTTGGGGCATGTTTGCAAACATTCAAAAAACCCAGCGATTGAGCAAGCGTGCTTCGCGTTGGCTTCGCAAGATTGAAAATCACAAAAGGATAAGGCAGAAATAGAATCAAGCATTGGAATTTGGGAGTATAGATGTAGTTATGTAAATTAACTTTATTATGTCATGCCATTTAGTCATATTGGAAGCCGTAAGGAGAGATTCATAACTTAATGTCATATATATATATATATATATATATATATATTGGGGATATGTTATCAAGGGACTGGGGAGGTTAGAATTCAGGTGGTCTGTGAGGTAGGCAATGACAAAGTACTGACGCCCTACCTATTTTTGTTTTGTTGTAGTAGATGCAATGTCTTAATTATTTGTATGGAATTATTTGTCTCAAGTATTGGCAATTGGCAGGCAGGTCCTTTTTTTTTAATTGTGAACGCCGTGAGTTCATTTGTATCTATATTTCATTTGGGGTCTATTTACTTGAAGTTAATAAGTGGGGTCTATATTTGTTTTCAAATTTGGAGATTTGGAACAAGTAAAGCAATTAAGCAAGGTTGCAACCTGCAAGTGCAAGGTATTTTTAATTGAATTGTGAATTTGAAAGTAAATTTGAATTGGATTGTGATTTGTGGATATGTGAATTGGATTTTGAAATTGAATTGGATATGTGAATTTGAAATGGATATAGATAGGTGAAATTGAATTGGATATGCGAAATTAAAATGGATACGTGAATTCGAAATGGATGTGGTATGAAATTGGTATGAGCAAGATTTCGCATCTTGATAATTCAAATATTCCAGTGAATTCAGTGTCTAATCATCAAATAGAATCTGGAAATGTTCTCTTTGAGGTAACCTAAGTTTGTTTTTATTTACTTTATATATTTGTTGTAGTAGTACTATAAAAAGTGTTGATATTATATTTGAAATTGATATGATGCATGATTCTTATTATGTTTTCGTTTTTACTTTTTATGATGAAGGATTTTGTAATAATTACGATGGTTCAAGTTCGATTGAAAAAAATGAATTGCAGAAGTATTTGGAGGATAAAAGAATAGATAGAAAAGTAGACATAGATGTTCTTTCTTGGTGGCAAATGAAGCGTTTTCATTATCCGATACTTTCTCAGTTAGCACGAGATGTGTTAATAATTCCCATTTTAACTGTTGCATTAGGATCTGCATTTAGTATTGGGGGGGTAGAGTACTAGATCAGTATCGTAGTTCATTGTTACCAAAAACAGTTCATGCTTTGTTGTGCACACAAAATTGGCTATTTGGAAAATGAGGTAATATATTTTTATATGGTATAGTACTATTGTTTTATTTCTTTTCATAATTATTTTGGTAAACTTCTCATAATTTGAATGATTTTTAATGTTTGGTTTTTCTATATTTAGTTTATGCGGAAGAGAGTTTTGACGTGGAAAACCTTACTAAAAACATCATCAACATAACTCTTGCAGGCAATAGATCAAGCCAAAGTTCCAATACAATTTCCTCATGATGATCGATGAAAATTGAGGATTTTGTAAAAGAAATAACATGCAAGCTTTGAGTTCCATTGACAAGGTTTAAACTTTTGAGAAAAGCTTCACAACCTTGAAAACAAGAACTCTTCCATTTTGCATATCCTTGCACATTTCATATTTTGTAATAGACTAGGAGTGTATGAATGTTTTTTTATTAGGCAATGTGTGGTATGTGCAAATTTAAGAAAGAAAAAAAAAAAAAATTCTTAACAGGTCGGGTCACTTTACCCAGTGACCCGACCTGTTAAGGACCCATTAAGATAACGGGTGTGATACAACACGACCCGTTAAGATAACATGTGTTACGCGAAAACGACACGAACACAACAGACACGACCCGTTTGCCAGACCTACCAGGAAGTGGGCATGTGGCTACCCTTCATCGGTGAGGGAAAGCAAACAGCGGTTATAAATTAGCGAATCAACACTTAAGCAGAAGCAGGCTAAACTTTTACTGTTAACCTGCACCTAACCCTTGTGGAACCCCTCTCTCTCGTTTTGCTCTCCTGGACTCCATTTTCGTGCTCTTGTTTTTTGGCAGAAAAGAAAGGACGCAATAACACAAATGAAGATTAAGACGGAACCGTTGCGATTATAAAATTTGTACAGTGAAGATACGTTATTTACGAGAAATGGATATGTGTCCATCTTTTTCTACCTTTTTAGCATATTCTTTTGCGCCTGCAGTGGCAGGATTTTCGGGTTGTTGCCCTTAGACGTTATGTATTGTGATTTTATGAGTACATACTACATATATCCAACAAACGCGCCCACTTTGTAGTAACAAAAGAGATGAAAAGGAAAAGCAAATGCCGAGCGGGAATGCCAACTAGCAGTTTATACAACCCTTCGACTATCAGAGTTCTACGATTTAGACATGCAGCGGGTCATACTTGTCAGAATCATACGACAAACAGGACCTTTGAAATGCCTAATTATAGAATCGGGGAAAAAATGAGGCAGAAAGATCATTCAGATCCCTACTGTCTTTGTCTTTTGCGTTAAAAAACGAGTGGAACAGATGATTCGGGAAAACTTGATTAGCTCTTAGCAGCACGCTATTTGTTCCACGAGAATAACGATGCATCAGATCGCTGTAAAGTGGACAAACACCGCAGAGTTGGTCAATAGCAAGCGGACTACTTCCATCTTCACTGAACATTCCCGTTATCATCAAGCTGCTGTCAAAGAACAGAAGACAAGCAACGGACAGAATTTATTCAAGATTAACAGCAAAGCTGAATGTCAACTGTTCAACAAAAGTTCTACCTGAAAATGTAATTCAGCAAAGTCGTATTAACAATGCTGCGGACAATCTTCTTTTAGGACACTAGAATTTGAGAATGACAATGAGCATACCTATTTTGAGCTCGTTTCACCATTCAAATCCGAGATGAGGTCTTCCAATTCATCAACGATGGCAGAATAACAGAAAAAATATTGCTCCTAATACATCACAAGTGCGAGAGAGTTAGAATAATTGTTGAAGTAAAAAGTTGACACACATATTGTGACAGAAAACAATAAACTCTGGTTTGCCCTACACAGATTTGCACCATCGTCTAACACCTGTGGTTGTTTTTCCTAGATTGACTTCTATAACCTCCTATAAACTCTGGTTTTCCATACACAGATTTGTAGTTTATAATCATCAGACTCTATAGGCACAAGGATTCCCCCAAAATTATCAGGTCAGTAACTTCAGCTCCGGTAGCAACACCATATGTTATCACGGAAGAAACTCAAATGCTCTACCTTTTTTCTCCGTGCATACTAAGAGGAACAAGGAATGGCCACCCAAACTTTTACTTTTATTTGACAAAAAAATAAAAAAAAAAAAAAAAAACACACACACTTTTAATTTTGTCAACAGATCGCACGTGGTAACCAGAGTTTAACTCAGTTCCCTATGTTGGCATACCCAAACAATCCATACAGAGACAAACTTGCATATATAAATCCTATAAGTCCCTAGCAACAAGGCAATGCACTTAACTAGCACAGCCATATCTTAAGTCTTAACGTAATGTAATAGGACTCTTAAGAGCTGGTTCCATGTGCCAACAGGGCTTAAGAGAATTAAAGTTTTAGACTTGTGCTGGTTCCATATTTGCTTAATGTAATAGGACTGTTAGGAGCTTAGGAGGATTAAAGTAATTGATTTCAAGTGTGACCTGCGCACATGCCGTAATTTATGGGATTTTGAGCCTTGGATATTTCCTTTTTCCCTTCAATTTATTTATTTACCATTTTGTTTATTATCATTCTTTTGCTTGTTGATTTGAATGTGAATTACCCTCGAACTTGAACACACCCCCTGAATTGGTTTGGGTGTTAAATATAAGGTACATTTCTCAAATGCCAGATTCACCATTTTCCATATATTCTAGAGTACATAGTCCGAGTCGCCATGTCCTTAGGGAGGATGCAAATATATTTCCATGTGCCAGATTCCTAATTCTTGCTGCTAAAATTCTGAATACCTACCTGATAAGCCACGACCTAGGGAGCCTAGCAATGCTTGGTCTTCTATTTGGGTGCTTTAATATAATCTAAAAAAATAATACAATTTTGACAAAGACCAAAAAATTCAACAAATGAATTTCAAGAAATACAAATATCAAATCAACATACAAAAATAATATGATTAAAAATACTTTTTGTAATTATGGTTGGAACTTATGAAATAAACCTTGCGATTTTTTCTCACTTATGAGTTAAACTTACACCCCATGTGCTTTCCTAAGGGCCCATTATGTACTGCTTTTGGTTTTGGAGAAGGAAAAATGTGAGAATAGTGAGACGAGAGATGGTAAATTTGATGGGGGAAAGGGGGAGACATATAATTATAGAACAGTTGGTTAGAAACAAAACTAAAAGATAAGGGGCCATCTGGTAACACTTTCGTTTTCAATTTTGAGCATCTAGGAGCTTCTTTTGGGATACAACAATCAATTTTCTAGATCCAACAATTTTTTTGTAAGATTTAAACTCCAATCTTATCCTCCTAATAAAATTACAAAAAAAATAATAAAGAAGTTAGAACAGTAACTGCACCAGTGCTTCCGGGGACTAAAATCTGAGGAGGGTGGGGTCTCGCTGGACAAAGGGGCATAATGGAAAACCTGAGACTAGTTTTGTTGGGTCTCAAAAGAAAGTACTAGGCTCTCAATAGAATTTCCCTTTTTTTTTAAAAAAAAATTATTTAGGCACTGTCTGGAATAAAAGAGGGAGACGAAGGGAGAAAGGGACAGAATGTATATGGAAATTGTACCAAAAGCAAAAGCAAAAATCAATTTAGAATAGTTCTTTTTTCAAGTTTTTATTTGAAACATTCTCTTAATTTCTCCCTTATTCCTCCCTTCGCATGCACATCCCGTTTCTAACTAAAAAGAAACCTAATACCATCAACAAAACCAGACCAAAAACAAAACAACCAAACCATAAACATGCTACAAAACACTCTGAATAACTATTTTGAAGGTTTTTGTTTTTCATTTTTTTCAGCCAGAAATAGAAATTCACCCAGCAGGATTACGATTATTTTACTCTCTTCAGTTTTGTCCGCAATATAGGCCAAGGGGAGTTTCCATTTTCCACAGAAACATACTGCAAGATAGGGACCAGTTCCTATAATTATCAAATACTACTTTACATTTAATTATGTTTTTGACGTGTGTTCTATTATACTCTCAAAACCGCAAAACATTTGCACTAGCGAACGGCTCAACCAAATTTAATTTGGTATTCATAAAAAGAGAATAATTAATAGTAAACATTTAGACAAATATCGAAGAAGTTACCAGTGTCTGGACCATTCCAATTCGCTGAGACCGAAATGTGGTTATTGTATCAACAAGATCTAAAGCAGACATGTCCCCAGCAAGAATTCTTTGCACAGTATTATGAATTGTGCAGTATGTTCCGGTTCTCCCAATACCTGCACTGAGTAAGAGAGTCAGGGTGTCAGGAAAACATTCACATATAACTTAAGTAAACATCACCTAGACATGCAAGTCATAAAAAAGAGTTTAACCTGCAATGCACCACAATTGGGCCAAGGTTTGGTGGCATGTTATATAATCTTTTCAAGATTTCACGGACAGCAATCATGTTGTTTGGAACTCCATGGTCAGGCCATTCAGGATACTGAATGTGCAAAACAGACATGGGTGGTTCCTCGGACTGCAGCAGTAACAAATAGAATATGAGGTAATACTAATCCAATCTATGCACAATGGTGGCCATAACTCCAACAATATAACATGAGGGAATACCAATCCAATATTTTCATAAAACATTTGATAAAGAATAAGGAACATTTAAAGGAAAATGGACAAGAACCCAAAACTTGAGTCTTATTTTCTTATTATAATAATCACAAAGACAAAGTGACTTGGGAGCCAAAATGTGAAGCAAAGGACTGGCATCTTAAAAATAATTTCTAAAGGTGGGGAACAAGAAAGAGAATCTCTAAAACCGAACTTAAGATGACTAAACACCATATAAATATCAAACAACAGAAGTAGGCCCAAAATAAGTGCCTTTTTCAACATTCAGAATCTCAGAGCCAGGAAATATTGGACATTACCATGAACCTATCTGCCAAAACTAGGTAAACTCACACAAAACAAAATAAACAACCCACAACAAAAGACATAAAGAAAGATGCACAAACGATTATTGAGAATTCATGTCACGGGGTTAAGCAGGATGCTCCAAGACATCTGTGCCTCAAGGTGATGCAACAGAAACGCCAGAGTATTTGGTATATGCCTCACACCTTTATGCTAAGGAATATGCGTCAGGGGTATTGTGGAATTGAAATACATAAAACACAACCCCAATTCATCGACCATTCCCTGCCTAATACCATTTCTCCTTCTGTGTGTTCCCTCATTAATGGCTTTCGGCAAAATTTTTCCTTTGATGTGGCCAGAAAACAAAGAAGATAGGAACAAATCTTCAATAAGAAGATTATAGTACAAACCCTAATTGTCCTTCCACCGCCATCATCATGACTCATGCATACACTTCAATGCAAACCAGTCAATAAAGATGAAGGGCCTTATACAATGCCATCTAGTACTTCTTGTTCACAAACAAAGTTTGGGATTGCCAACAAACTATGGAAAAAGAAAATGCCTCATAGCTCCGAAGTTGTTCCTAATCTGTGAAAACGTGCATCAGAAACAGTCAAAACAGAACTGTTTCCTTGAGAGTGGAATAATATAGAAAATCTGTTCAGAGACCAGAGTGATCACTGATCAGATATCTCTTGTTTTTTCCTTTCTTTTAATTAAGCCATAAACTTACTGAATGTGATACAATAAAGATCAAGGTAGTGCAGTAAAGCTCATATTGTAAAGCTCTGAATGATAAAACTAAGACTTAATATTGAACTTTTTTTCTAACCAGTCAAGCACTGTTGCATCATTTGATATTAAATGCATTAAAATTTAAGGATAATGCATCAGTAAAGTCATAAGATAGTTATAGGCCATGTAAGTAATTTTTTTCATTTCTTTAAACTTTAGGTAATATGCTCTACTAATTAATCTTTTTCTTTTTCCTCTTGCTTCATCCCGATAACTTTTCAAGCTAGATATGGTTTCAGTTGTAGGTCATATATCTTGTTTTGTTGTCAATTTAGGTAACGAGCTTTTTTCTTATGTGTATCCCTTAACTTAGTTTATTATTAAGAATCTTGCTCTTATTAGGTGAAGATCAAGCAGCAGCCCATGAAATCGATGAAAACCCAAGGACCAACAGTTTGTATTTGGATTCAAAGGTGATTTCACCATCCTGGTGATCCAACACACTGGAACTATATGATATTGGTCTGCTTTCCTAATTGGACAATAAAGTATTTGTTTTATTTACTTTATTTCCTCTCAACTCTTATCCACATCTTCACAAGGTAATTGGCGGAAATTTCTTATATGAACTGGTTGGCACTCTATACTGCTTACTTGTAACTTGCAAGTGTTCAGGTCGAGACCAAATGAACAAGTCGGTGAACCCAAAGGTCCAGTGATGGTATGGAAAAATATGTTGGCATCTAATGCTTTCGTTGGAAGTGGACGAATACCAGTCAGAAGAAGGTAAAAATAGAGGTATAGCAACTGTTTTGAGTTTCAAAATTTCTTGAACTTTACACCCACGTCTCAGACTCTCACATGATAATCTCTCCAAGTGACTCCTATTAGGATGCTCAGGATCCCAACTCCCGTAATAACGGTTGACATCAGATTGACTCTTTGACTAACTCTTCAATGAAAAATTAACGGACAATGAATCTTAAATGACATTTTGTCTTTTGATTACCTCCAACCAAATGAAACATACTTACTTTTCAAAGATTATTCTGCATTATTCTATTCCAGATGTACCAAAACGCTCCCCAGTAATCAAACTTTTTAAAGGCCCTAGTAAAATCAATCGTTCCTGTCCCCAAAATTCTATAAAAACAAAAAGGAGAACTGATACAGCATGATTTCTAAATATATTCTTTGACTTGGTTTTACAGCCATTTGTATCCTGGACAACAATGAAAATCATGTGATGCCTTACCTCTTTATTATTGACCTCCAAAAGGCGTAATACTAATGAAGTGTCAGTAGTTCTTAGCCACTTAGTGCTTATACATATGTTACCGAATTCTCTAGGGCCATCTTCAGCCTGATAATAATCTCCACATTTAACCATCTGCAAACACATGTGAAAGATTAAGACATCAGGAAAAGGAATATTCATAAATTTGTTTGTCCACCTAATTTTCAAAATGACAAAATGGTTTTGTTAAGAAGAATATATTACACGGATTCAAGAATAAGTTGGTAGGATCTCTCAAAAGGTTTGTAAAACGTCGAATAAGCTTTGTACTGCAATTTTCATGATAATCAAAGTCTCTTTAATTGTATATCTTCCGACGAGATGATGCCCAATAAAACTACTTGCAACTCAAAACAGGAAAGTACCGTGTAACAGTCGATTAAGCGAGTAAGCATGATGACCACCGGGCAGCGTTGCTCAAGTACCATCTCCCAGAAATCCTCATAGGTGTGGGGAAGTGGACCTTGTGTAGCTATAAACTGAGAAATGCTTTCGGAAGAACTAGTCTACATTTAACAGTAATTACCAAGCAGTCATTAATGTGTTACTAATATCACTTCAGTTTACAATTCTCTACTTCAAAAACATGAATCTGAATACCGTGATTAAGCTGGCGTTGATGTAACCTCTTGCGGAAGGTCTGTAATCCTTCGAGGAGTTGAGAACAACCCTATTTTTGTCAACTGAATCCAACAACAAAAACTCAAATCAATTTTTCAACAATGTAAATTGTGTAAAATGTAAAGAGAGCCCAGATTGAGGCATACATGGCACGACATCGGTGTATCGGTTTTTGCTCGAATTGACATTGTCAAGAGCCACAGTGCAATTTCTCTTCCTCTCAGAAGATGTCATCCTCTTGGCCTAAGCATTCATGGCAGATTTTAATAGTTTATTTTCTGAGAGAAATTAAATAAATCGGGAAAGCAAAGACCTGCAGCTGAGCGAACTCCTGGTTGATATCGTCACGCATCTGGAGCTTTCCCTTAAAGAGCTTGAGAGCCTGAGAGCAGTACTTGTACTGATCGGGGGTGAGGGCGAGTTTCGGAGGAGGAGAATCCGCCGAGACGTTCAAGGAAGGGAGGGGTTTGGCTGCGGCGGAAGAGGCGGTGGCGGCCATCGCCGTCGATCTCCGGTGGCTGCGGGAGCGCCTGGAATTGACGTTCCCCAGTGTTTGGAGCTTTTGGTAGTACAGAATTTTGATTGGAATTTTGATTGGGCGATTGCTCGGAATTCCAAATTTGCTCTATTCTCTCCAAAGTTGCGATTTGATTGAAATCGGAGGACGTTGGTTGGTTCGATATATTAATAATTTGGCGGAGTTTGTTAACTTTATGGATCATGATTGTGTAGTGTGTACTCGCCAAACAGAACGAACAGTTTTATCCTGTTCGTTTACATGTAAATTTCAACGAAATAAATACGCAACAAATTAAAATTTTGACATGAAAATGTTTATATCACACGCATTAGGTCTCCCAATTGCACGTATGTCTTGTGATTCATCAAAATCAGGCAAATCATTAAAAATGATACGTGTTGATATTTGACAAAAAGTAATTAAGAAATTATTTTTAATTAACTTCTTTTTTCTCTCAAATATCTTTAATTAATCATAATATAAATCAAACAAATTAATTGATTTAAATTAAAAGAAATAATAAACGAATCAAATGAATGGCAAATTGGGGAGATTGGCCAAACTAAGAATGAAGGTGAATGATTTATTTGATTAAATTAAAGATTTTTTCATTAAATCAAGATTATTTCATTAAACCAAATCAGACATGATTAAGTCAAATTAAAGGGGGTGTATTCAATTGGGATTTTAAGATATTTTAATTCTCTTAATAAATCTAGGGGCATTCAATCAGGATTTTAAGTGATTCTCTGAAATTCAATGTGTATTCAATCAGGATTTTAAGATAGTTTATTAAAATCTTTAGAAATCTGGATGTATTCAATTAAGATTTTATAGATGTTTATAACATTCCAAATGTATTCAATTAGAATCTGATTTTAAAGAATTTCAAAAAGTTGAGGAATTAGAGGGAATTTGAGAGATTTTGTAGTGTATTTTAAATATCCACAAATCTCCCTTCTCCTCATGAGATTTCGAGAAAATTGAATCAAAATTTTACATGAAATCTCTACAAATCAATTAAACTCCATAAAAATCCATAAAAATCTATCTAATTCCCAATTAAATACACCCCCTAAGTTTTGATTATTTCTTCAGTTAATCAAGTCCAAATCAAGTCTTGATTCTTTCGTCAATTAACCAAGTCCAAAATCAATATCAGACCAAGCTTCAATCAAGACATGGAGAGTCCTATAAGTACAAGGCTTCAAACCAAAGAAGATCATCGCATCCCTCAAACGCTCAAACTCTAAAACACTTTACACACTTAGAAGACTTAGAAAACCTTCTACATTATTCACCCCTCTTGTGAAGAACCATCAAGCACCACTTACACGTGTCAGTTCATTCATCACTAGAAATCAATATCCATGGTTTTGAAGAAGGGTTGAGTTGTTCTCACGATCAAAAGAAATAGTGTGAGCACTTCCATTGCAAGAGATACTCTGTCGACGTCACGACTCGAAGCGAGGCAAAGGTGGTGACCATAATTCAACACACCACCTTCAAGTTGGTACTACTAAAGGTGCAAGGCGAACGTCAGAAGCCCGAGCTTGTCATCAGCCTAGCATCACTGAGGCAATGAAGCATGCTTCTGTAATAAGTGAAAAGACTTCCCAAAGCGATGAGTGGGGTTCTTCGGTTTAAAAAAAAAAAAAAATTCAAGGAGCGTTACTTTTTTTTTTTTTTTTTTTTTTTTTTTTGAGAACTCAAGGAGCGTTCCTTGTCACTGATTTCAAATGCGGACTCAAGCATGGGGTCATACCATGAATCACCAAATGCGACTAGCAGAAGGGGATTTCGTTGACGCCTTTGATGTCCATGGGAGAGTTTTATCCTATGGCTATGTTGGTTAAGACGAACAATGCCACCTTTATTGCAAAACAACTTGCTCAAATAAATGAGTTGCAAAGCTAATAAGGGTCATCCAGGAGAAGGACATACAGATCGCTACACTTATGAACCGGTTGGAGTTGCAGCATGATGAAGATGTCGACCATGACCTAAAAAATAAGGAGAATCAATGTGATGATGAGTCCGTGAAAAAAAAAAAGCAAATCATGAAGACAAGGTTGGAGAGGAACCGAAGCCAAAGTCCGAAGCTAGATTGATGGGCTTTCTTTCCATCCAACCACTTCATGACATGATCGTAAACACCATTAGAGCACAGTACGGAAGTGCCTCTCGGGATGCACTGATGTATTCCAAAACATACACTAAGCGGATTGATAGCTTGCAGTAATGCTCTAAGAATCTTCGCCTAGCGCCGCCTAGGCACTAGGCGGCTAGCCACCGCACCGATTAGTCTCTTAGGTGTTTGAAAATTAAGAAAATGCATCTAAACCCGCTTAAGACCATCCTCCCCTAAATCACGGAAGCCTCCCATCATCAATTCATCATCATCTCATATCAAACAAAAACCAAGATCAATTTCTTGTCATGATTTTTTACGTACCAAAACACTTCCCCTCCACCTCTCACCTACAAAGATACCATCAATGAAAAAGAAGCATAGTGGAGTAATGGAAGATTTGGGTTTACGGAGGTGGGGGATCGATAGAGACTGGTAGGTCGACGAAATAGAGCACTTGGAGGAGGGGACGAGATTAAAATCAATAGGAGACAGAAGTGGAGGTTAGAGGAGGAGATGGGGTGGGATTGACAGAGGGTAGTGGTTGGAAGAGGGGAGGAGTTCGCAGATCTTTGGCAATGTCTATGTGAGGAAGAAAGTGAGTGTTTTGTTACAAGCTTAGCAAGAGTATGAAAGAACATTTAATTTTTTTTTTTCCAAAATAATGAAATTTTATTATATTCGAATGAAAATGTTTACATCCGGGGCCAAAGTATTAAATAGCCATTCTGGCTTAAGACTATCCCAATTATGGGCAACAAAAGAAGCCACTAGATGCGCTGCCTTGTTGCAAACACGAGGAGCGAAGATAAATTCTACTGACCTCAACTGTTGTTAGCCACTTTAGCAACCTAAAAGATTACTAAAGTTTCTAAACTTTAACCTTGCAAGTGCACAAAGATGTTGATAGTATATAGTAAGCAAGCAAGGGTATTGTTTATTACTTTGCAACTCAACACACACACACACACACATTTAAAAAGATTTGATTTGGTTTTGAATTGGTACTAAACATAGAATTTAATAATTTAATATAATAAAAAAAATAAACAAAATTAAGCATGGATTTTAAAATGAGATATGAGTCAAAGTTAGAGCATGTAATCCACGACTAAACATTCATCAACCAACATTATAATACCAACTTACAATCTCCAGTAAATGGAATGAAGACATTCATAACACATCCATGGCATGTAGATTATGTTATATCGATTTCTCTCTAAGATATGTAAGGTGCATGTCGTTTAGCTCATTACAAGTATTCTATCAGACAACCCAGCATGACGTTCACTCAAGTTAACAAAATAGAATCCATTAAGTTCAAAGAGAATATGAATATCACAAGAACCTTAGAATATGTCGTATATTACTAAGAATTCGAGATGTTACTTCATTTAATTACTTCTTATCATAATCAATTGCTGCCAAAGAAAATATGATAAATATGTTGATCATCATATAATCACAACATTAATAACCCAAGACAAGATTTATAAGGTGATCAATCAAAGAAACAAGTCATAGGCATCCATTATAATAGTAAAGTAAGCATTCATCCAAAAATTGAGAATTATAAACTGGAATTATATTATTACGAAGCAAGAATCATGTCTAGGGATTCGTACTAAGCCCTAATTACAAAGAGTTTAGTTACTCATGTCCAACAATAAAATAGCAACTTTAAAACTCATAAATAACTTGATAAATGGAGAAAAAACAGAGGAATGAGGAAGCACTTTGATCCAATCTTCTCGTGCGGTTGCTATCTCTCTAAAGTTTGACAGACTAACACATTATAAACTCCAATTTCCGTTCGTAAATTTCATGCCATTTGAATTTGACTCCCTTCCGGATGAATTTAGCAAGAGGCAAGGTAATGACCAAGACATCATGCACAAAACGTTAGTGATAATCAGCTAGCCCAAGAAAATTCCTCACTTCTGTGACATTCTTCGGTTGTTCCTACATAGCCGCTATAGAAATCTTCTGAGGGTCCACATAAATTCCCTCAGCGGAAACCACATGCCCAAGAAAACTAATCTGGTCCAGCCAAAATTGACATTGTAACTTCGCATACAGCTGATGCTTCCTCAACTTCTCCAACAGTAGGTT
Source organism: Pyrus communis (assembly GCF_963583255.1). Lineage (NCBI taxonomy): Eukaryota > Viridiplantae > Streptophyta > Magnoliopsida > Rosales > Rosaceae > Pyrus > Pyrus communis. Next base: position 31,798,772 of record NC_084804.1, read on the forward strand.
CAAATGTTTCATATACTCGGCATTACCCTTGGAGTAAATCAAGATGTCATCGATAAATACAATCACAAACTGATCAAGATATGGTCTGAAAACTCTATTCATCAGATCCATGAAAGCTACAAGTGCATTTGTTAATCCAAAAGGCATGACATGGAATTCATAGTGTCCATACCAGAGTGCGAAAAGTGGTCTTCGGTACATCTTCAATCTGTATTAGTAGCTGATGGTAACCCGAATAAAGATCGATCTTAGAGAATACCCAAGCACACCTCAATTAGTGAAACAAGTCATCAATACGAGGTAGGGGATAATGGTTCTTCACTGTCACCCGATTAAGTTGTCTATAGTTGATGCAAAGTCTCATCGACCCATCCTTCTTCCTCACAAATTGTGAAACCTCGTCCATATTTTTACGTATTTTGTAATATTATCGAATGTATGAAATTACAAAAATTGCCCTTGAAGCATGAACATGGACTTTACGTTTCGAAATGTCGAACGTTTTTCCGGACATTTCACATTTCGTCTTTAGTGGCCTTAATTTGTGAGCCAATGAGACCCACTTTGGATTCTTGCCCCTTTGTTCCTTCCCCCTACCCATGAGCCCTATTCCCCTTTCTTGATTTCGGCCAACGCTCTCTCTCTTTCTCTCTATCTCTCTATACACAGACACTCTCTCTATCTCTCGGCCCTCTCTCAAACTAACCCTTCCTGAGGGTTTTCACTTAAACAAACCACACAACAACGACAACAACAACCCCACCATCACCCCTGTGAACTCAGAATCGAAAAAGAACCCTCCAAGCTCTTCCAAACTCACTGCACAGTGCATTCACTATTCATTGAGGTTTTTCGACGAGTTTCCATGTTCTCCGGCAAAGGAAACTCACGGAGAAAGCTTCCCCAGTTTTTAGGAGAGGACTGCTACTTCGAGGCATTTTTCGGCCAAACCACAGTGAGTTAGCCATCGAGAAAGTTTCAGACAAGTTCCCTAGTTTCCCACAAACCATCCAACTTTCAAACCATTTTCCAGTCAACTCCGGCCACCATTCGATCCCAACTTAGTGCGTTTTTAGTGACGTTTTCATCATCCCTAGTTTGAACTGCTCTTCGGCAACGGAGTATCTGTGAGTGGACTGATAGGGATTTTACCACCTGCAAAAGTAGGGATAAAAATACTTGCAAGAGTACAAGGTTGTCGTAGTATAGTAGCTTAAGCAAGGTCATTTTCCACAGGGATTGAATGAGTAATTTATGTTTAAAACCAACTCTTAATTAATTATTCAAAACAAAGTTTGGAAAATGTTGATTCTAGAATTTAATATAATAAAAACGAATTTTAAAATAAAACAATTAAAGAAATTAACTAGGGAACAATTTAAAGAAAGTCAATTTGTAAAACCTAGGGTTCAACTGTCACCCTAACAATCCTACATAGTTCTTCTAATTCCTTATGAATTACACATGCATATTTTGAAGGTTAGGTTTTCCTAAAGTATGCTCTACTTGGAACCTCCAACATAGAACGTAAATCTAACATGCAACCTGTCCGTGGCGTCCAGATCGAATGTGAACATGCAAGACTTATTAAGTTTTGTGAAAACCTTTTGAAAAACCACACAACCCTTAAGACGTGTCATCCATCCTAAAAAGTTACACATATTAAGCACAATAAGCTAGTGCCAATTTCAGGGACAGCCCTCTGCCAAAATTGCATCAAATTACTTTTCTAAATATCCTAATGGTGACCAATCATCAAGACAATAGATAGTTTAAAGCACAGTGATTAATAATTCAAAACTTGCATGCATAATATCATAAGCAAATTGAAAATAAACTACATATTCTTGTTAAGGCTTGTGACCTCGCCCTAGCAAACGAAACTAGTTACTAACAACCATAAAACAAAATATTATCAAGAACATAGATAGAAAACACCTTGAAAATAAACTTGAATCATCAAAAGCTCTCCAAAGCCAAAGTATTGTGTCACATCCCGGCCCGGGTGGGACCACTTTCTGGGCCCGACTCCACCGTAGCACGATGTTGTCCGCTTTGGGCCCCGACCACGCCCTCATAGTTTTGTTTCTGGGAACTCACACGAGAACTTCCTGATGGGTCACCCATCCTGGGAATGCTCTCACGCGCTACTCGCTTAACTTCGAAGTTCCAACGGAACCTAAGCCAGTGAGTTCCCAAAAGGCCTTGTGCTAGGTAGGGATGGGAATATACATTTAAGGATCACTCCCCTGGGCGATGTGGGATGTCATAATCCACCCCCCTTAGGGGCTCGACGTCCTCATCGGCACACTACGACCAGGGTTAGGCTTTGATACCAAATTGTCACATCCCGGCCCGGGCGGGACCACTTCCCAGCCCCGACTCCACCGTAGCATGATATTGTCTGCTTTGGGCCCCGACCACGCCCTCACAGTTTTGTTTCTGGGAACTCACACGAGAACTTTCCGATGGGTCACCCATCCTGGGAATGCTTTCGGGCGCTACTCGCTTAACTTCGGAGTTCCAACGGAACCCGAAGCCAGTGAGCTCCCAAAAGGCCTCGTGCTAGGTAGGGATGAGAATATACATTTAAGGATCACTCCCCTGGACGATGTGGGATGTCAGGTGATGTGGGATGTCATAATTGTGTTCTCCCCCCTCCCCTGTCTTAACCTAATGACTAAAAAGCCTTATTTATACTACTACAAAATAAAATCCTACCTTGAAAAGGTCTTAAAAGAAAACTAGGAAACATAATTAAATGAAAAAACAAAAAATAAAAGGTTTCCTATTTGAACTAGAATTCGGAGTTCTTAGAAAATCACACTTTTGACTAACCAAAGCAACTCCGATTTGGTCCCAAAATGTCTCCTTTTAAAGCTCAAGACGTCCTCTACAAATTCTCAGAATGAATCTTCCTCAAAATATGCCATCTTGACCTCCAAAATACTCAAAACGTCTAGAAATGTCGATCTGAAAAAGCTGCGCGCTGGGCCTTAATTTCATCGCCACGGTCAAATGACTTGCTAGAAAAATCTAGAATTTTGATACAATCATCTTGAAATGCACACGAACATTCTTCAATTTGAATCACTCCAAAATTCATCCGTTTGATCACTTTTTGTTTCAGAGGAAGTCGAATGTCCTACATTGAAAATATAATCCAAAGTATAAAAATTCTACCAAAATAACCAATAAATTAATACTAAAATTAGGGTAAAATATATAATATAATATGGACTCATCATGGACCCCTTCCAATATGCATGATTTTATTACTGGAAATGCATACATGAAAAACATGATTTTATGACTACGTTTTATGAAACGTTTATGAGTAAATTGGATTTATGCTTTATAAAATATCATGCTTTATCAAATTTATGTTTACTGAGATATTTATGAACATAGATTTATGATATGATGTTTGAGTTATTAAGCTCTTATGAGGTATATTTTGGAAAGATTATGTTCATGATTTTCTGTACTTACATAGTGGTTATTCATATTATGTGCCTACGGGCGAATAATACTTATATATGCCTTCGGGCGGGCGATGTAGGGCCTTCAGGTGAATGATATTTATATATGCCTTCGGGCGGGCTATGTAGGGCCTTCGCACTAATGATATTTATATATGCCTTTAGGCAGACGATGTAAGGTCTTCGAGCAAATGATATTTATATATGCCTTCGGTCGGGCAATGTAGGTCCTAGGGCGGAAGATTTATATATGCCTTCAGGCTGGTGATGTAGGGCCTTCGAGCGATTGTGATACCACTACTAAGCACACTATATACGATATATGTTTTACGAAGATTCTTATGACATGCTAGGGATTTTGGAAAACCTATTACTTATTATGCCATATGAGTTTTCTAAATTTGGGGGTTAGTACGTTGAAGAGTAATTGTTTTAGTATTACTATATATAAACTTGGTCCACTCATGTTTTGTTTTGCGCCCCCTCAAGACCTAGGAACTAGACATACGACCCGAGCTACGAGGCATTCCCATATCAATGAATTTGTGTCTTTCTCTCTGCATAGGATATCTCTTGTAATTGCACTTCCTAATATTCCTTTCACTTATATTTCAAATTAGTAGTATGCTCTGAACATGTTAGGCATTATCACTTTTGAATTGTTGGCAATTGAATACTATTTTATATCTTTAAGGTTTGTACTTGAATATTATATTGTGTGGTTGCTCGCAAAAATTATATGGATGTTTCACATGTTCTCAGCATATGCATTCATTAAATGGCTTGTGCCACCCTCGGGTGTTGGCTAGCACGTGGCCATTCTGTTGTCTTTCTAACATCGAGAACGGGGCATGTCACAAATAGTACAGGAGCACCCCGAAGAGACATGCTGAGTTGGATATTACTTTTATCCACAAGCTCCTATAGTTGAACTTCAACTCCCTCAATTCAGCTGGTGCCATTTGATATGCTGCTAAAGAAATAAGGTTAGTACCAAGAAGTAAGTCGATGGTGAATTTAACTTCCCTTGTAGGTGGTAACCCTGGCAAATCTTCAGGAAAGTCATCGGTGAATTTATTCACCACTAGCACACCCTCAGCACACATGGAAGGTTCGTCCTGCTTGATCATGTGGGCTAAGAATCCCTCATAACCTTTATGTAATAACTTCGTCGTCCTGATGGCGAAAATGATACTATTTTGAAGAATCATTCGCTCACTCTGAAACATAATTGTTGGTCACCTAGGCCTATCAAATGTCACTAATTTATCTCTACAACCGACATACGCATTGTGCTTGGATACCAAATCCATTCCCAAAATGATATCAAACTCCACTAGTTTAAAAAGAATCAAATTGGCCTCCATAAGCACCCATTCTACTATAATTGGACAATCTCTAAATTCCCATTGTCCACGAAATAGATCTCCAGGGGCAATTGTATAAACATATCAAACCCAAGCGATATTGCTGGTTCACAACCCGTGCACATTGTGGAGATATGCATGAATATTTAGCACCAGGATCAATCAGAAGACAAGCCCAATGACTAAAAACAAGTAACGTACCCGTGATAACTCTAGGAACCTGCTCTGCCTCCTGCTGAGTCATGGCATGGATACGTCAATGGGCCTATCTTCCTGTACCACCTCTATGACCTCCACGAGTTCTAGCACCCTGATTATTGCGGCATGCTCGGTTACCCTGAGCACGACTACCAGAAGCTACACCAGAATACTATGGTTATTTCTGAACAGGATTTTAAGTACCCGAACTACTACTTCCACCATAACCTGAACCAAAAGTAAGATCCTTTGGTGGGCGTGCAGTAGCGCAATTATGGGCATAGTGTCCAATGCCACCACACCTGAAACACTAGCCTGCATTTGCAATACATTCTTCCCGATGATGCCTACCACAACACACATAAACCGTGACAGCTAGATTAAAGTGACTGAAAGATTGTTTCGCCATCTCATTGCCAGATCCTTCACTACGAGATCCTGAACCCTGACCACGGCGTTTAAATGAAAATGAGTGTCTGGGGTCGAAAGAAGAAGAAGAAGAAGTGGAAGGTTCCCTCGTGCTCTGAGATCTAAAACCTCGACCTCCCTGATTCTGATTTCGAGGTTGATTCTGGGTAACTTAGTTCCAACGCGACTGGTTAATCCTTAAAGCTGCCTAAATCATCTCATCATATAATGCATAAGTTTATGGTGCCAAGAGTTCACAGATGTCATTATCCAGAGCAATTTCAAGTTATACCATCATCTACCATGGGTTCCCACATACCAGGAGTTGGTATCTCGCAATCGTTGAAAAGTATTATCCAGTTCCGTAATCGAGAAGTTGCCCTGGCGAAAACTCAAGAATTCCTGTCTCTTTCTCAACTGGTATTCGAGGCTCAAAAAGTGTTTACTAAAGAGTCTCCTAAAAGTAGCCCAAGTCATCATCGAGTTAAGTGGCCGAGAGTCCTTTATTGATTTCCACCAAAATCTCGCATTACCCTGAAGAAAGTAGCATGCGATCTTCCCCCACTTAACCACTGGGCAAAACATACCCTCCAGAGTGTTCTTCATCTTCTCAAGCCAATCATCGGCCTCCTCACAAGCACCAACTACATTCATCTCAGTAACACTGGCTATGAGCAATCTCCATGTAAGTACGACTCTGCCTGCTATTCGTAGGGAAAGCATATCACAGATCGAAGGTCAATTGCTGAATTCCACCCATCAAACCAGTACGAGGCACATTCCTACCACGAATATCCATGATTCTGATAAGAGGCAAACAAGACTTAGAAAGACAAAAGATTGTGGTTGCATGAAGGATTATGACTACCAAGTGGAAAAAATGAAATCCTGAGTATGCTCTGATACAAATCTGACACGCCCCCGATCTTGGTGTTCGAAGGACAACGGGATGGCCACGTGCTAGTCGACACCCGAGGGTGATGCATGTGATTTGATGAATGCATATGTCGAGAACATGTAAAACATGCATATAATTTTCGCGCGTAACAACGCAATATAGTATTCAAGTACAAACCTTAATAAAATATAATATTCAATTGCCAACAATTTAAAAGTGATAATGCATGACATGTTCTGAGCATACTATTAATTCTAAATACAAGCGGAAGGAATATTAGAAAGTGCGATTATAAGAGATGTCCTACGCAGAGAGGAGGACACAAATTCACTGATATAAGAATGCCTCGTAGCTCGGGTCGTATGCCTCATTCCTAGGTCCTGAGGGGGCGCAAATCAAACCATGAGTGGACCAAGTTTATTTATAGTGTGCTTAGTAGTGGTATCACAATCGCCCGAAGGTCCTACATCGCCCGCCTGAAGGCATATATAAATCTTCCACCCGAAGGCCCTACATCACCTGTCTGAAGGCATATACAAATCTTCTGCCCGAAGGCCCTATGTTGCCCGTCCAAAGGCATATATAAATCTTCCACCCAAAGGCCTTACATCGCCCGTCCGAAGGCATATATAAATGAATATCGACTAAATAAGCACAGAAAATCATAAACATAATCTTTCCAAAAATTATCTCATAGGAGCTGATAGCTTAAACATCATATCATAAATCATATTCATAAATATCTCAGTAACGTAAATTCGATAAAGTATGATATTTCGTAACGTGTAAATCCAATAACTCATTAAACGTTTCATAAAACGTAGTCATAAAATCATGCTTTCTATGTATGCCTTTCTAGTGATTAAATCATTCATTTTGGAAGGAGTCCACTCACAGATACTCTGTCACCAAAGAGCAGTTCAAACTAGGGAGGAGGGAAACGCCACTAACAAGTGCACCTAAGCACATAAAGGGACTAATTAATAAAACTTTACTAAAACGATTGAATTTGAAAAAATAGACGTCGTTATCGGATTCAATATGTCAAAAAACCTATGGGGGGACGGCGGCGGAGTACAATACCTTCGGGGAGGCGCATGTGCTCCACACGCCGACCATTGCTATACCACACATAGCCCCACGTGCCCGCGAGTAGAGGCTACTCGCCTCATTTGAATTTCTGGAAATTTCCGAGATTTTCTTCTAACTTCAAGAGCCCATTCTAAGCTCGATACATGTCCAAATAGAGTGATTCAAAAGTCAAAATGTAGTTAGGAATGTGGATAAGAGATTTATACCAAATTGGGACCGAGTGGTAGCCAGAAAAATGGCTAGAAAATGGCCATATTACCACGGTTTGGAAAATTCCAGATTTGCACAGTGACTTTCTTTTAGTTTTTCCGCATTCCTACACCACCAAAACCACCCAAAAACTTACTAATCGTGAACCTAGACACAATCTACAATGATATGGACCAATTTCGAGGCTTACTTTCACCAAGAATGGCGAGAATTTGCTGAAGAAGTTCCCAGTACAGTGCAGCTCGAGGATGGGGGTTTTCAAATAATTTTTCTCTTCTTTTCTGGTTCAAGAACTCGTAGGAACTACAAGGGAAGATAGTGGTGTAGTCATGGTTGTTGTTGTTTGTTGTTGTGTGCTTGTGGTGCCCTCAGGGAGGGATGGTTTGAGAGAGACCGAAAGGTAGAAAGGGAGAAAGTGTAGAGAGATGTGAGAGTTAGAGAGAGATATTTTTCAAAAATAATATAGCGAAGAGGGGAGAAAGGGTCACGGGGATGGGTCTGGGAACAAGGGAACATGTGGGCCCTAGTAGCTCACAAAACAAGGTCACAAAAGATAAAACGTGAAATATCTGAAAAACGTTCGACATTTCGTAACATAAAATATTCGTTATAGCTTCAAATTCGAATATGCTCGCGCTTACGCATTCGTGGCGATAAGTACAATAAGACTAAACTAATAAAATTAGTAATACGCATCATGACGAGATGGTCAACGAAGGTCAACGAAATGCCACAAGGACAATTTGGTAATTTCACACCTTCAATATTACAAAATACGTAAAATTCGGGACGCGGTATCACATAAGATCATCCAGTAACGAATATGAGAAGCCAGTATATTCACCTTCTGAACACGTTGAAGGAAGATAGTAAAACGATCAGCATGCCAGGTAAAAGTGCTCAAAAAAACAAGAAGGTAATTCATGTTAAGCGAGACGACGAAGAAGAAGAGGATGATGAAACTGGGGACCAGCAGGAAGGGGAGTTGTGTGATTCATCTGATGATGAAGTTGAGTATGATGATGTCGACAATGATAGTGATGAAGAAGATGAAGATCAGAGTGAGACAAGCGTTGAACAAAATGCTATCAATAATAGAGGACAAAGAGCTAGGAAATCTAATTGCGATGGGAAAGCACCTTTCAGAAATGCTGAAAGAGGAAGGAAGGTCGGATGGAAGAAGAGCTAGGAACCCTGCTTTTAATGTGACAGCACCTTCCAGAAATGCTGAAAGAGGAAGGTCGGACAGAAGAAGAGCTAGGAAATCTGATTTGATGTGAAAGAACCTTCAAGAAACTCTGAAAGAGGCAGGACTGGTCGACAACACTCTGGTAAGAGCGGGGATGCTGTAACTTTGGAAACTGCTAGAGGAAGACGAACTCATTTGAGACATAATATCCATCAGATTTCAAGAGCAAGATCGAATTTCTCTCAAAGCAAGGGAAGGTCATTACAAGAAAAGAAGACTAGAGCTTAGAGAAGATTCAGCTAATTATTCTGCAACGACATTTTGATAGGTTTGTCTCAAGTTCTAGATCTTCCCTTGTTATGAGTTGGAAATTTATAATTACCTTTACCAGCTTAATGATTTTGTGATTGAGTATAACTTCGCACTTGGATGTCTACATGAATACGTGTTTATAAAAGAAAGCCATCGGGCGAGCATTCTTAGGGTGATAAAGAGAGGTACGAGCACAGCTGCGAGCCTACGAAAGCATGTTGATGCCAAACAATATAAGTAGAAAGGCCATTTGGAATGTTTTACTGTGTGATGGTTTAGTAGAACAAATTGGCGAAAAGTAATCGCGAATAAGATTAGTAACTTAAATTAACACAATTTGGTGAAGGAAAGAACACAATTTGCTCTATTGTCAATCAACTAGTTTCTTCTTTGAGCTGGATTTTGTTTTCAAAGAAACTTGAATGAATCAGCAATCCGGAAACTCACTTCTCTGCTGTCTTTGTTGGAGAATGTCTGAATATTTTCTTCAGGACCAGATAGCAGAAGACGATAGTTCGAATCTTCTGGGGTTTTTTTTCTTTTCTTTCTGTGCAAATCATATTTTAGAGAGACATGTGACAGTTCTCTTTCCGCTTTCCAACCGTGTCTTTGATTTGGAAGTCCAAGGTACTTGAGGTATGAATTCTAGCTCAGTATATATGTCATGGTAGGGGTCGAAAATGCAGATTGTTTCTCGTCACCGCCTTAAGTTGTGGTTGAGGCCTGTTAGACAAGTCCAACTGAGTTGGGCAAACTCCAGCTTCACAGCTTATCGTGTGTCCCTTTCTTCCGAGAAGCAACAAGTCTTTTGGTGCACTGGATAACTCGGAGTTTGTAACCCCAAAAAATGCACAATAGTCGGACCTAATTTTTGACAGACAACGGAACTTTCCTGATTTGTAGTCAATGTTACCCAAGTGCTTGTTGTCAATAGTATTTTTCATTGAAGTGAAATGCAGTTAATAAACAGTATTTGATTTGCTCTTTCTTTTCTTCTTAGTTGGTCCACTGAATAACGAAATTGTATTTCGGAATAAAACCGGAGTTCCCGCATGTTAACGTGTTTTCAGGTGCGTTTACCGATCACTCTTCCAGCGTGCGAAGTACAGCAAGCTATAAGGACTTTGCAGGTTGTTTTTTACAGGTCTCAAATTCTCCTTCCCTTCATAAATCCTCTGCTGTTGTTTCCATGCTTCAAGGCCATTTAAGAAGCCGATGACTTGGGGCAAAAAAATCATTTCGTTATGAAAATGCGACTCATCTACTGTTACCGAAAAAAAAGAAGAAAATACGGCTCGTCTACTGGAGGTAGAAGGAACCGAACTTAGAACTTAGAATCACGGATGCAAGAGTAAATGCTCTTAATTATTTTACGTAACATAAAATGTTAATGCTATTATTTCTTGACCATCTGGGCGAGAAGTCCTTTGCACACCTCATCTACTTATAAATTCATATATTAATTAAACTCTCTAGTACTACGGTCCAGTGGCAATGTCTTTATTTTTGGCTAGGGCTTTTCAAAATCCGCCCATTGTATGCAATAACGCACAACTAAGTAGGATTGGTGTGGAATTGGTTGGGAAAGAAAGAAAAAATAAGAAGCCCTGTTTTCGTGTCTATAATCGTATGTGAGATCTTGTTTTAACCGCCGGACTTAAGAATTTCTCCTCTTCCAAATAAGCATAACACAAAAAATATGTTTAAAACTAGAGTCTTTATTGTGCGGCATTAGATTGTCAAAACCAAAAATACGCCTTCTTAAAGTGGGACGAAAATGCAGGGCATACTGAATATTCCTCTTGACAATCTAATGCAGCACACTTGGCTGGACCCTGGCCAGCGATCCTGTCCCTTTCCTATCGGGACAAAAGCACGCCCCTCAAAACTATACAACCCACCAAACCAACTTGTCCAAACAAAAACTATAAAAGTCAACACAAATCCCACATAAAAAGTCAAATAAATTCATCTATACTATTACTGTTACCATCTCCACCGTTGATCAGCAACCCTTTGCTTTCTTCTTCATCTTTCTCATGCCCTTGCCTTTTATCTCTGCACTCACCCATTTCTAACCCCGTCAGCATCCTGGCGTTCAAAGACTCAGCCTCCCAATCCGTCCTCGCCACCACAACATACAGAATGGACACAGCGCATCCCACCTGAGCAGATAAGAGCCCGAACCAAAGCCCTGGAAACCCTACCTTGAGCCAGAAGGCAAGCCCGACCGCCACAGGGGTGCCCACAAAGTAGAACGACCCTAAATTGATGCGGGCACCCACGGCGGGGCGTGCCGTGCCGCGTAGGATGCCACAGCCAGTAGTTTGGGGGCAGTTGCCTAACTCGCAAATTCCCATGATTGGCATGACTGATGCAACCAAGGCTTTGACGAGCTCGTCCTTGGTGAAGAGGCCTGCCCACCTCTCTCTCAGAATCACCGTCCACGTCACGTTGATGATGCCGATCACAAATGCACATCCCAATGCCACCATCGCTGCTAGCTTCGCTTTGTATGGCTTCCCACACCCAAGCTCATTCCCAACCTGCGAAAAAGATACATGTACACATCTCAAACATCCATACAAGTAGCGAAACGCTCACATATAAGTGACTGTCAACCGTTGACAGAAGTAGAACCCGTTTATCAACGGATGACAGTCACCGACTCGCCCATGCCCTAGCACGGCTCATATAAGAATCTCATTGTGAATATAACTACTGTGGCTTGCCATACCCAAGCTCATTCCCAACGTGCAAAACATACATGCACATCACATTCAAACACGTATAAAATAAGAAGCGAAAACACTACTGACAATCGTCCATGCGCACATAAGCGATTGTTCAACTATTAACGAAATTACAAAGGCTCGTATATGGATGTCATTGTGAATATAAGATTGTGGTGACTACTATACCACTAATAAAATCTACATTTTACAGATATTTGATGGGACCCAGGAACTCAGATATTGTAATGGGATAGTGTGAAGAGTATACATCTAAAGGGATAAATGGGGTTGCTGGTGGCGATGGCTGGTTTCACTTTCTTTTGTTGGTCGAATGGAATCGTCACAGAAAGTGGAGGGAATCTTTAACAAAAGTAAGGCAATCGAATTGGGCAGTAGAACACAAGTACTTGCGCATCTTGTACAAATTTTGTCCTATCACCTTGCATGTGTGACCTATCTGGTTCCATATAAGTGATGCAATCCCCCTCACAGATAATGAAAGCACATCTTTCCATAAATAATTTCCACTTCAAATAGTTGGAATATCTCTACTCGACTGTTAGGAAATATCTTATACTCTAAAACTCTTAAAAGGGGTAAATTTTGATCATTGTATCTTTGACTAAGAGTCGAATAACTAAAATTTTAAAATATATAATATTCAGAAGCACCGACAGCGCGAAAGAACTTATTCTGCAAACAGAGGATTCTACTTGTCTTAGCATTTGGCAATGTTGCAAATATTATAATAAAAGCATTGAATTGGATGGTGCTTTAAGGGGGACCAGTGACCCTGTTGACCCTTAAAAAAAAAAAGACTACAACAAGGTACTAGATATACACGTTCACACAAATCTTCATCGCATATAAATTTCAACCAACTGTAGAGACCATAACTAATTTCATGTATGAACTAGAATAATTGTTGTCTTATATTTTTATGTAAAGGAAGGGAAGGAGATTCGAACTTGTGTTTGTCGAGAGAAATGGAGGGTTTTGGACATATTTCGACGTTGGGGAGGGTAATTTCGTTGGATTTAAAGCTAGCTCGTTCGATGAGTAGAGAAATTTGATTGGATTGAACACTCTAATGCTAGAGTCGTTATCGGGAGTGCCAATAACAACTCACTTAGTTTACTTCGATCTATGATTAATTTTGTCCCTTTTGTTGCTTCTCGTACCAAGTTGCCTAAAAAGCAAGGAAAGAACAGTATAGACACGTGTGCAACAGAAATGGTAAACAAACTAACCTGCAAGAAAAACAATAAACTATCGAGCGCATATGTGAGTTAGACCAATCAATTGATTACCTAGTGCCCACCACATTGCATTGGAGTTTAATTTTCCGTCCGTAAACTAGGGCAGTTTAAAATATCGCTACGTCCAAAGTAAAGAGACAAAAATTGATAAAGGGAATAAAAAGGAAGTTGCGAACTTACCCTGGCAGAAACACAACCACAAAGGGCCAAAGGGACAGTGTACATCATGCTAGTGGTCTGAATAAGAATCCCGGTGGCGGCCACCGCGAGTGTAGGATTCGGCAGATATCCAGCCATGACAGTCACAATCTCATACCACCACCACTCCAAACATATCGCCAAGCAGCTCGGCACCGCCAGCTTCAACAGCGGCCCAATACCACTGCACAAATCCCCAATCCCAAACGTCCATCTCATCTCCCCCTTCTTCCAACCCCACCACACGTACCCCGCCATCAGCACCGCCATGTTCAGGTTCGTCAGCACCGATGCCACGGCCACCCCCGGCACTCCCAGCCCCATCACCACCACCAAAACCACGTTCAACGGCACGTGAAACGCCACGGCTATCAGAGAGCAATACATCATGGGCTTGGTCACTTTCTGAGACCTCAGAAAAACCCTCAAAGGCTGCAAGACCGTGTTTGTCAACAAGTCCGGGAGAGAATACAAACAGTAGGTGGCGGCCATTGCAGTGATGGCCTTGTCCTGTCCCATGAAAACCATGATGGACTGGAGATTAATCCAGAGGAGGCTGATGGGGATTACGGCCAGGAGTAGGATTAAAACCATGCGCTGGAGGGAGAGGGAGAGAAGGTCATAGTTCTTGTTGCCGAATGCTTGGCTGCAAACAGGTTCGAGGCCGGATGCTAGTCCCATCAGGACAGAGTAACCGGTGATGTTGGTGAAGCCGATGGACAGTGCACCACCGGCTAGCTCTAGGCTTCCAAGCCTGCCCAGGAATAGAACTGAAACGGCGGCTCGGACAAACACCAAACAGTTCATGGCCGTTATGGGAAACGCCATCCCCCATAGCTCTCTCAGCTCTTCCCACACCTGTAAAAAATAAACAAAAGTACATGTTTGAAGACAGAGAGACAAGTAATGGAAATTTGACGATATGGGTTGGTTAAATTAGTACCTGAGAAGCAGAAGGGAACTTGTGGGAGCAAATATCCGGGTCCTTTTCTGCCATTTGTGTTTACTGCGCAAGAAAATGGTGTTTTTATTCTTTCGGAAAGAAGCGTTTAATCAAACAGTTGTTAAACTTAAACCAAATGGAACCCAATAGAGATTTGGAGTTGTACCCCTTACTAGGCGGATCAATTGGAGAAATAAACAGAAAAGAAAGCCAAAGATTGAAGAGAAATCAAGGGAAAAACTCACTTTTTTGTTAGCTTTTATAACCAGTGATTGCAGAGGGCAGAAAAAGGATGTCAGGAGTGATGGAGGAGAAAAGGTAAATGCTTAAAATGCAGAGAGAGAGGGAGAGAGAGAGTTGGGAACGGGGTTTGCTTTTTTGGGTTGATATGAAAGTTGAGGAGGCAGAAGAAGACGCAGGGCTATTGGGGGCTATAGAGTGAGAGTAGACTGTCTGGGCGTGGGTGGGGGTTTTAATTTAAAGGCGTACAAGGGAGGAGAGAGAGACCGTATAAAGTATCGTTTTTCTTTTGTTTAGAGGGAGTGAGTGGGAGAGACAGAGGCGGATGGTGAGATTATCTTAAATATTTTTATTTAAACTTAAATATAAATAATATTTGATAAAAATTGATCACATGATATACGATAAATAGACACAATTTACGAATTTTTAAGATCCTCACCAAAAAAGTCCGGAGAAGATCCTGTTGGTGTAAAAAAGATGGACATGCAGAAGAATTATGAATTGTTCGTCATTCGAATTTGTAGGGTGTTATTTATAGACTTACAAACCATGAGTATTTAGCACTCATTTATATTCATTACCTTAAATAAATGTACGTTATAAAACAAATTTATGGTATTAACTTATGAATTTACAATATTTCAGCTTGAATGTCACATTATGTCAATAAATTCAGTGGAACAAAGGAAAAAGAATATGTTAATGCAAAGTACTTTTAGGCCTAGTGCAGGTCGTGAAAGAAGCCATGAAAAGCCTAAAGAAGTTCAAGACACACAATGTCCAAGGAGCTTAGAAAAGAATGCTCCCAAATGCTATAGCCGACTACCTACAAGCTAAGCCCAACTAGGATATTGAAAGAGCTTTCCGACCGCCAAGCACATGTGGTCTGCTGACAGTTTTATGGCACAAGTCTTCCGGAACAGATCTACTTAGATGTTAATTAGGCCACATAGAAAAGACCTAGGATTGGATGTAAATGTGGTCGGAGCAATGCTCGGAGTAGTAGGGTTAGATAACCAAGGTCGATTTGGACGCTCAGTCCGCATCACTCTTATAGAAAGCGTCATTTTCGATTAAACACATGTCACCTCACCGACCAAGTGTTCATAATCTTGGGCTTTTTGGCCATCGTTCGCAGAATCTGAAGTGGTTGCAAAGTCCTAAATGTTAGTGGTAGGAAGTGCACCCTCGGGTATGTCGTGAACCTAGTCAGTCTAGAGGGGCAATCTGTCTTGATTCAATTATTAAAGAACTCAACAATTGTGATCCTCGCCAGCATCAATCCACGCTGATGACAGTAGCAACTAAAGATTAAGAGAAAAAATTTTAAAATAGTGATTAAGTTGCACTCTATCATGACCAAGAAAAGTACCAATGTGTATGACAAACTTAAGAGAAGCCAATGGAGAATCCTAAAGATCTTTTGTATGTTCTTGGTTACTGAAGAAGAAGGTAGAAAGAATTTGGCAGATCTTCACTTTAAAAAAAAAAAAGAAGAGACAGTCTCGAGCAACGGATCATAGCCATTGGAAAAGAGGCACCAAAATAACAAGATTGTGACATGTGGCATCTTGGTCGATTTAGTTTTCGAAATAGAAGAGACGTGAAAAGCCATTGTTGTGTGCGAGGCCATGCTTGCCTACAATGCATTTAATATGGAGGCTCATCAATCACTCTGCCAATCTGCCACTAACATTGGCCTCGGGCACCCAATTGTCTCATGGCCATTGTTTAGAAAGGGGACTGATAAGACAAGGCCGAGCAACTAACAATGATGAGCCAGGAACACTCGAGACGCTTACTCTGGCTGAGCACCACTTGAAGTGCTGACCGACCATTGCAACTCCATGCCCAAGAAGAAACCCTTGGCCAATGAGTTGGGGGTGCTTGTTAATGCAGGGCGGTTTTAAGCCCATATAGTGGTACAGGTCGGGAAAGAAGCCATGAAAAGCGCCAAGAAGTTCAAGAAGCTCAAGGTCCAAGGGATTTAGAAAAGAATACTCATTGTGCTATTTAGCCAATCGCCTACAAGCTGAGCCCGACTATTTTATGAAAAAGCTTTTCGACTGTCAGGAGCATATGAGATGGCTAACATATTTATGGCACAAGTCTCTAGGAATATGTCTACCCAGATGTTAAATTAGGCCATATGGTAGCCCCCACTCAAGGGCAGAGACCCAGTATCAGACCTAAAAATGGTCGGAGTGGCACTCGGAGACGTAAGGTTGGATAACCAAGACTAAGTGGGACACTCGGCCCGCTTTACTCTAACTGAACGTGCCATTTTGACTGAATACATGTCACCTCACCGCCGAATGTTTGGTTGATAGGTGGAAATGTGTCAAAATGCTAGTCTACATAGGTTGCGCATTAAATGCCAAGTTGGGAACCCCCAAGGCTGGTGGGTTCATTGAGGGCCTATATAAAGGGTTGGGAACCTCCTGTATTAAGGTCAGACAACTAAAAAGAGAGAGAGTTCATATAATAGCCGAACACTATTTTTAGTCTTGAAATCAATATAATCCGAGTAACATAGTGGATATAACTCAATTTTGAAGGGTAGACCACTTAAACATTTGAGTCCATTTCATTTTAGTTCATATCCCAACCCCACCAAGAGTTTGGTATTTTTTTGTTAACTTGCAAATTATGAGCGTTAACAGAGTAGAAATCTATCATTTATGTGAAACTTAAAACAAGGAAATCATGCGTCAGTGCCTTATTAAATTTTTGACCAAAAAATCTAGTGAGATAAAAATTTAGATGAAAGATAAAAGAGTACAATGGGAAGATATTACGAACGATGTGCTACCTCTGATACGAGGTTGGCATATTGTTGCATGATTGCTAATGCTCCCCCTAATGCTAGGTTGACACATTTCAATGTTATAAACCATCTTCCTGAAGAGATTTTTCAATATGACCGGAACACGGGATGATACACCACGTGTTATTATACAAATGGTGAGATGTGTGTGTTAAAAAATTAATAACTTAAAAAATAAAATTTCTCACCACTTATATAAAAACACACGGCGTACCACTCATGTTCCGGTCACAATAAAAAATTCATGGATGTGGTAGTTGCGTTGGAAGTGTTTTAGTGAAGCTCATGTGTGTTAATTATATCTCTACAAATTAATAAAACATTCATTGTCAACCAAAATCTTATGAAATTTTCAGTTTAACCCTCTAATTAAAACAGAACATGAATAAGAAATATGGGGCAGAAATGTAATTTCACAAAACCAAAATTTTCCTTTTTTTTTTCAAAAGCCTCACCTACATGTAATCCTAACATATCTCTAATTAAAAAAAAAAAAAAATTCTCACTCCCACATTCTCTATCACTCTTTTCCTCTCTCTTTCTATTTCAAAAACAAAAATAAAAAATGTTCTCATACACTTTGTGTATGCCCATATGCTAGTACATATTAAGTGTGGCATCTAGATTACGTCGATCTGAAAGATTACCAGCATCATAGCCAATAATTTGAAAATTTTGATTCTTTTGAATAAAATTAGCTCGTGTAAATTGTTTCATGAAAATAACATAATGCATACATAATACCGTTCAAATGTCTTCAAGTTGGTTGGTGCATAGATATATCTTGCTAATAAGGCCGCTAAGAAAGCTCATATTAAATAATTACATCAAGTGATAAAACAAATATAGTAACCACATCAAGTGATGAAAATGATCTTTCACACTAAGTATTCACTTAATCCATATATGAAAAGACATCACCAACAATCAGTTTCTTTCTACCCCAGTTTTCTTTTGTATTCATATAATTCAAATAGATGTATTTATAAGCTTTCTCTTGTACTCATCAACTGTCACATTTTTTTGTTGTATGAAATTTCAGAAAGCAGTAGAAGCAAGGCTATTGGCGGCTATAGAGTATATATATGGACTGCCTGGGTGTAGCCCGTGTGGGTGTGAGTGGTATTTTAATTTCAAGGTAGATGAGCAGAAGAGAAAGAAAGACAAGGTGTTAACATGGATATTTGTTTGACCCGGCCTCATTTTTGTCATGTCATCATTTTTAGGGAAGACTCTTTGAAGGGGAACTAGATCACCATTGGACGGAAGACTCTTTGACCCACGCTTCATCACCCTTAAATGGTAGACCTTTTGGTGCATGTAACACAAACATACATAGTGGTTCACCCATAAACAAGCCACGTCCATTGTAGTATGTGTACACTGTGTGTGTGTATATATAGTGGATCACCCTTCACCAAGGAATATATATTTGTGTTACCACAAGGAAAGAAACTTTTTTTCTTTTTCTTTTGAGGGAGTTAAGTGTGGGGATGAAGGCAAAGAGAGAAGGAATTTTTAAGCTTTTCGTTATAATTATTGTTGCAACAAAAAAAAAAAAAAGACTTTTAGTAAAAGGAAAATACAACAATCTCCAAAATTGAAGATGAAAGAGAGGCGCGAGGGAGGGGAAACATTTGGAACGACCATGTTGGTTTTGGCTCAACCATTGAGTAATTTTCCTTTTTTGGTCTTATTTACTCCTTTATTTTTTATGGTTTAAAGTTTGGCTTTTTACATTATTTACTATTACGGTTTAATAATATTCTTCTCAATCTAAATGGCAAGTTCGATACCAAATTATTATAAAAGACCCACTCGAAGCTTTCTGCCCCCTTAGTAAAAAAAATGCGATGTGGGACCATGATTTTTTCAGGGCCAAAATTACACGAATCGGAATACGAATATCTCAAAGATTTGGTCATGAGCTCAACATCTCTTATCAATTGAGCTGCACAAGTGGACCAGTGATGCCACCGTTATCTTGTGTTCTCGAATGATACGCAAAGTTAACCAACTTCGCTGAGATTGACTATTCTTATTCCGCAAGATATGGAAACCTGATCCGATTGGAGATAGATAAGTTTCTTATATTCTTGGAGATTCCTACAATCTAAGGATTGACGTGGACTGCAAGTAATCACACTCATAAAATGATGCAATACCTACTCCTAATATCCTTTTGGATTCTCCTGGTTTCATACGGATTATGTATCCTAAAATAATTCTCTCTCGACTAGTATAAATATACTCTTCTAGTGTCAATCTCTGGTAACACAATTATTACATACTCTATTCTCTTTCCTACTGTTTGAGTCACATAAATTACTTGCTAACTTGACCGTCAAAGAGCTTTTGGATGGTACCTCACTAGTGCCAAGGTTATCTTACGATTGTTTGCTCTTTTACATGTAATCGAGTTTGTGCATCTTCTTCACATACAATAGTGCGCGAATTTGGTACCAACATCATAGATCTAGGAAGTCCACAATCGCAGGCCCCTTTCTCCGACTTGGGGTCGGTGACATCTCTTCATGCCTCCATCCTAACTTGTTTACTTGTTTAGTGTGAAATGCTAAGGATGGTAAGTTCTTAAACAAGGACTTCCTATACTATATTAAGAGCAGAGTTAGTGGACATAGGACATGTCCCCCTTCTGGCGTTCCCCTAGCATGTAATCGCATATATTATCAAAATAAAAGAATTGAATCTTATGTATAGTTTTATAGAGTGGCAGTAAGAGTGACTTATTTGTCAACTTTTCTTTTTTCCCTCAGTCCCTTTGTCCTCCTTCAACTTCCACATCCCTTATGTTTCTTCACTCCCTTCCCGCCCCTAACCTTCCACGCCTCGTCTTCCCTCCCATCTCATTCTTTTTCTACGAAATCTCCAACAATCCTATGTAGTGTGGTTGAATTTGGTCATTAGTATTCTTAACGAGAATGTACCAATTTTGTTGCTCTTAAACGTAAATGGATGGGGGTGATTATTGGTTGTTCCTGACAATGGTTTGGTGTGCATATATGAAGCGATAACTTTCTTTGGCGAGTTACGATAATGTAGTCCTTGCTAAAGCTATAACTCACACCAACTGGCGAAATTTTTTTGCATCACTGGTGCTATCAAATCTTATGCAGGTCTCAGGCTAGCGATCATAAAAAATAATTTAATATAAAAAATAATTTAAATATAAAATATATTAAAACAAAATAAAAAGGGGCTCACCCCCTCTTCTCCCACCCGAGCAAAGGGTGTCCATCTTCATCTACTCATTCCTTATGGGCTTATAAGTTATCTTATAAACAAATTCCACATATCACACATCATCAATTTAATAGATGTTAGATTTTCAAACAGACAAACAGTATCAATTAACAGATTCAAAATCTCATAATGTAATGTGAGAAAATCGAAACCTTTTTCTGAAAACCAACTCAAACCTAGAGAGTGCAAAATGCAGTTAGCCTTTTAAGTTTAGATGATTTTAACATAAGTTGTAAAGAGTTTGTAACTCAATTGATTTAAAATATTTACCTGTACATCTTGAGTATGATTCCCTCACCTTCTAATATCTATTGTATAAAAAAAAATATTACACCCCAAAACAACCAAACCCCTAGAACAATATTGCCAACACCTAAAGTAAAGTCGTCATCAAACTCATTGCACTTAACCATTAAACATTATGGAACACGGGACAGATTTAAGGATAACATGATTTCCGGTGATCTAAATACACATAATATCAAATAAACCTCTCACTTGTGAAATGAACTTTTACTTCTAGACTGTAATACTAACTTATTGTATCTTATTGTATTTGAGATATTATGTCATGTTGAATTTTAGATTTTTTGTTTACATTCTTCAAATTTTCAAATTTGTGATCGATTGTAAAAAAAAATCAAAAAGAAAAGACACAAAGGTACACTCCACAAGGATGAGCATGCGTGCACTCTGTGATACTTTATTTATGAAGGCAGCAAGTGACATATCCACTATTGCGCTCTAATGTTTATTTCTATTATATATGACAATATCGTACACGATTGGAATTTCAAAATTGACCAAATAATAATAGTAATTATTTAATAATTAATAATAATAGTATTTTAAAATTGAAAAGTTTGTAAGCATTAGTCATAGGGTAATGTTTGGGGGACTAACATTGTAAACTAAATAATATGTAAGTTAACGATTAGATTGTTATTTAAATGTTGATTTACGTGCTTATTTTTTTATTAGTGACACATCATTTATTTTGCAACTTTAATTTATAAATTTCGTCCATCTAAAATAACTCTTCGTCATAATATGATACGCATTTACGAGAGAGAGAGAGAGAGTTAAGAGTTTAGCGAAAAAGATGATGAGCAATGTTAGCTAGTTAGGTAGGGAAAGGAACTTATACTAAAACAACCCAAAAGCGCATCGTTAATAAAGCAAATTAGAAAGATTGTTTAAGTGAGTAGGGCATCAAAAGAACCAAGAGAGACAACCTTTATCCCCTTTGTCCAGATCAAATCCAACTTAAAAGAAGCACAAAATCTTGTTATACACAAATTATTTTTAGTATTTTTCATCCAACCAAGATGAGAACATCGTTATCGAGATAAAATCAAATTATTCTAAGTGAGAATACTTATATTTTTCTTTTTTCATTCCATTTCTCAATCAAACTATATTATAATCTAATTTAAATTAGATGGAGAAGAATTTGGACTTTGGTTTTTGGTTGATTTGACTTTGAAATTGCCTTTTAGTCTCACTTTGTCATTGAAATTGAATTTGTCTCATTTTACTCTTAAAACTGCCAAAGTCGAGCCATTTTGCCTCATTTCCATCCTTTTGTTGTCTCATAAAGGTTAAATGAGAGGGCATCTAGAGAGAGCCATTATGGTTGGCGATGAATGACTCTATTTTGACAGTTTTAGAAGACAAATCAACAAATTAACCTTTGTACATACATGCATAGGGGGATAAGGAGTGGAGGAGAAGAAACATAGTGCTCTAGTTAGCTTGGCTAGACGTACGTATATTTGTTTTTCACTCTGTTGGTCCTTGTATAACTATGTTCAAAATAATGCATCTCTTTTATTTGTGTTTTTTATGTTGCGACTATTTTTTCTTTTTTTCATATTTAAGAACTTTGACGTATAGCCTACTGGTGCAGCGGGTACGATCTCCTTTTGAAAAGGAAATTATTCCAAAGTTGTAGTGGAGCAATTAGATTAAATTTAAGCAAGGTTTATTAGTGGTTTGGTACTGGAAGCTTTGCATTTTAGTAGTAAACAATAGGGTCCCTAATTAATATTTTATTACTGTAATTACAATTGACGGCTTCAGATTTTTGTTCATAAAGTGAGTCTGATATTTTCGGATGCACAAATAAATACTCGTAATCATTTGAAATGAATCACACGTCGCAACGGAGCACTTTCACTCGTCTAATTCTTAAGATTTTAAAACGAAATGACTAATCAGCTAGTGGAAAACACACAGACGCGGACAAAGACCTTGAAACAACAAAAATAACTTGACTTTTAAGAAGAGAAGCTTCCCCCTTCTCTCAAAAGTTCTCGTGCTCCACTGCTCCTTTCCTTGCTGCCTGTTTGAGAGTCGACGGTAGACTTTCTCTAAGGCTTTAGACTTTCGTATAGATTATTAGGCATACAGAATATGCATTCCGATCTCACATGTAAGATTCACCAGGCATTTGCATCTGCAGGAGCAGCAAAAGCGGAAAACTCCGTGGTAGCCTCAGAACGCAAGGCACCTGTATTCGGAGTAACACTTGAGCTGCAGCATCAGAATAGAGTGAGACCGTAGCTTAAAGTCAACATTTGGATCATGTCACTGAAAGACCGAACTTTAGCCTTGACTCTTGAAGCACAGAAAATGAAATACTGATGCGGAAAAGAGTGCCGTTAATGCCATGTCGTCTGTTCAGTGCATTCTTCTGAAATATCAGATTCTCTGCAGAGGCATAAACAACATCAGTGGAGTAGCAAAACATACATGCTATGATGACTTTAATAACATCAACATCCATCAACAATCAAAGAGTGAGTGAAATCCTTTTACAAACATAAGCAATGTTGTACAAAGCATACTCCATTCAGAAAGGCATACCGTACTCACAAACAAGTCACCGTCAAGACTTAGTAGCTATCAACAACGACGACATGCTTGCATTTGCACAGTTCAGACAATATTTTGCTCGCTTTCTAATGTAGGAGAAAATAATCAATCAATCAATGGAAGGCATTCTGTACATCAAAACTATAACTTAATCATATGTATGTGTGAACACTTAAGGCATGGAGACTATCTCGATTATGGCCTACAAAACTCTTGGTAAGAGGCACTCGACCATTCTTACATCAATAATTATTTTACACGCCATGACTCATATGCTGCAAAGAGGGAGACGAAGATCATGCTTATTACAGTATAGAAATGACTGATGCACTGTCTATATAATATTTACATAGCACTGCTTAGCACTGCAAATAGAGAAATTAAACTCTGGTTACTAACCTTGAAATAAACTCTGTTCGCCTTAACGAGACCCACCCCCTCTCCTCTTATCTCTGAAACTGGAGAGTGGAGATCAACTGCCCCTAGCTTGCTAAAATTAGAACTGAGGCTACAGAATCACTTAAACCAAACTCTGGTGATTAGTCTTTAACATATGCTCAATCTTAACTGATGTTAAAAGCCTATATCACCAATACCCACTTGCAAATGTTTATGAGATTGTACGAAGTAAAAGGAGCACAAAATTTGGTCTAAACCGTCATACGTCATAGTAGATGTAGTTTAGACTGCCTCTTTGGTGGACTTTAAATAAATTATCAAACTAATATAAGGTTTTGCACGAAATCATAGCAGAATATAACGCCTTGTAAAACCAAAAGGCCACTTATTTTTCAAAAAAAATTCAAAAGAATGATTCATTTAAGGAGCCTTACCTTCACATAATTTTTCCTCATCCACCTGCATGCTTCCCTCATAGCAAAGCAGCTACATCATGTCACGCACGGTTAGAGATACAGGCTTCTTTTACAAAAGAAAAGCACCAAGTAATCAGCCAGAGTGTTTCACATCAATCTCCTGAAAAGTACAAAATCGATGGATAAAATACTATGAAAGGAAGAAATATGCACATGATGGAACCTTCATGAAAACGAAATCATAACCACCAAGTACCAAGCTTGATTGGGTACAAGGACAACCTAGAAGAACCAATTATATACACATATTATTCAAACACAAGTACAAAGGAAACTAAAGGTTTATTCCGCTCCAGAAATCATAAATAAGAGCTCATATAAGTAAAAGGTTAACTAGGAGATATGCGAATTCAATACGACTGATGAATCCAGAAATACTGACCCTTGTGAAAAGAAAATTTTAATTCAAATAACACCTCACTCCTATGAAAATAAGAATACCGAACTGCTTACCTAATCTGTAAGCGTATTACATTAGCAAAGAAAATAATGCACTAATCAAACCGGAACCTTCAGTACATCAATTATATAACAACTAAACTATGAATCTTCAATGAACTTGATATATTAAACAATTGACCCGAGTCTAATAGCAAGCTCTACTTAAAAGCATCATATAATATCAATATAAACAATTTTTATTGATTTAATTAATGTAAGACTATGACTTCCTAGTTTCACTGTATTGGATTGGATAAATAGAACTAGAATACAAGAAGAAAAGATATGTGTGGAAATGAGATTCAATTTGGGTCTGACTGTATAAGGGATGCAGTTGCCTTCTCCGTATTCCTCCCTGATGTTAGAGGCGATACACCTGAACTTTGGAATGATGAAAATGAGGAAGGAGCTGGGGCTGATTCTGCGGCAGTAGATAAAGGGTTGACATTACTGCTCACAGTCATGCTGGTTCCCCCGGCAGACCCTTCGATGACAGCCCTTGGGTCTGGGGGGTTTTCAATATCCGTAATTCCTTCCAGCATCTGCACAACTTTTCCCATCATCGGCCTGTGAGATGGTTGTTCCTGTATGCACCAGAAGGTTACCTGAATTGCTCTCTTCACTTGATCCATATCAACATCTTGGTCGACTAGCCTTCTATCGACAATTCCCTTGATGTTACCCTTCTCAAATTCCTCAAAAGCCCATAAGGAGAACTTCTTCCTATTTGTTGCCTCAGAAACTTCAAAATTCCTTCTCCCACTCACTATCTCTAGCAAAACCATACCGTAACTGTAAACATCAGATTTGGAAGTTATTGGAAGATTTGCTAGCCATTCTGGTGCCAAATACCCTCTAGTACCCCTAACACTTGTCAAGGTTCGATACCTATGGTCCTTTGGATTAACGAGCTTTGCGAGGCCAAAATCTGACACCTTGGCATTGTAATTCTCATCTAACAGAATGTTCTCTGGTTTTATATCACAATGCACAATGCAGTCTCGGCATTCCTCATGAAGGTATGTGATCCCCCTTGCAGTGCCGAGGGCAACGTGGAACCGAGACTCCCAATTCAACAACTTTCCTGATTGCTCTTCTGTTGCAAAAAGGAAACTATCAAGGGACCCATTTTTCATGAACTCATATACCAGAAGCCTATGGCGCCCCTCGGAGCAAAAACCAATCAGCCTAACCAGATTCAAATGGTGTGTGCTACTAATTGTTGCAACCTCCATCCTGAACTGTTTCTCCCCTTGCTCAATCCCCTCAAGTTGCTTAACTGCAACAACAGTTCTATTAGCAAGAATGCCTTTATAAACAGCCCCAAATCCTCCTGCCCCAAGCTTCTCCTTGAATCCCTTGGTTGAGCGTTGGAGCTCCTTATACGAGAACTGAACCGGTGCACCAGAAGCATACTCAAGAAGCGCATATTGAGCAGACAATCCACCAAAGCTGCGATTGTTTCTGCAAAACCACCACCACAAACCACCTTCAAATGCCATCAAACCAAAGACGGTGGCAAAAACTACAACAACCACTATCCATCTACGCAACTTCCAATTCTTTTTGTTGCCAGCAGTCCCCAGTGATGATGATGGATTTGGAATCACTGGTCCACATACCTTGATATATGAACTACTGGACATAGCTGGACTGTGATACCCACTCAGAAAACCTGGTGTCTTGATGTAACATAGCCCTGTGCCATCAGACAAAGACGTCAAAGCATCACAAGCACTACTTCCAAGACAATTCAACCTGCAAGTCAATATTCCCGCAGAGAAAAAGAATATCGGCGACTCTGTCTCAGGAGGGTAGGACAAGAACCGAGTATGTTCCAAGTCCAACATAATCACACTCTGAGGACAATCCTGAATCTCCATCTTCCTCTTACACCCTTTCCTGCTATCCTTGGGATCAACAAGCTCAAAATTAAGAGACATACATCCGCATACCGGATCAGTATCGTTATAACTACAAACTCCCATGTCCCCACAATACCCGAAAACCTCACACTGATCAGTAACAGCTGCCCATCTCTCTGTTACAGTCCCGCTACCTCTAGTAGAGCTATAAATCCTCAGATTCCCATCACTGCCCAACTTCAAAAACCGCAAAATATCACCCGCTTCGGCATAATCACTACTATAAGCAACAATAGCATCAGTGGACAATTGTGGATCAGAAATTGACAGAATACCAATTGACCGCAATCCTAGAGTAGGCGAACTCAAATTCGTATTAACAGAAGAATTCAATCCCTGATTCCAATACACAGTATTATCATTCCACAAAAGTGTAAGGTTCCCCTTTTTTACAAGCTTAAACGAGTACAACCCAGACCGCAAAACCTTACTCACAGTGAAGTTCTGCCCGGGGACGATCGAATCGGTGGGGTTGTCGAAGCTGGACCAGACCGTAACGGTGCCGTTTCGGAGTACCAAGTTGCCCAAATCGTCAATCTCAGCCGAAGAGACGTCGCGGCTGGTGGTGTTGGAGTCCCAGAGAGTGGCGCCGGAGCCGTTGACGAGGCGAAGGGTGCCGGATGGGAGGAACTGGAGGGTTCCACCGGAGTCAACTGCTTTGCCTGCACCGGCGGACCAGACGGGTACGCCACCGGAGTAGGAGATGGCGGCGATGTAAGAAGGGGGTGAAGTGGGGGGGTCGGAGGGGATGAAGCCGAGGGAGAAGGTGTCGTTTGGGGAGGACCAGGTGGTGGTTGGGTTGGCGGCGGAGAGAGAGGAGCCTGGTGAGATTGTGGTGGCGGCGGAAACGGCGGCGGAGAGGAGAGAGGCGATCAAGAGAAGATGTGAAAGACTGATGCGGGTTTGGAGCACCATTTTTGGGTAAGTCTTGGCTTTTGGGCATCAGTTCATTGGTGGGTGGGCAGAGGAGAAAGTTGGGGGTGTTTTTAAGGAGGAGGAGGAGGAGGAAGGAGGGAGGAGGGAGTGAGTTTCTTTTGAACAAAGGAGGCTTCATTAATGAAAGGGAGACTTTCAAATTTGTTAGGCAGAGTGTTCCTTTCCCTCGTCCGGGGGGAAGACGGAGTTGAGGATGGAAAGAAAGACTCTGACTAACAAATTTGGGGGAAGTACGGTGTTTTGACTCATGCGAGCTTAGAAGTAATAAGGACCGGTTCTTCTTTACTTTAGAAATAAGAGGTTTTATATTTGAATCTTGTGGATGGCAAATTTGATATCAAATTAGGTTGCTCATTATGTGGTTTAGCCGAACTCTTCCTTCTGTTAGTGTAAAAATATCAATGTACTTAAAAAACTAATATAAAAATATGAGGAAAACTCAAATTAGGTATTTAGGTTTTCAAATATTTTTATTGAGCAAAATGATTCAGTTTTGTTAATATGATCTCTCATCAATCCGTAAAGCATTGATTTATTTATCAATAATACTTTGCTAATCAAAGATGAGTAGGGATTTCTACTCAAAATTTCTCAAAATTGTTCGTTGTCAATTTATAAAATTTCTTGTTTATAATCAGAATCGTTCATATTATAAATCACCCTATAAAGATCGCATTTGCTAAAAATCAATTAAAACTAAGGTCGTTTAGTCATCAAACAGTTTAAAAACAAATGAATGAAATTGGTAAAAGTATTACGAACCGTATATGTATTTTGCTACAATAGATTGATTAAACGACCTTAGTTTTAATTTATTTTTTGCAGAGATGATCTTTACAATGTGATGCATAGTATGACCAGTTATGATCATAAGCACAAAGCTCTGTGATTAAAATACTAAGAGTTTTGAGTAGGAATTTCTACTCATCTTTGAGTAGCCAAATATTGTTCTTTATTTATTGGAAGTTCATTATTTTTCTCGAAGATTAACGTAAAACAAATGGGAATGATCGACCATATTACGTATGATATTTGCCATTGGCAACTATGTCAACCAACGGTTGCTAAAGCCTCTTCATGATTGGTTACCGAACTTTGCTTCCAAATTCATTGATATCAAGTGGAATCACATCTTTAACTAGACTGATTTTGTGGCTGATGCGTTAACTCGTCAGAGTAGTCATATTTGGGAGTATTGTATCTCAAACTCTACTTTTTCTGCGCCTATCCTTGCTTATAGTGGAAACAGGTGTATTTGTGGTTTTTTTCTTTGATGAATTTTTCTACATCAAAAAAGATAAAAATATCGGAAATCACTAGTACTATTTTGTGATTTTTTAAATGCACCTCCAACTTTAATTATGAGTTTTTATCACTAATAGTCAAAATTTAACACCAAATTTCATAAATGTCACTTTTTATAAATTCTTTCAAAAATAATAGAAAATACACTTAAATAGACTTAAATACCTTCAATATTAAAACCAAATAAACATAAGGATAACAACAGTTCTTATAAGTCGTGGAACATACCCTTTTGAGACTAGCATCTAATATCTTCCTTAACACAAATTCTTATGCAAAATTATATTATCAAAACCTGTAATATCTCCATTTTATCGTTGTTTTGTAATTTCAGAACAATGTGTCTTTACAC
The DNA here is from genome assembly GCF_963583255.1 of Pyrus communis. Classification (NCBI taxonomy): domain Eukaryota; kingdom Viridiplantae; phylum Streptophyta; class Magnoliopsida; order Rosales; family Rosaceae; genus Pyrus; species Pyrus communis. Next base: position 31,828,108 of record NC_084804.1, read on the forward strand.
TACTGATTAAACACAAAAAGGAGTCCTTCAACCGTTCAACCTTGAACATGAAGATGTAATTAAAGTATCTACATAAGCTACTATATACTTAATTAACAATGAGAAGGATGAATCTCTTCACATTGCAAAGCTCATCTCCTCTATTAGCAATCCAGGATAAGGATCTGAGCCATGAACGGTCTAAATTTTATTTTTTATTTAATAGATAAAGCATTAAGTATAGTTGGCCTCAAGAATGAATGGAAAAAGAAGCATGTTGTATTAATGGATATCCTCAATTCATTTTATCAAATTTTATTTGTTTGAGCTATTAATTATTGCACAAACCCAATTAAATTTCAACACAAACTTGAATTTTGTTTTAATTTTAATAGTTGGAGTTAGTAATATATATTATTGATTTAACTTTGTACAATAATTCTTCCCTGCTACAGCGGTTGAGTTGCTTTCTACAACTCCCTCCATAATTTTATTGACCTCCCAAGTTCAATGATAAACTAATCAGAAACTGATCTGCACAAGTTTGATACTACCAACTCTCCTCGCAGCTTCACACTTTGAACAAAGATGTACAAGAGACCTATTCAAGTGTTTTGGCTTTTATATGTAAATGGATTTTGAATTTTGAGGATATTTAGGTCTATTTACGTGAGTTTTCTGATGTATTTGAAAGTTTATATTAAAAAATGACATTTATGAAATTGAGTATTAAATTTTGACCATTAATAATAAATTAACATTTCTTCAAAATTTATATTCTGTATTTTAAACTTTTTATATTTATAAAAAATAAAACATTGGGAAGGGTGGCTGATGAGATTTTTTAATCAGTAATAACAATTTGCAAAATAAATACCAAATCATTATTAAATAATTTAAATTCCTCAGCTTTTGGTTGCTGTGTTTTCCCGCCATTAATTCTTTTTTATTTAGAGAAACTACTTTCTCAACAATTGAAGATGTGGGTTTGACTCTTTGAGAAGAAAGTTCCAGCGTTTAATATGCGTTGACGGCGTTAAGGCATTTCAAAGTCCAAGGGGGAACCCGTGACCTGACAAGACTCCAACTTCTGACAGACGCCGGATCTCTGTTTTCTCGGACTTGTTTCGTTTTTTTTTTTTTTTGGGGTCCAGTTGACCAACAAATCCCCTTCAAAGTTAACCTGTTCAATTTCTGCGCGTATCATTTCGGTTTGAATAAATAATAGATTATTTTTCTAAAAATTCAATTCAATCTGAAATTATTGAACTTCAACGATTTGAACTGTCTATTTTGTAAGTCATGATTCATAGATCATTCTTGCAAAAATTCAATTTAATCCGAAATCATATGCCTATTTAGTTATCAAGATAAACTTTCATTATTTCTTGTATAATAAAGTATTCGTTAATTTCTTTGAACCCAATTAGATGTCTTAAATATTTCTGATTTGGCGGATCGTTAAAATTCGATGTAATGTGAACCCCACAACTAATCTTTATTTTTATATAAAAATAGAAATCTCTTCCCTTAAAGATTTCCCTAACTAATGTTCTATATATATATATTTTAAATAAACGTGATGCTCATCTATGACTTCTTCTTACTTTACTTGCAACTTACAAATTTATTAAGAAACTTATGTGGAGGAGAAAATAATCTTAAAAATTATGGAGCTGACACGTGGATTATTCTCCAAGAAAGACAAGATTGCCTGACACGCCCCGATCTTGATATTCCTCAAACACTAAGATAGGCACGTTCTGAGTGACACCCGAGGGTGACGAAAGTCATTTATTGAATGCAAATCCTGAGAACAAGAAATAAATAGGACTTAAAAATTTAAATATAATGAATATGCATTTAAGGAACGTGTTCAGAACATACAACTAACTAGAACACTATAAGAAATTAATATAAAATTGAATGAATAAGAGGATGGGTCCTACACCGAGAGGGCTCGAAGATGCCAATGTGGAAGTGCCTTGACGTTGAGATTATACACCTCGATTCTAAATCCTAAGGGGGCGCAAAACAAACATGAGTGGACCAAGTTGATATATATAATACTAAAACAGTTATCAAGATACTAACCCCCAAAATTTTATGAAAACTAATGGCATAATAAGTGATAGGTTTTCCAAAAACCCTAGCATGCCATAAAACATCTCATAAAACATATCTCGTATATACACTACTACAAAAGGGTCTTATAGTGTCAGTAGGTGGTGTCGGTTTAATATAATATAGTGTCGAACTAGACAATTGCGACACTTATTGAACATGACGTCGGATTTACTGTCACTTATAAGTGTCATAAACATTTAATGTCGCTTTTAAACCGACGTAAACATTTAATGTCGCTTAAAACCGACATACATTTTAATAATTTTTAAATACTAGTGTCGCTTTAAATAAAACAGTGTCGCTTTAAATAATACAGTGTCGCTTTTAAGCGACATTAAATAATACAATGTCACTTTAAATAAAACAGTGTCGCTTTTAACAATATTAAATATAACATGAACTTATAATATTTAGTAATATAAGAATTTATTATGTTAAATTAATAATTAGAATTTATCTAAATCAGAGTTAAAATAACCGTTAAATTGTGATTTTTTGTTTATAACCGTCGAAAAGTTTTGTCTCGTTACTTGATCTCTGAATGTTTGTTTTTTTCCATTTTTGGTGTATGCGATCTCGAAGCTTGTATAAACAAGTTTGATGGTTAGATCGTTGAAATTAGTTTCATAGAATGCGTATCCCATCAAAACGATAGATTTATTGACACTTAGAATTTATTTATACTTTTATTAAATATAACATAAGATTTGGTGGTATCCATTAGTGTAAATATTTTAAATTGAAGATCGAATTCATTCATTGTATTCATATAGGGTCAAGGAGTGTAGCAGTAAAAAATCATCTAAATCGGAGTTAAAACAACCGTTAAATTGTGATTTTTTGTTTATAACCGTCGAAAAGTTTTGTCTCGTTACTTGATCTCTGAATGTTTGTTTTTTTCCATTTTTGGTGTATGCGATCTCGAAGCTTGTATAAACAAGTTTGATGGTTGGATTGTCACAACCCGTCCCGGAATTTTAATTCCGAGGACGTGAAGTTATGAAAATGCCCTTAAACGGGACTAAGGGGCGTAAAATATGTTGTAACTTGATGATTTGGGGATTGGGTAGGATCCCACCTCCCTCAAATCTCTCCCCCATTTCTGCATCTTGTCTCTCTCTCTCTCCTCCCTCACAAACCTCTCATTCTCTCTGTCAGTTCTCTCTCTCTCCTTCGAACTCACACGGACCACCCACAAACCACCCTAAAACTATACCAACGAAGGATCTAAGACCACCATCGTACTCCTGAAGACCACACGAACACGATGGTACCAATTTCAGGTGAGTTTCACTTCGGAAAACATGGATTTCAATTTCACTGTGCGTGTGCACTATTCATGCACACGTAAAACTTGATGTTTTCTGGGATTTTGAAGTTTGTAGGAAGCTTGGTGAGGTCCTAAGGAAGCTCGGAGTGCTTCGTTTGAAGGATTTGGACGTCGGGATCACGAACTGTAAGTTCGGCCGAATTTTCGTATTTTTGGAAAAGTTTGATTCCGTTGTTTTTAGGCCCTAAAACTAGTCCAACGTGGTAGATTATGTTTAGGGCTTCATTTTGGTATAGATTACGTGAAAAATGGACGTAAGAACAAGGAGAATGACAAGTTCAAAGTTTGGCCGGAGCTTTCGGGGATTTTTCCGGCGAATCCACGACGAGTTAGGGGTCAAGGCAGGTATGGATCTGTTCGTCTCGTCAATACCTTCATTTTGATATATAGTACGTCGAAAATGGTTAAGAAATGAAGAAGTTATGACACTTTGAAGTTTACCCAGAAATTCCGGCAAAACACCCACCGCCGGCGAAACCAGTCCGGCGACGCGAGGAAGAAGACGCGCGCGTGGGCAGCGCGTGAACAGGGCGCGTGAAAGCTCCAAATTGAGTTCTGAAAATTGTCACGCGTTCGTGACGTCGTGTAGATCACCGTGGTATATTCATACACCCAAATTGAGCAACGTATGAGAAAGTTATGGACGAATGTTTGGTGTATGTGCGTTAAATAACGTCAATTTGGTTACTTTTTGTATAGGTGAAAATTATACAGAGAAAGAATGTAACCAAGCTAGGGGAGGTTCAGGGACCTATGAGACGTCGATGTGATCAGTGAGTGGGCAGTTATTTTTCAGTATATATATATATACGTATGCTTGACGTATTTTAAAAGAAATACGAATTAAATATCCTGTCATATATGCATCATATTTTAATATGTGCATTACCATAATTATGCATACTGTTGCATGGTGCTGAGGAGGCCTAGGTAAGCTACATTTGAAATACTATCATCACATGCATTAGTAGCGGCATACATTTATATATGTGTATTTGGTGCTGTGGACGCACAGGTAAGTGCCAGGTAAGTGGTATTCATGTTTGTATGCAGTAATAGTTTGAGATGCTTAGAGAGCTCATAATCTGCACCCCCGGTGTTAGTGCTCCCGCCTAGAGAGGGGCAGAGTCCTTCACGTGTATGTTCACCAGCACCACACGCTCGCCTTGGATCCAAGTTAAGTGCAAGCCTTGTCGTGCAGACCACATTAGGTGGTTCCGACTCGTAGGTGACCCGCGATTATTCGCACAGTCTTCACGTGATCGTAGCACTAGAGCGTATATATTACACCCAGTCCTGTCGTACAGACCACGTTAGGTGGTTCCAACTTGTGTGCAGATTCAGATGTTGAGTTGAGATTGGAGCTCTATATGCAGCGGTACATGTCACGTTAGGTGACTCCCGGCTGCCAGATTATATGTTATTGATGTGAATTATGCTTGAGCATTTACATTTATTATGAGATTCTAATGTGGCATATTCTCAAGCATGAATGGCATATTCTCAAGCATGAATGGCATATTTTGGAGCATGTTTGGCATATTTGTACATACGTATATATGTTTATTTTTTGGGAAATTATACTTGTTTTACGGCGAGGGGTTACAAAGTTTTGAGAAGTGTAATCATTTGGAAAAGAATTGTTTTGCTGACCCACTCAACCTTGTTTTGCGCCCCTCCAGGTTCAAGAATTGCAAAGGTGTGGTGACTACGAGGAAATTCAACGGTGTTCTGACAGAATGGACCAAATGAGGACTCACCTTCGGGTGTTTCATCTTAGAAGTTGTATTTTTATTTTAAAGCTTCCGAACTGTGCAAATGGTTACGTCACTCTCACGTGACGGCCAGCATGCCCTCCTTCGGGACGGGGTGTGTCATGGATCGTTGAAATTAGTTTCATAGAATGCGTATCCCATCAAAACGATAGATTTATTGACACTTAGAATTTATTTATACTTTTATTAAATATAACATAAGATTTGGTGGTATCCATTAGTGTAAATATTTTAAATTGAAGATCGAATTCATTCATTGTATTCATATAGGGTCAAGGAGTGTAGCTGTAAATAATCATCTAAATCGGAGTTAAAATAACCGTTAAATTGTGATTTTTCGTTTATAACCGTCGAAAGGTTTTGTCTCATTACTTGATCTCTGAATGTTTGTTTTTTGCCATTTTTGGCGTATGCAATCTCGAAGCATGTATAAACAAGTTTGATGGTTGGATCGTTGAAATTAGTTTCGTAGAATGCGTATCCCATCAAAACGATAGATTCACTAACACTTAGAATTTATTTATACTTTCATTAAGTATAACATAAGATTTTGTGGTATCCACTAGTGTAAATATTTTAAATTGAAGATCGATTTCATTCATTGTATTCATATAGGGTCAAGGAGTGTAGCTGTAAAAAATCATCAAAATCGGAGTTCAAATCACCGTTAAATCGTGATTTTTCGTTGATAACCGTCGAAAAATTTTGTTCCATTACTTGATTTCTGAATGTTTGTTATTTGTCATTTTTGGCGTATGCGATCTTGAAGCATATATAAACAAGTTTGATGGTTGGATCGTTGAAATTAGATTCGTAGAATGCGTATCCCTATCAAAACGATAGATTCGCTAACACTTAGAATTTATTCATACTTTTATTAAGTATAACATAAGATTTGTGGTATCCACTAGTGTAAATATATTAAATTGAAGATCGAATTCATTCATTATATTCATATAGGGTCAAGGAGTGTAGCTGTAAAAAATCATCTAAATTGGAGTTACAATAACCGTTAAATTGTGATTTTTCGTTTATAACCGTCGAAAAGTTTTGTCTCGTTACTTGATCTCTGAATGTTTGTTATTTGTCATTTTTGGCGTATGCGATCTTGAAGCATGTATAAACAAATTTGATGGTTGGATCGTTGAAATTAGTTTCGTAGAATGCGTATCCCATCAAAACGATAGATTCACTAACACTTAGAATTTATTTATACTTTTATTAAATATAACATAATATTTGTGGTATCCACTAGTGTAAATGTTTTAAATTGAAGATCAAATTCATTCATTGTATTCGTATAGGGTCAATGAGTGTAGCTATAAAAAAATAATCAAAATTGGAGTTAAAATCACCGTTAAATCGTGATTTTTTGTTTATAACCATTGAAAAGTTGTCCCGTTATTTAATATTTGAATGTTTGTTTTTTGCGCTTTTTTGAAGTATGCGATCTCGAAACATATATAAACAAGTTTGACGGTTGGATCGTTGAAATTAGTTTCGAAGGATGCGTATCCCATCAAAACGATAGATTCACTAACACTTAGAGTTTATTTATACTTCCATTAAGTATAACATAAGATTTTGTGGTATCCACTATTGTAAATATTTTAAATTGAAGATTGAATTCATTCATTGTATTCATATAGGATCAAGGAGTGTAGTTATAAAAAAATAATCAAAATCGGAGTTAAAATAACTGTTAAATCATGGTTTTTTGTTTTGTAACCATCGAAAAGTTTTGTCCCGTTACTTGATTATGTATTTTAATATCAATTAGACTATGTTTCAATTCATGTGTGATGATATTTTATCATAAAATTATATTATTGTTTTTTATTATGTATTAAATATTATTTATTAAAATATTATATGACATAACTTGAAATATTTAGGCGGGAATGAAAATTTGAAATGTTTTAGGCGGGAATGAATGTTTGAAATGTTTGAAATGTTTTAGGCGGGAATGAATGTTTGAAATGTTTGAAATGTTTATGTGTCAGACCTTGCGTCGGTTTTAACCGACACAACCTCTACTTATTTCGACGCAAGCTTTGAAATATTTTAGTGTGTCAGACCTTGCGTCGGTTTTAACCGACGTAACCTTTTCTTAATTCGACGTAACCTTTTCTTATTTTGACGCCAGTTGCACTATCAAGTCTATCACACTCACGTCGCTTTTAACCGACGCAATATGTTATTATTCCGACGCCACTTGCTTTTCAGTCAAGTGTGTCAGATGTGGTGTCGGTTTTAGCCGACGCAAAGTCCAAATATTTCAACCATATTTATACCCCTTTCTTCCCCATTACTTCCATGCTTTCGTTTCCCTCTCTCGGTTACTCCTTTGGTTTTGCCCCGTCTTCTTCTCCCATTTCAGCCTTACTCCTTCTCCTTTCCACTAACTTTTGCTATGGATCAACAAAGTGAAGATAAACGTTCTGAGGAACTTCATTTCGAGGAGGAAAAGTTCAAAGGTGGTTCATTTGTGAATTATTATTAATTTTTTGTTTTGTGTTTAAACTAGTATTAGGCTTAAACTAAAAATTTACTTTTGTTTCTTGGTTCTTAATTGTTTTTTTGTGTTAATAAGGAACATCTCCACGGAGGCGCGGACCCTCGGTTCCCAAATGGACAAAACAACTTTGCTCGTTTGATTCGTCTGGAAAATGTGTTAGTGATAACTCTAGTGCTTTTTCAAGATATGTAGCAGGGGAGGTTAGAGAGTATAGAAATCTCCCGTTGACGACTGATTGCGTAAGATCAAGGAAGAAGAAAATGAAGTTTTCTGGAATAGAATAAAGGAATAAGATTAATCGGCTGTTGAAAGCAATGAACCATACAACTGGTTCAAAATCTTTTGCAAGAGTGTGGCAAGAATTTTGTATGAGTTGTACATTTTTAAGATATTTGTATATTCTGTATGAGTTTTTGTATATTATGTGGAATATTGGATATAAAATATTTGTATATTTTGGCACTATTTTTATTGTTAATAATTTTTGTTAAGGTTTGTTTTGGCCTTTACATGAAATTTATTAATTTGGTTATATAATTTTTTTTAGTACCAATTAATTGAAAACGATGCAGATTCTCGTATTTTTTATTATTATTAACAAAGATGGTGTTGTACTAGTTTGAATATTTTATTTATTTAATTGTTATCTGACGTCGGTTTAGGTATATTTTATTTATTTAATTTTATCACAATGTCGGTTAAAACCGACAGTAGGTGATAGGAGCATATTCATGCGACTTAAATGGCTTGTTCTCGTGCATTTACGTTATGTTTCTCTCGTTATTTTAGTCCTTTATGCTTCTTTTGTGTGTTTTCAGGTTCTAAGGGCCTAGGGAGCAAGAAAGTGCATTTTGAGGCCATTTGAAGCATTTTTGGGCATGGATTGGATAGCTTATCCATGGAGCCAAGAGGATGGACGAATTTGAAGGCCTTGTTTTCACTTTGGACATAAAACAAAGGGCCTAGCCCATTCTCTCTTATTCTCTCCCTTATAGCCATGCAAAGAACCATCCATTCCATAAAAAACAATCCATCAATTCACATGCAAAACCACCATTCACACATACATGCATCCTAAAATTCTTGCCGTGCATTTCATACCCTTTCTAGCCATTTCATTTCATCATTACACCACCATTCACACCCCTTTAATCCACATGCAGCCACATATTCATTCACTTAATCATTAAGCCACACATTCACACACACACACCCAAAACACATTCATGCCGTGCCTTCCCTTCAAACTCCCTTTGCATTTCCCTTTTCATTTCAGCTGCACCTTTGTCCTAACACTAGAGCACTAATCATTCACTTTTCATTATATAATTCATGCTCCAACATGCATATGTTCCCCCCTAGCTGTCTATCCCATGGATTAATCATCCAAGCCATATTCTATCCTTGAACACATGCAATCACATGCATTTCCAACACAAAAACACCTTCAATGCCGTGCCTTTCCCTTTCATTTCCACCACTCATTCTTCATCATTTCAGCCACCTACATGCATTAATTATTAAACTCTTCATCATTGCATCCAGAAAATGAGCAAGTAAGCTTCCCAAACACATGCATACACACACCATTTCCAGCACACACATGCAAATCCAACATCAAAAACTGTCATTGTCGTGGGATCCTTGTGCTTTCCAGCTTTCCTAGCTATTTTCCACCACATTCCAACACATGCATGCTTAAACAAACAGCCATATGTTCCCTCCACTACTCCTATAAATACCCTTGCATTCATTCATTCAAAACACATCTCATTTCATACACAACACACCACAAACACTTCCATTCCTTCTCTTTGCCGTGAGTTCCCTTGTAATCCAAGCACCATTTTTCCATTTCCCTATTAATCCAAACACCACTCCCCAAACTATTCACACCATCAAACTATCCTTAGACCTTGTGCTACAACAACGAGGAAGAGAAGAGTGCCTAAACGTTCATACAATTCAAGTTTGAGTTGTTGGAATGTTTAGGTGTTTCTTTGATTTCAATGTTTAAATTCAATTCTCTTTGTTTGTACGTATGAGGAATGGAAGAGAAGAGTGCCTAAACGTTCATACAATTCAAGTTTGAGTTGTTGGAATGTTTAGGTATTTCTTTAATTTCAAAGTTATAATAAACTAAACCCCCTTTAGCTAGGGGGTGATTCGAAATATATGTTTATGCTTGCATTTTGATTTGATTAATTCTAATTGCGTTTCATAAGTTGTGGTTCAATTTGTTTAACCGTTTGATTGATAACTTATTTATGAATGTTTATTAAGAATGCGCGCTTACTTTTCATGCATCAATATGACGCTAGAATATAAGTGAGTTTCACCTAATAGTTACGAACTTATATTCACAAGTAGTGGAGGTTGCTTATAAACAATCGCGTTAAATGAATTCTTGGCATAAGTTTCATGCGTATTCCATAGTAACGAATGCCTCGTCAACACTTAAAGTTTTCATGATGCTTAATGATCTTTGATTGTATCTTTATTGTGCTTTTCACGTAAAGGACTTTTGGAGAATGTTGTGAATTGCGTTGCGCTAACCCATCCAATTCATTAACTTAAGGAAAACTTGACGGTTAATTTAAGCGGACCTAATTGACCCGGGGCGTTGAGAATTAATAATTTGTTGAAATGCAATTGGAAATCGTTTTATTATGCAAATATAACATATGTGGAGATGAACCCCGTAGCTAACTTTCCATCCATTCAATTCCATCCATTTATTCTTTCTTTTCTTGTTTCTGTTTTCATGTTTAATTTAACTTGTTATTCAATTATGTTAAACATGTGAAACTAATTTCTTTTTAGTTAGAGGTGAATTTGAAGCCATGGACATATGTTGGTTATGATTTGATTTACTCCAGTTATGAATTCATGAACTTTAGATGTGGGTTACTTTTCTGTTTTGATTAAGAACTTGTTTATGTATGTGGGTTGAGGGTCGACACTTAATTTGCATGCCTATGACTTGATGCTAGGATATAAGGGAATTTCACCTAATCGTTATGAACTTATATTCATGAGTAGTAAAAATCGCTAGTCACGATTGTGTTTAGTAAACCCTAGGCTGGATTAACATGCGTATTCCATAGTTATGAATGCCTAGTCGATGTTTATGATTTCCGTTGAACTTAATGATCTTTGTTGAATGTCTCTATCAAGCGTATTCCATGTGAGAGACTTTGATTAGGAATAATTTGGTTGTAATGCGTATCCCATTCAATCCAATGAATCTAGGGAAATCTGAAGGTTAATTTAAGCGTACCTAATTAACTTGGAGCATTGTCATTCATTGTTTGTTGAAGTCATAACTGGGAGTCAAATTATATGCTTATGTTCATGTGTGGATAAGGAACCCTCTAACTAGTTTTTCATCATTCTATTTTATCAATTTCGTTTTTATAATCTGTTTTAATTAGAATCTGTGCATTTAGTTTAAATTCATCCAAAACCAATCCCCCATTTATTTTAAAGTGTTAGATTAGTTAGAAATACATTTAGCTTGTGCTTATAAGTGTTTTGATTCATTTTGTTTCCCAAATTCGTCCAAAGTACTCAAGGTGCTCAAAACTGCCCAGAAAGTGTTTTTTTAGTTTCGAGTGCTTTGGGTACTGTTTGAGTCTTTTGGTTTGTTTTAATGTTTTAAAGTTTAGTTTTGCATCCTTTGAGTCTAGTATAGTGTTTCATATTGTTATTTTACGTTTTTGAGTCAAATCCAAGTGGTTAACAATCCCTCCTAATCCCCGGTCCAGAACGATCCCTACTTATACATATACTACAATTTGACGAAAAGAGGGTTTAATTTGTGTGCGTTTAATTCTCGCATCAGTAGGGTGGATATATTATAATTAAATTACTAATGAGCGTCGCTTTAAACCGACGTAATGTTCAAGTATACGTCACTTTAAATCGACGTTAATGTCAGTGTCGCTTTTAACCGACGCTGCGTAGTGTCGGATTAAGCGAAAAAACCGACACTGAAGGCCTTTCGTGACGCTAGCATTAGTGTCGCTATTCTAATCCGACATTGCATTGTTTTATGTCGGATTTTTGCCAAATTGCCGACAGAAATTGTGTTTTTTGTCGATTTTTGCTTCGCCAGTGATAGCCTATATTGTAGTAGTGATAGTGTGCTAACTAGTGATATCAATATCAATATCAGTATCATACGGCTGAAGCCACCAACCTACACCTGGCATGAAGCCAATATAAGTATCATCGCCTTCAGGCACCAACTTACAACCGCACGAAGCCAATATAAGTATCATCGCTCTCAAACACCAACCTACACCCAGCACGAAGCCAATATAATAGTAACATCGCCCTCAGGCACTAACCTACAACCGGCACGAAGCCAATATAATAGTAACATCTAGATAACACAAAAACCTTGAATATAGACTTTCCAAACATAAGTATATATATTTCAAAAGTATCTTCATAGTATAAAGTCATCCATCATCTATACTATAAAGAAGTGTGTGAAAACATGTTCTAAATAGCATATCGTCATCCATCAGATACCCTATAAGAACATGGGTTTTATAGCGTCTTCACAGATACTTTACTGCCGAAGAGCCACGCAAACTAGCGAAGATGGAAATGTCCCAAATAATTGCCCCTAAGCACATAAAGAGTCTAATTAATAAAACTCTATTATGACAATTGAGTTTGGAAACACAGACATCGGAAACGGATTCAGGACGTCGAATTAGCCTTGGAGGGGTTTTGGACGAAACCCAAAAAAAATCAACCCGAAAAGTCAATGTTGACCGTTGACCGGTCAAAGTCAAAGTCAACGCTGGCCGTTGACCGGGTCGGTCAAAGGGTCAAACCGGGTCACAGGCGTAAAGGGTTTGGGTCCAAAGGTTCCAAAGGGTTGGGCTTTAAGCCCAGCCCATTGTAAAAGGGTTTTGGGGTTTAAAATAAAAATGGATTTGGGTTGGGCTTCACAAGGTTTGGGCCTCTAGACATTTGGGCTCCGAATTTGGGTCAAATGGGCTGGGTAACCCGGCCCAAATGCCTGGGTTGAGGGTGGATTTCAAGCCACCCTTATGATTGCATAGTCCTAAAACATTTTAATGGTAAGCTAATTGATGAACAACATCAAGCCTCCAACTGTGCAGATTAGGGGACAACCTGTGAACCAAAATTCTAGAGGGTAAAATAATTGGTGTGGTGGGGAAATGATGACTATCCGGTGTTTTTAGTGGCATGTAAAACTAGTTTTTTCATCAGAGCGATACATTCATGATTTTTGTAATTCCATAAAGTTTAAAAACAACATAAATCGCCCATAGTAAACATGTGCTTCATCAACTGTAACAAATAAGTTTTAGAAAATTAGGCATATACTAAATACCAAAGTAAGCTCTAGTAAGCTTAGGATTCATGTTTGAATCAATAGATCATAAAAAAAAAAAAATCTTCATAATGCCTAAATTTAAGTCTTATAACAAGTCTTCATAATGCCTAACAAATGGGGTCATTATGAAGACTTGAAATCATAAAGGGGGTCAAACACTTGTTAGTTTTTTTTTTTTTTAATTTTTTAATGTTTACGTGGGTTAGATTGACACGTGGTGTCCAATCATGGTTCACGTGGGCACCACGTCTTTAATTAATGGAGGTTTTGACGTTAAACTTAACGGATGTATGAAAGTGTCCTAGAATTATAACTTTATGTACCAGACTGGGAGATGTATGAAATATTGGAAACCAAGAAACTTTAGAGTAGTAATCTAAGATTAACGCTTAATACTTTTACTCTTTCCTTCTATATTGTTACCGCTTTGTCTCACTTCTCCATCCCTTTATCTTTTTTTCCTTTGGTAGTCATCCATGGATTGTTCTTCTATGTCACTATACTAGATAAAAAATCACATTCCAAACAAGTACCAACCTATTGAAAATGTCACATCCATTATGCCAAGTTAAAAATTTGTTAAATGAACTAGATTACTTTGTCTCCAAAATCAATAGAAAGTCATGAAAGTATAGCCTTCCCAAACCAAGGTTTTAAAACACGCTAGGTGCTAGTCGGGCGGTGGGCTAGCGCCTAAGCGCCTAGGCAGCCTAGGTGGATTTAGGTAAATTTCTTGTATATCTTGTAAATAAGTGCATATTGACACTTACAAAAAATTATACTTGTATAAAATCCATGGATAAGATAATAAAAGAATGATAAAATGCAAAAAGAGTATCCAACAAGTCCAAAATTTAAAAACACATTAAGCATATATGCCATTTAACCATAGTGAGGAGTATTGTAGGATGATGTCACATCCCGGACCAGGGCAGATCACTTCCCGGGCCCGCTCCACCACCATAGCACGATATTGTCCGCTTTGGGCCCTGACCACGCCCTCACAGTTTTGTTTTTGGGAACTCACACGAGAACTTCCCTATGGGTCACCCATCCTGGGAGTGCTCTCGTGCGCTACTCGTTTAACTTCGGAGTTCCAATGGAACCCGAAGCCAGTGAGCTCCTAAAAGGCCTCGTGCTAGGTAGGGATGAGAATATACATATAAGAATCACTCCCCTGGGCAATGTGGGATGTCACAATCCACCCCCCTTAGGGGCCCGACGTCCTCGTCAGCACACACGCGACCAGGGTTAGGCTCTGATACCAAATTGTCACATCCCGGCCCGGGACAGATCACTTCCCCGGCCCGCTCCACCACTGTAGCACGATATTGTCCGCTTTGGGCTTACCATTCCCTCACGGTTTTGTTTTTGGGAACTCACGAGCAACTTCCCAGTGGGTCACCCATCATGGGATTGCTCTAGCCCCTTCTCGCTTAACTTCGGAGTTCCTACGGAACCCGAAGCCAATGAGCTCCCAAAAGGCCTCGTGCTAGGTAGGGATGAGAATATACATATAAGGATCACTCCCCTGGGCGATGTGAGATGTCACAGATGACACATGTACAACAAGTTCACAATTTAAAACAACATAAAATGGAAAATAAGAGGAAAATAAGGAAATTTAGTAATGTAAGATACTTATCTTTAGCATTCCGGAATTTAAGTTGATACACAACACACCTATTCTATAAAATTAACAAAATTTCAAGCTATAATTAGAACTTAGACTTTAAACAAATTTCACAAAAAAACAAAAAAAAAAAACCACCCAGCCGCCTAGCACCGCCTAGCCCACCTAGGGCCGCCTAGAGCCACCCCGATTTTTCCAGCCGTTTTGCACAAAATTGCTTCGGTTCCAAGGCGCCATCTAGGGCGTTTTTTAGAACACTGTCCCAAACTAACGGTCACCACCACCCCCATCATGCCATCACCTCCAAATCAATGCAAAACCACAAACTCCACCATACAACTCAAGCCTCCAACATCGGGAAGAAAGTCATGGAGGTTGCTAAAAATGGTATGGACATCCATGATGTAGCCACTACTATCTTCACCGTCACAAAGAAGTGTTGGAAAATATTAGTATTTTATGTTTATTTGATTATTTGGGTTTGCTTGTTAGTTTAGTAGGGCCTAGGCCATCTGAATTAGGGTTTCTAAGATTTGCTTTCTATAATTAGTCACGATGTAGCCTCTTGGAGTTTTGTAGCCATTTCGGTATTTTTGTTTGTTTAATAAAATTCTTATTATTTTGTAATCTTATTCATTGCGCACTCTGATATTGAACTTGGTATCAGACCAGGTTTGATCCTTTGGGATTTAATCTGCTGTTGATTGGTGTCAATTTGTTGTTATCAGTTTTGTTTGTCAGTTTACTAGGTATCAGTTTCGTCCGTCGTCTTCCGCTGTTTGTTTTTTTTCTGTTGTAGATTCATCTTAAAAATTGTCGTTGTTCATTGTGGTAAAAATGTGTTTGCTTGTTCTTCGTGCATAGCATCCGTGGTCGAAGCTGTTCTTGTCGCCACCACCGCACTGCAATCTGCCCAGACAACCTAACCCGTCCGCTCCTTGAACCATGAACCCGCACCACCTGTGACCCACCCGCACTAGCATCTGCACGAACTATCTGCTGCAATCCCTTCTGCACCAGAGACAAAATCCCATCAAATCCACCTCACTGCATCACTCCCGTCCCTTGCGATCTAACCTGCATCAGCACCTTGATTTGAATTTGCACCCGCTGTCTTGAACCTGAACCCGTATCTGCATTGCACTCGGGGTCACCTCTGCAGTAAGCACTTGCTCTTGTTTTTCGCAAGTTAAAGAGGAGAATGGAAAAAGTAACAAAGGAAAAGAAAATTGAAAGAGAAAAAAAAAAAAAAAAAGAAGAAGAAAAGTTTTGCTTGCAGTGGAGAAGATCCCAGCAAAATGAAAAAAAGGACAAAGAATAGGAAAAGTGAGTTTGTTGCCGAGGCAAGAGTTTTGTTGGACTAACGACCACTTGGGTTACGTTGTAAACATGGCAAATTGGATTTTTGGCTTGTTTGCTCAAGTTGTTTGGAAGCTCACAATTGGCATTGACATGAAATCTTGCATTGGTACTGGCATTGGAATCTTGCACTAGCACTAGCATTAGAATCTTGCATTGGCACTGACATTGGAATCTTACATTGGCATTTGCATTTGGAATCTTGCACACCGATGAAATTTCGTATTGGAATTGGCATCGGAAATTAGCATAATGGAGCTTGCATCCATATCTGCTTGTTGGCAAATTCATGTCGTGTACCGCCATGAGTATGAGGGGGATATTGGAAAATATTAGTATTTTATGTTTATTTGATTATTTGGGTTTGCTTGTTAGTTTAGTATGGTATAGCCCATTCGAATTAGGGTTTCTAGGTTTTGCTATTTATAAATATAGCTTATAGTTTAGTAGAGTATGAATAATTAATAAGTCACGATGTAGCCTTTTGGAGTTTTGTAGCCGTTTCGGTATTCTTGTTTGTTTAATAAAATTCTTATTATTTTGTAATCTTGTTCGTCGCACACTCTAATATTCAAGTTGAAGAATTGAAAATTTTACAAGCTGAGAATCAGCGAATGAAGAGATCGCATGAGAAAAAACATGCTCCTTGAAATCCTATTTGAATTTTTAACCCTATTCTTTGTTAGGAGATTGTCCTCCTAATATAATTTCAGATCATTGATTTTTTTTTTTTTTTTTTTCATATTAAATAATCTATGTTTGAAATTTTAGATATTGAGGCAACTAGTAAAAAAAAGTTAAACTTATGTTGTCATCTAATATATGGTTAAGATGGGTAATATGACAGACACATTTGTGAGAAGTTTCAAAGTAAAATTTCAATTATTTAAGATATAATATGAGGATATATAATCAAAGTTGGGCAAGTTGTTTGACATTAATGGGATAAACATGAAATTCAAGAGTGGAAGCATAAGCCTTGGTTGCTATTTGAACATTCAACGCTTCCGTTGGATGCAACCCATCAAAGAAAACAATTGTCGTCCTGTTTCTGTTCTCACATGTTTCTCCACCTCTCTCGCACAATACTCCTTTTCCACCTGCATTTGTTAATTTGTTATTGCACCAGAGATTATATATATATATCGACAGAGAAGCCTAGAAGAAGGGAATGAAATGAACCTTGAATTTGAGATATCACTTTGCAACAGGGGTTGCTCGTGTCTTCAAAGCCTGTTGTAATAAAGGCACCAAAAAACATTAAGTCATAACATTTCGTTGTCTTTGTTATAAGGCGTTCGACAATGGTTTAGGTGAGTTTGAGTCCTATATATAAGAATTAGACATCTTGAGTTTGATTCGTATGACGTTATTGTTATGTGATCAGGTAAATGTGAGTCTATCTATTAATATTCACCCACATTTGTCTGAGTTTGGTTACTTTTTGGACGGTTTGATGACCATTTTGTTGTCAGTTTTTTAATATATTAACTCAAGAATTGGAATCACTCTCATATAACTTAATTTTTCAGTCATTTTTAAGATCGAGTTTCTAATTTCATCTCTCTCGAGGATGATAGTTTCTAATTCCAAAAAAATTCAAAAGAATGATTCATTTAAGGAGCCTTACCTTCACACAATTTTTCCTTAACCGCCTGCATGCTTCCCTCGTAGCAAAGCAGCTACATCATGTCACGCATGGTTAGAGATACGGGCTTCTTTTACAAAAGAAAAGCACCAAGTAAGAAGTAAAAAATCAACCAAGACATAGTACTTGGGCAAACAAACGATGGATACAATGCTATGAAAATAAGAATACCGAACTGCTTATCCAATCTGTAAGCGTATCACATTAGCAACAATTATATGACAATTAAATTATAAAATCTCTGCAACGAACTTGATATATTAAACAATTGACCCGAGTCTAATAGCAAGCTCTACTTTAAAGCATCATATAATATCATTTATAAACAATTTTTACACGATAACATCTCAAAAATATTGTCTTAATTAATGTAAGACTATGACTTCCTAGTTTCACTGTATTGAATTGGATAAATATAACTAGAATACAAGAAGAAAAGATATGTGTGGAAATGATATTCAGTTTGGGTCTGACTGTATAAGGGATGCAGTTGCCTTCTCCGTATTCCTCCCTGATGTTAGAGGCGATACTCCCGAAATTTGGAATGATGAAAATGAGGAGGGAGTTGGGGCTGAGTCTGCGGTAGTGGATAAAGGGCTGATATTACTGCTCACATTCATGCTGGTTCCACTCGCAGACCCTTCGATGACAGCCCTTGGGTCTGGGGGGTATTCAATATCTGTAATTCCTTCCAGCATCTGCACAACCTTTCCCATCATCGGCCTGTGAGATGGTTGTTCATGTATGCACCAGAAGGTTACCTGAATTGCTCTCTTCACTTGATCCATATCAACATCTTGGTCGACTAACCTTCTATCGACAATTCCCCTGATGTTACCCTTCTCAAATTCCTCAAAAGCCCATAAGGAGAACTTCTTCCTATTTGTTGCCTCAGAAACTTCAAAATTCCTTCTCCCACTCACTATCTCTAGCAAAACCATACCGTAACTGTAAACATCAGATTTGGAAGTTATTGGAAGATTTGCTAGCCATTCAGGTGCCAAATACCCTCTAGTACCTCTAACACTTGTCAAGGTTCGATACCTATGGTCCTTTGGATTAACGAGCTTTGCGAGGCCAAAATCTGACACTTTGGCATTGTAATTCTCATCTAACAGAATGTTCTCCGGTTTTATATCACAATGCACAATGCAGTCTCGGCACTCCTCGTGAAGGTATGTGATCCCCCTTGCAGTGCCAAGGGCAACGTTGAACCGAGACTCCCAGTTCAACAACTTTCCTGATTGCTCTTCTGTTGCAAAAAGGAAACTATCAAGGGACCCATTTTTCATGAACTCATATACCAGAAGCCTATGGCGCCCCTCGGAGCAAAAACCAATCAGCCTCACCAGATTCAAATGGTGGGTGCTACTAATTGTTGCAACCTCCATCCTGAACTGTTTCTCCCCTTGCTCAATCCCCTCAAGTTGCTTAACTGCAACAACAGTTCTATTAGCAAGAATGCCTTTATAAACAGCCCCAAATCCTCCTGCCCCAAGCTTCTCCTTGAATCCCTTGGTTGAGCGTTGGAGATCCTTATACGAGAACTGAACCGGTGCACCAGAAGCATACTCAAGAAGCGCATATTGAGCAGACAATCCACCAAAGCTGCGACTGTTTCTGCAAAACCACCACCACAAACCACCTTCAAATGCCATCAAACCAATGAGGGTGGCAATAACTACAACAACCACTATCCAAGCACGCAACTTCCGATCTTTTTTGTTGCCAGCAGTCCCCAGTGATGATGATGGATTTGGAATCACTGGTCCACATACCTTGATATATGAACTACTGGACATAGCTGGACTGTGATACCCACTCAGAAAACCTGGTGTCTTGGAGTAACAAAGCCCTGTGCCATCAGACAAAGAAGTCGAAGCATCACAAGCACTACTTCCAAGACAATTCAACCTGCAAGCCGATATTCCCGCAAAGAAAATCTGCGACTCTGTCTCAGGAGGGTACGTCAAGAACCGAGTGTGTTCCAAGTCCAACATAGTCACACTCTGAGGACAATCCTTAATCTCCATCTTCCTCTTACATCCTTTCCTGCTATCCTTGGGATCAACAAGCTCAAAATTAAGAGACATACATCCGCATACCGGATCAGTATCGTTATAACTACAAACTCCCATGTCCCCACAATACCCGAAAACCTCACACTGATCAGTAACAGCTGCCCATCTCTCTGTTACAGTCCCACTACCTCTAGAAGAGCTATAAATCCTCAGATTCCCATCACTCCCCAACTTCAAAAACCGCAAAATATCACCCGCTTCGGCATAATCACTACTATAAGCAACAATAGCATCAGTGGACAATTGTGGATCAGAAATTGACAGAATACCAATTGACCGCAATCCTAGAGTAGGCGAACTCAAACTCGTATTAACAGTAGAATTCAATCCCTGATTCCAATACACAATACTATCATTCCACAAAAGTGTAAGGTTCCCGTTTTTCACAAGCTTAAACGAGTACAACCCAGATCGCAAAACCTTACTCACAGTGAAGTTCTGCCAGGGGACGATCGAATCAGTGGGGTTGTCGAAGCTGGACCAGACCGTAACAGTGCCGTTTCGGAGAACCAAGTTGCCTGAATCGTCAATCTCAGCCGAAGAGACGCCGCGGCTGGTGGTGTTGGAGTCCCAGAGAGTGGCGCCGGAGCCGTTGACGAGGCGAAGGGTGCCAGATTGGAGGAACTGGAGGGTTCCACCGGAGTCAACTACTTTTCCTGCACCAGCGGACCAGACGGGGACGCCGCCGGAGTAGGAGATGGCGGCGATGTAAGAAGGCGGTGAAGTGGGGGGGTCGGAGGAGATGAAGCCGAGGGAGAAGGTGTCGGATGGGGAGGACCAGGTGGTATTTGGGTTGGCGGCGGAGAGAGATGAGCCTGGTGAGATTGTGGTGGAGGCGGAAGCGGCGGCGGAGAGGAGAAAGGCGATCAAGAGGTGTGAAAGACTGATGTGCGTTTGGAGCGCCATTTTTAGGTGAGCCTTGGATTTTGGGTATCAGTTCATTGGTGGGTGGGCAGAGGAGAAAGTTCAGTGTATTTAAGGAGGAGGGAGGAGGAAGAAGGAGGAGGGAGGAGCGAATCAGGTGAGGGATGGAAAGGAAGACTCTGACTAACAAATTTGAGGGGAGGACGGCGTTTGACTCGTGCCAGCCTAGATCTGCTGCACCCGGTTTTTCTTCTGAACGCACAGCTAAATATAAACGCCGTTAACATATGTAAAAATATGAGGAAAACTCAAGTTAGAGTTTCAAATATTTTTATTGACCAAAAAGATTTAGTTTTGTTAGTATTATCTCTCATCAATCTATAAAGTATTGATTTATTTATTGGAAGTTCATTATTTTTCTCAAGATTAATCTAAATCAAATGGGAATAACCAACCAACAACACTACACTACGTAAAATAATATTACCGAATTTTGCTTTCAAGTTCATCAATATTAAGTGGAACTATATCTCTAGAGATGTTAACTTTGTAGCTAATGCGTTAGCTCGTCAGTGCTTCACTGTTTCTGCTAGTCATATTTAAGAGTAGGGTATCCTACCTCTTACTGAAAATTTTTGCATAAAAAAATAAATTATCGAAAATCACTAGTACTCTTTTGTGATTTTTTAAATGCAACTCCAACTTTAACCCTAACACTTTAAAATACCTACTGTGCATTTTAAATATTTTATATTTATAAAAAGAAAGATAGTGTAAAGGCCGGGCGATGAGATTAGTAATAACAATATTCAAAATAAATACCAAATCATTATTAAATTCGTGGCTTTTGGTTGTTGTGTTTTCCAGCCATTAATTCTTTTTTATTTAGGGAAGGTACTTTTTCAAGAATTGAACACGTGGGTTTGAGAAGAAAAGTCCAGCCTTTGATGTGCGTTAACGGCGTTAAGGTTTAGTCAAACAACGTGAGGGAAGGAACCGGAAACCTGACAAGATTTCAACATCTGACAACCGCCGGATCTCTTTTTATCGGACTTGTCTCATTTTATTTTTGTCGTTTTTCTTTTTGTTTTGGGGCCCAGTTGACCAACGAATCCTCTGCCTCAAAGTTAAACTGTTCAATTTCAGGCTGCGCGCATCATTTGGGGTTTTGAGAAAAGGACATCATACTAACTAATGTTCAATTTTTCTTTTATTAATGTAACGCTCATCTTTGACTTCTTCTTACTTTAATTACAATTTACAAACTTAATAAAAAAAAACTCGACCACATATTTCATGCTTATGCTCTTACACGTATTGTAGTTTTCACATTATTGCACATTTGTTGAGTTTTGGTTGAAATGAGTGGTTACGTTTTTGCCTTATAATTAGAGTTTTGATTGGACCACATCCGAATACTATATACGGTTTTTAAATTTTAATTTATTTTTTCCTAAACTTGTTTAATTTTTTAACACTTTAGGTATCAGATTGGGACGGAAAAAAAAAGTTATGAAATTTTGAAAACCAAGAAACTTCAGATGATAATATGAGATTAACCCTTAATACTTTTACTCGGTCCTTCTATGTCGTTACCGCTTTGTGTCTCTCCTCCATCCCTTTTCCTCTTTTTCTTTGGTGGTCATCCGTGGATTGTTCTTCTATGTCATACAAACTCACATTCCAAACAAGTATCAACCTATTGAAGACGTCACATCCATTAAGTTCAGCTAAAAATTTGTTACATGAACTAGGTTACTTTGTCTCAATAGAAAGTCATGGAAGTATAGCCTCTACCAACTAATGGTCACCACCACTCTCATCATGCCATCACCTCCAAACCCAACACAAAACCACAAACTCCACCCTACAACTCAAGCTGCCAACATCGAGAAGAAGGTCATGGAGGTTGCCAAAAAATGGTTTGGACAACCATGTTGTAGCCACTACCATCTTCACGGCCACAAAGAAGAACTGAAAATTTTACAAGCCGAGAATTGGTGAATGAGGAAATCACATGAGAAGAAACAAGGTCCTTGAAACCTTATCTTTATTTTTAACCATGTTCTTTGTTTGGAGATTGCCCTCCTAATATTGAGTGTTTTTTTTCTTTTTTCTTTTTCTCTTTTTTTTTTTCCATATTATATAATCTATGTTTCAAATTTTAGATACAGAGGCAACTAGTAAAAAACAGTTAACTTATGTTATCATCTAATATATGGTCTAAGACAGGGCCATCTCTGAGATTTTGAATGCTCTGTGGAAAATTTGAAAGAAGGCCCCTCCTTAAGATAGTTTTTTTTTATTTTTTTTTTTGTTTTTTTTTATTTAAGAAAAAAAACAATGCAGTGATATTAGAAAACAGTCACTTAAATCAAAATAAGTTTTATCACTCACTGAATGCAAGTTTACAAATGTTATTAATTATAAGTAAAAAGAGTTACAAACATAACCTTCACTAAACAATCAAAAGCAATTCATTCTTAAACAACCAAACATGAAAAACATAAAACTTCAAAACTCTAACTTCGAAGTTTCACTTGAACATATAATATTATTATATATATCGTTTTTTAGGTGTTATTACTAGCACACAAAATATCTCATTTTATTCCAAATTTTTATATTTAGAAAGGAAAAAAAAAAACTCTTATAAGCAGTGCACAAAGAGATTTTAAAGTACTAACAAAATCATTTTTTTTTTCATATAGAACATTATTACATAATATTAGATGACAAATTTTGGGGACCCCATCAAATTTGGGGCCCTGTGTGACCGCACATTTCGCTCCCCCTCAACACCCCCTTTGGTCTAAGATGGGTAATATGACAAACACATTTGTGACAAGTTTCAAGTTGAAATTTCAATTATTTAAGATAATAATACGAGGATATATAATCAAAGTTGGGCAAGTTGTTTGACATTAATGGGATAAACATGAAATTCAAGAGTGGAAGCATAAGCCTTTGTTGCTATTTGAACATTCAACGCTTCCGTTGGATGCAACCCATCAAAGAAAACAATTGTCGTCCTGTTTCTGTTCTCACATGTTTCTCCACCTCTTTCGCATAATACTCCATTTCCACCTGCATTTGTTAATTTGTTATTTCACCAGAGATTCTATATCGATAGAGAAGCCTAGAAGAAGATCATCAAAAGATGAATGAAAAAAACCTTCAATTTGAGATTTCACTTTGCAACAGGGGTTGCTCGTGTCTTCAAAGCCTGTTATAATAAAGGCACCAAAAAAATTAAGACATAACATTTTGTTGTTTATGTTATAAGATGTTCAACAATGGTTTAGGTGAGTACGAGTCCTATATATAAGAATTAGACATCTTGAGTTTGATTCATGTGACATTATTGTTATGTGATTTGGTAAATATGAGTTCTATCTATTAATTGTAGGACCATTTATTTTTTCTTTCCTATTTTATGATTGGTTAATTTTTGGACCGTTTGATGACCATTTTGTTTTCAGTTTTTATTTTTTGTTTTCACTTTTTTGAAAGTTGAAAACGGAAATTTTATTTGGTAACTACTTTCAGGTTTCTAAAAAATAAAAATAAAAACTGATAACTACTCTCTATTGAGTTTTCACTTTTTGGTTTTTTTGAAAATTGAAATTACAAGATTTCAGTTTTAGTGAAAACTAAAAACGAAATGATTATTGAACGACCCCGAATATCTGTCTCATAGATAGTTGATCATTTATTGTATAGAAGAAGTGTAATATATTGACTCAAGAATTAGAATCATTCTCATATAACTTAATTTTCCTGTCATTTTTAGGATCGATTTTCTAACTTCATATCTCTCGAGGATGATAGTTGTT
Organism: Pyrus communis; assembly: GCF_963583255.1. NCBI lineage: Eukaryota > Viridiplantae > Streptophyta > Magnoliopsida > Rosales > Rosaceae > Pyrus > Pyrus communis. The sequence goes on from NC_084804.1 coordinate 31,852,638, forward strand.
GATTAATCAAAACCAAAATTAAATTCAGGATTGAATTACCTGTGGACGTAGGATTCTGGATGATGTTAGTCATAATGTTATATGTATTGACCAAAGCAAAACTGAAGTCAGGCATATCACTTTTGAGAGCATCCAGCAGTGTCCTCAGTTGAGTGTTGTACAGATGAGCTGCTTGGTTCAGAGCTTGAGGACGGCCAATATAATTTGGCCTGTTAACAACAGGACTGTACCCTAGTGGATTTATCGACATTACCACAAATTTTCGACCTCCCAAAATGTACAATTTCTGCAAAACTAAATCGCTTTCATGATTAAAATTGTGTAAACATTACTTGCTCAAACAAAACAGTCACACTATAAGGGATGATGTTTGAACACACGAAACTAACGCACTTGATGACACATACTCTATTATATGTGAGATCTACATATAATGATAGGACTCACTTTTATTAGAAGGTGTGTCAACTAGTGTGTTCCCTTTATTTGTCCAAATGATACTTACTATGGTCTAATGATATTCTTCTTCACTTGCAAGTGAAAAGTCATAGGTTTAAATCTTGTAAATCGCAAGTTCAATACCAATTAATTTCCACCCCTTAAAAAAAATTACGTGTCCAAATGGCTTTATTGATACGGTAAATGCACCTTGAGTTTTTGAGCTAGAGATGCTATGAGAGTTGCTGTGAAGGTTTGGAGATCAATTTGGAAGTAGGATCTCTTGAGGAAATAATTGAACATGTAATCATTCCCACCAACTCCCACAACAAACAAGTATCTTGGAAGAGATTGAGAGCTATTGCACGCCAGCTGAGCTTCTAACTCTGGTAATGTCACCTCCTGAAAGTCCCGGATTTGCTGACTCAAACTTATAACAATATTTCCCTGAAATATTAACTAGCTAGCTTAATGATTGATTATCTTAAATTCTTAATTTAAATTACTAACTATGCATGGTAAATATAACTTTAAATTAAATTTACTCGAATCGGAAATTTCTCGACTTTATATATAGGAAAATTATTTACTATATATATGAAATATAGAATCATTAATTTTGTCATACAGATCAAGCAAGCAGATGCAACTATATATAGGTGACTTGTGAAACACGTGAGTACTACAATTTGTGTATGGTTGTCGATCACATGTTACATATGAATTTAAATCTTTTACTTACATGAATACGTCTCAGGTGGGTTGGCTAGTGTAGCTAATATATGTTCCAATCTAAGTACAAGATGTGTCTTTCCTTAATCTTGTTTCGTCAAATTTAGTGTGTACGATTATACGAATTGACTAACATTTCACAAATCTCTATTGTAGTAAGAAGGAAAAAGTGAATAGAATCAAGACTAATTCAAGGTTTTTATAATGTAATCGTACAATTAATAGACAAATTCTTAGCGTAGAAGTTTACTCCCCTTGAATGATGACCTAAACGAATTAATACACCCTTAAATATGTATATTGTTTATCAAAAACCTTGGATCAATATGTGGGTAAATATTTATATGAGCTGTTTATCGAATTTCTTGTGTTCGACTATATAAAAATAACTAAAAATATTAGTATAGGTTCAGACGTACGTACCCCAACAAAGCCGGTATCATCTAAGATACCCGAAGAGCCAGAGGCATGGTTGACACCATGAACAATGTTAGACCCCTTGGTTGAACGGTCCTTAAATGGTGGGATGAAGGAAGGAAGCATCAGTTGTTCACCAAGAAGGTCAATCACATTTTTACCATTTGTGAATCTCCCAGAAGGTAATCCACTTGGGAAATCTATTCCATAGGGCAAGTAATCGGCCTTCGCCGTGCTTTCGAAGAAGTTATTGTTGCCATTGTCAACCAAAGAGCTTCCAAACACAAAAATGCCTTCGATCGTCACTGCAGCCCCATGATCTTCTGTGAAATCACAAGCGGAACCGATTGGAGATACACAGGCAAACAATGAGAACAAAACCACAAGTGGTTTGTATGGTTTTTCTAGATAGTGGTATTGCATGGTAAGTGGTTTCTGCTATTATTTTTGTTACAAGGAGACAAAGGAAAGGTTTAAATTTGGCTTATTTCCAGGACCAAACTCTTCGTTTTTTCCCAAAGTATGAGTAGAAGAACCTGGTGAACGGGTATTTGTTGACCGTAAAGTCTGTCTTAATTAATATTCACCCACATTTGTTTGAGTTTGGTTGTGCAATAATTTCTTCCAAAAAATGGATTTATGTATATTCACCCACATTTGTTTATGTTTTTGTTTTGATACAAGTAATATTAAAAAGTCGGGGGAATCAAACATAGAATCTCGAATTTCAGAATAAAAGTTCTTAATCAACTGAATTACAAATTATATGCATGTGGCTTAAACTTATGCGCAACACATTCTCAAAAAATAAAATAAAAACGACTATGTGCAAAACCTTATGTATATATAGCTCATTTGAATCTCTTTCTCGTTAATTAAGGGTCTTTTTCATTTATCTTTTTTATTTTATTTTATCAATTCTTGTTCAATTCAGTAATGGACCAAATGGTTTCAGTAACAAAAGATAAAAGAAACAAAAAGTCTTGGTGCTGCAATCTCACTTTTTGTGCTTTTCTAATTTGGTACAATAGTTTAGCCCCCACCCACCCTATCCTGATGAAGGTCAATGCAATTGATTACCGTTCCACATTAACACACCAATGCGACATGCAAGTGGATTGTCTGCCCTTCCATTTTCATATTTTCTTCATGCCCTCCTATGATGTGTGGTTACGGTTAAGCCACGTCAATATTTTATATTCCTATTACTTTTTGTTTTATTATTTTTATAAAAAATTAATGTAAAATGTTGACGTGGCTTAACCATGACCACACATCACATGAGGGCATGGGGAGAGTATGGAAATGGGAGGGCAGACAATCCACCTCCAAAGTTAATATAGCTAATTGTACGAACGTAATTAGTAGATTAAGCCTAATTGTTGGTATCGAAATTCGGACAGAGTTTTGATTGTGTTCAACACGTATTTGTCCTGAGTGTTACTTTCAGTCTCAGTACGACAAGATGGGTCAAGGGAAAGAAAGAATAGACGTGCCACTGTTGAAGGCTGCCAATAGAGAGTATTGTGTATAATGTTATGTTGTGTTTGCATGTAGATCTAACTTCTGAACCAATTGAATGTGCACCAAATAGGACGCTAATTCGATTAAGTTCTATCTTATGTCTTGAATGAAGACCTCAAATCCAATGCGAAATAAATGTATGCCTAAGTAATAACTAAAAATGAAAGTAAAACCAGGAAATTGGATGTAATCATTTCATGATGGAATAAAGATTAAAAACGTTTTATAGAAGTGATTTTGGGTTGATGTAAAGAAAGTTAATAAAACGTTAAGAGAATCCACCGAGGTTACTGTATCGGATTGAACTAAAATTGAAACAATGCCTCAAAGAGGTGATTAGGGTGGTTGGAATTACATGTGAATCGAGTTATACCACGGGGTGGCAGAGCTGTAAAATTTTTTCAAATATCAGGGATCGTAGGCAGTGTATATTTCGAAGGAAGACTTTGAGATTGCAACTAAAGAACTAGAGGTTTTGCTAAAGAGCAATTTAGGTTATGCTGAAAAGCAGTTGGGTTGATTGAAGAATCACTTCAGGTTTGCATAATCGTAGAGATTGAATTTGACAAAGGTCCAGAGCTTGAGCCTTTGGCTCTATTTATAGGCAATGGGGGAAAGAGCAGCCTCAATCTTCTTATTGAGCTGGAGTAAGACTAGATCGGTCATTTGCCGCTAACAATGATTGTAATTCCTGGATGGTGGTCTTTAGCTTTGTCTTGTGGCATTTCCCATCATTATTGCAGTGACATTAGCTCGTCGAATGATGTGTTCATCGATATTTAAAGAGATGAGATATTTCTAGGTCTGGTCGTCTGCATGGAAGATGAGCTTTGATGAGGGTCGAGTCGGAATCGTCGAATGGCTTTGGAGTTATGTGAGTTAGTCGCTTGAGCCCTAGGATAGGATCTTGGTTGGGCCTTGAAGTTAGTGGGCCGTGTTGCGTGGCTTTGAGTGAATAAAAATATATTGCCCCCCTAATAGACCTTATTTTTATTTATGGCCCAAACACAAACAATGTTTGGTTTTTTGACAAACGATAGCGTATTAGTGGGTTAAATTGTTAGGAGAGGGGGAGACTGGTGCGGATTGAACCTGCACCAAAGTGCATAAGCATGATTGATTTATGTGTTTGGTATAACTAACCAAACTTTTGTAGGTTGCTTTGGTACATTGATGCGAAAAGGTAAGCAAACTTACATTGTTATAGGTAAACTGATACAATCATACAGAAAAGTGGGGGATTGGGTAAATATATGGAGGCTAGATGGTAAATTTTTTAGCACAATAAATTCTCATTCACTGAATCTCATAGGGTCAACAGCTCTAATGATCCATCAATGGTGAATATCAAGGAATTAGCTTAACAAGGAAATAAAAGTGAAACAAATAAACAATGCATGGCTGATGTTGATGAACATGATGAGTTGTGTTGACTATTCATTTGATGATAGAATAAGCAAATAAAGCCAGAAAGATTGTTTCTCTTGCTGTGTCTTTTCCCTTATCCAAAGCCCTTGTTATATAGTGGCTAGAAGGAGAGAAGAAAAACTAATATGGCCAAAGAACCGACATTCTGTTTAAAAGACAGTTTTCAGTTTTTAGGTAGCATGCGTTTGTGATACAATTTTTATATATTTCAAACATAATCTTTCATATAATTTTTGATTCCACAATTACGCGAGGACATAAATTTATAGTATAGAATAAAAGTTGTTTTTTTGGTGCAGTTGGCCAATCGATCTCACTGAGAAAATTTGAGAGAGCCACCAACTGATGTTAAACTAAAGAAAATTGTTATTAAGCGTCGTTATCCTTTCACCTTCTCTAGAAAGCAGAACTCTCTATACATTGGAGCAGGTAGAACAATTAAGAGGTCATGCTATAGCAAGGATGATGATTGCTCCAAAGGTAATCACAGTTGCTACAACTGCAAGAACAGTTGTCAAAACTGCATATGATTTTTTCTTCTCCGATTTGGGCAGTGCTTTTTGTTGTTCTGTTAGTCACACCCTCGATCCCACTTGTGTCGACCATGACCCAAGAAGCGAACTCCAGAATTTCTCCAGAGAGCTCATTGTTAGAAAGTAACAACTGTGTCAAGGTTCCCATGTAGTCAAAAATTCAGATATCTTACCTGAGAATTTGTTATTTGAGAGATCCAGAATTTCTAATCCACTGAGACTCGAAAGAGTTTCGAGAATAGGTCCTTGAAAAAGATTGCTGCTGAGATTCAAAGCAATCTGTAAAATCGTTGGCATTCTTGGAATGTCACCACTTAAGTGATTTTCTCCAAGTTGGAGTTCCACCAGAGAATCCATGGAGGCAATACTGGCGGGAATGGAACCACTGAGCTTGTTGCCTTGCAAGTTCATGTTAATAAGACTCTGCATGTTTGAAACTGAAGTAGGTATTGAACCATTGAGAGAATTCCTGCTGATATTCAGAATGGACAACTTGGGCAGTAGAGTAATTTGAATTGGAATTCCACCACTCAAATTGTTAAATTTTCCATCTCCAAGTAAGTCAACTTTTGATGTGTTGCATTTGCTGTAGAAGGTACTTTCCCATCAAGCAAATTGCTTCCCAGTCTCAACTTGACCAAGCTCGGAGATTGAATTTCCGGTATCTGTCCCGCCAATCTATTATTCGACAAATCCAGAGTATGCAGATTCAACGAGGACAAGAGGTCCGATGGAATCAACCCACTCAAGCTATTATAACTGAGGTCCAAGTTTTTCAGATGCTTTGCAATGCCATCAGGTATTGAACCATTCAAATTGTTAGAATTTGCTGCAAATCTCCAGAGGCTGGTGATATTGGAAATGCTTTGTGGGATTCTGCCGGATAATCTATTAGCCGAAAGAATCAAAACCTCCAACTTGGCGAGCTCTCTGATTCCATCAGGAACACTCCCGGAGTGATGAATGTTCGTTTGATGATAGAATAAAACAGACTATATTGGGTGAATGATATTATGATTTATTTTATTTAAGTCCCAGAGTGATGAATGTTCGTTTGATGATAGAATGTTCTATCTTTTTATTCGATTAATATTTTCCAGGGCATACAGAGAATGGTGTAACTGTCCATTGAGATCGTTTACAAGTGTCAAATGTCGAGTTATATTGTCCTGTATTCTAAGAGATACATGTTCACTTGTATATTGCTCTAACGACAATGGAGTTTAATCATATATTTACTTGGTAGCAATAGGTTTGATGGAAGTCTTGCTTGTTAAATATATATATGGACTAAAAGTTGTTCTTTTGGTGCAGATTGCCTGTCGATCTCACTGAGAAAATTTGAGAGAGCCACCAACTTGTCCCATAATTTCCTCATGGTTGTGGAAATCATGGGGCACGATCATTGCTCAACTGGTGTTAAACTCAAGAAAATTGTTATTAAGCGTTGTTATCCCTTCACTTTCTCTAGAATGCAGGAGAAGTCTATATATATTGGAGCTGATAGAACAATTAGGAGATCATGCTAAGGAGCAGCTTAAAGAAGTGCCTTCAAACGTTGAGTCTATATATATAAAGAAAATGCAAATGCATACGTCGAAGAATCTTCACATCATAATCTAACTAAAAGAAATCAATAATTTCTTTTTTTGACCAATTTGTATCCAAATAGTGGTATTGCAAGGATGGTGATCGATACAACAACAAAAACAGTAGCCCTAATCGCAAAAAGAATTGTCTCAGTACATGACATTTCTTTCTTCTCCGTTCGGGTTGGAGTGTTTATTGTTGTTCTGTTAATCAAACCCTTGTTCCCACGTGCGTCGACCATGACCCAAGAAGGGAACTCCGGAATTTCTCCAGAGAGCTCATTGTTAGAAAGTGACAACTGCGTCAAGGCTCCTAATGTAGTCAAAAAATCAGGTATCTTACCTGAGAAATTGTTATTTGAGAGATCCAGAATTTCTAGTCCACTGAGCCTCGAAAGAGTTTCCGGAATAGGTCCTTGAAAAAGATTGCTGCTGAGATTCAAAGCAATCTGTAAATTCGCCGGCATTCTTGGAATGTCACCACTTAATTGATTTTCTCCAAGTTGGAGTTCCATCAGAGAATTCATGGAGGCAATACCGACGGGAATGGAACCGCTGAGCTTGTTGCCTTGTAAATTCATGTTAATAAGACTCTGCATGTTTGAAACTGAAGGTGGTATCGAGCCGTTGAGAGAATTCCAGCTGATATTTAGAATGGACAAGTTGGGCAGTTGAGTAATTTGAATTGGAATTCCACCACTCAAATTGTTAAATTGAAGTTTCAAGACTTCAAGACTGCTAAGCTTACCCAAATCCGCTGGTAAAGCCCCAGACAGGTGATTGTGAGCCAAATTCAGCAGCGCCAAATTCCGGCAATCACCCAATTCAGGAGAAATCAATCCAGTCAAGTTATTGTTTTCCAGCTCCAAGTATGTTAGTTTTTTCAGTGTTGCAATCGTCGCGGTAGGTATTACACCATCGAGCGAGTTGCTTCCCAGTCTCAACGTGACCAAGCTCGGAGATACAACTGGCGGTATCTGTCCCTCCAATCTATTATTCGACAAATCCAGCTTCTGCAGATTCGATGATGACAAGAGGTCCGATGGAATCGACCCACTCAAGCTATTATAACTGAGGTCCAAGTTTTTCAGATGCTTTGCAATGCCACCAGGAATTGAACCACTGAAATTGTTAGAATTTGCTGCAAATCTCCACAGGCTGGTGATACTGGAAATGCTTCGTGGGATTCTGCCGAATAATCTATTAGCCGAAAGAATCAATACCTCCAACTTGGCGAGTTCTCCGATTCCATCAGAAACAATCCCGGAAAGCCGATTTTCGCTAAGATCAATCAGAGTCAAATTCTGATATCCCACAATTTAAACAGGGATGGGACCATCAAACATATTCACATAAAGCTCAAGCTCCTCCAAAACCTTGGACTTTCCGAGACGCGTTGGAACAGACCCAGTGAAACGGTTGAAGGTAAGGTTCAAGCTTCTGAGATTGACCAACCCGTCCAACTTGGAGTCAATGTTTCCACTCAAGTTATTTCGAGCAAAGTCCAAAGTCTCCAACCCCGAAAACCCAACAAAATCGGGCAGACGACCCACCAAATTGTTCACACTAAAATTGAGCAGCTTTAACCCACCTAGCTTTCCACAATCTGAGAAAAACCCAGACGAAATTGTGGTTAGACGGTTGTCGGACACATCTAGAATCTGCAGTGACTCAATCCGGCAGACGAGGGGCAGAAAGTCCGAGGAAGATAGAGAATGCCCGGACAGAGAAATCTGGATGACGGCTGAATTAGTCGGGGGATTGCACCGAACTCCCTTCCACAAACATTGGTTTGGTTCTTTGTTGACGTCCCATGGAACAACTCTAGTGGTAGTGTTGAGGTTGTTGGAGAGATGGATCATGGCGGTTTTCTGGTTTGAGGAGAGTTGAGAGAAGACCATGGGAAGAGGATGGTAGCAGAACAAGGACAAGAAAAAATGGAAGTTGAAATACAGGACAAAGAAGGTTGTTTGGCGGCCATACCTGTTCATTTTTGGGATACAAAGGCTATTATGTTACGATGTATGATATGCACTGAATCAAGAATTCTATGGCAGGGATCCGAGGAAAAGATTGATTTCTAGGACTGATTTTCTTCTTTATGAATATGCATGTATGCATGCATGTCAGGGACTAATATTGTTAGAGGGGAGAAGACAGTACAAAAGAAAAATATAAGGGATTTTATATAATGAAAAGTGTGGGAAGAAATTAAATTGTCAGGATTTTGCAAATGGCACTGTATCAGTAACGGAAAGCAATCATGTTTATACATCATGGTGTGGATTCGATTTCCATTGATTATTCTCTCTTAACAACCATCTAACCCATCAATGTAAGCTAGCGCGCCCCTTTCTTTCTCCAAGTCAAGTTTGTTATTGCTACTAAAAATTAAAAAAATATATTGTGGGGGTTTTTTCGTCTATGGAAAATTTGTGGAAAGGAGAAGAAATGTCAAGCGTGAATGAGGAGAGATTCTTAGGGCCGGCATCCAGACCACTAGGAGTGGGCACTTGGAGCCGAAAATCGAAACCAAAACACGAATCGAATCAGACCGCACCAAACGGTTTGGTTTTGGGGTTTTGAAACGGTTGTTGTTTCTAAATCGAACCGCGGCAAAGAAAACAGTTTGGTTTCAGTTTTGGGTTTTCAAAACCGCACCGAAACTGAAACCGCACCATATATTGAATGTTATGTTTTAATTAGTTCAACTACACTCGTCATCCAAATTTGCACCATTATTCGAGTCCATACATGATACATCAGTCTGTCTCTTTCTTTCTCAAAACTCATCTTCATCTCTCTCTCAAAACTCATCTTCATCTCTTCCACAGTCGACATCAGTGCCCTCGATGCTTGCATATTTGCGACCTGGCTGCTTGCATCTTTGCGACATCACTACTTGCATCCCCAGATCCCCTTCATCCGCAACCCTGAACTCTGCAAGTCAAAAGCTCTGCAAAACAGACTTGGCAAATCAATCACTTGCTCTTCTTTCCAGCTAATATGGTAAGAACTTAGAACTTGTATTAGTTAGTTTAGTTAATAATTTGTAATTAAATTAATTTCAGAGTTAGGGTTCGTTTGAATCAAAGATTCAAAAGGGGTACTGGGTTAGGGTTTATAATTAATTTTAGGGATAGGGTTTGTGAATCAAAAGTGGAACTAGATTAGGAACCACCCAAGTACCAATTTAAGTTCTAAATTATTAATTTCATTAGGAACCACCCTCCACTGTTTTCACTTGCTTCTCTTTGGATTTTGTTTTCTTTATTTACTCACATCCTCATACCAGTTCGTAATTTACTATATTGCCTTGGTTTGGTTCAAAATTGTCTTGTTTGGACTCCAAACTTTGGAGTTTGCCAAGTATCGTAATTAAAATTTAGTATATTTTAAATATGCAAGTATTTAAAACACATGATAGAATCTATATAAGTGCATGACCCGTCAATAATTGAAGGAAATAGATGTACTAGGAGCTTAACAATGCTTATCTTGATATATAACTTAAACAAATTGTGCATTATGAAAGATGTATACATATACACTTTTTTTAATGCTTGTGTGTTGTAAATTGGTGCTAATGTTGCATATGGTTAGACAAAAATCTATCTCTGACTTCCTTTGCATATGGTCAGGGAAGCTTAATTTGGTTTTTTTTTTGGTTAGAAAGGCTCATTTTTTAATTTGTTTTCTTTTGCAATATCTGAGCATTTGATCCATTTATGTTGTTTTGCTGCATTTTTTTTACAGTTTTGCTGCTGTTTTTTGCTGCATTGTTGTTGCAGCATGTTCATTAATTAATATATGAAGAAAATAAGACCATCTTATGCGTAAATAAGTGTATATTTTAAATTGTACATTTTTTTCTCAAAAATCGAACTGAAACCGTTTGAAACCGCACCAAAACGAACCAAACGATTTGGTTTCATTTCGGTTTTGGCTTCAAAACCGCACCGAACCTCACCGCAAAAAAAATTCAATTTCAATTGCGATTTTATTCAAAACCGTACCGAACCGCATCGCGTCCACTCCTATGTACCACCTCATAAATCCAGCCTACATAGAAAAAACAACTCATGGCCCACCACTCTTTAATTTGAGACCCACCTCTACCCCACATTTAGACTTTAACCCCCCTCTCACATCAACCCATGGTCACCATCTCCGGGTGCCGGACGGAAGAAGTTTCCGTGAATCAGGGGTTGCGTTGACAGGTGGATCACGTCAGTTGACTTACTACATAAGGACTTGAGCTGAACTGAGACTGGTCTGAGTAATGTTGTCCTCTCATTCCCCATCCCTCGCTGGGCGTGGACCGTGGAAGTGTGGATTGTGGAAAGCTTGACTAAAAGTAGGAGGACCAGCTTTTGAGGAAATGATACGGAAATTCGACTAACCCTAGCAAAACATATGCTGCTTTGAAAAAAATGTAAAAATACGTTAAAGGTAGGACTAAATAATTAGAAGTTGTGACATGAATTTTTTTTTTTTAATTTTTTTTTTAATTTTTTTTTTTTAACATACGATATTATTTATATTAAGAAGATGAGAAATGGGCTAAACCTCATATTGGGTTAACCATAATAATGTGGTTCAAATTTGTATTTGGTGGAAACCGAATTTAAGACCTCTACTTACAAGTGAAGATGAATACTATTAGACCGTATTACTAAATAACAAATTTACGTCTATCTTACACGTAGCGTGAGCTCCGTCCTCTGGCTTTGTATTGGCAGTATTATGTGTTAATAGTATTGAAAATATTTTGTGACTTTACAAGGAAAGAGTACGATGTCTCCTCCTCAATCCAAGAATAAAATTTAAAACCTTCCACCTCGGAGGTTTTTAAGTTTTCTTAGGTCGAACTTGATCTCTTGGAGCCCTACTAAGTGGCGTATTGTATCACCCTCAAGTGCAAAATATGAGTACTGTACCTTTTTTTGGGTCAAACTGAGTATCGTATCTTGGCCCATGCTTGTGCTGAAATTTTACGTCTATCTTATTTGTAATGTGAGCTCCGTCATCTTGCTTTGTATTGACACTATTATGCACAGTGACGAAACCAATATGGGATCATTAGTTGTTTTTTACCCCAACAATATAGGTTCGTTTCTATATTGTATTTGACTTTTATAAACAACTAAGGCAAATTAAATTACAACTTCTTCCTCCTACTTCTTCTATTTTCTTCTATCATATTTGTCTTTCTTTTCTCTCTTCTTGTATGAAATGCTTTAATTGTAAATCATTAGCAGTCTTTAACATTACTTTATAGTATCTTGCATCTACCATCGGCAAGCCTCTACAAATAATAGTAATTGCCGACATATGTTGGCATATGTTGACAGGAATTGACAATTGCCTATTAGGTCCTCGACGTAATTGCCCAAATTTTTTTTTTTTTTTGTTGATATTATGACCCCATTATTTAAAAATCTTGGCTACGTGTTGTGAGAACCTTCGTACCACATATATGGCTACTAATTTGGTATTTTTTGTTCGCACCAAACACAATGAATTAAACTTTTTACGTGAACCGTGAGCGTGTAAACTTTTTACGTGAACCGTGAGCGCGTAAAGATGGACCCTCTCACCAAAGAGCTTCATAAACTTTGTTTTCATCTTTTACTGGCCAAACTTGTCCTTCGGATGTCATTAAGTTATAGATTTTCTTGCATTTTCAGGAGCTGTGAACCGTGAGCACGAAAAGATTATTTGTTCCACAAGTATTATACTTATATGTAAATTAGATTTTCTTATTTTTGAAAGAGTTCTAATCCTTGAGTCACAATGCTCGTGATGTATATATAAAAAGTTTACTTTATGAACGAATTCAACCAATTCAATATTTCTACATTAACCTTTTCAATATGATAGTGTTAGATAAAAATAAATAAATAAATATGTACTGTCGATTTAGTATGGCCAGATTTTAGTTTTCTAAGGGCAAATGTTCATCCCAAATCTTACGTAATACAAGTGAGAGAGAGAACCAACTTGATACTTAGGGGTTTGGTACGAAAGAGAAAAAAAATAAGGTGTTAACATGGATATTTGTGTGACCCGGTCCTACGTTTGTCATGTCATCATTTTGAGGGAAGACTCTTTGATCAGAAACTGGATCACTGTTGGATGAAAGACTCGTTGACTCACACTTCACCACCCTTAGATGACAAACTCTTTAGCGCATGTATTGTAACATATATATATATATATATATATATATTAACATAAATATATATAGTGGTTCACCCATAAACGGGACTATGTCCATTGTAGTCTATAATATAGTGGTCAACCCATCACAAGGGAATATATATTTGCATTAACACAAGGGAAGGAACATTTTTTTTTCTTTTGAGGGAGTGACTGTGGGAGGCGGAGGCAAAGAGAGAAGGCATCTTTTGGTAGGAAAAATAATGAAAAGGACTTAAAAACTTTGAGTTTTAACGATAAGGACAAAATAAAGGGTAAAGTAAATAGTACCATGATTGACTTTTTAAATAAAGGGTAAAGTGAATAGTACCATGATTGACTTTTTAGTGTAAAAATATGATTATTCGTTAAAATGAACAGTACCAGAAGTTTTTCGTTAAAGTTTTCTCCTTTAGCTTTCAATTATAATTATTGTTGTAGAGAAAAAGAAAAGAAAAAAAAAACTTTCAATAAAGAATATACTACAATCTCCAAAACTGAAGATGAGAGTGGGGTCGGAGGAAGGGGAACTTTTGGAATGACCAGGGTCGGTTTGGCTCAATCCTGTTATGATTTTCCTCCTTTGGTCTTACTTACTCCCCCTCTACTTCTTATGGTTTAAAGTTTGGCCTTTGGTCTTACTTACTCCCCCTTTACTTCTTATGGTTTAAAGTTTGGCTTTTTATGTTATATAGTATTTAAGGTTTAGTAGTAATCCTCTTGATTTGAATGATGAACTTGATATTAAATTATTATAGAAGATCCACTCAAAGTCTTCTGCCTTCTTCGCAAATATTAAAAAAGAAAAAAAAAAAAAAAAACCCTAGATTTAGGAGTTCCACAACTGCAATCCCTTCTTCCGACTTGGTGTCGACAACAGCCCTTCATGCCTCTTTCTAGCCTTTCTCCCTCGTCCCCTATGTCCTCCTCCCACTTCTTCATCCCTTATGTTTCTTCACTCCCCTCTTGCCCTTTTTTCCGCCCCCACCTTTCATGCTTCGTCTTCCCTCTCATCTCCTATTTCTTCCGAATGATTGGATTGGAATGGATAACCCTCTAAATTCGATATATCTGAAGATAAAGAAGAATGATTTTTCATTTCCAAGGGATTAGATGAGGGTATTAGATATGAAGAGTGTTGGAGAACAATTTAGAAACAATAAAATAACAGAAATATAGAACCGAAATACTTATACTTTATTATTTAAAAATACTTGCAATACAGAATGCAATAACACAATAATTACAAAAAATTAAAATGATACTAACTTGAATGAATTGAAGGTAGAGGCTAGCACAAATGCTATGTCCTTCGAACAGTATTTCCATCCCACTCGTGTGCTTGTGGTTCTACAACGTCTGCTCGACCAGGATACAACTACCTAATTCTACAACCCGCACTTGATTATAGAACTCTAGCGAATTGCTTTGTGTGTTTACTCTCTGGAAATTTTGTACGGAAGATAAGGAGGAAGAAAAGATGATTCTCACTTGGATACTGTGATTGCAAATATATAGGTTGTTTCACACCCTTTCAAATACCTGTTCAGTGTATTTGAAAGTACACAACTCTTTCTAATAGCTGTGTCTTTTAATCAAAACGTACAACTCTTTCTAATAGATGTGTCTTTTAATCAAAACGTTTTTTTAATTAATAAATTAATTAAAAAACTTAATCCGAAAATTAAAATTAATGAATCTGATTAATTTTAAATTCCAAGGCCCCAAGGCCCTTGTCTTGATTAATTAATATTAATTGTATTTAGGCTATATTATATTCAAGCCTAATCCACACAACCATAAGGCCCAAGCCTTCAATCCATTTCCAAATAGTCCAAGTTCTAATTACTAAGAATAAGGAATAAGCCTATATAAAGGCTAGTAAAAAAATACTGTTGACCAATGTGGGGCAAGAGGGTCTCAAACTCCTATAATACCCCACATTTGAGACGACTCTTTGGTCCTAGAACTACTAAGATACGAGAGTAAACAATAGATGTGACATACATCAGGAGAGGTGTCTTTTGGACTTGAACCTACCTTAGTATATACTTATCGGATTTACTAGATGATGCAGTGAATATAAAATCTTGAACTGTTTATCTCCGCAGTAAACCAAGACAATAAGCAAAACATATGCCACATTTACACATCACAAATTCATACGTTTGTGTTCTTTTTGGTCCTGAACAAATCCTGGATTCATGAGAGTTTTAGAGAATGTAGCCATGTAATTCTCATAAATGCGACCCCACATTTACTCTCATATAGGTGATATTGATTAAGAATAGGCTGCTACTATTCCACTTGATTTACAAGTATCAATATCATTAAACTAATGTATCCTACATCATCAGCAGTCACCACACTTCTTGCATCATAGGAATGGGTATGTAAGTGTGTTTCTTTTTTAATCTAGCCAAACCAGTTTGCCTATTGAACCTAGACCATGGGATCTCCAATCAACTAGGTTAGGTTTCCGTTTGGCAGTTTCATTTTACTCTATTGGCTTTAAACCCATTCCCCTCGATGTATGCTTAACTTGCTCTCTAGACAAACGTTTAGTAAGCGGATCCACAATATTATCTTTTGACTTAACATAGTCAATAGAAATTACACCACTAGAGAGCCATTGCTTTATTGTATTATGCCTTCGTCTAATTTGTCTAGACTTCCCATTGTATACACTATTTTTAGCTCGATATTGTGCAGCTAAACTATCACAGTGTATACATATTGCCGTTACAGGTTTAGGCCATATGGGAACATCCTCCAAAAAATCTCTTAGCCACTCAGCTTCTCCTCCAGCCATATCGAGAGCTATAAATTCCGATTCCATAGTTGATCGGGCTATGCATGTTTGTTAGAAGATTTCCAAGATATTACTGCTCCTCCCAAAGTAAATACATATCCACTTGTGGATTTTGTATCATTACTATCCGATATCCAATTCGCATCAGTAAATCCTTCAAGCACAGGAGGATACCTTGTATAATGCAATCCATAATTCATTGTATGCTTTAAGTATCTCAATACTCGAATTAAAGCTTCCCAATGATCATGCCCAGGATTGCATGTATATCTACTCAGTCTACTCACTGAGTATGCTATATCAGGCCTTGTACAGTTCATAATGTACATAAGACTTCCAATAACTTGTGAGTATTCACGTTGAGATATAGCATCACCTTTATTTTCCTTAAGTTTGCTATTCGCATCAAAAGGAGTAATTGCATCTTTACTTTCCAAATGACCATATTTTCTAAGTGTAGCTTCTATATAATGGGACTGTGTAAGAATATATCCTTCTTGGTTTCTTTTTATTTTTACACCAAGAATCACATCAGCTAATCCAAGATCTTTCATATCGAAACTTGATTGCAATATCTTCTTGTTCTAATTTATTATCTCTTTGTTAGTTCCCATTATAAGCATATCATCTACATATAAACACAACATAGCGCAAGCATTATTTTGAGTTTTTGTGTAGACACACTTATCACACTCGTTTATCTTAAAACCGTGTGTTATCATAATATGGTCAAATTTTTCATGTCATTGCTTTGGAGCTTGTTTAAGCCCATATAGTGATTTCACAAGTTTACAAACTTTGTGTTCTTGACCTTTAACCACAAGCCCCTCAGGTTGTTCCATATATATTTCCTCATCTAAGTCTCCATTTAAGAATGCAGTCTTTACATCCATTTGATGTATTTCCATGTTATGGAGTGCAGCTATAGCAATCAACAGTCTTATTGATGTAATTCTCGTTACAGGCGAGTATGTATCAAAGAAATCCAAACCATGTTTTTGACGGTATCCTTTAGCTACCAAACGAGCCTTATATTTGTCAATTGTACCATCATGTTTTACTTTCTTCTTAAATATCCATTTGTACCCAATTGGCTTATTGCCAGGGGGCAAATCGACTAATTCCCATATATGATTTTGCATAATGGAATCTATCTCACTGTTAACTGCATCCTTCCAAAATGGAGCTTCAGGAGTGGACATGGCCTCCTTGAATGATTGAGGTTCTGTCTTGGTTAATAAGGTCACAAAATCAGGCCCAAAGTCCTTTCGAATTTTTGTCCTTTTACTCCTTCTAGGTTCAAGTTCTTCTTCTTGAACTCTAGACAAGGATGAACCATCATCATGTTCTCTAAGTTCGTCATTAACCTCAGATACATCATCATGTAATCTCTTTTTCAATAAATTAGACTTGCCTATTTTGTATGGAAATATATTCTCAAAAAATATTGCATTTATAGATTCTATAATAGTATTGACATGTATATCACTGACTTCGGAATGAAAAACTAAGAATCTATAAACTGAACTATTAGATGCAAAACCAATAAAAACACAATCTATAGTTTTAGGCCCTAATCTTGTTCTCTTTGGCAATGGGACTTGTACTTTTGCCAGGCAACCCCACACTTTAAGCAATTTAAACGTTGGGGTTCTTCCTTTCCATAATTCATATGGTGACTCCTTTCTCGTTTTAGGTGGAATTCGATTCAAAATTTTATTTGCAGTAAGTAAAGCTTCACCCCACAAATTGTGTGGAAGCCCATCAACATAGAATTGATCATGTCTTTAAAAGTCCTATTTTTCCGTTCGGCAACACCGTTTTGTTGTGGTGTATAAGGAGCTGTTGTTTGATGAATTATGCCATGTGTGGCACAAAATTCAGCAAAGGCATAAGACTCATATTCTCCTCCCTTATCGGACCTTAAGACTTTAATCTTCTTGTTAAGTTGATTCTCAACTTCTGCCTTATATGTCTTAAACATATCCAAGGTTTCATCTTTACTATGAAGTAAATAAACATAACAATACTTACTGAAATCATCTATAAATGTTACATAATAGCTCTTTCCACCACGAGTTGGATATGATCTAAAATCACACAAGTCGCTATGAATTAAATCTAATAAATCATTGGACTTTTCATGCACTGATGTAAAGCTTTTACTCGCAAATTTCGATTCTGTACAAGTCTCACATTTAACATTATTTAGATAATCAATTTTGGGCAGCAAACCTAAATTATGCATTCTAAAAAGTGAACGAAAATTTACATGTCCTAACCTAGAGTGCCATAAATTAGACGAATCAACAATATAAGAAGAAGCATTATTTATTTCATTCATAGCATTAACAAGTACATTTAGTTTGAATAATCCATCAACAAGGTAACCCTTCCCTACAAACATTCCCCCTTTAGTTAGTACAAACTTGTTGGACTCAAAAACTAGTTTGAATCCTTTATTACTAAGGATAGGACCAGAAACAAGATTCTTCCTTATATCGGGGACTTGTAGCACATCAACGAGGGTTAATTCCTTTCCAGAAGTAAATTTCAGAACACATTTCCCTATTCCAGCCACAACAGATGCAGATGCATTTCCCATAAACAGCTGCTCGTATACAAGGTTGATTTTTTTGTCACCACACACATGGCGAGTTGCACCGGTATCTATCCACCAATTAGCGTGATCATATACAAGGTTGATTTCAGAAATCGTTGCAGCCAAGGCATCCACATTGTTTTCAATCAGGTTTGCGCGGTTGTTGCCTTGATTTCCAGGACCTTGATCCCTTCGATGGCGACATTCTTGAGCCCTATGGCCTTGCTTTCCACAAACCCAGCAACTTCCTTTGATTTTCTTGAAGTCTTTGCCTTTCGCACCAGGGACAAAGTGTTTTTCCTTCTTCTTAGTTTTTTGGAACTTCGGCCTTTGCTTTGATGAACTTCCTTCAACATCGATGGTGTTAGGCGTCGTGGTAGTGTTGGTGGTGGTGGTTGTGGTGGCGGTGGTGACAGTTGTGGTTATGATGGTGGTGGTGACAACAATGGTGGTTGTAATGACGTTGATGGTGTAAGGTGTGTTTGTAATGGTAGGTCGTAGTGGTCAATTTAAATGTGTGTGGAATGCTAAATAATGTC